>NC_090439.1:561758328-562395128 GCF_031143425.1 Pleurodeles waltl
TCGAAGAGACACACCTCACTATCGGTGAGCTCCAATGCCTTAGTCAATGATGGAGATGTTTGGTACACAGCATATCATACTCTGTCTGTGCTTGGGGTGTGATGCTCTGGATATGCCAAGGCACCCACTTCAATCTCCTAAATATAGTTATTGATAAGGACAGTAGATTCCTATTTGTCAAGGGTCATTTTAGATGGCAAACCCATGCTTCTCGGATTCATCAACACAACCAACTCACAGTAGACAGCATTTTAAACAGCCTTGTCAGAGGTGCTGGCTCAATGGATGGAAATACTGTGGATACTGTGTGGCCACAATAATAACGTGCTCAGCATTTCCCTTGACTGCTCCCATCCCCCACTCCTCCATGCCCCAGCTCACCACCACTCCCAGCAATTCTCAATATAGGCCCACCAGTGGACCCGGGTGGATGAATGGAGAACCCATAACCCACAATTTCACATAACTCTCATTACGTAGTCCCTCATTACCTTCATGCCCACCTGGACCATTTTTTGTGCTCCCAACACCTGATTCCACAACTTCTTTACTCAGACTACCTGGGTCGGACATTATAGGATCACGCTGCACATATAATAAATATTGTCTGGAGTGCTCCTTACCTTCCAGTATCCACTCGGAAATTATCCAAAAATACCCTACATAGCCCAGTGTAATGTGACTCCCATTTCACTAATATAACCCAGTACATTGAGGACAATCGTGGCACAGCTTCTACTCGAGCCGCAGAGTGGTACGTCTTTAAGACGGTCACAAGGGGATTCTACATCCAAAATATACCCAGTGTGCATAGCAAGCTGTCAAGGGCTCTTCAAGACAAGGACGAAGTGGTGACCGCACTTAATAACCACCCTCTTCCTTGCAATACACACGCCACGCCCTACCAAATGCCAAGCGGCAACAAGCCACCTTGGTGGAGCACCTCCGCTATTATAACTTTATTGAATACATGGCTCAATTGTATGCCTCAGGGGCCAAACCCAGTCGCCTACTAGCATGGCTGGCCCTACAAAAGACACACACTCCCCCATTCATGGAAATCACCCTGAACACAGGCCCAATTTTGAGATCTCAGGCTCGAAGATGATCATCCTCCTTCTTTTACTACATCAATTTTTCAACGTCCTATTGTTTCCACCCACTCCCTATTCCGCAACCTGGATCATTTACTATGTGGCCTGTGTCTGAACATTGGGAGGCATTGTGTAGCCCTTCAAACTCCAATTGCTGGTTGCAGAGTGAGGAATCAGTATCCTTCAAATCCTATTATTGGGTGGTATAACTCCAGTGTATAGCCAGAGGGTGGGATAAAAAAATAAACACCTATGAAACCAGCACAAGAGACAGTCCTCACCCCTCCTACATAATACGCCAGCTACAGTACTCCACTAATAAACCACATTGCTCCTTAGATAGATGGATTGTCCAAATATGTCTAGCCAGGGTTTTCCGGCTGATAAGACAGGTCATTCCATATGCCCCAAATATCCCTCTACAGGGATTGCCTGACCCCCTAGGTCCATTCATGGCATTACAGCTAGTGGATTGGCATGTCCATTCATTCAAAAGACATGGTAGGATACCTGTTCCAAGATGCTTAGACCCTTACAGTCAACCAGAATGGTCAAGACTATGCCATCCCTCTGGGCCAGTTCTCACATGTGGGTGGCTACTGGTGGCCATACATTCCCTGTGGGGGAGGGGGGTGCTGGACAACGAGCCCCTTGTACACAGGATGATACATACACTATACCTCATGGGTAATGGGCAGCATCTTATAACATGGCTTTATAAAGCTATCACAGAGCACGTGGGCACCCCTCTGACACATCTCAGTCACCTCTGGGAGGAAGACCCAGTGAGGCCATTGCATGACTCCAAGTAGGCCAGAGCCCTGGAATCATCTAAAACAATTTTCAGAGAATGCACTCTTTAAGAATATTCAGTACACGATTCTACATTGGGCGTACATCACCCCTTCCTGGCTCAATTGAACGTTCCCCATGACTAGCCTCACCTGCCATTGATGTCCTTCCCAGGTCAACAACTTCCAACATATGCTTTGGTCTTGTCACAGTAAAGCACACTTTTGGAATAGCATACACACCTCAATAGCCATGGTTACTGAACTCATCGCATTAAATACATGGAAGGACACTGCTCTGGGCATCTTCCCCAAATGGAAACAACACAAAGTGCGGGTGTCCTTTGCCAACCTTGCCCTCCTATTGGCTATCTCCTAACCATGCAGTAGAGAGCCCCACGCCCTCTGGCTCACCCTCAGTGGGGGGAGGCAAAAATGTCTGCGCTACTTTGGGAAGAGGCTCACCAAATGCAACAGTGCCCTATTGCCACAGCCTAGGATGTCATGCTCATGAAATTTAATGCCCTAACTGAGGAAAATACCCCATCCACACCACCACAACCATGACGATCCATAGTCTCTGGCACATTCAAGGGACCATTACACATCGCAGCACACAACATTAACACAATTAGGTGTCTACTAGGGAATTAACCTCCCTCTGTGATGACTGTATTCCCCCTTCCCATGAGGACATTTTTGAGACATATCCAAATAAGTACCGATCAGATGGCCATCACTGCATCAGTCCATTTTCTCCCCTCTCCTCCTCCCCCTGAAGACACCTCCCCTAGACTGCCAATACTCTGAATCTAATACTCCTCCCCTGTATCATGGTCACCCAAGCATTACCCGATTCCTCTTCCCTAAATTAATGTCATGATCTCTTCTTAGTCTTCTGCACTGTTGTCAGAAGCCTCTCAAAATTACTTATTGGACCCCTATTACCCTTCCAAAACATGTCGAGCAAAGCAGAGTCACTATGATGCTATACAGAGCAGCTCACAGCAGAGACAATAATATCCACCTCTCATTATAAGCCAGTACATCTCTTTCCCACTCTTTGGACAGACACTAAAGCCGAAATTTACAATTAGTGGATATTTACTATTCCCCATGTACAATAACTGTGAATGTCTTGAGATATGTTACCTTGAACTCTTTCAAACCAAAAGAGCAATGTGCCTGAAGTGTGCAATCCATCATTTCTGTTCTCTTATTATGTTGAGAGATGATTATGACCCCCCAAAAACAATAAAAAGTGTGTGAAAATAATCAGAGGCTGAAATTGTTTGTGAACATATTCAGTTGTTTTTCTTCAAGGCTCAAAGTTTTCCACAAGTATCAGCAGCTGGAGTAGGCAGACAGTATGATGACTGACCTGTGCAAAGACTTGCATTTGAGGATAGGTCAACAAGAATATATTCAAAGGACCCTAGATTTCGAGAAAGCATTCCATATATATTCCATGTGATATTTGAAAGTGATTTGTCTGGACTGTCATACGCAGTTAACCATCTTCTTAAGACAGGAGTTCATCTACGAAATATGTCTGCAAAAGACTCTGTTGAGAAAATGTATGGAAAACATGAAAAGTTTGAGTACAGCTTGATACATTTTATTGCATGCCACATTGGGACCAATGAGTATTGGCATTGTTGTCATGGTGAGTTGAAGTGTATGTTGCAGAATCTGAGTGCACCAACTTGGTTTGTCACCTTGAGTATGCAGAGTATGCATGGGATGACTTACATGGCCTTTTGAGAGAAGCAAACTCTAGTATTAAGGGCATCACTTTGAAAACACCAAGAGAACTTTACTCATTGGATCCTGCAAATGTGTGTAGATATTTATACTACAGATTTCAAGCCATGCTCTTCTTCATCTGCAACAAAATACATATTTCTTTTGGTGTGAAGAATAACAAGCAAGACATGCTCCTCATGGTGTACTGTATTGTTATTTGTGAAGTGCATGGCTATCCAAACAGGGTTTTACAGTGCTACACTACCTGACGGGATTGGTTGCATAACTGAAATATTATTATTTAAGAAGGATTAAAACAACCAACTTCTTAACCTCTTCCTGAACCTCAGAAGGGAGCAACAGTTCCTCAAATGGGTGGAGGGGGAGAGGGAATTACAAAGCTTTGGGCTAAGAAAGGAGAAAGATCTCCCTCCTAGCCGGGCCTTCTTGATTCTGGGGACTAGAGCAAGTTCAAAAATAAGTGAGCACAAAGGCTGATTAGGTGCATAGGGTGATATTAATGACCTAAGATCATTTGGGCAGGGGATAGCCATTTGTAAACATAACAGAGTGCTTTAACCCCTTTGGTGCGGGTGTCCACACACTACCTCCCTGGTGCGGGTCACGACCAGTGGCTGACACCAGGAAGGGGTTAAAAAATCCTCAAGTGCTACGCATTTTTTTTTTCAAAATAACCCCGGGAGACACAGAAGATCTTCCGTGTCTCCCCCCGCCCCCGCGTGCTGACCTAACTGTTTTGTTTTCTGCTCCAATGGAGAAAACGGCCCCAAACAACCTTTCTGACGTTTGGAAAGGAGAGACTCTCCCCTTTCAAATGAGGCCTTCCTGAACAGGTTTCCTGGCCCCACGATCGCAGCACAGCTGCGATCGAGGGCCAGGAAACCTCACTAGACACCGGGGATTTCACCTGGGGGGGTCAGCCCCCTCTGCAAATGGGCCCCCCCGGAGCATATTTTTTTAAATAAAGGTAGGTGTCCCCTGGGGGGCGCGATCGAGCCCCCCAGGGGCTAATTCTTTTTTTTTAAATAAAGAAATTGACAGGGGGGTCGCCCATGGCAGGGCAACCCGCTGTGGGGGCAATAATGTTTTTAGTAGTTGTATGGTTCCCCTTGGGGCCATTATGGTCCCCAAGGAAACCATACAACTACTAAAATATATATATATCTATATATAGATATATCTATCTATATATATATGTATCGGCCCCCAGGAATACCAGGCTCACATATAAAAGTGATATATATATATATATATATATATATATATATATATATATATATATATACACATGTATGGGTAATCCATATATATATATATATATATATACCGATATATATATATATATATATATATATATATATATATATATATATATATATATATTTATATATATTTGCCACCAGTTGTTTTGCAGTTGCAGCTTGCGTCTTCAAAGCAATGCACATATTTCAACTGACGCGTCTCAACTGTAGATTTTAGGCAGCAATAAAAAAGTCAAGTAAGTCTTGTGTTTATGTTTCTTTTACAAAAGGATTAGACTTTTGTCTAGTGGCAGTTTTGGTGCCATAAAGAAGCGTAGATGGTTTATATGCCTACTGCGAAGAGCAAATCTGTATTTTACGTGAACAGCTGAGAACATTAGTAAAGTCAGCCATTACTTGCGCTATAATACAAATGAAATGTATGTGCGGGTGCAGCTATGGAGAGATTAAGGGCACTTCTTCTGGGTGGTAGTGAGGGAATCCGAGGAGGAGGACATGGGAGTGAGAGCACCAATAATGATTGTTGGACTGGGCGCTAGAGGTGCTAAACACTGTGACGATTGGTATGTGACAAGGTGTTTTTTGAGTGTCTTGAAAGAACATGCCTATTGCGGGAAGAAGCAAAGGTAAGGTGACCTCGACTGTTGCACATATCACACACACACACCAGCAATTTTGTGACTTTCTACGTAGGCTAGTGTTTTAGAGCAACAGTTTAGCCAGTAGCAGAGATGGCATCTCGTTCGATGACTGCTGCTCACTCCCTCACTCGGGTTATAGAGGACAGCTCTGACATAGGTTCAGAGACTGAGGCAGCAGATACTGAGGCAGCATCAGAGGGATAGGACAATGGCGCAGCCCCGGGGCTGATTTTTCAGTCAGAGGAGTCCCATTCAATAACTCCTCTTCCAGTAATTATGAGGGAAGTGATGAGGACAGTCCTGCTGTCCCTTTGAAAGCACAGTCTGTACTATGGGACAATAGCAGGTTAGCCCAACCCAGAGAGCAGGTGAATGCGGCGGCAAACACAGAGAGAGAGTGCTCACTTCGGAGCTCCCCAATTTAGTTCAGCCCCAAATTCCACCGCCCAAATCATATTGTGGAGACACCAAAATTATATATCACAAAACAAACTGGTTTTGTAAGGCAGGCACCTGTGTTTTTGGTCCTGGGCTCGGCGGCCATATAGGGAAACATACTAAACCCAGACATTTCTGGAAACTAGACATCCGGGGGAGTCCACAGAGGTGTGACTTGTGTTGATTCCCCAAAGTTTTCTTACCCAGAATACCCTGCAAAGCTGAAATGTTGAATAAAAACTCTATTTTTGCTTGCATTTCTGTCACACAAAGTACAGGAATATGCTGGCATCCACAAAATTCCTACCACCCAGTGATTCCTCACCTGTCCTGATAAAAAACACTACCCCACTTGAGTGCCTGCACCTAGTGCCTGCGTCAGGAATGGATCACCCCAGGGTCAACAATTGCCTCATGTAAGGACCAACATTGACCGTTGTTTGATCTATTCCTGTCGCGGGCACTAAGCCTACCCACACAAGTGAGGTACCATTTTTATCGGAGACTTAGGGGAATGCTGGGCGGAAAATTGATGGCTCCTCTCAGATTCCAGAACTTTCTATCACCAAAATGTGAGCAAAAAGTGTTTTTTTTGCCAAATATTGAAGTTTGCTAAGGATTCTGGGTAACAGAACCTGGTGAGGGCCCCACAAGTCACCCCATCTTGGATTCCCCTAGGTGTTTAGTTTTAAAAAATGCACAGGTTTGGTAGGTTTCCCTAGGTGCCGGCTGAGCTAGAGGCCAAAATCCACAGCTAGTCACTTTGCAAAAAACAGGTCTGTTTTCTTTGTGAGAATGTGATATGGCCATATTGTGTTTTGGGGCATTTCCTGTTGCGGGCGCTAGGCCTACCCACACAAGTGAGGTACCATTTTTATCAGGAGACTTGGGGGAACGCTGGGTGGAAGGACATTTGTGGCTCCTCTCAGATTCCAGAACTTTCTGTCACCAAAATGTGAGGAAAAAGTGTTTTTGTGGCCAAATTGTGAGATTTGCAAAGGATTCTGAGTAACAGAACCTGGTGGGAGCCCCACAAGTCATCCATTTTGAATTCCCATTGGAGTCTAGTTTTAAAAAATACACAGGTTTGATAGGTTTCCCTAGGTGCCGGCTGAGCTACAGGCCAAAATTTACAGCTAGGCACTTTGCAAAAAACACGTCAGATTTCAATGTAAAAATGTGATGTGTCCATTTTGCATTTCCTGTTGCGAGCATTAGGCCTACGCACGCAAGTGAGGTACCATTTTTATCGGGAGACTTGGGGGAACACAGAATAGCAAAACAAGTGTTATTGCCCCTTGTCTTTCTCTACATTTTGTCCTTCCAAATGTAAGACAGTGTGTAAAAAGACGTCTATTTGAGAAATGGCCTGTAATTCATATGCTAGCATGGGGACCCCGGAATTCAGATATGTGCAAATAACCACTGCTTCTCAACACCTTATCTTATTCCCATTTTGGAAATACAAAGGTTTTCTTGATACCTATTTTTCACTCTTTATATTTCAGTAAATGAATTGCTGTACACCCAGTATAGAATAAACACCCATTGCAAGGCGCAGCTAATTTATTGGCTCTGGGTACCTAGGGATCTTGATGAACCTACAAGCTCTATATATCCCCACAACCAGAGGTCCAGCAGATGTAATGGTATATTGCTTTCAAAAATCTGACATTGCAGGAAAAAGTTACAGAGTAAAACATGGAGAAAAATTGCTGTGTTTTTTTTCAGCTAATTTCAATATTTTTTTATTTCATCTTTTAATTTCTGTAGGAAAACCTTGTAGGATCTACACAAATGATCCCTTGCTTAATTCAGGATTTTGTCTACTTTTTAGAAATGTTTAGCCTTCCGGGATCCAGCACTGGTTTCACACCCATTCCTGTCCGGGCTCCCAGGTTCTTGACCACTTGAACGGTGTTCAGAATAGTACCCATCACCCCCGGCCATGGATAATGACCCGCAATGATGAAGGGAGTTGGTATTTATTCATGCAGATACTTGTGTGAGACACCTATTGAAAGACGCTGTACTGTTATTTTCTTGGGATGACAGAGAGCACAATCTGAGTGTCATTCGAATATGACAGAAAAGTAGACCACAATTTTCTACAACATCTGCAAGTGGCTTTGCATAGAGATGAAACAGGGTAGGATGAAATGTGGAGCCCTGAGATACTTCAAAGGGGAGGGAATGAGGCTTAGAACACAGTGCTGAGAATAAACCAAAAAGACACAGGCCCTCATAATGAACACGGCAGTCGAAACCACTGTGTTCATGCTGGGTCAAAACACTGACCGCCAGCGCCCCGGATCCCCGCCAGCCATGTTAGGAACATTTCTCTGGGCCGGCGGGTGGAAACACTGCTGCCCTGTCGGATAATGATTCCGACCACCGCCCGGGTGCCTGACGGAGGCAGCCTGGCGGTGAGTGAGGGCTGTGGATAGCGGCCCTCAATGTGTTGTTTATGTGGCAGTGTGGCCCGCCATGCCGACTGGCGGGTTTTCCCGCCACCGCCGGCATGGCGGGCCACACCGCCAAGAACGTAATGATCACCACAGTTTTGCAAGAAAGAACTGAGCCAAGATAAGACAGTTCCATGCACATCCATAGACTCTAATGTTTTAAGGAGTAAATTATGGTTTACTATATCGAAGGCAGCCCTGAAGTCAAGGAGAATTAATTCTGCTGTGCTACCCTCACCTAGTTGTTGCCTAAGATAATCCGTGACCGTCAACGAGCTGACTCTGTGCTGTGTTCTGCTCTGAGGCCTGACTGTGAATGGTGAAACAGGACATTGTGAACGGCATAAGCTGTTAGTTCACATGTTTTTCAAGCACTTTAGATAGAGTGGGAAGAAGAGGAATTGGCCTATCATCTGATCAAATAAATGGATCTGCATTAGACTTTTCCTGCCACTGCTTGACCCTTGCATGTGCTTGACCCTTGCATGTTTTCATACCCTTGGAGCAGTGATTCCAAAAGAGATGTATTTAAAAACTGCATGAGTACCTGAAGGGGAGAACCTGACTTATAAGTGGACATAAGGGAAGAAAAAGATGGAGGGTCCAAAAGCTGAAATGTGCTCATATAGCAGGGCCCATCTGAGCAAACCTGTGCTGCCACCTTTTTAAAAAAGAAGGTAACTAACTCTTCACACTGGAGCTGTGATAAAGGGACGTTAGGCTCTGTGCTTGTGGGTTAGAAATGGTCTTAACCATCTGAAAAAGTGTTTTGGCACAGTTCTGGGCCAAACTAATTTTATCCAAAAAAAATGTGACTCAAGCAGCTCTACATTTTTATGATATTCTTTAAGGCCTACTTATATTTGACTTTGTCAGCAGCACAATAAGATTTGCACTAGATTCTCTCCAGCAGTTTACAGCTTCTTTTAATTGTTTGCAAGGTGTCATTAAACAGGGCCCCCTTTGGAATGGTTATATTATGTTTTCTCATTGCAACAGGAATGAGAGAATTGAGGCCTATATTTATACTTTTTTAGCGCCGCGTTTGCGTAATTTTTTGATGCAAAACCGGCGCAAATGCGGCGCTAAAAAAGTATAAATATGGGCATAAGTGTGGACCGAATCCAATCATTAATCTTACATGTGTCGGAGTTGGTTGACTTAGCCAAAATCAGACAAGTATTCTCCAGTATGAAATTAAAAGCAGCACCATTCAGCTTAGACCAGTTCCTACCGGAGTATCCAGGGTGGTTTGGCCCTGATCGAAAAACACCTGGGATAGGAAAGGAAAAAGGGACTGCATAATAATCTGACCAAGACAAAGGTGATGCTTTGGCTGCCCTAAAAGTTTTTTAATTGGAAAATATAGGATCCAATAAATGGCCACCCTTATGTGTGGGACCCTCATTACCCAGCAAAATATCCAGGACCAAAATATCCTTGATAAAGGTAGATGCCGTTTTACATGTCTTGTCATTGAAGTGTTTAAATCACCAAGATTTGTAAACTTGGCATATTTTACTATGTAAGTGGAAAGTGCTTCTGTTATGCTTGAACTCCAATTGCCTGCCAAAACAGGGGGACAATAAATCAGAGCTCCAGCCATAGTAAAGTTCTTAGAGAGAGGGATAGTAAACAGCAGCGCAGTTTTGCGTCAAAAATATTACCGCCGGCTAACGACATTTCGGTGCGCCGTGCGGGCGTCAAATTTATACTTTGACGCCCAGCGGCGCAAACCACAGGTGTAAGTATTTTTTTTTACGCGCACCACAGCGTCAAGTCGTAAAGCAAAACGATGTTAACACAACGGAAATGACTGTGGGTCGATTTACAACCCCGCACACCGGATATGCGGCGTTTTGTGACGCAATAGCATCAAAATTCCCCGCAAACACAGCCGTTTCAGCAGAGGAGTGCCAAAATGGATCCCAGATGCCTGTACACACCCCAGGAAGATGACGACAGACCAGCCAGGAGGACCCACACAAGACCCAGGACAGTTTTAAGAAGAAAAGAAAGTGTTGCTTCAGTGAAGAGGAACAGGAAATTCTGGTTAAAGAGGTGACGGAACACAAGCACCAACTGTTTGTCACCTCAAAGTTGCCAATCAGTAGGAGAGGGGCAATATGGCAACAAATTGTTGACAAGATTAACAGTGTGGCAGAAGTACGCAGAACAGTCATCGAGTGCAAGAAACGCTGGCATGACTACAAGCGCAGGACCAAGGAAAAAATGGCCACGAACAGGAAGGCAGCACTGCAGACTGGAGGTGGGAGTCCAGCACACCAGGAGCCCCTGGACCACATGGAGGAGATGGTGGCAGCCGTCATCCCTGAGGAGATCGTCACAGGGATTCAAGGACAGGACAGCGCAGACTACCAGGAGACAATGCACATGCAGGGGAAGTCGCATGGGGAATTAAAATGCACTAATGTCAACTGTAAGCAGGGGGGATACCAACCACAAAATGCATCGAAGTCATCATATACAAGGAGTGGCATGGGTAAAGGGGTATGGCATGGGGGCATGGCCTGTACAGAGAGAAGCTGGGGCACACATAACACTACACCAACAACAGTCCCATGGGGGTATGCTGCCATGCCAACAATGAAGCAAAGGTAAAGCCACGCCAGGAGGGAAGGGCACAACGTCAAACTGACATCCTGTCACACGTCAGCCACTATACCCCCTACATTAACTAGAGCCCAATTAACAACCTCTAGCCATACTGACAACTGGAATGTAACAGTGACAACAGTTGCCACTACCACCTCCGCACTGTGTACAGCTCAAGTTGCCAATGGCAGTAACGTCCCTATGGATCATACACACCTAAATTAGTGGGTTGAGGACGACAACTCTAGCAATCCCCTGAAACAAGACAAATGATCCAGTCCTTGCAATTGTGAATGCCCATAGTTGCCACAAACATCAGCCATTGTCATCAACAGAAGGAGCTACACAGCACTAAGGACACACCCATGCAGCATATGCCAGGGTCCATCCTGTGCCTGGGTCACAATGCAACAACCCAAATGTCATACTGCTCAGACAACAGAATTGAGGGGGTGGACACATGTAACTGGTCACTGAAATACACCTGCACAGTCAGAGGAGGAACTAGGACACTGTTACGACTATCAGGGCAATCCAATCTCCACACATTCCCCAACATCAGCTGTACACATTACCAATGCTATCATCCATATCGTGCCATAACAATGCTAAGCATAGGATACGCTACATGTCAACTACATACAAATGGATGTGTAAGATCAGAGACTGGGGCAGTTCCAGATTGTTAAGTGTTCTGCTAGTGCCATCAGAACACCCACAGCCAGTGAAAGGCCTCACCATTAGACTGGATGTAGACAGAGGGTTGAGTAGGACAAGAAGGTGGCAATTCACTATTTGGCCTAAAACAACAATAGAGGAGATGATGCCGACAAGTCTAATAACTTACCACAATACATGTGACATGCAGGTGGGCCATAGGCCTGGGAGAATGCCCTTCTGAAAGACTGGAGCAATGAACAGGAAACAAGATCACAATGTGAAAACATCACAAGGCAGGCATGTCACCTCACTAATGCCACAACACAGACACACTAATTGTACCCTATTTCATTGCAGAGGACAATGGATCTCCTGCGGATATGCCTGTCCAGGAATACCCTGATGACATGGATGACGAGCTGACAAACATCAGCCACCAGACCCTCCAAGATGTCCTTGGAACCCCCCAGACCCCACCTTCTGTCACAAGGAGGAGCTTAGAACAAGCACCCATCACAGAGGACCCACCCACAACACCAATTGTAAGACCTGCCAGCTCCAATACAGCTGAGGACTCAGACGACACAGGCACCAGCTTTGAGACAATTGTAGTCAGAGTACACCGGGAGCTGGCCAAGGAGGTTTGGGTGGGGATGCAAACTATGCCAGTCAGCCTATAGGGGGTGAGTTTGTGCAAGATGTCATCTACAGATCAGGCAGCAGCCATGCAAGCACCGGGATGTCTGACTCCACGTCTTCTAACACTGAGGTGTGTGTTGCCCCTTCACAACCACCACCACCAAGGACAGAGGGGCAACACACACATCAGAAGAAGAAGACATGGAACAGATCACCTTCACACGGAAAAGTACCGGGAAGCACTAGTCCCTGCCACATGGCCAACTATTACCAAGGTCCAGCGCTTTGTAACATGCCAGTATTACAACTGTACTCAATGACTGTTCTGCAAACCACTGTTTATCTTGTCATCCTGCCCAGTGATTGTCTCTCACTTACTCATTGGCAAATCCTCTCCCTCTGCACTGTCTGACACATCATCCCAGCATGTCAAATGCATTTTCCCTTAGCACTTGTGTAGGATCAAAATGGAAGATGTCACTATAATGGACTCACAATCATGGACAATGTTCATATACCACTACAGCACTTTTCAATAAATAGCACTTACACAACCACTTTGTCTCTGTGTAATGCGGCACATCAACTGTGCAGTAGATAACTGAAATGTGCCTCCTGTCAAATTACATAGCTTGTTAATACAACTGTCCTGAAATTATGTAGTCTGATAACTATGCCCAGTGGCCTGGATTGCACCATACTCTTCCCTTCCTGAGGGTAATATCTGATGAAAAGAGAAACCATACACCAGCATGCTGTGTTGGACAGAAAAATGCTTCCTCAAGGGATATCTAAGCCATCAAATAGTGGCAGCAAAATGTTGCCACCATGCAATACTAACACATAAAACAGTGCCCACCAATAAACAAACAGTCAACAAACTGTATGAATGAAGGTGTCTGAGTTTACATCCAAATAAGTAATCATGCTGAACAGTGTCACAAATGATGTCTGTGAGCCATGAACACGATACTACAAGAGTGCTTACGACCACTCAGCTAATAAGGGTTTCCTTGAACATCACACTGCAGTCAGACATATAACAGTTTCCCCAATCCCAAATCTGGAAGCACTGTTTGTGACTTTGAAAACATACGCAATGAAAAAAAGACGCTGGGATCCATAGTTTTTTTTTTTTAAATATGTTTTTATTGTTTTATCGGCCAAATGGCAACATTTTAAATGGAATACAAGAGGTTACATCATGTTTCAACGAGCATTACACATATAGGCCCATATTTATACTTTTTGACGCAAAACTGCGCCAACGCAGTTTTGCGCCAAAAAAATTAGCGCCGGCTAACGCCATTCTGAAGCGCCATGCGGGCGCCGTATTTATTGAATGGCATTAGCCGGCGTTAGCCGACCGGCGCTGCCTGGTGTGCGTGAAAAAAAAACACGTACACCAGGCAGCGCCGGCGTAGGGAAAAATGGCGTTTGGGCATCCAAAAATTGGGGCAAGTCAGGCTGAGGCAAAAAAATCGTCTTAACCCGATTTGCGCCATTTTTTTTGGGCGCCCAGACGCCATTAACATGACTCCTGTCTTAGCAAAGACAGGAGTCATGCCCCCTTGCCCAATGGCCATGCCCAGGGGACTTCTGTCCCCTGGGCATGGTCATTGGGCATAGTGGCATGTAGGGGGGCACAAATCAGGCCCCCCTATGCCACAAATTTTTTTTTAAAAAAATACTTACCACAACTTACCTTTTCTTCCCTGGGATGGGTCCCTCCATCCTTGGGTGTCCTCCTGGGGTGGGCAAGGGTGGCAGGGGGTGTCCCTGGGGGCTTGGGAGGGCACCTCTGGGCTCATTCTGAGCCCACAGGTCCCTTAACGCCTGCCCTGACCCAGGCGCTAAAATCCGGCGCAAATGCGGGTTTTTTAGTCCCGCCCACTCCCGGGCGTCATTTTTGCCCGGGAGTATAAATACGACGCATATGCATCGCAGTCATTTTCTAAGACGGGAACGCCTACCTTGCATATCATTAACGCAAGGAAGGTGTTCACAGAAAAAAATGACGCTAACTCCATGAACTTTGGTGCTAGACGCGTCTAACGCCAAAGTATAAATATGGAGTTCGTTTTGCGTCTAATTTGCGTAGAAAAAAACGACGCAAATTCGGCGCAAACGGAGTATAAATATGCCCCATAATTCATACGTATGGACATGTCGCAAGTCTCGTGTGAATGTACCAACACTCGGGTTGGGCTCTGCGAGTTGCGCGTTCATATTCGAGGTATATTCAACATGTGCGAAATTGTTCAAGAAACAAGAAACATAGAGAAAAGAGAGTATAGGAGCTGAGGCGGCTCCGGCGGGCACACATCGGCGGGAGGGGGCAAGGGAACGACAGCGAATGAGGGGGAGGGCCCAGGAAGGGGGAGGAACCAGTTGCTGGGAGGGGCAGGAGGCGATCCATACGAGCCATGCATAACATTTGCTTGAGCAGCCCCGCAATTTCGTCTCATCAGCACTTAATCAGGCCACCCCATGACCACAGGGGACCGGCCCACCGTTGGCCGCGGAGCACCGTGTATGGGGATCGGGCCGCAGCAGGGGGGAACCAGCAGGATCCAAGGACTCCCAGACCCATTACCCCTCAGCACACCACAAGGCTCCAGCGATGCGCCCAGGGGCACACGCGGAGGGCGTCGTAATTTTATATTGGTTCGTTTTTTTTATTTTATTTTTATTATTCTTTTTTCTTTTTTCCCTTCCTCTCCCCCGCGTGCCTCGAACGCCCCGTAGATTAATGTTACACTATGGCCATTGCGATGATGTCAATTCTCTCCACTCATTTGTTTAGGGAGGACGTTCATCGTCTTTATTTTCTGCAGCTTTCAAGAACGAGTACCAAACCTCTAGGCCTTTAACTAGTATACCTTTATCCAGTAGATTCTGCAATGTCTGTGTTTCTGCTTTGGTCCAACGTATTACCTCTTCACGCCACTGGGCAACACTGGGGGCGCCGGGGGCTTTCCACTTCATGGCGATCAGGCGTCTATACAGCACCAGCGCCAGGGCAATGCATTTATGTGTATGTTTGTGTTTCTTGGGGTGAGGTGTTATGCCCAATAGGCACACCTCAGGAGTGGGAGATAATGTGGTATTTGTCTATTCAGCTAGCAACGTTATTATATCTATCCAAGTGTTCCGGATCGGGAGGCTTTCCCATGTCATGTGGTAGAATGTGGCCTCTTCTGTGTCGCATCTGGGGCATGTTTGCGGTGACCGGGGAAACATGCGTGTTATGCGGTGAGGTGATAGATAAGTCTGATGCACATAATTAAACTGTGTGTATCGGAAGCAAGGGTTGCGTGAAACCTCGCGAGTCATTTTCATCGCTTGTTCCCATGAGTTAAGGGATAGTGATTCCGGTAGCACACAATCCCATTTATTTTTTGCCTGTTCCTGTTTGTGTTCAGCCTGGGCGGCGAGGATGTTGTATATATTTGAAATACTTGATGGGGCGTTTGTGCTCCCCATCAGTTCGTGTAGCAGAGGGGAGACATCCGGTTCCGAGTTGCCTTTTCGCCAGCACTCTCTCATTACCTGCTGAATTGCTCTGTAAGCTATAAATCCTCCCCGGACGAGCACATGCCTATCGGCTAGCGCTTCATAGGTTTGAAGTTGCCCATCCTGGTAGATGTCTCCTAGTGTATGTATGCCCCTGCTACCCCATGTATTCAGGCCCACTTTGGTTGCTATTTTTGCTAATGTCAGTTGGGCCAGCAGTGGGATCCTTGGTGAATACTGCAGGACTTTTGCGTTTTGCAACACGTATCGGCCCCAAGCCCAGTGTGCAGTGTACAGCAGCACATTGCTAGTGTTTACTGGATCAGTACGATTCATGGGGTATTGCATTATTTCTGTGCCTTCGAGATCCTGCAACACCCTCTGAGTTTCGGCCCCAGTTGGGTTTCCAACCCATGTGGATATCCATTGTATTTGGGCAGCTGCGTAATACGCTTCAAATCTGGGGGCGCCCAGTCCCCCCAACTTGAGCAGTAGAAGTACCTTTGTTAATGCAACGCGTCTGCGGCCATTGCCCCATATTAAGTCCGTTAGTAAGCTATTCAATAGTTTAAAAAAGGAGCTCAGAAGTATCAAGGGTAACGCCATAAAATAATAGAGTAGTCGGGGTAGTACTATCATCTTTGCAATAGCTACTCTGCCCATAGGAGACAGTGGGAGTGAGCACCAGAAGGGCAAGGAGCCCCTCGTTGATCTGACCACTTGGCCAAGGTTACCATCCCTGAGATCTTGACTGTCATGGTATATGTTTACACCTAGATATTTAAATGTTGTATAGCACCATTTCAAGCCTCCCGGACCCGCTGGTGTTCTCAGTGCCTCGGGGACCGGGCACATAGGGAATATGCAGGATTTTGTCCAATTCACTGTTAATCCGGCCACCGAACTAAATTTTTCTAGAAGTTCCAGCAGGCCCGGCAGGGCTCCCACGTGATCACGTAGGAAGATCAGCGCATCATCCGCATATAAGGATACTATCTGGTACGTCTGGCCATCCAATACACCCCACGTGGGGGCCATTATGCGAAGGCGGGCGGCTAGAGGTTCAATGGCTAATGCGAATAACAGTGGTGAAAGCGGGCATCCCTGTCTGGTGCCTCTACTAATGTTAAATTTTTCAGAGATCGTATCGCCCGTCTTAACCCTAGCTGTTGGGTCAGTGTATAATGTTCTCACCCAACCAATGTATACTTGCCCGAAACCCATCCGCTTGAGTGTTTCTGTTAAGAAAGGCCAACCCAACGTATCAAACGCTTTTTCTATGTCCAAGGCGCAGTAAATTCCTGATATTGGTGAATGTGTTGCGACCGGGTATGAAGCCTGCCTGATCCTGATGACGCTGGGATCCATAGTAACTGTGATTGGTGGCTGCAATGAATGGTGGAATCTTTGCAAGGTAGCTCTGGGGTAGCTGCCAATCTTACAGCTCAGTTGGGATTTTTTCGTGAATAGGACACAAATGTAATAGAACAAAATTCATGTACACTTATGCCAAGGCCCTGATCAACAGGCATTTTACACATACTGTAAAGGGTTCACTGCATATATATATTAAACGTTAATAACAGAAGAGGAAACTGGGGGAAAAGTCTTACCTACCCTAATCTACCCTAACTACTCATTACCCACAACTGGCCCTAACTAATCTAAGTTAAACTTACTTATCACATGTAACGAAACGTTCTAAACATCAGCCCCCCATCCCCCTTATGAGACGGGAAACATGGAGGACAACAGATACTAACCTAAACACATACTATCCTATACTAAACAAATATATATATTTTTTTTCTTCTTCTAAACACACGAGAACCCCAACATAGCCATAACCCACCCACCCGCACACTCAAAAAGAAAAAATTCAAATAATCAGGACCCCCCACCCACTAACACTCACTAAACTAACACCCTATACTAACCTAACACTAAGCCCCCTAAGCCCACTAAGTATAAGAACAAGGGAAGAGGATGGAGGGGAGGGAATCATGTCCATTAATAAAGTCTAGAGGTTGGCCCTCCGGAGGGTCCGCTTTATGGACCGCACACGCCTGTTCATATTGCGAACATCCCGTCTCAGGTGACTAATTTTCCAGAGGACACGGTCCATTTTGCACTGCATGTCCTGAAAAGCAGCAGGGTCAATTGTTGCAGCTGGGGCGGTCTGGGAACCAGCTGAGGACGTGTGTGGCCGTGTATTGTCAATGCCTGTGGGCTGCCCTGAAGGTGGTCCACTGCTAGGGCCTGGAGCACTTGCAGACATTGTTGGGACAACAGTCCCAGCTATGGGTGGTGCCATCTGGGTGGAAGAGATGGTCGTTCTAGTGTTGGCTGTGGTGGGCAAAGTAGGGCCACCCTGTGGGAAAGCCCTCCAGGCTCTGGAGGCACGTTCGGTCCTGTATCTTCGGGCCATTCGTGTGTACCCCGACTCTACCAGCAGAATATGCTGGTAACGCATTGCCCACCTCTGGAACTCACGGACCTGGATGGGTGTCATGTTAGCAGCTGTGAAGACAAAGGCAAAAAAATTACATTAGGAACTGCATTGTGTGAAATGGCACAGGAAGTAAATCAGACAGTACATCTATTGTACTTGTAACAGCTCATATCATCATACAGATCATTGAATGTCCCTGAGGAAGTACATGGCAGGCCAGCCTACAAAGGTCGTATCACACATAGCACATCCAAACCCTACAAGATGGGTGACAACTGGCATGAATCCAGCATCAGAGTTCTGACAGTTGTCAGCTAACAATCATGCAGCACATCTTCCGCCAATGCCAGGGCTACACATATCAGTGTACGGGATGGAAATCTAGGGCCACATGATCTGCAAGTTGTAAATGGACTTGCTAGTATAGTACTCATGTGCTATACCTGAGTGTTTATACTAGGTTCCTACCAAAGATTCGCTGATTTACATGTCTGTGTAACATACTTGTATCATCAGTCCTAGGTACACTATTCACAAACCCATGCCTGTGTTTGAGGGTGGGGGGCTGGAGAGACAACTAACTATTTCAAACAACATAATCACCCAGGAAGCTTAGCAAAGCTGGACATGTGTTTGGTTCTACACACACACCACACGTAAGGTGTATCTACAAATATGAGACAGCAAACCCTTGACCAATCCCAGCGCCACACATGTCTGGTAATGCAGACCTTTGTCCACATCATATACTTCCAGTAAGGCATGACTTACAATAGACACAGAGTTGTAAGAACACCCCTGGCCATTATTTGCATGCACACCTAGGCCATTGCACTTAAGTGCCACATATTGTAGCACTACATGTGGAGCTACATGCTGCTAGGAAGTTCACCCTACAGTTTCATAAGTACATTAGTGAATAGGGAAGCAGAAGTCTGTGGGTAAGCATTTTGCAGCCCCATTCTGTGAGAATGTGGGTCTGACAGGCAGACTAAATCTGAGATTAGGTCCAATGCGACTCTTGTTGATACAAGTGTTATCCACATGACTCACGCCAGTTCACATTGCAGGGCCTACTGGAATGACCTAGAATCCCTAGATAAGACAATAGGATAAGCACTGGCAAACTCCAAAATGCTGAGAAAATGAAATCCCACTCATGGAACAAGACAAATGATGGGCCAGCGCATCACACCTTGCTATGTGTTCAACACACAGGAGTCCATTACACATCACCAGAAAACACAACATATAACAGACATATCAACACTTACTGGAGTTGTCAGGGTCCTCAAATGAAGCCACCTCGCCCACAGTGTAGGGTGCCGGTCCACCTGTAAGGCATGGAAGGAAGAAATGTGCTCAAAATCTGTATACTGACCAACAATTCCAAAGACAAAAGCTATGTGTAAGATGACATACGTAAGTAAAGCCACTCAGACATGATGATACTGCATCCGATATAGCACGGTTAACATGTACACAGCATGGGTCTCCTGTGACAATAACACACATATCTGCACACATGCAGTGGCCCTAACTATTATGTGGTTGCAAACATGCTCCTTCATTAGTGAGCAGACATAATAATGGCGTTTATTCGTCTCATCATGTGCATCCAAGAGTGACATCCAAAGCCTGTTTACTTGAGGAGTGCATTACCAGTCAAACAGTCATTGTGGCCAAGACAAATTTACGACACATAGGTACAATGTACAGAGGGGCAGGGACATTTGTAAGCCCTCATGTTGTTACAGTTTCTTCATTTGATGTGGCCCAGCTATGGTGATTTGCATCAACCATAGAGATATGAACCCATGTGCATACCTTTGGCCTGCCATCCCTAAATGACAGGTGGAACACCAAACACCAAATACCAGTGTAAGATGTTAGCTGAGGGCACCTTACAATTTTCCCTATGTTTCCAAATCCAGATCTGACATGTATCCAAAATGATGAAGGACCACAATAATTCCTAACATTCATAGTACTTCCGCGAACGCTTTCCTTACACACTCACCAGACACACATAAGACATATGTCTGGGCCACATTGCTATCATCAATTGACGTGAAGTCTGCACTCATTTTCTGCATCATGTAGTGTTTCTAAAGTCAATCTAGCTTTTGCGTCAACAAAGGTTGCTAATAATTTGGAAAATCTATACTTCACTGGCTCAATCATCAGTGGGAGGAAATGGCACACCAGCCATAAAAAAAACCCAAGCTCCTCCTCACTCATCTTGCCAAGACGTGGCCTACCCAACATCTTAGCACCGAAAAAGGGGAATAGGAGGTAAAGAAGAACAAAGGAGAAAAGGGGGAAAGTAGAATGACAAAAAAGTAAACTTAACAACTAAAAGAGCCCAACTTTCCCCAAATTAGCACTACCCACAACAGACTCCCACAAAGACAATATAATACTGGACAATAGTACACAATAAACACTCAGGCCCATATTTATACTTTTTTAGCGCCGCATTTGCGCCACTTTTTGACGCAAAAACGGCGCAAAGTTACAATATACAATTGTATTTTGTAAGTTTGCGCCGTTTTTGGGTCAAAAAGCGGCGCAAATGCGCCGCTAAAAAAGTATAAATATGGGCCTCAGATAGTATACAACAACAATTTTAAATAACAAACTAACAAGTAATGGAGCACACAGTAGACAAAAGCACAATTTCACTGGACAAAACTCAGAACACAGCCACACAGTCTAGAAGAATCACAGACTGCAAAGTGAAAGTGAAAGTACCCCAACTGTACATATTCTGTAAACAGGATATCCTATTACATCACTACCTGCATAAAATGGCCGCCGTTTTTATCGTTATGCGTCATAATTTTTGACGCATACAGTATGTGCATCATTTTTTGGGACGCACAGGAGTAAAAATTAGGCCGCATCCATATATTTGGAAATAGTCTTAACAGTTAACCAATTGTAAGGGCTTAATGCGTAGTTTTTCGGGTATGAGTGTCATTTTTTGAAGCTTGTGCGCCATTTTTTGTCACGTACGCGTCAAAATTTCAGGGCAGTAACTGGGTTTGGGTAATTTTGCAATTTTATTGTAATGTTACATTTGTGACACAACTGAGATGCTGATGGCTGATTGCACCCACTTTGATATTGACGGTGTATGGGCACATGTGAGACATACTGCGGCGGACCATGATCCGCTACTTCATTAACATGACTCTCACGCTTGGCTGACGCACTAGATGGCCATATGTGTGGCCTACATATATGTATTGCACAAATTGGGCATGTTTGGTGTCAGGAGAGGATAGCAAGGTGACGCACATAAGTACAATACCTCAATGCCTATGGCTCAATGTGTATGCATTGGCTACTAATGTAGTTGTTTTTTTAGTGGTGTATGTTGTCACAGTTACGTCCAGGTCTCATCATGAGTCAGTTGCGCCTATTCCTGTATCTACTGAGTATCCTTCTGAGATCAATGGAAGTAAAGTCAATGAGGATATAAGAACCTACATGGGGATGGTCCCACCCTGTCACTGCAGACGTGTTATGAGACTGTCAACAGGGCAACGTTGGTGTGCTGAGTGAGATCATCTGTCAGGAGTCATGTTCTGGCAGGTGTAATTACAAGATTTGTACACAGGTTGGCCTGTAAAGTTCCCACTGCATCTGGGAACATCATAGCCTCGGTGTTGAATAATCTTGCAGCTATTCACCACGCACAGCCCATCAATATGTTGTGAGCAATGTGATTCTGCATGTGAACTGTTGGGGTCCTAACATGTGTGGACTTTTCATGCACATTATCAGAGGTTGCTGGTTCTGCTGGAGGCACCATACCCAAACCTTGCATACAGCCCTGGTATACTGTCACACCTTGTTGTTCATGCATACATGAGACCCAGACAAGGGATAGGCCATGATGTTGGTATTCAAAGACAATTTTACTAATATGGTACTATTAAAAAGCAGATGATGCCATACAATGTATTTGGGTATGCAATGAGGAAGCACCTGACAAAATACCCCCTGAGGAATGTGAGGTTTGGTAATGCAAGTGTGGTACATATGTAGCCACAAGGGACCTTTAGGGTAACACACAGACAGGTGCCAGTCATGCTGACAGGATGCAGGGACAATCAGGATTCTGCAATTCCACAAGGTACATACTCAGTGGTCTGACTAAGAATGGTCGGAGGAAGAACAAGACAGTTGACAAGGAAAACTGTGTTTGTCCTGTGTTTTTGAAGGTGACACATAAACCCAAGGGCTGTGTTACATGGCTTAAATACTAGCAATGCATAACAGTGTATTTGGCAAAATGGCAAATTCTATGCTGTTCCAATCATCTGCATGGGCAGTGCATGTTGAAATGGGTGGTGTGCATGGAGGTGACCGCAGGTGTGTGCTGTATCAGTTTATCACAAGTCCTGTAGGTGAGATCCGAGTTCAAATGGCCAACAGTACCTTTCACACGGGAAGAAATCTACAGGTGATAACAGAGCATACAAACTACAAGCCAGTGTATTAATTGCCCCGACGTCCATGCAGTCAGGTGTACTATGACAATGGCATAACATAGGAAAGGGTGTAGCACACTGGATGACTATTGTTAGTCTGTGTGTGTAGAGGAGGGAATATCGGGGTACACATATTACCATTCCAGGGACCTCTTCAGACAGGTGGGTTGAGACCAGGGGCATGGGTGTGTCAGGAGTTAGGAAATGGGCTTACATGTACATGGAATGTCATGTGCGCAATGCTTGTCATAGGTGTCATTGTGCTGTCTATGATCTGCTTCTATGGAACTCTAGTCACAGATAGTCCTTGCAAAGATAGGTGCTGTACGACTTACTGCTGTGAAGGGTCTGGTCATACATTCCTGTTACCGATGCAATAGCACATCCACTGCGTCATGTATGAGGCATTTTTTCCCTTAGAGACTGATGGTGTCTTAGTTGTGTGCCATATGCTGCGATGAACCATGTTGCCAACATGTATGTGTGAAATAGGTGTGGTCCTCTGCTATTGCCCTTCAAAGGTGAAACGTACAGGATATATGTAATTTACAATGTGTGTATATGTGACTGTTGTATGATACTCATCACAATTGCTCAGGAAATTTCTGTGTCATGATCGGTACATCAGCAATGCTCCATGAGGCTACACTATTATTCTGATAGTTAGAGATAAAGGTGAGCAAAAATGATTAGCCAGACGATGATATGGTGATTATTATCAGTGTTTATTTGCATTAGTTAATACAGTGGTGATGGTGAGTTGGTTTAAAAGAAATTGTTCACAATATGTTGGTGCCTACGCACTCCAGCAGCTGTGTTTTGTTGTTCCCCCTTATGTTGCAGGCCAGCATCCTCCTCTTCCTCCTCTTCAGGCATGTGTGGCTCTGGTTCTACGAGGGGAATGTTTCTTCGTATGCAAATGTTGTGCAGGATGGCACACGTTAGAATGATCTTACAGACTAGTTCTGGGGAATATAGGAGGCTGCCACCAGTGATGTCGAGGCACCTGAATCTCGACTTGAGGATGCCGAAGGTCCTCTCGACTATGCTGCGTGTCCTCCTAGGTGCGTCATTGTTGGCACGCTCTGCTGCAGTGTTTGGGTTGCCAAATGGTGTCATAATCCATGGCTGGATCCCATACCCCTGATCAGGTGAAAAAGAAAATGAATGGGATCATGTTAATGTAGCTTGCCCCATTGATATCAGCTTGCTTGACAGTAGTTGTCTTGTGTTGTCTGTGACTCTTTTGTATTATTGTGTTCCTTCCTAGGCTTGTGGGATGGACCATCTGCATTGGGTTGTTTCCTTGGCTGAACAAGTGTTTGCCTGCTGACCGGTTGTCAGCAATATGTTTGGGTATTTGCAGTAGTGTGCACTCCCTAGCATTGTGACTTGTGATATAGGTGTCCCTGTGTCTTCACTGGGGGTGAGATGATAGTTCCATACACAGGTCATTTTGACAGTGGTGGTAACACGTTAGCATCTATGTACCCTGGACATCCCATACCTTTAGACTTATGCAATGGATTCATTTAAACATCTGTGAGCCGCTTAAATTTTGCAAGGTGACAATTGGCCATACCTCTCCAAACGTTGTGATCATTGACGTCTTAACATTAGACTGTACACTAATTTCAGATGTGTGACAGGTTCACTGCAGACCTATGAAACATGGCTAGTGATGTCACAACCTCAGTGTGTTCCTGTCCACATGTTGCTGTCGTGGTGTATGTGTTGTGTGTCCTAGAGGGTTGCTGTGCAGTGTATAAATAAGTAGGTTTCTGTACTTACCAAGAAGTAGTCCATTGCCATATCGTCCATCCTGGAAGTGTTGATTGATGGTAGAGTGACGGAAGATGAATGAGTCATGGACACTCCCAGGATACTTTGCCACGATGTTGGTGAACAATCCTTGGTGATCGACAATGGCCTGCACATTGATGGAATGTGTGTGTTTCCTGTTGCGGTAGAGGTGTTCAGTTGCAGCAGGTGGCACAAGGCGTACATGTGTGCAGTCGATGGCACCAAGGACTTGTGGGAAGCCACTAATGAGGTAAAACCCCTGTTTTGTCTCCTGTGCTTCTGCAGTGTGTTTGGGAAGCAGATGTGGTGGGGTCTCCAATGATGGCATCCAGTACTTTGGGCAAGAAGGCAGAAAATGATGGCTGTGATATTCCAGCAACCAGGGCACCAATGCTTTGAAAGGAGTCACTTGCCAGCTTGGTTTCTGTTGGGATGGTGCGGGGTGTCAGCAAGGTGGGTGCCAACTGTGGCTCAATATTGCGCAGCAGCTGCTGAATGGCCTGCCAATTCAACCTGTACCTCTGGATGATGTCATGTTCCCTGACGCCATGAAGGATTGTTCTGGTGCAAATATTCTCTCCTGCCTTCTGCACTGCCTTTGAGGTCCCTGCTGGTGTTGTGGTAGCTGCTGTTGTTGTTGCTTGGCTCTGCATCTGCGTGCACGCTGGATGAGAAGCATCTCAATGTCTCCCTTTTGCTGCTCTGCTGTTGCTTCTGTGTGTTCTGATTAAATACAGGTGTGTTTGCCCCATTTTAACACCTGCACTGACCCAGATCGGGCTGTGCGTCGTTTTCCAGCTCCCGCCTCCCGGCCTTGCGGCATTTTTGCCCGAAAGCATAAATACAACGCGCGGCCGTTTAAGTCATTTTTTGGACGGTAACGCCTACCTTTCATATGATTAACGCAAGGCGGGTTCCTGCATCCAAAAAATGACGCACACTGCGGGATTTTGACGTCCGCGGGCTCGGGCGTCAAAGTTTAAATATGGGGCAAGGTTTGCGATGAATGTTCGTCAAAATCTTTGACGCACATTCGGCACAGACAGAGTATAAATATGCCCCTGAGTCTTTCCATTTTGCCAACATACTGTGCTTGAAACAATAACTGCGATGCCAACTCCTTTTCTCTCCATTTAATCAACTCTAAGAATAAAGTAGCCAGGGATAATGCAGGACTCATTTAGCCAAGTTTCTGTTAGAAAATCTGCGTCTGGGCCATTATCATGTAAAAAATAAAAAAATAAACAATTAAGGTTTGCCCACTGAAAGGAAATTAATATTATAGAATTTCAAATGTGAGGCAACAAATTAGTGCTTAGCCTTACTTATGTGGGGAGATTGTGATCCCTTGATTGAAACTTGCGACCCGACATGGGAGTCCTGAAGTACAAATTTGCAATGACTTCATATTGTTTCTACCGTCTTAGGGTCCAAACAGGAGAGGCAGGCCCCTGGTAGTGAAGAGCGAAGTGAATATAGCTGCACAAGTGTAAAAGATATCCTACCTGAGTGCCCTGAACCAGTGGCACAGACGGGCGCATACAAGTGCTGGTGTGACTTTGGCATGCCAGCAGCGTGCCAATGCACTCATCCACGCCATGGCCACAATTAAATAGGCAGACCGGGAATGAAGGAAAAGCTGAAAAAGAACTAGCGTGCTAAACACTGTTATGGAAAAGCTGCTAACAATGCCTTCCTTCCCCCAAAATGTGAAACACTTTTCCCACCAAGTTTTAAAACACAGCATGCTTTAAAACAATCTGAAAATGCTATAAAAATAATTAATCCAATTAAAAAGTTAAAAAAAGAATTGCAGATGGGTCAATAATTTTTAGTTAGAAAATACACCCAGTACTGTTAGGTACCAATCTGTTCTGCGCCACGGCTACAATTAAATCGGCAGGCTGGGCATGAACAAGAAGCTGAACATATACTAGAGCGCTAACCGTTCCTAGAGAAATGCTGCCAACTATGCTTTCCTCTCCCCAACCAATGTGAACACACTTCCCACCAAGTTTTAAAAGACAACACTCATTAAAACAATCTGAGAACGCTCTAAAAATATTTAAAATAATTAAAATGTTAAAAAAGAATTGCAAACACGTCGATGGTTTTCAGTCAGAAAATGCCCCCAGTAGGTCATATGGTGTTGTGGATAAAATATGCACCAAAATTCGGAACAGACATAGATGAGTCTGTACTTTATTTCATAGAACTGTGTTAAATGCGAAATCCAAAAAGTCAGTGATACAAAGGGCCTAAAATAGCACATTGTGTGTTTTCAATCACATACATGTGAGTAGTAATGTCAGAGGAAATATAAAGCAAAAAGAAAATTTAACACAAAATGTGGATTTTCAATACATCCTATTTCGAAAGGAAGAGTCAACAGTTTTTGGTCTACAGTGGGACATGCACTTACTCTTGAATCACCCAAAAATACCTACAACCGAAGGAGAACAGAGTCTTTGAAATATATTGATGACTACAATCCTGTCATTCTGAAAATGTGGATTACTAATATGGATATTTAATTTGTGACAGACAACTCTATAGCTGTTGCTTGTTATGTAACTTTATACGTAACAACATCTGAGAAGATGAAGAGGAAAGATGTATGGAAGAGATTTCTGCTGTAAAAGTCTCTAACAATGAAACTGGACAGCTTCGGTTTGAAGAGGCCTTTAGACAGATAAATTAGGTCCTATGAATGCTCTGATCGGTTGAGTTCAGCTGGTTTATATTCTAAGTCAAGAGAAATTATTTGGGTGATTCTAGACAAGGCATGTATGTCAAATAGAGTATTGACGTATTTCCCCGAAATTCTGTACCTTGCAGAAATTGACCCAGAATGTACAGACATTGTAAAAACAAATATGTTGAACACTTAGGTCCTGTAATAACATCTGTATTTAATTGCTGCTCCACCTTGACCACTGACTCCACTTCGCATTTAGCCTAGCTGCACACCGTCACATTGGTGACCACCAGCTCCATTCTCTATTTTGCCCTTAAATTAGCTTTAATTGGCAGGTATTTTTCCATGCACATGTTATGCAATTTGTTTTTCGCTCATGTTTTCACTCTGCGTGTTCTTTCTCATCAAGGGCTAGGACATAATATGGAGGAGTCAGAGAGATGGGGATGTACTAGAATGATGGTTATGGTACGGAAGGGAATGGTTAAGTTTTGGGAGAGCGCCTTGGGATCTCGTCCAGTTCCAACGTGTTTCTTTTGAAACTGACCTGATGTAGCCAGCATTTTGAACAACAATTCATATGATGGGAGGATTTATTTGTAATTCTCCTCTCTGGCTTGTTTAAGGTATATAAGAGACTGAAACCAAATTGACTGGGAACGGATTAAACTCAATAAAAATTAGGACGCTGGTGTCTGTTATTCCCTGGAGGGTGGTTTCCTCTCACGACCTATTGTTGCTGGCAAAGAGATTAATTGAATTCAAGTTTGCCCCATAGTGGTGAATTTTTAACTTTATTTTCTGCTTTGCATTGTGCATGAATATATACATATATATCTATATAATTGCTGTTTATAGACTGAAGTAGATTATCCCTGGTGTATGTTTTCAGGATTATTGTGATTTTATTTCTGTGATTATTTTTGAACGTGCACTTTTGGTTGTACACTTTCAACCTCCTTCTTCTGTGGACTTTGCAGAGTATTTTGATAAATGCGTTTCTCAGACTCAGAGTGTTGTATTTCATAAATATCTTTCAGTGTTTGAGTATTTCCTCTTGGTCTGTAGTGAAGCAAAACAGGGCCTGATTAGCTCTTGACAGAATTACTGCCAATCTAGTGCGACGGGGGTCCAAGTACTCTGCCAAGCTGATGGTGTTCTGACTGCCACATTTAAATCTATGGCTGTTCATCCCCCATCCATGTCAAAGAAGTGTACTCCGTCGCTAGCTGTATCCAGCAGCGAATGCGGTGGACTCCAATGCAGGTGGGTAGCACTCCATTGCCGTTGGGACGGTGGCATTGCACTGAACATAATTAGAAAACACAGTCGAGCAGGTGATGTACCAGTGGTACCAATGGTGGCACCATGACAGTGTGAGTCCATCATGGCACCCATGTAGCATTGTACTATGGCTGTGGCTATTGGATGGATGTTAGCAGCCCACACCTGATATATATTGGACAATTGTGAAAACCTACAAAACTCACTATAAAACATATTCCATTTCAGACCTTGATCCATTGCCGTTCCACTGCTGACCACCCTTCTGAGGATGACCTTGCCACTAAACAGACAGGTTACTTTCCTTTTTCTAGTCTCCTTCTGCTTTTTCACTTTCTTCGTTTATTCCATTATTTTCAGATAATTATAAGGACACTAGTATTTGTTTATCACTATGGCAGAGAAAAGGAATCCACGTTTTATAGAGGGAGAGTTTACAGTCGTGGTCGGTGAAATTATTAGAGTAGAGCCATAACTGTTTGGAGCACAAGTACAAAATACTACCATATCTGAGAAAAGGCAAATGCGGGACAGAGTAGTCAACTAAGTGACTGCTGTGTCTAACAATGTTTGCACACAGTAGGAAATTGGGAAGAGGTGGAATGACCTGCATGGGAGAATTCATTCCCTGGCCTCCAAGTGCCACATTGAAGCCCAGAGTACTAATGATGGTTCTCCCAGCCCCTCATTAAAACATTTGCCCTGGGAGGAGAAGGTCATGCAGATCCTACATCATAAAGGCTTCACAGGAATTCTGGGTGGAGTAGAGACTAGTAAGTTCACCTGTGTATGTCTTACTAATCAAAAATGGAGTACTTGCCCCTAAGTCAGCTAATCAGAAACTTTCTAGACACCTATGGAAACATATATTGAAACTTTTTTCCAAA
Source organism: Pleurodeles waltl (assembly GCF_031143425.1). Classification (NCBI taxonomy): domain Eukaryota; kingdom Metazoa; phylum Chordata; class Amphibia; order Caudata; family Salamandridae; genus Pleurodeles; species Pleurodeles waltl. The sequence goes on from NC_090439.1 coordinate 561,787,844, forward strand.
CCACTGTATATTATCCAAACTAGTAGCATCGTGGTTATTTCTAACTATTTAACAATGCACATTATGTATTGTCATTATATGTATTGTTCTCCGTTGGTCACTGCTTGCATTTGCCTAGTCCTTTGCTGTAACTCAATGTAGGTTATTGTCCTTCAAAAAACAGGTTCCAAACACCATCCTTATGCACATGGAGGTATAGTGCTTGTATATGATATCTTCCATGTTCACATTATACGCATATGTGTGTACATACCGTAAATGTGTGTTCATTTTTTACTGTTGTAATTTATATAGGTATGTGGTACTCACTTTTTCACAAATAATGGCAATAGCGTTTACAAATGACTACAACTATCATGATACCCTGATTTTGCCTCTGCAAAACAATAGTGCAAAGGGATATTGTCCAACCTCCCTTTCCTTCCACATATTGCATCAACTTCAAAGCTTTATGTAGTTGTCATTCACCATTTCGTTGTATGTATAAAAAAAAGTCATATGCTGTGTTGATCACCTTCCTGTTACTCCATTGAATTCATCTGCTTGCCTGCATAAATCATAGTTTGTGTATCCTAAGGTTTTCAATGATATTCTGTGGCATGCTGATTATAAGTAGTATTGCTACTCAATTTATTTTGCAGTGTTCTTATAATGACCAATGCCATTTAATCCAATAAGTTATACCATGGTTTGTTTTTTAGGCTGTTGTTTAGGCTGCTAGGCCTTGAAATGGCTCCGCTCTCGAATCTCCTCTGCACTGTGTTGAGTTGCATGTCTGGTACATGTAATGTACACTTTCTAAATAACATTTATATTTCAGGACATCTCTCCATCATTGTTAATGAAGTGTTCACCTGTGTATATTAGCCTACATGAGTAAAAAGTTAAAAATCACACAAAGGCCTAAACATCCCATTAATTATAATATGTGCATTTTTAGGTTGCTTCATTTGTAGCTGAAGACACAGTTGAGGTATAATACATCCTTGAACCCCTTAGCTGCCAGGCCTTTTCCCCCCCAGGTACCAGGCCTTTTTTTGGCTATTTGGGACAGTTCACGCTTAGGCCCTCATAACGTTTTGTCCACATAAGCTATCCATGACAAATTTGCGTCCTTTTTTGCCAACATCCTGGGGATTCTAGAGGTACCCAGAGTTTGTTTGATCCCCTGAAGGAGACCAAGACATTAGCCAAAATACAGATTTTTTTTTTTTTTTTTTTAAATGGGAAAAAAGGGCTGCAGACAAAGGCTTGTGGTTTTTTTCCCTGAAAAAGGCATCAACAAAGGGTTTGTGGTGTTAAAATCACCATCTTCCCAGCTTTCCGGAACAGGTAGATTTGAATCAGAAAACTGCATTTTTCAACACAATTTTGGCATTTTACTGGGACACCCATTTTTACTATTTTTTATGTTTTTAGCCTCCTTCCAGTTAGTGACAGAAATGGGTATGAAACCAATGATAGATCCCGGAAAGCTAAACATTTCTAAAAAGTAGACAAAATTCTGAATTTATCATGGGGTCATTTCTGTAGGTCCTACAAGGTTTTCCTACAGAAAAAAATAACTGAAATAAAAAAATACTGATATTGAGCTGAAAAAAGCAGCCATTTTTCTCCACGTTTTACTACGTAACTTTTTCCTGCGATGTCAGATTGTTTAAAGCAATATACCGTTACGTCTGCTGGACTCTTCTGTTTGTGGGGATATATAGGGCTTGTAGTTTCATCATGTACCCTAGGTACCCAGAGCCAATAAATGAGCTCCACCTTGCAATGGGTTTTCATTGTATCCCGGGTATACAGCAATTCATTTGGTGAAAAATAAAGACTGAAAAATAGGTATCAAGGAAACCTTTTTATTTCCAAAATGGGCACAAGATAAGGTGTTGAGAAGCAGTGGTTATTTGCACATCTCTGAATTCTGGGGTCCCCATACTAGCATGTGAATTACAGGGCATTTCTCAAATAGACATCTTTTTTACACAGTGTCTTACATTTGGAAGGAAAAAATTGAAAGAAAGACAAGGGGCAATAACACTTGTTCTGCTATTCTGTGTTCCCCCAAGTCTCCCGATAAAAATAGTACCTCACTTGCATGGGTAGACCTAAAGCCTGAGACAGGAAACGCAACATGGACATATCGCATTTTCACATTGAAAACTGAAGTGTTATTTGGAATGTGCCTAGCTTGATCTCTAGCACAGCCGGCACCTAGGGAAACCAACCAAACCTGTCTATTTTTTAATACTAGACACCTTGGGGAATCCAAGATGGAGTGACTTGAGGGGCTCTCACCAGGTTCCCGTTACCGAGGATCCTGTGCAAACCTCAACATTTGGTAACAACAAAACGTTTTCCTCACATTTCGGTGAAAGAAAGTTCTGGAACCTGGGAGGAGCCACAAATTTTCTTTACATCCAGCGTTCCCCAAAGTCTCCTGATAAAAACTGTACCTCACTTGAGTGGGTAGGCCTAGTCCCTGCGACAGGAAATCATCCAAAACACAACGCGAACACATCACATTTTCCTAAAGAAAACAGAGCTGTTTTTTGCAAAGTGCCTAGCTGTGGATTTTGGCCTCTATCTCAGCCAGCACCCAGGGAAACCTACAAAGCCTATGCATTTCTTAAAACTAGACACCTAGGGGAATCCAAGACGGTTGATCTGTGGGGTTTTCACCAAGTTCTGTTACCCAGAATCCTTTGCAAACCTCAAAATGTGGTTAAAAAAACACTTTTACCTCACATTTCGGTGACAGAAAGTTCTGGAACCTGAGAAGAGTCACAAATTTCCTTCCACCCAGCATTCCCCCAAGTCTCCCAATAAAAGTGGTACCTCACTTGTGTGGGTAGGCCTAGTGCCTGCGTCAGGCAATGCCCCAAAACACAACGTGGACACATCACATTTACCCAAAATAACAGAGCTGTTTTTGACAAAGTACCTAGCTGTGGATTTTGGCCTCTAGCTCAGCTGGCACCCAGGGAAACCTACCAAACCTGTGCATTTTTTTTAAATAGACACCTAGGGGAATACAAGATGGGGTGACCTGTGGGGTTCTCACCAGGTCTGTTACCCAGAATCCTTTGCAAACCTCAAAATTTGTCTAAAAAAACACTTTTAGCGCACATTTCGGTGACAGAAAGTTCTGGAACCTGAGAAGAGTCACAAATTTCCTTCCACCCAGCATTCCCCCGAAGACTCCCAATAAAAGGGGTACCTCACTTGTGTGGGTAGCCATAGTGCCCGTGACAGGCAATGCCGTAAAACACAACGTGGACACATCACATTCACCCTAAAAAACAGAGCTGTTTTTTGCAAAATACCTATCTGTGGATTTTTGCCGCTAGCTCAGCCGGCACCTAGGAAACGTACCAAACCTGTGCATTTTTTAAAACTAGACACCTAGGGGAATCCAAGATGGGGTGACTTGTAGGGCTCTCACCTGGTTCTGTTACGCAGAATCCTTTGTAAACCTCAAACTTTGGCTAAAAGAACACTTTTTCCGTAGATTTCAGTGACAGAAAGTTCTAGAATCTGAGAGGAGCCACAGATTTCCTTCTACCCAGGGTTTCTCCAAGTCTCCAGATAAAAATGGTAACTCACTTGTGTGGGTAGACCTAGTGCCCGCGATAGGAAATGTCCCAAAATACAACGTGGACACATCACATTTTCTCAAAGAAAACAGAGCTGTTTTTTGCAAAGTGCCTAGCTGTGGATTTTGGCCTCTATCTCAGCCAGCACCTAGGGAAATCTACCAAACCTGTGCATTTTTTAAAACTAGGCACCTAGGGGAATCCAAGAGGGGGTGACCTGTGGGGTTCTCACCAGGTTCTGTTACCCAGAATCCTTTGCAAATCTCAAACTTTGGTAAAAAGAACACTTTTTTTCCACATTTCAGTGACAGAAAGTTCTAGAATCTGAGAGGAGCCACATATGTCCTTTCACCCAGCGTTCCCCCAAGTCTCCCGATAAAAATGGTACCTCACTTGTGTGGGTAGGCCTAGTGCCCACGAAAGAAAATGCCCCAAAAAACAATATGGACTCATCACATTTTCCTAAAGAAAACAAAGCTGCTTTTGCAAAGTACCTAGCTGTTGATTTTGCCCTCTAGCTCAGCCGGCACCTAGGGAAACCTACCAAACCTGTGCATTTTTGAAAACTGGACACCTAGGGGAATCCAAGATGGGGTTACTTTTGGGGCTCTCATCAGACTCTGTTAGCCAGAATCCTTTGTGAACCTCAAAAGTTGGCCAAAAAAAAACACTTTTTCCTCACATTTTGGTGACAGAAAGTTCTGGAATATAGAGAAACCACAAATTTCCTTCCATCCATTTTCCCCCAAGTCTCCCAATAAAAATTGTACCTCACTTATGCGGGTAGGCCTAGTGCCCGCGACAGGAAATGCCCCAAAACACAATATGGACACATCACATTTTCCCAAAGAAAACAGAGCTGTTTTTAGCTAAGTGCCTAGTTGTGGATTTTGGCTTCTAGCTCAGTCGGCACCTAGGTAAACTTACCAAACCTGTGCATTTTTTAAAAGGAGACACCTAGAGGAATCTAAGATGGGGGGACTTGTGGGGCTCTCACCAGGTTATGTTACCCAGAATCCTTTGCAAACCTCAAAATTTGTCAAAAAGAAACACTTTTTCCTCATATTTCGGTGACAGAAAGTTCTGGAATCTGAGAGGAGCTACAAATTTCCTTCCACCCAGTGCTTCCCCAAGTCGCCCGATAAAAATGGTACCTCACTTGTGTGGGTAGACCTAGTGCCTGGGAAAGGAAATGCCCCAAAACACTATATGGACACATCAAAATGATCAAACACAAAACTACCTGTTTTTGTGGGGGGCTCCTGCATTTTTGTTCCTGGGCTCAGCAGCCATATAGGGAAATCTACCAAACCCCAAATTTCTGAAAACTAGATACCAGAGGGAGTCCAGGGAGATGTGACATGCCTGGATCCCCCAGTGTTTTCTTACCCAGAATACTCCGCAAACCTCAAAATTTGCCCAAAAAACACTGTTCCCTCATATTTCGGTGACAGAAACTTCTGGAACCAGAGAGGAGCCACAAATTTCCTTCCACCCAGCGTTCCCCCAAGTCTCACGATAAAATGATACCTCACATGTGTGGGTGGCCTAGGTGCCTGCAACAGAAAAAGGCCAAAAACCTGTAGAGATTGAGGGGATAGCACAGCGAGTTGATAAGCACATATTTTTCTTTTATAAATCTTGAGGCTGACTCTGCTCTAGGGAACCACACAAGTGAGGAATCATTTTACTTGGAAGACTGAGGGGAACGCTGGGTGGTGGGAAATGTGTGACGGAGCTGTGATCCTATGAAGAAAAGTGAGGAAAATATGCTTTTTTATGCAAATTTGGAGTTTTGCAGAGAAGTATGGGTAAGAAAATGTTGGGGTATCCACGCAAGCCACACCTCCCTGGACTCCTTGGAGTGTCTACTTTAAAAAAATGTCTGGGTTCTGTAGGTTTTCCTATATGAAGGCCGCTCCCTGGACCGAAAACATAGGTGCCCCTCCCCCCAAACAAATGTAGTTTTGTAATAGATCATTTTGCTTTGTCCACGTACTTCTGTGATGTTCCAAACACTAAAATTTGGAATAGAAACAAACTTAGATTATGTTAAAAAGAACCCTTACCCACCAAACAAGTTGGTGGCATGCTTCATCATCGGGGTCCCACACGAGACACCTAGCGTGTCACGGGTGTGCTGCAACGCCTGATTACAGCGGAGCAGGTTTTGTCATTTTTACCACACATACTGGTTGGATTTGGCACGAGGGTGAGTGATGGTTCAGTAGATCGAAATTTATTAATGAGAGATTTCACAAAAATGAAATGCACTGTTTATAACTGAAAGGCCAAAAAACTGAACCAATGACTCACAACTCGTGAGCTGTAAAGCCACGTCAAGGCACCAACCACTTTACAGTCCATTCACACACCTTTCATACTTGACATGCACAGGACCATTAAAGGCGCAAGTCACGGGCCCAGCACATTACAATACTCACATTGACAGACAGCCCCACTCAAGGGCCCATCACTTACATATGCCCACATGCCTAATACAGCAATCACACCAGCTGATGGGAGTGTGTGGACTGACGTTTGGCTGGCACCACCAGCCAAGCGCCACTCCACACATACCGCCAGCCAAGCACCTCCCCATGCAAACGGCCAGCCAAGTGCCACTCCATGCACACCGCCAGCCAAGCGCCACCCCATGTGCACCACCAGCCAAGTCCCACCCCATGCACACCACCAGCCAAGCGCCACTCCACGCACACCGCCAGCCAAGCGCCACCCCATGCACACTGCCAGCAAAGCACCACTCCACGCACACTTCCAGCCAAGCGCCACTCCACCCACACCGCCAGCCAAGCGCCACCCCAGGCACACTGCCAGCCAAGCGCCACCCCATGCACACCGCAATCACTTTTTTTTTTGCTTTTAAATAACAAAGAAACCAGTAACTAATTATAAATAAGTACAAAACTAGAAACACAAAAGCTCTAACTGAATACATGACAGAAATGACAACCTTGAAACTGAACATATGAAAATATAAAACAGGTAGTTTACACTCACGGTATTTCACAGAAATTTGTTTTGGTGTGGTAACTCCTGGAACAGCCAGCCACACAAAGCCCAGGCTTTGAAGGGCAATCGGGGAAGTACATCCGGCTCTCCTACCAGATTCCTCTTCGGGCACAGACTCTATGGGACATATTTATACTTTTTGACGCCGGCTAACGCCATTCCAAAGCGCCATGCGGGCGCCTTATTTATGGAATGACGTTAGCCGGCGCAGCTGACTGGTGTGCGTCATAAAAAATGACCCACACCAGGCAGCGCCGGCGTAGGGGAAAATGGAGCTTGGGCGTCAAAAAATGGGGCAAGTCAGGGCTGAGGCTAAATATTGGCCTCGACCCGATTTGCGCCATTTTTTTTTACTCCCAACCCCCATTGAAATGACTCCTGTCTTAGCACAGACAGGAGTCATGCCCCCTTGCCCAATGGCCATGCCCAGGGGACTTATGTCCCCTGGGCATGGTCATTGGGCATAGTGGCATGTAGGGGGGCACATATCAGGCCCCCCTATGCCACAAAAAAAAATACTTACCTGAACTTACCTTAAGTTCCCTGGGATGGGTCCCTCCATCCTTGGGCTTCCTCCTGGCGTGGGCAAGGGTGGCAGGGGGTGTCCCTGGGGGCATGGGAGGGCACCTCTGGGCTCCTTCCGAGCCCACAGGTCCCTTAACGCCTGCCCTGACCAGGCGTTAAAAAATGACGCAAACTCCAAGATCTTTGGCGCTAGACGGGTCTAATGCCAAAGTATAAATATGGAGTTAGCTTTGCATCGGATTTGTGTAAAAAAAAACTACGCAATTCTGGCGCAAACAGAGTATAAATATGCCCCTATATTTCTTGGTGTGCAAGTCTTAATGTGATCAGGAAAGTGGCGATCTTTCAATCTAGCCACATTATCCACTACTGCTACTCTAGGAACTCTTGCCTGTTCCACCACAATAAGGCTCACTATCACTGACTTCTGAAATTTAACAAATTTCATCCTTGACTGAGGGGAACAATCAGTGAATACAATAAAAGTATTAAAAGTTGCCAAATGGAATAAATGTGTGGCCAACTTTTTATACCAGCTGTAAGACTTACGAAGAGCAGTGTAAGGTTCCAACCTCTGATCTATTCTATCAACACCACCCATGTGCTTATTGTAGTCCAAAATGCACGCAGGTTTGCGCACTTCGGCAACCTGAACCCAAACAGTCACAGGGGAAGTACTCTCATCATGGAATATGTACACATCCCTCCTGTCTGAAAATTTCAGAGCTAGCACCTCATCATTCCGCAAGGCACTGCACTGTCCCCTCCCAAGCATGTTACAGACATGCTCCCTTAGATAGCCTTTCCAGTTAGAATGGATAGTGCCACAAGCAACAGTGTCCACTCTGAACAACTCCTTAAACAGCTGCACTCCAGTGTAGAAATGATCTACATACAAATGTTGACCTTTGTTTAACAGTCGTCTACCAAGTTCCCACATTTTTCTTACTAACTCCAAAAGTGAGCGGACAACCAGGTGGTTCAATACTGGAAAAAAGAAAATAGGCCGGCCATCAGTAATGTGCCCCCTTTGGGGGGGCGACCCTTGCAAAAGGGGCCGCCCCACCACACAAAACACACACAAGATCCCTGGTGCCTAACTGGATTCTGCCCTCCTTGGGGGCAGATGGGCCTAAACAAATAGGCCGATCTGCCCCCAAGGGGGGCAGAAATGGCCAACAGTTCTGTGGCCCATTTGGGGGGTGACCCTTGCCGAAGGGGGCATCCCCCAGCACAAAAAAACAAAGGGGAACATTAAAACAAATCCTGTCATCTTGGTGGCTTCTGCCCCCTTTGGGGGCAGATGGACCTAAAGAAAAAATAGGCTAATCTGCCCCCAAGGGGGCAAAAATGGCCATCAGTAATGTGTCCCCTTTGGGGGAGTGACCCTTGCCAAAGGTACCGCCCCCATACAAAACACACACACACACAGAAGATCCCTGGTGCCTAAATGGATTCTGCTCCCCTTGGGGACAGATGGGCCTAAAGAAATAGGACAATCTGCCCCCAGGGTGGGCAGAAGTGGTCAACACTAATGTCCCCCCTTGGTGGGCGACCCTTGCCCAAGGGGTGCCCCCTAGACACAAAACACACACACAACACAATCCCTGGGGCCTAGTGGGTTTTGACCCCCCCTGTGGGGTAGGGTCGGCCAAAAGCATGGCTGATCTAGCCCTGGGCGGGCCGAAACATATAAAAAAAATTGCCTAAGGGGTCGCTGTGCTAAAACATTATAATGAATATAATCCCTGTTGTCTAGTGGGTTTAGACCCCTCCTGGGGGCAGATAAGCCAACAAAACAGCCAATCTGCCCAAGGGGGGCAAAACATGGATATACTTATGCCCCCAGGCGAGCGACCCTTGCCCAAGGGGTAGCTCCCCAAAATAAACCTAAAACAATCCCTGTTGTCTAGTAGGTAGATTCCTGCTCCACGATCGTGAGCGAGCAGGAATCCACTTAAAAAAGGGCACGGGGGAAAGGCCCTGTGTCTGTTTCCCCCCCTCCAAACCCCCTCAGGTGAAAGACTCACTTGTTTCAGGTCCTCTCTCCACTTGCGGAGGAAGCAAATGGCTTCCAGCGTGTCCTCAGCAGCATTTGATGACGTTGGTGCACAGTGAGTGCGCTGACATCATCAGATTGCAGAGGGGGTTTCGGGAGTGGAAGGGGAAGCGATTCCCCTTCCATCCCCAACTGGAGGGTGTGGGAGGGAGGCCCATGGTTCCGGTGCAGGGCAAGCTGGTCTCGTCCCCGGCACACTGGAACCGTGTGCGAGAACGAGACCAGCTCACACCAAGCACCATGGGGGTTAATGCCTTTTTTTGTAATTCATATTACGACCAACACCCGGGGCCAGTAGACCATCATCTGCAACTAAAGGAACCTATAATCGAGGTCAGAATCAAGCCTTCAATGAGGACACCACTCCTGCAAGTCTAGATGATGAGGGAATGTCTGGTCCATCTGGTTATCTGGGAGGACAGCCTCAGTAGACCACTCTCAGGCCACAACTACAGCTTCTACCCAAGCTGCTACAGCAACATAGCCTAAGATACCTCTACTTCATGTGTCCAGAGGAACACAACTCCCACCTTGTGCCCCACAGTCCTGGCTAGAGTTGATCAACCATCATCACCACCACCTCCAGTTGTGGCAGGACCCTTGTGATGTGCCTCACTACCTCAACGGCACAGGGTAATTTGGGTAGGGGTCATGGGAGGGAATCAGTGAGCCAGCAAATTGAGGCCACTGTCAACACTGTCACCCAGACCACCAATGACTGAGTCTTGGGAGCATTACAACGGTCCTAAGACCTGATGGGCCAGGTCCTAACAGAGATCCAGGACCTTAAGCAGGTGCAGAGGGAGCACATTGTTGAGCTATAGACTCACAACTCCATTTTTTGCTCCTTGACTGGGGTTATGTTTGACATTTATCATCACATGTGCAGGGCTTTTCCTATACCATCTACCCCTGTCTGTTGTCTTTCAACACCAGGATAACATACACCTTCCTCAGCTACAGACAGGGAGGCCCTGCTACACCAGGAAACTGCTCCATCCACTCCAGTCCCTGCACATGTGCCCCTTTCTCCCAGGAGGGGACGTTTATCCAGACGGGAAGAGAGGAATATAAGAGCTCCACCACCACTTCTAAGAGACACCAAATCTAATTTCCTCCAGTTTGTGCCTACAATTCACTCTGTGGACTATTTCATGGACACATTTACCTTTTTGAGGACAGTTGTATTTTATTCATTGGACTCCAAACAATTTGTGCTCAACAAAAATAAAGTTTCATCCACCATGATGGACTTTCTTTGTTTATTTTTGACATTTTCATTCTGCTTTCAAATATATTGCACTCATTTTTTGTTCAAAATGAATGCACATAAAACAAAGTCAAAGGCCGTTGTTGTATTTATTGTAGTAATTCATTTGCAGTTTGTTCTATACATCATTCTTTTTAAAACGGTCAAACAATATGATTTTAAAACAAATCATAGATACCAATTTGGTAATGTGTTTCCCATGTACAAAAAAATCGAAAAAGAGACAATGAAATCACACTGTAGTGGTGTCAAACATTTGTAGGTAACAAGTCTGTGACATAATTATTATCATACTTTATTTGGTTTAACATATAAAACCAGGAAAGACAGCAGCAGCATATAAACAGTATAAAACATAAAATAGTATTAAAAAAACTTCTTACAAAAATAAAAGACACAAGGTCTACAAGAAAAACTCAATCAATCATCCAGAATACTCCGTATGGAAAGCAGCACTTAAAAAACAAGTAACATTAGCAATGACAAATTCTCTTGACATCATTTGCAAATAAAGAAGGGCTGGTAGGGCATTTTTTTAGAGCCACATCCTTTAAATCAGGGAACTATAAAATGGAACCTGGGAACCCCATAGAGTTTACAAAACTACATAAAGTGCAAAGTGCCCTCATGAGAACTGTCATGGCAAACACAAGGGCCAGGGATTGTACAGCATACCATGTTCGTGGTGAAGCTATAATGAAGTGCAACAAATTAAACCTAAAATATGTTGACAGGTATCTGTCTCTATTGTTGTTCAATATGGGTAGGTAGGGCTCCATGTCCAATGGTGTAGTTATATTATGTACTTACGGACTGAGGGGCATATTTTTACTCTGTTTGCGCCGAATGTGCGTCAACATTTTTGACGCACAATCGGCGCAAACCCTGCCCCATATTTATACTTTGAAGTCCGACCCCGCGGGCGTCAAAGTTCCACCATGAGTGTCATTTTTTGGAAGGGGGAACCAGCCTTGCGTTAATTATATGCAAGGTAGGCGTTCCCTTCCAAAAAATTACTTTAAGGCCTGTGCCCCATATTTATACTCTGACGTCATTTTGACGCACAGGAGGGGGCAGGCCTTAAAAAACGGCGCCCAGCCTGATGGGTGCCGTTTTTTAACGCCTGGGTCAGGGCAGGGGTTAAGGGACCTGTGGGCTCAGAAGGAGCCCAGAGGTGCCCTCCCATGCCCCCAGGGACACCCCCTGCCACCCTTGCCCACCCCAGGAGGACACCCAAGGATGGAGGGACCCATCCCAGGGAAGTTGAGGTAAGTTGGGGTAAGTATTTTTTTTCATTTTTTTTGTGACATGGGGGGCCTGATTTGGGCCCCCCTACATGCCACTATGCCCAATGACCATTCCCAGGGGACATAAGTCCCCTGGGCATGGCCATTGGGCAAGGGGGCATAACTCCTGTCTTTGCTAAGACAGGAGTCATGTCAATGGAGGTTGGGCGTCAAAAAAAATGGCGCAAATCGGGTTGAGGCCTGAATTTTGCCTCAGACCTGACTTGCCCCATTTTTTGACGGCCAACCTCCATTTTCCCCTACGCTGGCGCTGCCTGGTGTGAGTCATTTTTTTTGACGCACACCAGTCCGCAGCGCCGGCTAACGTCATTCAATAAATAAGGCGCCCGCATGGTGCTTGGGAATGGCGTTAGCCGGCGGTAAAAGTTTTGACGCACAACTGCGTTGGCGCAGTTGTGCGTCAAAAAGTATAAATATGGGCCTGAGGGTTTAACCTACTCACCCTCTTGTCTGAGTGGAAATGTACCTTGCCTGAAGCTCTCTTTACCCCATTTTAGGTCTCCTTCACCGATGCCCTCCAGGTTAAAAAATACCTTATTTCAGCCTAACTTCATAAAGGAGTCTCATATATTTTTGCTCAAGGTATTTTTAAGACATAGACAAGTGTCAAACACCCCCTCATTATTAAACAATTCAAAGGCAACTCTTCCCTTCACCAAATCCTAATCCAATTCTCCAGTGGGCGCAAGGCTAACTGGTCACTTAACTATTTAACCCCTAACTCCTCATGCACAACATAGGTAGGTGTTTTCTGTGGAAAACACAGAACCCATTTTAGGAATTCATTTTGCTCTATCTGTAACTAACTTACTGGGAGATATCCCTGATTATCGCACCAATACAGAACTTTTCACAGACACCGAGCCTCATAGATTTTTACCAAGACTTTAAGGGGTCTACTGCCTAACCTGGAGGCTAAGCTGAAAACAGCTCCTTTTGACTTCCTAAGTTCTTGCTTATGAGTCTCAACCAGAGGATTTCAACTTCATTTTGAAACAAACAGCACCCCCAAATAAGGAAAGTACCCAACTGTTGTTGTGGGGTGTTGATTTATAGAAAAAGTCTTAGGACCACATTAAGAGTGTGGTAGTTAGAGGATGACCACACTCATGGCAATGGTCGGACCACCACACTCCATGTAGTCCGACCATCACATTATGACCCTGGCGTGTGGACCCGCCTGAAGACCTCCGTCCCTGCCAGGAACATTGTTCTCAGTCAGGGCAGAGCTGAACTCAGCACCGCCTGGCTGATTACAATCCAACTTACCGCCTGCCTTTCCATTGCATTTGCACCACCATGGAAAGGCTGGCAGTAAGGGTATGCAGGGAGTCGCGGGGGGCTCCTTTGGCAGGGGCAGTCCAGGGCTGCTTACCCGCCCGCCACCCAGCAGCATGGGAATGGGCACTGTCTGCTTTGCAGACACTGTACATACCGAGGGTGCTGGTGTGCTACTGTATTGGCCTCAGCTCCCTTAAGGGAGCCGAGGCCAATATCGTAGCAACTTTCCCAGTAGGAAGCCTGGTGGGAACATGTACTACAATGTTCCCGCCAGTCAGCCCAGCGGGAACATTGTAATAACCTGGGGGGGGCGTCCTCCCCAGGAGTTTGACGGTCCAGCATTTAGACTGCCAAACTCATAATTAGGCCATTAGTTCTTAGCTGATTAGCACCCACCATCCTGCTATATGATTTAAAGAGGTTAACAGACAGGCCTATATTCCTCATAAAGTCATCAGCATATAAAAGCATTGGCAGGGTAGAGGGACAGTCCGCCTTAGCAGCCACTAGGTAATTTTCTATCCCAGTAATATAGAGTGAACAAAAAAGGGATGAGGATACACCCTTGCCTCACCCCATAATTAGTTTTAAAACTATACTTGCAGGCATGAATATCTAACTTAGCCACGGCATCTGCATGGACACAATCAAATAGGTTTTTCAAAAACCATGCAGAAGCCAAAGGGCTGTGCCATTTAGAAGATAACATTCCAGAACCTAAACACCGTGGAACAAAGGGAATATTCCATAAAAACAAATTAAATAGGCAAGCTATTATTGATTCATGACCTCAGCGTGAGCCAGACATCCTGCCCTCACAATAGGAATCCTACATCAATAACACCAATAGTTTACATCACTACAGAAACATAAAATGAGGCCACACAACCATTTCAGGACACCGTGGCAGTACCTGGTGCAATGTCACAACCACCATTCAGTGGTCTGCTAAAAAATGGCTCTTTAAATGATATGGAGACAAATGAACAGCTTCCTACACTGTACACAAATTAAAGATTTATCCAATGTGAATGGAGACCACTATGCTATACCTTGACTAATATATGTGGTCAGAGCAAGTTAAGCAGCACATATTGCCTTGGAGGCAACATCCAACAGAAAACAAGTCTGATACAAACTTAAGAGCTTCCATTCAATCACAGTGCAGTTGTGTCTGTACATAATCTGTCCATCCAAAGTCATTGTCTTTCCCAGGACTAACCCATATTCCCTTTGTACATTCCAACAGCAACATATCACTACACATGTTGCAAATTTGAAATTTCCAAATGAAGATGACATGGAGAAGGATCCTAAAAAAGAATAACAATGGAAAATTCATGATTCAAAATATAAAATTTGACTAAAATGGTGTTAGGAGGACATATATTCTTAGCACAAGCAACGTTGATCTAGGTATACAAACACAATAGTCAATGTAGGAAAACTTTGATCTACAAACAACTTTGCCTTGGAATTTCCTGAACTGACCCATTCCTACCAAATTACCATCACAGACAGATATGTTCAGTATGTCACAAGTTATTCTGATATTGGAGGTTACAATATGTAAGGGTACACTTACACTCAGGAGAAGAAGTAGTCAATTACATCTTGACGTAGGTCAATCGGTTCCTCTACACCACTGCCATCTTCATCAGCCATTTCGCCATGCTCAACCGGTGGCTCTTCTTGGTCTCTGTCCTCTGCAATGACTGCGATGTTCGGTCGAAGGCTGATGTTTTGCAGCATGCAGCAGGTAACCGTGATTTGGCACACCTTAACGGGTGAGTAGAGGAGGGCTCCACCCTTCTTGTCCAGACACTGAACCTGGTCTTCAGGAGCCCAAGCGCCCACTCCACTGGCCTCCATGTTCTTCTATGGGCCTCATTGAAACAGACTTCCCCTGGTGTTGTTAGATTCCTCAGCAGTGCCAACAACCATGGTCACTATGGATACACTGAGTCTCCTACATGGAAGCAATAAATTGATAGACTGAAATCATATCAAGTCACTGTACATTCCTAAACTAGGATTAAACTAATGAGCCTCAATTCATATTGTACTTATCAACAAGCCAGACCCTCTCAAGTCCAAGTTGTGACATTTGCAGGCGTATGGTGCTGTTCCATAGTGTTAGAAATGGGTTCTCTAGTTGGCAGTCATTTTGCACCCTTTAAAGGTAGGGACGCTTACTCTAGTCAGGGTAAGGGACATACACAGCTCAGATAACCTCTGTTCAGCCCTTTGGTAGCTAGGCACAAGCAGTCACGCTTATCTCAGAGGCAATGTAAGAAGTATTTGTACAAACACACACAGTAGCACAGGGAAAACACCACTCCACACCAGTTTAGAAAATTAGCCAATATGTATCTAAATCAAACCAGATCGAAATGACAAAAATCCAATATACACAAGCAAAGATATGAATTTTAAATGGTTAACTCCCAGGACAAACACTTAGAAACACAATGGTGAATTGATGGAGTCATTCCCAACAGTCTGACGCCACTCGCGGGGTGGGCGGCACCGGTCACGAAGCCACACAAACCGCCAGGTACAGGAATACAGGTAATGAGGAAAATAAGCAGGTGCACGGAGTCGGGGAGGTGCAGTGTCACTGGGTCTGGTGCGGCATCGGGTCCTTAGTGCAGAGCAGGGTAGGTAATGTGGCGTTGATGTGACGCATCAGCCCCTCACTATCTGGTGGGGTAGACAAGGACGTCCTCTGGGGGTCCCCGTCATGCCACAGAGCTACAGGCACCATGGCTGAGTCAGGTGTCAGTGACGTCGGTGACACTGCACTCGGGACTCACAATGTTGCGGAAACATCAGTGGGCTGCAGCAGCATGGGGCCTGTGGTGTCAATGGGGGTTGTTGCACTCCAGTGAGGACCACAGCTTTGGGTTGAAGGTATCTGTAATAAAGTGATTGATCTAATGTCTCAGGATGTAGGTTCTTCTTTAATAGGAGTATCTTATCCACAGCACAGGAGAGAGCACAAAACAGTCTCTTCATCAACAGCTTCCTCGGAACCACTCAACCTTCTACTCTGATGTCAAACATGACATCAGTCCCAGAGATGAGGTCCCTCACATTCTATTGGTAACACTCTACCACACACCTTTACCCTTAAAACAGTTTGCAACTTTGGTAATGAGAAACACTATAGATAAGAGACACATAAATATAACCCAAAATACAGATTCATAAATAAAAATAAATAACAATAAAACTATATACAGAAAGTAACATTGCTTAATGACAATACTAATACCCAACCAACTGTTCAAAGAGAATTACTAGAACACTTTTGGGATTTTACAGAAAAATTACAACTTCTTAGAAATGACAACACGGTTGAGATTCCACACCCTTCCATCCTTAATTTTCACTGCATTCCTGAAAAGTTTGACATCTTCAAATGGACCCATAAACTTGCTTTCACACTTACTCAACCTAGGACTTCTGATTAGGATCTTATCCCCCACCTTTACCTACATTTTGCACGTGTTCTTCCTCCTATCATAACTTTCCTTCCTTTTCTCTAAGCACTTTTCCTTTTTCTCTCTTTCCTTTTTGCTCATCTCACACCATGTAACACACTCATTCTTACCCCAACCCACCCATCCTGGTGCCAAACGTGTGTTAGCCCACCGGCCCCTGAAAACTTCAAATGGTACTTTACCAGTCGTGGAGTGAGGTGAAAATCTATATGCATGAAGGAAATTCCTAAGACCATCCCTCCAATTTCTCCCAGCTGCAACTTCCAATTGTATGCACTCCTTTATGCATTTATTAAACCTTTCCACTGTACCGTTTCCTTCCAGATGGTACAAAGAACATTTCCTATGGATTATACCCCTGGACTTGAAATACCTTTCCATCTTAGTTGACACAAACTGGGGCCCATTGTCAGTGGGAATAGTGTTCGGCAAACCCTCACGACTAAAAATCTAATTGAAGAAATCAATCACTTTCTTGGTCTCCATACTACCACTAATGGCTATTTCTGCCCATCTTGAAAACTGGTCCACCAAAACTAAGATATAGTTGCATCCTCCTTTCCCAAAAACAGGCCCTACCACATCAACCGCCACAACATCCCACGGTTTGATAGAACTTTCACGGGTACACATGGGTGGTACTCTTGTTTTTTTAACTTTATCACTATTGCAGCAATCATGACAGTCTCTTACCCTCCTTTCAACCATGAGATTCATGCCTGGCCGCCAGTAATTAAGGCAAATTCTCGTCTTAGGTTTACTCATACCCTGATGACCTTCATGTCCTAGTTCTATAATCCTCTCTCTCAAAGAAACTGGGACAACCAATCTGGACCACCGCAACAAAATCTCATCCTCAACAGACAACTCATCCTTCACCTTCCAAATCCCCCCAAATCTTCATCACCCTTCACATACGAATTCTATCCATTACTGTGTTCTCTACGTACACGTTGTAACACTGCATCCTCCAACATCACTCTCAACCACTCATCTTGTTCAACAACACCACTTGTCACATTGCAAACACTAATAATATCCTCATGATTTGTTTCCAAACTACCTTCTTTCTCTGTACTTAGTCTTGACAGACAGTCAGCAATCTTATTACTCGGACCTGGAACATAAAACACCTTAAAAGCAAAATCCTGTAATCCAAAAATCCACCTACTAATCCTACCAAAGATCATATCCAGACCTCTTTTCATAAAGACTTCCACAAGGGGTTTGTGGTCAGTAAAAATTTGAAATTCTCTTCCCCACAGGAAATTCTTCAATTTATTAGCAGCCCAAAACACACTCAAGGCTTCCTTTTCAATCATTGAATAATTCACTTTCACTCCACGTAAAGTCCTGGAACAGTACACAACAGGTTTAAGGTTATGTTCTCCCACATCTTGTAAAAGTACCGCTCCTAATCCCTTCACACTGGCATCGGTCATGATTACACAAATTTTATTTGGATCAAACGAACTCAAACTTTCAACAGCTGTCAAATCCTTTTTAATACTCTCAAACTCTCTACTGCACTCATCATCCCACACAAACTCTCTCCCTTTCTTCAATAGTCTCCGCATGTTAGTCGTCTTCGATGCTAAATTTGGTAAAAATTTAGCATGGAACTCTACCATTCCCCCAAAAACGATAGGAGTTCCTCTTTTTTCTCTGGTTCACGTAAACTTAAAATGTTCATTACAAGGTCCTCTTTAGGACACACTCCCTTACGAATTATCGTATGACCCAAATACTCCACCTCAGACCTACAGAAGAAACATTTTTTAATCTTGAGAGTCAACCCATGCTCTCTCACAATTTTCAACACCTTCCTAATTATCCTCTCATGCTCCTCTTTAGTCTGTGCATGTATCAAAATATCATCTTGGAAACATTTAACACCTGGTTCTGAGCCAAACATATTGTACATTAGGCGCTGAAATACAGCTGCAGCAGACACCAAACCAAAAGGCCTTTTAAACCTATAAGTCCCAAAAGGTGTGACAAAGGTGGTGTAGTCTTTTGAGTCTTCATGCAGCATGACCTGATGATAAGCAGAGGTCAGGTCCAATTTGCTGAAATACTTGGACCCATGTAACAGTGTGACCATCTCCGTTATATTTGGTAACGGAAATTGATCACTCACAACACATTTATTTAGATTTCTCAAATCTCAAATCTAAATTTCTGATATCACCAGACTGTTTGTGTGCAACCACTATTGGTGACACCCATTTCGATGATTCCACCGGCTCAATTATTCTGTCCTTGCATAATCTTTGTATCTCTCTCTCCATATCATCTTTCATTGCAATAGGAATAGGACGTACTTTTGAAACCACTGGAACTGATCCCTCTTTTACTCTAATGCGATGAACGTAGTTCTTAAGACAACCCAGTTTGTCACTAAATACATTTTCAAAATCTTCAACAAATTTCGGCAAAATATCACCTTTGATTCCTTGCACAGTAAATTCCATAACCTTTTGCACCTGTTCAATAAATTCATCCCTAATCATTACCGGTGTGGTCGAGTTGGGATCTAGAATGACACTCAATTCTCGTTGATGCGGCCAACTTAAAATACTGTCTCCTTTGACCGGGACAAAGTTTTCCCATAAATAGGGTTTTCTTACATGAAATTTCTGACTCAAAATAACCCCTCTGCTGGATGGTTTGAACACCATACGCTCCGGGAACAACATTTGGATTTTTTAAATGAACCTTGTGACTCACATTTTTATCAAAAAACTCATTCGAAATCAAAGTCAACCATGCTCCCGAGTCAAATAATACTTCTACATCTTCTTTTAAAATCGAAATAGTGTCTTTCGGATGACCTTTCCTTTGAGTACTCGCTGATATTGTCAACATACAATCCTCCATCTACTTTCACAGACGCTTGGCTTTTGTTCAATTTACAACATTTAGCAAAGTGCCCCTTTTTATTACACAGCTTACAGATGCTATTGATAGCTGGACATTTCCAATACGAAGCAAAATGACCTATATTGCCACAGCGGAAACACTTCAAATCCTTAGATCTAAACCACTGTCCTTGAGTCACTTTATCCTCTTCCTTCCCACCAGATGCTTCTTTATTTACACCTTACTTTTTTGTACAGACTTTGTTTACTGCATTATTCTTTCCTCTTTCAAACTCTTCCACACAAGCTAAAGTGTGTTCCACACCTTTAGCCAGTACTATTACTTCTTGTAAAGATGGATCATCCTTGCTCCATAGTTCGTGACAAATTTTATCACTCTAACATCTTAGCATAAATTGGTCTCTAATACGTTCTTCAATGGTAGCTCCAAATTTACAAGTAGATGCAAGTTTTCTCAAGGCTGTGATATAATCCTCGATACTTTCACCAGGATGTTGCTCCCTCATACCAAAATGGTACCGTTCCAAAATGGTACTAACTTTTGGTAAATAATGTAGGTCCAACTTTTTCAAACAAATTTCAAATTCATTCAAATCTGTTCCTTTGTCTCCTGTGTCGGGTACATTTTCTAAAAATTTGTGCCCCTCACATCCCAAACAATGCATCAACAGAGCTGTCTTTCTTTCATTCGAAAGATTAGTTCCACATACTCTCGAATAATGTAGGAAAGTTTTTTTCCATTTAGACAATTTTATTGGTGGTTCCTCTGGCATGGGCAAAAAAAATGGCAGAGGTGAAATGTTTTGCATCTTTTTTTTTTAAAACAGGAGCAATTTACAATTAAAAAAAACTTTATAATTTGCTTTCGTATAAATACTCCTTCTGAAATATTATTATTACTGGAATTGAAATTTCACTTGCTATACACTTCGTTGTTTCATTAGTCCAACATTGAGCTCTCTTTCAAAAGGAAATTACCTAATATAAAGTTCCAGAGGCAGAGAAAAAAAAAAAAAAAAAATCAGTTCCGGGAGAGAAACTGTGAAAACTCGAGTGTAGACAGTAAGCTTATCTGGTATCTGGTAACTGTTTGTTTACATTGTGCTTGAAACTCAGAACAGAGTAGGATATGGGCGCTTTGAGTTCCTGCTGTTTACACTGTGCAGTATGCGCGTGCGGTCTCTGCGTGATCTGAAAGTATATTTCCAAAAGTACAACGCGGCACGCGTGTTCCTTTTGTCTATAGGTGTCGCGTGCCTTTCTCTTCCGCTTGATCCTCTGTAATTTACAGAGTATAAATGTAAAATGAATACGAGCGCAACACGCTCATACAAAACGTAATGAATGACCGTTCCTCAGTTTTATTTGAACAGCGCGGCACGCGAGTCTTATAATTGTTTTCCGTGCCGCTTAACTAAAATGCTGCCGGTATTCAGGTCACACAGTTAATTTTAATTCAACTGGGCTGTACGGCTGTGTAGCTCTTCCGCTGGGGATAAAGTACAACTGATTCCTTAGATTACACTGACACACGATAAATTAACTTGTAAACATGCACTCATGCGCATGATGCGCTTAAATCTCTTCAACAAGCACTCGCGGTGAACATGAAATTGAATATAAATGCTGGGTAATGTCAAATTTAAGGAATGAAAATAATACTGCACAACTTCTCACCGCTTGATTGAAGAAGGTTAAATCAAGATGCTCTTGATATCCAGAGGTTCACCGAGAATAGAAAAATCCACAGTTTAGTGTTAAGATACTCCTGCCCCTCGTCGCCACGTGTAATAAAGTGAGTGATCCAATGTCTCAGGATGTAGGTTCTTCTTTAATAGGAGTATCTTATCCACAGCACAGGAGAGAGCACAAAACAGTCACTTCATCAACAGCTTCCTCGGAAACACTCAATCTTCTACTCTGATGTCAAACATGACATCAGTCCCGGAGATGAGGTCCCTCACATTCTATTGGTAACACTCTACCACAGCATCGCTGTGGAGTTGTGCAGTTGCACCAGTTCTGGAGATATCTGGAGTTGGTGTGCCAGGTTTTTCTTGATTTTCAGCCCAGCTTTCAATCCCAAGGGCCCAGAAACTAGATTGGTACCACTTGGCAAGTCAGGATCTTCAGCAGGCGGACCCAAGTGCTGGCAGATGAAGTCTTTGCTGTCCCTGAGACTTCTTAACAGGAGGCAAGCTCAGTCCAAGCCCTTGGAGAAACTTCACAAGGAGGATGCACAGCAAAGTCCAGTCTTTGCCCTCTCTCAGACAGAAGCAGCAACTGCAGACCAACCCAGGAAAGTACACACAGCTAAAGGGCAGTATTCCTCCTCATAGCTCCTCAGCTCTTCTTCTTGGCAGAAGTTCTTCTTGATCCAGAAGTGTTCTAAAAGTCTGGGGGACGGGATCAACTATATTCACTCATTTCTGCCATTCAAGTAGGCAAACTTCAAAGGAGAGTCTTTGTTGCCACAAGATCCTGCCTTGTCCAGGTCTTGC
The DNA here is from genome assembly GCF_031143425.1 of Pleurodeles waltl. Classification (NCBI taxonomy): domain Eukaryota; kingdom Metazoa; phylum Chordata; class Amphibia; order Caudata; family Salamandridae; genus Pleurodeles; species Pleurodeles waltl. The sequence continues at coordinate 561,809,801 of NC_090439.1, forward strand.
TCCAGACACACTTCAGGAGGTTGGCGACTGCATTGTGTCAGGCACACCCCTTTCAGGTACAGGTGTTAGCTCCTCCCTCCAACTCTAGCCCAGGAAGACCCTACAGGATATGCAGGACACACCTTAGCTCCCTTTGTGTCACTGTCTAGAGGGAATTCACAAACAGCCGAACTGTCAGTCTGACCCAGACGTGTATTCCACAGGCAGGCAGAGTAACAGAATGGTTAAGCAAGAAAATGCCCACTTTCTAAAAGTGGAATTTTCAAACAATCTAAAAAGTAACTTTACCAAAAGATGTATTTTTAAATTGTAAGTTCAGAGACCCCAAACTCCAGAGCTCTATCTGCTCCCAAAGGGAAATTACACATAAAAAATATTTAAAGGCAATCCCTATGTTAACCTATGAAAGAGATTGGCCTTGCAATAGTGAAAACAAATTTAGCAGTATTTTAATATCAGGACATGTAATATATACCAGTACATGTCCTACATTTTAAATACACTGCATCCTGCCCTTGGGGCTGCCTTGGGCCTACCTTAGGGGGTAACTTATATGTGGTAAAAGGGAAGGTTTTGGCCTGGTGACTGGGCACACTTGCCAGGTCAAACTGGCAGTTTCAAACTGCAGACACAGATACTGCAGTCACAGGTCTGAGACATGTCTACAGGGCTACTTATGTGTGCTGCGTGCCCAATAGTAGCATTTAGTTTAGAGGCCCTGTTCACCTCTTTGGCACTTTATCAGGGACCTACTTGTACATCAAAATTTACAATCATGGAAAATCCAATTACCAATACATTTTAGATAGATACCACTTGTAATTTAGCACTGGTCAGCAGTGGTAAGGTGCTCAGAGTATCAAAACCCGCAAAAATGATATCCAACACATAGCCAACAATACAGGCAGCAGAGGTAAAAAGACATGGTAAGCCACGCCAAGGATGCCAGGTCTAACATATAGTACCAAGGAATCATGAAAGCGGGAACACACACTCTTGAGATGTATAAATCCGGTAAGCAGACAGCTTGCACACTGATGATCCATTGTAGAGCTCAGGAGTTGGAATGACCAACTCCTGAGCTCTACAATGGATGAACCTGTTGACATGTCTCATCATTGAAGCAAGGAATTGTTGTAGCACACCACTGAAAGTTGGCTGTGACATGCCTTCAGATATTGCCACAGTGTATTGACAAGATCCAGTGGCCACAAAATTAAATACTGGCATGAGTTTCCCTATTGCTGTTGTAGATGTATTGCTATTGTGAAGCAGGAGATCAGGCTCCGGCTGCTGGCACAAATCCAGTATAGTTTGCCTATTTAATCTGAACCTTTTTAGTATGTCCCTTTCCTCCATTGTGTCAAGGTCTGGAAATGGTCTGAAGACTTGAGCACACCTTAATCTAACCATCCCTAGGTTCATATGCCTGCATGTAAACTATCACTTAAAGTTGTCATGTTTAAAAAATCCCAATTTTTCAGAAGATGAGAGAAGGGTCACGATGGATGAAATCATAAGAGTAGAGGCACAATTGTTTGGAACACTAGTCCAGCATACTCCTCTCAGTAGGAAAATTGAAATGTGGGATAGGATCCTTGCAGAGTGAATGCTGTAGGCACCACCGTGCGCACAAGGGAGGGCATCAGGAAGAGGTGGAACGACTTCAGGGGCAAGGTTCTTTCCCTGGTCTCCAAGTACCAGCTGCAGGCCTAGAAGACAGGTGGTGGCCCTCCCAGTGCTCCATTACATCTCTTTCCCTGAGAAAAGAAGGTCTTGGCCATCCTGCATCCTGAGGGCTTGACAGGAATAAATGAGAGAGCAGAGTCTGGTAAGTTACAACATAAAAAAGTCACAAAAATGTGTAGTCATGCAAGCTCATAGCTCACCTCTTGTCTCATTTATAGGTACCCTATTCACCAGTCCAGTGTTCACCTGTCTAAAGGCCTCTATTGGGTAACTCACAATTGAAAAGTATTTGCCTGGGAAGATTACATTTGTACAGTGTGTATAGTACAGGGACATGACTCCCACTCCCAGCAGGCACTGTTCCTATAACCCCAACCACCGGACCAGTGTTTATTTGTCCAAAGACCCCTGTTTATCTATCAATTTAAGAGGGAGATAACATTAGTTAAGTGTGTGTATTACAGGGACTGACATTACTACAACTCCCAGCAGGCACTATTCCTGTAATCACAAACACTAGCACAGTGGTCACATGGTACAATACGTCTGCTAGTGAACTCTCAATTGCAGTGTACTCACGTGGGGGAGAACATTGGTCAAGTGTGTGTAGTAGAGGGAATGACCTGACTGTAACTCACAGGAGACACTGTTCCAATAACTCCATCCACCAGCACAGTGGTCACTTGCCTCAATATATCTGTTTCACAATTATCAATTGCAGTGTATCCACCTGGGTCGAGAACATTGGTCTAGTGTGTGTACTAGAGAGACTGACATGACTGTAACTCCCAGCAGGCACTGTTTATATTACCCCAAACACCAGTCCAGTGGTCCCTTGCCCAAAGACCCCTGTGTGTTAACTCACAAATGAAGTTTACTTTCCTGGGGGGATATGGGTAACATTGGTCAAGTGTGTGAAGTAAATGACTGGAAACACCAGAAGAGTGTTCATTTATCGAAAGACCTCTGTTTCTCAATGTAGGTTTACTCAGATGGAAGGATACCATCTGTATATGGTGTGTAGCAGGGGGAGTGACATGACTGCTGAGGCTAGGATGCTCCATCACTGTTACTTCACTCACCAGCCCAGACTCTCCAAAGACTCCTGTTTGGTAATTCATGCATGAAGTGTACTCACCTGGGCGGATAATATTTGTACAATGCGTGTATTACAGATACTGACATGACCGCATCTCTCAGGAGGCTCTGTTACTATCACTCCAACTACTAGTCCGGTGTTCTCTTTTCCAAATACCCTTGTTTGGTAACTCACAAATGAAGTGTACTCACCTGGGGGGATGAAATTTACCAAGTATAGGAAGTAGAGGGAGTGACATGACTGCTAAGGTTAGGCATCTCTGTTTCTCTAACTCCAACCACAAGCCCAGTGGTCACGTGCCCACATACCCATGTCTGTTAACTCTCAATTGAAGTTTATTCAAATGGGAGGATACCATTTGCATAGAGGTGGGAAGTAGATGAATTGACTGGAATGCTAAGCCAATAGGCCCTGTTTCTCAAACTCCAACCACAAAGCCAGTGTTCTTTTGCCAAAATCCATCTATTTATGAACTTTCAAATGAAGTTTACTCACCTGGGAGGATAACATTTGTCAAGTGTGTGTAGTATGAAGAGTGACATGACTACAACTTCCAGGAGGCACTGTTTTCTATAACTCCAAACACCAGACCAGTGTCCACTTGCCCAAATACCCTTGCTTGCTAACACTCAATTGAAGTGTACTCACCTGTGACTGACCAAGGTACAGATTCATCTCAACTCAGAGATCTGTCTGGCTACCTAGCTCCATCTTGAACTGCTAACCCAAGATTAAACTATTGAGGACAGGAAGGACATCTTACCCAATATCCAAAACAATGATCACAAATGCCTCAAGATGCATAACCAGAAAGGTGTTGGAAGCAGACACATTCACACTGCACTGACCACATGATGACTCCAGTCACATACACAACAAACTCCTGGGTCTGCCTGCATCATAATCAACAAAGGCCTCAAAATGGCAAAAGTCATATCTTGCCTAGCCACTGTGTTTCCTGCAGAAGTTGCGGCTAGATGACATTTTCAGGCCATCCTCCCAAGAGCTAATGATCCGCACATTTCAGCAGCTGCATTAGCCAAAAAGATCTGGCACACTCTACAAATGTAATCTCAATCGAACCTATACAATGGGTACTTGCTACAATAGGTGTTGGAAATGGGTTCTTGGTTGGCACTCAGGTTACCCCCTGTGCAAGCAAGGACCCTCATTCTAGTCAGGGTAAAGGAGAATCACCCTCAGTTAACCTCCGCTCACCCACTTGGTAGCTTGGCACAAGCAGGCAGGCTTAGCTTCAGAGTCTAGGTGTAAAGTATTTGTATCAACACACACAGTGAGGAACTGGGTTTTTCAGAACCGGTACTGATCCGGTAACCCAGCGGTGCCAGGGTACACCCAAAGACCTCGGGTACTTTCCTGATTCAGACCACAGAAACTCAGAGTCTTCTAGGTGAAATCAAAGATCGAATTTATTGGCTGCAGCCAAGTAACAAGCGTCCTAGAAGTACAACAGCACGGTTTGTATGTTCTCAGGAGACTGTGTTTCAATGCAAAGTCAGGTTTCCTTATATACAGTTTTTTAAGCTTCAGGCAAACATTCTTGACATTTTGGTTGGTCATTCACATGTTTTCACTACAAAGGAAAAAACAGTGTCATGATGAAACCTCATATTTCATGTCATCCAACCCATAATAAATTACCCGGCAAGGCCTAGTATTTTACATCAGATAAGTGTGGACCCCCAATAAAAACGGGCACCTCCTCCTCGTAAAGTAAGAAGAAGAAAAGAGCAGGTGCAGGTGTGAGCAAGATTAGGCAGGGTGTGTGAGCGATAATAAGGGTTTTATGGCATGGTGTGCCTTGATGCTATCTGATTCGGCCACTGGGAGAGGGACTGACCAAACAGGTTTGGCCTGAGGCAATGGTTCCAGCTTGCCCAGGTCAGAGAAAAGTAAATCAAGGTGTACGTGTCCTTGGAATCAAATATGACTGTATTATAAGCCTATGTGAGGGCAACTTTTAAAAATGGCTGCCGTGTATAAAATGAGAGCCACGAGTGCAGGACGAAAATGGCGATTTCGAGGTGAAAACGCTGCTGGAATTGAGCGAAAATGCTCATGCTTAGTGTACTAGTCATTATCGGTCTTTTGATACTAAAATCGTACTGCTGTGGCAAAGTAAATTACATGGGTCCAGAATTTTTAGAACCACAAACCCTCCTTTTGCCCTCACATAGGCAATAAACCTATTCTCATGCTAATCTGAGTCCAGGTCTATGTTTATAAGGCCATGGAGATGTTGCTGGAGCAAAATTCTAGTACTTGTTAATTCTCTCTGGACAGGTCTCCTCGAACATGAAGTAGCACAAAAGGCCACATATGGCAGGACAAAATAAGGAATACCTCTATCTGCAGTAGGTGGCATAAGATCACACACCCAACAATTAGTGATGTTCACTACTAACTAGTGTTGATGCAGAAGCTGTACAAAAGAATTGCTTACGAATTCTGATCTTCTAACCTGCTCATGTTCAGGAAAAGGGTGAAAAGAGTGCAAAGAAACAATAGTAGGAAAAGACATAGGTTGGGAAGTGGGTGCAGAAGTCAATTGAGTAGAGAAAAACAATCCCACCCATAAATGACAACGTCATGTTTAAAAGACACTAGAAAACATGTTATTAAGAACATATAGACAACGGGAGAAAGTAGTGACCACTATTACAGATGAAATAATAATTTTCACAACCCTAACCAAAAAGCAAATCCTAAAATTATCTAGTAACATTTTTAGGGCTCCTCTGCATTTCAGTAATTTTTGTATGTTCAGGTGGAACAGTGGTGACTCTCATCAATGCTCTAAGGTGAAAAGGGGGTACTCTTTCCACAGAAAATGGACTTTATTCTGCTTTTACTAAACAGAATAGTACTTTAAAACAATGCCAGCAAAACAATCAGTCTCCTAACACCTAGTCTATACAATCACACGGAAACCTCTTGTGAAACCAACTATGCCCAGAGTCCGTTCAAAAAGCCTCTCTGGCAGGCTTCTATTGTCCATCAAATTTTCTTTTGTTGTTTTCTTTCGCATGGGCCTCTCAATTCAGGCCTCTTCGTGAGAAAAGTACTGCTTAGTTGGAGTGCCCTCCTGGCAAACACCCACAGCTCACTCGAAAGTCTCAATGTCTTAAAGCAATGCACCAGTGTCTCTCCTCTGTGGCAGACACTACAAACAATGTGCTCTTCATTGATCAAGGGCACAAATCATCTCGTGCAGACCCAAGCACCATTAATTGGGAAATAGCTCAAGCTCAGCAGCACTTTCAGACTCCAACACTCATTATTTAGTGTCAGAGGACGCTCAAGCTGCTCTTTCATGGGCACCACAATATAGTGCCTTTTTCCAAACTTGAAATCTCCGGTGCACTGCCATTCTTCCGTTGGAGCAAAGAAAAGGGGGTGTGTGGCCAAAACTCAGGCCAAGGGGCTCAAGGGATTGCACACTGTCAGAGGTTACCAGCACATGACAGGTAGAGAAATGAAACCTCAAAACAGCTCTGCCATCAACAACAGGAATCCTTCTCTTTAGCTCCTTTACACTGAAACTTTGGCTCTGCGATGTCCAACGCCATCTGATGGAGCAAGTACGATACCATGCGCTGGCGATCGCTGTCCAGCTTTGCTACTTTCTGGGTGCTGAGACTGTAGGGCCAAGACGTCCGTCTTTCATCTGTAGCTGTCACTGATGGGAATTAGGCTTAAATCAATGTCCTGCAGGTTATTATGACTTGATACCCGCAGAATCTAGTGACGTAGGAAATGTGCCACAGTTGTTAGTTTCCTTCAATTTAGTAAAAAAAAACAGTTCATGGTTTTTAACAAGGGGACTGCAAGCAGGTGGTCTGCAATCTTCAAAGGAGTAGCCATACACCATGGGCATAAAATACAAAGACAAAGGCAGAAGGGCAAAACAGAGTCTCTAGCATCTTTAATTGGGTTCTCTCCATTATTCTCTGCCATCTATAGCTACATGAGAATTCTATCTGAATGGATTTCCTCACACAGTGGCATTGTCTAATGGGGTAAACACATATTTTCCTCAATGATTAAGTCTAGGTGTTCCTCCTTACCTTAGAACATCTCAATAGAGAAATCACATCATACCGATAATCAGGGACATGTAGAAACCTTCCTTTAAAAACTGTGCATCAGGTGCACTATGCAATACACAGGCTAATAGTCAAATGTGCAAACAAAAAGACAAGAACTAGAGGGTCCTGATATTTGCATGATTAGGACACATCTGATCCCACCAAAAATTAAAGTAGCAGGAACAGAAGGGAACCGAAAACCAAATTAAAATAGACATTGAAAATTCGTCATGTTCAAAAAGGTAAACATAAGATATATCCTATTGAAATGAAAAACTTGTCTTACTATAATATTGAGTCAGTTAACCAGTCTATCGCTACCCTGACAGTCAGGCTGGAAAACATTGAAGCAGGCCTAAGGCAAATTCTTGAAAACCAGTCTGGTCATACCAAAGGGAATTATACATAACATGGAGGTCCCTGGTACATCACTGCAGTCTGGAAATGTGAACCTGAACAATACATCAATAATAATAAAAGGGCTGACTGGTGAAAGGAATTTGAAAAAGAGAAATTGGACTAGGACATAGCTAAAATCTCAATAACTAAGCATGATGCGACATTGGTCAGGGGAAGTAACAAAAGAAAAAATCTATAGGAAGAACAAAAAAAATTATTTGGGTGATAGTCAGGCATGTGACACAACACCGAGAGTACGGGTGATACACAAAGGCCAAAGTTACACAAATTTTAACTCTACCGTTGGTGACTACACCATATACGGTACTCCTAGCTCATGTTTCAGTTCCTTCTTCAGGAAAAAATGAAAACCTGGTTTTCTTTTAAGGAACAAAAGCCATATGCTACTTAGGAAACAGAACATCATTAACTAATGTAATATAGAAATTAGGCCACCTTGAGTCACAGATCTATAATTTCATCCTTAGGTCCAATCAAGGCTACATAAATGTAGGGCTGTCTGTTCCTTTAAGGGAAGGGGCAGTAACGTGACTAACTACAGGTGACACACTTTGATCCTGTATATCTCTTTTTATTTTCCTTCAATACCATTATAGCCAAATAGACATGCACTGGTGAAGTGTTGTCTTTTATGTTCACAGCATGAAATATAATTATCTGTGGAATTTAGTAACCAGAACAAGTTCAACCAACTGTTGCGTAGCGATGGGCATCGTCATGACCATCCCCTCACAACACAGGGGAGCTTGTAATAGTATCAAAAGCAGCAACAAACATGCAAAAAACAAATAAAAAATAATAAAAACGCACAAAACGTCAAGCCATCAGATATACTTGCTGTGTATCAAGCACAAAAAGCATAGACAAAACAATAGCATGTGTGAATAAGCAGTGGCACACAACACTATGTCATGTACTTTATGCACTGTAAACCTGCAGCCCAAAACCCAATATTTGGGCCTGTTTAATTTGTCAGGTTTAAAATCCTTACCCTCCTTTTGACAGTAGATCACCAGGCAATGGAAATCTGCTGTCAAATATAACTTTACTGTTTCTCTTCTAACGTACAGGACCAGCAAGAACAATTCATGATAGGACCAAATAAATGAAAATAAATTTCCATTACTTAACTGTTACCCTCTTGTCAGTTACTTCGCAACATCAAGCCACCTTAGTTTAACCTTTCTAAAAATAAAAATTGTTACACTGACACTCCATATTAATTTGGCACCTACAATTTCCACTGTGAAAAATAAGTCTTAATTGGCAAATCGTTCTCATTAAGGCATGTAGCCTTCAAAATTTTAAAAAAGGGCTGCATCTTATTTTCTGTCTAAGACTTAATGCAACACTTCGTTTTCTGTCAAATAAAAGCAACTAGCAGGCATCATTTTATTTTTTTAGAGCGGAGACACAAATGTATCAGTTCTGCAGAGCATTTAACATGATGTTGGGACTTTCGAAGAAACCCCTTTTTTTATATTTTCCCTTTGGAATTAAGTTCTTTAATTGTATTGATGTTCTTCTGGAGAAACCAGAAATCCCACTTTTAGAGGCCCGTAGGGTCATTCTGCATTTCACAGAGACAAGGCCCTAAGTTAAAAGGTCACAAGTGTCAACATGACAGCCTCCTCCATTGTTTATGGGAAAACTAAAGATAGCTTCTCAGGAGCGTGACTTGAGCCAGCCTCTGTAGCTCTCCTAGCTTCTGCCACTCTGAATCTGTCAAAGACAGTAGGCCTTCCTATTTTCCTTCTAACCTGCAATAATTCACTCTATTTAAAAAAAAAAAGAAAAATACTTTTTAGGCGCTAAAGAAATTATCTCTATTTCCAGATTATTAAACTTCATTTACTGTGAATAATTCACAAACCTTAATAACACACATACCAGTTGTTAGAATAAATGCTTGTTGCAATCCCATGCAATGGTACATATTTCATCAACCTCGAATGAATGAACGTCTCAGTAGGCCCAGCTGAAGTTAGAACCTTCAACCTTGATATTAAAACAAGCCTTTGTACTGGCACATTGACTCATTGAATCATAAGAAGGCACAACCTGCAAATATATATCAAACCTAAATGTATGCATTTACTGAAGCCGGAGACACTTTAAAAAGTACTCTGAATGAAAGAAAATGCAGTTTAAACAGTGCTTTTGCCCAAAATCGACTTTGATATTTTAGGCATTAAAAAATCAATATCCTACAATTTTCTTGCATAATATGCATTACCAGAATGTCTATTACACAATCCATGAGTCAGCCATTGAAAATATTAACTTATACTTTATAGAAATGAGCTTGTTTGCTCCTGCGCCAAGGGAAAATTGCACATACAAATGTCATTTTAGCGGTGCAACATAACTTAAATTAAATTTTAATGTTAGGAGGTCATAGTATAGGTATTAAGCTTTATAAATATTAAAAAACGATTTTGAAAGGCACTTATTTTTTAAATAATTTTTCCATAATTAATAATTTTCTTTTAAAAAATAAATAAAAACCCAATTATTCTTTTTTTTTTGATAATTCCACATATAAAAGCAAGCTGCATCCCTTGCCTATTATTTGGGATACATTAACTCACAAGCCTAAGCGCATAAGCCTAACTTGAAATGCGTCACATTTTTGCGCCACTTTCATTTAAAAGGAAGGTTATGCAAAATTCCACCCATGTTTAACTGGGAAAGTGCTGGCTGAATTGAACATTCCTATCAAATATACTGCAGCTGAAAAGTTTGCCTGTGAACATCTAATACAATGCATCTAAGAAAAATGCTGTAAATGTATTTTTTTTTTTTTTTGCAAAAATAGATAATTTCGTTTTTTTGGGGCCCTATTTATATCTATTGAATGTGTTTTCTAATTTATTAAGCATTTAACGGCAGTTTTGTATATGTGCACAATTGCTCATTCTATAAATTAAAGAGCAACATATAGCTATGTTAGCACGTCACATGGTTCATTTCTGGATTTTTTCTAAGTTTCTACCTAATATTAATTAACCAACATTTTACTTAACAAACTGTAAACATCATGAAGACCCACAAACACACATTGAGCTCATTTCAGATATAAACAGAAAACACTCAGTACACACAATACAGCGCGCTTTAGCCATTTTTCATAAATAGCGCCGTCGCAATTTACTTACAGAACCGTTTGCAGATCCTAGTTGTAAGTCATATTTACAAGAAAAAAAGGAAAACTTTTCTCAATTATTTCCAAGAATAGCGGACCCATACTTTATTAAACGTGATGGGGCCTACTCCGTGCTTCACATATAGTTCATAGGTTGGAGTTCCAATCGGAGGAACCGGACATGAGTCCTCCAACCGGGAGTCCCTTTTACAACCAAGACAAAACAAATTTCCAAGTCTGCTAAGACCAGGCATCTTCGCTCACTAGTCTAGCTTCAAACTTCAAAGGATTATCGTTTACGATAGTCTCGTGAATACACGAGTCCTTTGGCTTTGGTACTTGCAAGTTCCAAATCAAAGTGATCCCAAAGGGATACCAAACCAAATGTCCAACTAAGGACCAAACCAAGTGTCCAATTAAGGACTGGGAGACGCTCCACTTATACTTAACTGAAAATATCGATGACGTCACCAGAAGACTCGTCTTATCGTTTCGCTCTACCAAACATCAAGGGTCCAAATCAGGGCGATAGCCAGGGCAGCAGTCCTTCGTAGCCGTCGGGAAGCGGGGAACCTCGCAGCAAAGACTTTCGGACCACGTCGACATGCAGGGGTCGATGAAGTGGCGGCCTTCCTCCAGAATTTTCACACGAAGCTCCCCACGGACCTCAGGCTTGGACCGGTACCGCTGGTATCGCCCCACGCTGGGCGCCAACTGAGGTACTGGGTTTTTCAGAACCGGTACTGATCCGGTAACCCAGCGGTGCCAGGGTACACCCAAAGACCTCAGGTACTTTCCTGATTCAGACCACAGAAACTCAGAGTCTTCTAGGTGAAGTCAAAGATCGAATTTATTGGCTGCAGCCAAGTAACAAGCGTCCTAGAAGTACAACAGCACGGTTTGTATGTTCTCAGGAGACTGTGTTTCAATGCAAAGTTAGGTTTCCTTATATACAGTTTTTTAAGCTTCAGGCAAACATTCTTGACATTTTGGTTGGTCATTCACATGTTTTCACTACAAAGGAAAAAACAGTGTCATGATGAAACCTCATATTTCATGTCATCCAACCCATAATAAATTACCCGGTAAGGCCTAGTATTTTACATCAGATAAGTGTGGACCCCCAATAAAAACGGGCACCTCCCCCTCGTAAAGTAAGAAGAAGAAAAGAGCAGGTGCAGGTGTGAGCAAGATTAGGCAGGGTGTGTGAGCGATAATAAGGGTTTTATGGCATGGTGTGCCTTGATGCTATCTGATTCGGCCACTGGGAGAGGGACTGACCAAACAGGTTTGGCCTGAGGCAATGGTTCCAGCTTGCCCAGGTCAGAGAAAAGTCAATCAAGGTGTACGTGTCCTTGGAATCAAATCTGACTGTATTATAAGCCTATGTGAGGGCAACTTTTAAAAATGGCTGCCGTGTATAAAATGAGAGCCACGAGTGCAGGACGAAAATGGCGATTTCGAGGTGAAAACGCTGCTAGTCATTATCGGTCTTTTGATACTAAAATCGTACTGCTGTGGCAAAGTAAATTACATGGGTCCAGAATTTTTAGAACCACAACAGTAACCGAGTGAAAAACACTACAAAATGACATGACACAGGTTTAGAAAAATAGGTAATATTTATCAAAACAAAACAAGACCAAAACAATAAAAATCCACCATACTCAAGTCAAATTATGAATTAAAAAGCAAAAAGAGTCTTAAATCCTTAGAAAATAGTGCTAACGCTGTTAGCGTGAAACAGTACCTGGCTTGCATCAAAATAACACTGCACGGGCGAGTGTGTGTCGGAAAAGGCCAGCGAAGTGTCAATTTCTCACTCGAATGCTAGACCGTTCGTCGTTCCTCCTCCGGTCAGGTCGGCGTGCGTCATTTTTCCTCTCTGCAGGAGAGCGATTCATCGATCCGGACAAGCACCTCAGGTCCGGGCAGGCTTTGCATCGTTTTTCCATGCCCAGCAATGTTTGCGTCCAAAATCCTGCTGCACGGTATCAGCAAAACCGCATTATGTGAGTTGCGACGTTATCAGCCTCCATCAGCGGGTGTTGCGCGTCGTTTCTCCAGGCGCATGCATCGATCTTCCAACCGCGATGCAGGTGGAGCATAGATTTCAGTGGCAAAGCCGGTGGCGCGTCGTTTCTCAGCCATTTCTCGAAAGGTGGGTGGAAATTTACCCTGCACGGCGGTCTGGGTATGGATTTTCAGTCTTAGTCTGCCAGCTTCACCTTCCAAGGCCCCAGGAACTGGACAGGGCACCACTTGGCAGGGCAGGAGTCTCAGTAGAGAGTCCAGGTGCTGGCAGGGGAAGTCTTTGATGGCCCTGAGACTTCAACAATAGGAGGCAAGCTCAGGACAAGCCCTTGGAGATTTCTTCACAAGCAGGAATGCACAACAAAGTCCAGTCTTTGTCCCCTTGCACAGGCAGAATCAGAAACTGCAGGATATATCCACAAAGCACAGTCATAGGCAGGGCAGCACTTCTCAGCTCTTCGGCTCTTCAGCTCTTCTCCAGGCAGAGGTTCCTCTTGATGTTCAAAAGTGATCTACTTTTTCAGGGGTTTAGGTGCCCTTCTTATACCCAATTCTGCCTTTGAAGTAGGCCTACTTCAAAGGAAAGTCTCTCTTGTTTGTGAAATCCTGCCTTGCCCAGGCCAGGTCCCAGACACACACCATGGGGTTGGAGACTGCATTGTGTGAGGGCACACACAGCCCTCCCAGGTGTAAGTGACCACTCCTCCCCTCCCTCCTAGCACAGATGGCTCATCAGGATATGCAGGCTACACCCCAGCTCCCTTTGTGTCACTGTCTAGAGAGAGGTGCAAACAGCCCAACTGTCAAATTGACCCAGGCAGGGAATCCACAAGCAGGCAGAATCACAGAATGGTTTAAGCAAGAAAATGGGCACTTTCTAAAAATAGCATTTTCAAACACACAGGGGCTGATTCTGACTGTGGCGGGCGGCGGAGGCCGCCCGCCACAGTCCCGCCGACAAATGACCGCACAGCGGTCAAAAGACCGCGGCAGCCATTCTCACATTTCCGCTGGGCCGGCGGGCGCTCTCCAAAAGAGCGCCCGCCGGCCCAGCGGAAATGCCCCTGCAACGAGGATGCCGGCTCCGAATGGAGCCGGCGGAGTTGCAGGGGTGCGACGGGTGCAGCTGCACCCCTCGCGTATTTCAGTGTCTGCTTTGCAGACACTGAAATACTATGCGGGGCCCTCTTACGGGCCCCGCGGCACCCCCTACCGCCATCCTGTTCCTGGCGGGAGACCCGCCAGGAACAGGATGGCGGTAGGGGGTGTCAGAATCCCCATGGCGGCGGAGCGTGCTCCGCCGCCATGGAGGATTCCCCCGAGCAGTGGAAAGTCGGCGGGAGACCGCTGACTTTCCGCTTCTGACCGCGGCTGAACCGCCGCGGTCAGAATGCTCGAGGGAGCACCGCCAGCCTGTTGGCAGTGCTCCCGTGGTCGGTGACCCTGGCGGTCACCGGCCGCCAGGGTCAGAATGACCCCCACAATCTCAAAACCAACTTTACTAAAATATGTATTTTTAAATTGTGAGCTCAGAGACCCCAAACTTCATATGTCTATCTGCTCCCAAGGGGAATCTACGCTTTAATCATTTTTTAAAGGCAGCCCCCATGTTAACCTATGAGAGAGATAAGCCTTGCAACAGTGAAAAACATATTTGGCAGTAGTTCACTGTCAGGACATAGAAACCACATTATTATATGTCCTACCTTAAACAAACACTGCACCCTGCCCATGGGGCTATCGATGGCCTACCTTAGAGGTATCTTACATGTAAGAAAAGGGAAGATTTAGGCCTGGCAAGTGGGTACACTTGCCAAGTCGAATTGGCAGTTTAAAATTGCACACAGACACTGCAGTGGCAGGTCTGAGCCAAGTTTACAGGGCTACTAATGTGGGTGGGACAACCAGTGCTACAGGCCGAATAGAAGCATTTGAATCACAGGCCCTGGGCACCTCTAGTGCAGTGTACTAGGGACTTACCAGTAAATCAAATATGGCAATCATGGAAATCCAATTACACATACATTTTACATAGGAGCACTTGCACTTTAGCACTGGATAGCAGTGGTAATGTGCCCAGTGTAACAAAGACAGCAAACGTCTGGCCCACATCAACAACCTGGGAAACAGAGGCAAAAGGTTAGGGGAGAACACGCCAAGGATGCCAAGTCTAACACATAGGATTATTTGCAGCTTAACTTTGTACACAGTCTCTGCTTAATGTTTCACTAAACTGTTGGAAGTAGATGCCACAATACAACCAGTAACACTGTGTATTTCACATCAACAGGTTGAGCTAGCACTGGGTAAACAGAGGCCACAGAAGAGATAGCCACTATCCCCCTGGATAAAGCCCTCGGTGTACAAGAGACTTCTGGACATATGGACATGGAGGACGGTTCTGGCCCATCTGGGCAGCCTGGTCAGACACCAAAAGGGAGTCTCACTGTGGCCACATCAAAACCTCCCAGCCCTGTTGCCTCAACAACACAGGCAACCATTCACCCCCCAACCTGTGTACCAAGCACAGTATCTACTATCTTATGCCCCTAGTCCTGGATTCTGAGTTGCAGTGTAACACTTCAGACAATGAGGTTCTAGGACCGAGAGGGAGAGGGTACCCTGTGGCAAGGGCACAGGGCCGTGGGGGTAGGGTATACAGGAGGGATGCTGTGGGCCAGCAGGGTGAGACTACTGGGACTGCCCCAGCCAGGACACCATCAGTCATAACTTAGGGGTCTATCTGGAGTCCCAAGGCGTGATGGGCCAGGTCTTGACTAAATGCCAGAAAATCAAGCTGCTACAGAGGGACATGCTCAGAGTCATGTGAAGACAGATGGAAGCCCACAATACCAACATGGCCTCCCTAACAGGGGTGATGAGGGACATACACACAGTCCTCAGCAGGAATTTTTGAAACCAGTCTTCCTATTTCTTTGGCCCACTACACCAGGCACATCAGCATTGGTACCGGCCACTGGAAGGGAGGCCCTGCCACAGGAAGAACACACCCCAGCCACCCCTGCCTCTGTAACAGCAAATTCCCACAGCAAGCGGTGACATCCAGCAGAGAATCCAGGAGGTGCAGATGGCAAGACACCCACCACTGCCAGCAAATGACCTCTTTCTAAAGGACCTCCTTTGTGTGCTACATATTCACTCTGTTGAGTGATCCTCAAGCACCTACCAGTTCAAATGGCAGACGTACTCTTGACTTTGGACTCCCAGTGGTACGGTATCTACTCCAATGATTTCATTCACCTTGACTGACACCTTCACCTTAATTGTTTATCCTTTCTGTCTAAATTGGATTTTCTGCATCAGAATTGTAAGAAATTCACCCATCACAAATTCATTGTCTGCTTGCTTAACTTCCATATTTTGCTATTGTAGAGATGTAAAACCATGGGAACTATATGATGAAGACACAAGCTACTTGGGCAAGGAAGGATACAATCCAGCTACACAGTGTCCTGCTCAGGATTGCAACCATTACACACAAACACATTAGTACACGTGTCTGGTCACACCAAACATTTTATTCCAGTGTACAGCACATAGGCTGTCTATATGTCTGGACATTTTGACACACGAATGTGTGACTCATACTGAGTCAAAGTACATGTTCCAAGATACCACCCCCAGAACACAGAAGTAAGGGATTTGTCAGACATTTTCCTGTAGAATAGGCAAACACTGGAGTGGATGATGTCACCAGCTTGAGCCTTAGCACATACCACACCAAAGTAATCCAACATCATATAATCCAATATACAGACAGATGGCAGTACAACAATGCCGGATCACAGGCCCATCTTAATCCAATGACCTTGCATCTGGTGGTATGACACAAACATATTTTAATGTTCTGGCACAGTAACTGTGGCCTGCAATGATGAAACACATCTACAGCTACATACAACTCACACAAGAATAGTGTTTAGTCAATGTGAAGGGAAAATGACTCGGTCTCAATCTATGACAAAATATTTCATGTCCACATGATGACATCTATTGTGCACTTCTGACATTACACCCAAACACTGTGAAAGCTGTCTTGGCACAGGTCTCATACACCCCAAATCTGTACCCTTCATTACCTGGAACAATCCATGTCCACCTTGTATGTCAGAATGGCATCAGATACCTGCCAATGTCACAACTCTGAAATGCCCACATGAGGTTGTGATGGTGAAGGTACCTGTACAAAAACAAACAAGGAGAATAGGCTTGAAAACATACTTATTACACAAATCACATAGCAAGCATCTGGAAATGAAATTACATTTCAAGGAAACTGACACAAACAAAGCAACATCATCAAGGTGGGTATATGTCAAAAGCTAACTCATCAAACAGCCTTTGGCTGAATATTGCAGAGTATCAGCTCCTTAGTTGTTTCTAAAACACTCAACTCCACACATTCTCACAACTACAGTTCATGGTACAGTCATCATGATTACATCACATGACATACTTATACTCATGAAAAGTAGCTGTTGAGATTTTCCCGCAGGTCAGCTGCTTCCTATTCACCACTGTCATTCTCAATTGGCACTTCAGGAGTCTTACCCAGTTGCACTGCAAGCTGCCCCTCCGCTGGGATGTTCAGGATATTCCTCCACACAGTGATGTTGTGGAGCATGCAGCATGCCACAGTGATCTGACACACGTTTCTGGGTGAGTAGAGGAGGGCTCCACCAGTCCTGTTCAGTCACCTAAATCTGGCCTTCTGGAGCCCAAAAGCCTGCTCCACTACCCTCTGTATTCTTCCATGTGCCTCATTGAAGCAGACTTCCCCTGGTGTAGTTGGATTCCTTAGTGGCATCAACAACCACAGAGGGTTCGGATATACAAGGTCTCCTGTTTAGGAAGGGGACACATGTGCAACGAGTCACTCACTTACTGATTGTAGCACCTGACATTGCACACACACAATCAAGACAGATGTGACTTACCAACCAGGCAGGCCCTCTCTGGGTACAGTTGTAACATCAGCTGGGGTATGGTGTTGTTCTCCATTGTAAAGAAATCATAGGTTGAACCCGGAAAACGGGCATAGACATGTGAAATATAGAGCTCTGCCAAACAGGCAACTTTCACATTGAGGGAATAGAAGTTCTTTCTGTTATGATAAACTTGTTGATTGGCCTGTTGTGGCACCAAGCCAACGTGTGTGCCTTCAAAAGACCCCACCAGATGCAGGAGGTGGGCAAAACCATAAACGTCAGCCTTCACATGGGATAAAGTCTCATGTCGGGGAAACCAGATATAGATGTCAAGCTGTTTCAACATTGCTTCAACACCAGACTAAACATAGGTGGGGACATACCAGAAGATAGGACCACTGTATGTTGGAAGGACCCTGTGGCTAGAAAGTACAATACTAAAATGACTTGCATAATGGGTAGTCTGCTGGTTGGATAACTATTAGATGGTGTCAGATCTGTCTCCAATTGAAGGCACAAATTCACTATTGTTTGCATATCTAGGTGGTAGTACATGATAATGTGCCTTTGCTCCATGGTCTGAAAGTCTGACAGTGGATGGTAGACAGGAGGCTGTTCCATCCTCCCTCTCCCAGGGTACCTCTGTATGGCAAGACATGATTTCTAGCATTAGTCAGTGTGTCCACAGCAGCATACATGGTGCATGTCAATGATATCATGTGACAAAGCATTTCTGACTGTATAAACATGACACACATCACAGCTGCCAACTACACAAGGGTCGCATGTCACCCCCATAGTTTTCAACACATGAGTCAACAACATGGACTTGGACAAAACTCAAAGATGTGCAACACAATTTCCCCTCGAAATGTGACTACATATCCAGCCACCAAAATGACTGTCAACGGTGGTGGACTGTTCTCCGCTGTTAAATGCCATTGTGCCCTGCTAAAAGTGGTTGAACAGTAAGACCCACATGGCAAGGCAGGATAAGTATGTTTGTGAGGTAAAAAAAAACATTATTTTTAAGTGTGACGCAGTTTATAAAGCACAATACAGCATTTCAGGCCAACAAAATGGTGGGTGCATAACCTATTAAACTGGACATTAGGAACCGCCCGACTGCCAGTGGAAGTTGTCATGGTGGTGGGCAGTTACAACCTCAGCAGACACAGCCATAGGCTAATGTTGTTGCTAATGTTGTTGCCAATGGCGGTTGTGGCCCAAAGGTTGTGTCTGCCGGTGGTGAGGACTGCTTACGTGGTCGACATGGCCACCTTGTTCTTCAGATTCACTTACTTGACTCCTGACACTGCTGCCAGCAACACCTCCATGACTTGAGCTGCTTTGTGCTGCCTCTGGGAACACTCATGTCACATCCAGCAGGTAGAAGGGCCCCTGCCTTCTCTCCAGAGGAGCTGGAGAGGCTTGTTACTGAGGTCTTACCCATGTATGAATAACTCTATGGCTTACCAGAGGACCAGGTAAGTTCCTCTTTGGCACAATTTTGGCTGTACGTCACCATTCTTTTCCTCCGCTCCAGACTTCTTGTGTGCCTGTTGTTGAAGTCTGTGTAGCATTAATGGGATGTAGAATGTGAAGGCATTGGTGGCCAGTACCATATGTTAATTTTAGTCACATTGTGCTTTGTGAGGTTTTTTGGGTCCTAGTTCTTTCTTGTGTTAGATGCACATAACTAGGTAAGGAGACATGAATGCTATCCAATGACATCTCCTTGCTCTTGATTTTTGTAAATGTTGGATAACATGTATTTACATTACAGCATGAGCTATGTATGCATGTTATATGAGCCATTTGAGAATCAGGTGAGCAATGTGCATAGTTCCACTGATCTTTCAAACCACATCTTGCCTTACTAAACTGTTTTGTAGAAGGCATATCATGACTCACTGCCCTTCAGGTTGCCACACACATCTCATGCCAAATTGCTTATGGCCACATGATGTCTCGCATGCAAGGAAGTGATGGGAATGGAGTGTCTATCTTGTCTGCTGAGCCTGCAGAGATGAGTGCCTTTCAAATGTATCTCCCAGTATGGGATCTAGTCCAGGCTGTAGGAGTGTCACTATGGCTAAGCAACGGTGACATACTGCCCACTCCCTGTACATCAGCAGATCATGGCATGTGGCCAATGTGATGCTCTTGTGGTAAAACCTGCCCTGAATGCCTCATTCCTTTGACTATTTTAGGAAGGGGCACAGAGGTAAATAATCCATCTAGTTTATATGTGCATTTTGCTTCATTGTCAAAGTGTGTCTTAGACTCATGACAGGTCCCTTAGTCTCACAGCTCTGTTATCACTTTCACACAGGTCACATTTGTCCTGTACAGGCTTATTGCGTAAATGAAAGCCCCTGTCAGGAATCCCCAAGGTGCCTCCTGGGGTATCTGTCAGCATCCCCTGGGATTAGGGTTAAATCATATCTCTGTTCTTGGTTAAACCTTCATGTTTCTAAGTAAACATAATGTGCTGTGTTACACAATTGGTTTTATCAATGCTTGTTTCACCAATGCTTGTTTGCTAACGTGAGCAGGTATAGACATGTGCTTCTAATTGGGTGTGGTGACTCATCCACATGTGGAAACTCAACTGCTTAACAGATTGGCTATAAATAGCAGAGTGAAGCATGCCTCCCTGTTTTGTTTTGCTTCTTGATCTCAGCATCTGATTTGGCAGTCCAGCCCCTGCTGTCGTCCTCGTATTCAGGACTTTTGAGGCAATTCTTTTCTTTGTTCCTGTACCAGCTGACACCAGGCATTCCTGAAAAGACTGCAGCTAAGTGACTAGTATTCTCCAGGGAGTTTGTTCTTTGAGCGCCACGCTTTCCTAGAACAGCTGGTCTATTTCAGACCTCGTATTTTGGCAGAGTGCTTATCTTGAAGCGACAAATGCATTTCTGAACATTGTACATTATTATTGTAGTTACTTGCCTAAATGTGCTTCAGGAAATCTGCTTGAGCCCAAGTACTACAAAAAGTGACAGTGCAATTTTAAAAGAACATTTATGTCACTTTTCTTTCTGTAATAGCATAACTCTTGGATTTAAATTGTGTCATTCATGCCTGTGTTTCAGGTTTGAGGAATTTGCTTTTGAAGGGTTTTTACACACACAGTGAAACCAAACCAAACTGTGCCATCCTATCTGTTTAAACCCAAAGTGGACATTTGTAATTCTTGGATTGTTTTTGTTCCTTTTAGTTTAACCCTATGCATGCAGGAAAGTTATGCGTGATATAACTAATGCCCTTGTTTGTCTTTCTTGTGCATGATAAGTGCAGCCACAGTTCTAATTGTAGTGTGCAACAGTAAATCTCTGTGAAGCCAGCCCTAGTGTCACAGTACTTATTGTTATAGTAGTCAGTTTGGGTTTTTGGTAATGCAGTGTTAGTAATTGTGCCAACAGTTATTATTATCCAAGAAAAGTGCTGGAGCATCCGGTGTTCTTCTACTGTTCCTGTGCCCATATCAGAAAGAGAGATTCAGTTTCAAGGAAGTTGAGTGCACTAACTCTACTATCAGACTGTCAACAACGACCTGCCTCCAAAGATACAGGGCACCTGGCTGGAACGGCAGGACTTGGCAGTGTTTTGTCTCTTCCTCTTCCACTCCCCCTATCCTTTTGGAACACCTGCCGGGGTTTCTGTATCCACCAGGAAGTGCCGAGAGGTGTTCCAGGAGGTCGGAGGCATACCATTGCGCCTGCAGACATTCTGCTTTTCAGGTGAGTGGCCCCGTCTCACCAGTCCCACAGTGCAGACAGTGTGTTGAATCCTTGGATGCCCATATGTGTGACTAAGTAGCTTGGTCACATAGCCGGAACTGTACAATGCATGCCTTTGTATATTGAATGCCATCTCTGTAGGAAAGACACATATGCCCAAAGGACTGTTATGTGGAACAGATACATACCACAGAACCCCCCTGAAATGGCATGAGTCTGCATTTGTTATTCCACATGTTCACACATGGACAAGGAGGATACTTTCTGTATGCACCATGCCAGCCCCTGATTGGTATTCAAGTGTAATACTGAAGTTTGTACTATGGCAGTTGACTGCAGGGATTGTTTGCTGTGAGTCAATCTCACAGAGTGTGAATGTGTTGGTCTATTCAGGCCTAAGGAGTTTACGCTTCAGAAGCCACATAGATGTGTAGTGTTCCATTGTGGCTCACGACACAGTTCAGGTTGGTGGAGGAGGAGCTACCTGATGTCAGTAAGCTTGCTTAGTCATTGTAGGCCATGAGCAGGATAGTGGGTTAGTCTGAAGATGCAAATACATATGTCTGTAGTCATGTCCCTGTACTTATGAGCTTGTGTTTTTCACACTTATGGGGTGTTAAAAAACTGACAAGTTCTAGCTTGGTGTTTTTGACATGTATGTGACTCAACAATGTTTGACAAAACTTGTGATTGTAATTTCTTGATTTGTCTTTTTGTAATTTCTTGATTTGTCTTTTGCATCCTTGCCCATCAATAAAAGGAGCAATGGAGAGCTATCACCAAGAAGGTGCAAACCCAGGGGGTCCACAGCCGGTGGAGTGCCCCTGCTGGAAGAGGTGGGAGGACCTGAGATGCTGGGTCCGGAAGATTGCTGAGGTCCAGCTGGGGATGTCCACCCAACATGGTCAGGGTGACCATCGGACCATGACCCTCCTAACGTCCCACATTCTGGCGTGGCCAACACAGACCTTGATGGGCATTTGAGGAAAGCACAGCAGCCACAAAGGGGGTGAGTACAGGGCACATTCCTACCTGTAACATTGCCAACTGAATGTGTTAGGTTCTGACAGCTTCCCCTGATGTTTAGGGATGAGCCATGTGTAGCTTAGTAGATGAGTGATTATTTGTGTAGACATGCCATGTGTTGCATACTGATGTACCTTGTCTATTGGCCCAGGGACCTAGGAAAACAACTATGTACAATCCACAAACAAGTGGCTCTGCATGGACAACAGATGGCTGTGTATAGTGATCAATCAACTACTGTTTGCTGTTGTTGTGGGTGTAATTTCCATGCAACAGACCACCACTCCTCAAGTGTTACAGGCCAAAAGATAGATAGTGATGGATCACTGTCCTCAGCCATGTGTCTGGTAAAATGAATATACTGGCCGCTGCCACCCAGAGGCTACTTCTCTTCACCATATGATGGGTCCTGGTGCCTTACTACTGTCTGTAATGTGAAGGTGGCCATCGCACAAGTGGCAGTGTATACATTTTCTGGGGGTACAGCTATAAATCAATACTTTCCTTTGGTAAGTGAGGAGTATCTATTGTCAAGATGTATGTGCCATTATTGTTGCCAACATTCCTTGTGTGTACATGTTAGCATGTGTCCCTTTCTCTTCAGAAAAACATTTGTAAGCTGCTGTTGCATGCATGGTCTACCTGTGGTGAGGGTATAATGTATGTATTCCCTCACATATGTGTGCAAGGCTAACTGTGTGTGAAATAGGACTTTTACTATGGGGTACATTTCATGTTGTGCCACAGACAGCAAGGTATCGCCATTGATTATTGGATGACACATACCCTCACCCGTCACAGCATGTCTTTTGGCATGTGCAATGAGGGAAATGATGGGTATGCCTAAAGTTTTTATCCACAATATACATTTCCATGCCATTGAATTATGCATGAAAGTGCTTTGTACATGTGAAATGGGAAAGGTTTGTAAAGTGACTGTCGGCATTCATCATGGAGTGACTTGCAGTTATGTTGAAGACACATGTGTTTGGGTACAAGCATTCATTCATAGACATCTGGGTCATCTAGGTTTGCATGACCAAAATGGAGACAATGATGTAGTTTACAAACTGGGAAGATGTGGCGAGCAAAATAACAATGGATGAAACCCAGATCTGTGACTGGAGGTGAGTGTTTGAAAAGTTTCAGCACTCCATCCATCATTTTATTTTGATTTTGCTATGTGCGCTTTTAGTGGCTGTGCCACTGGAATCAAGCTAGCCTGGCTGATGAGGGGTGATACCCATACCATTCCCAAGATGCTTGTTTCTGTTCCAGGGGGGACCTGGCTTGGCAGTTTGGGCTGGACTGTTCCCATTAGAAGAAGGGTCCGACTGATTTGCATATGGCTGGGTCCAAACTGGGGTGAGGTGAGCAAAATAACAATGGATCATGTTTTGAAAGTTTCAACACTATTTTCAGCATTTTATTTTGACATGGGCAACATGTTGAGGGCCTTCTACAAGTACTTGCACATCTCTGGGCATCTACAACATCCAAGGGACTAAGGGCGTCTACTGATTAATTCTGAGTATGTCATTGTAAGGGGTGCCAGACATTAGTGTTGATTTCCCTTAGACTTGCTGATTCATTGTGTTGTGGATTTTAAAGACATATCCCCTGACATTTTGCACATTTTGTCTACAGTGTACAATTTCATACCAAATGTGTGACATATATGAGCAGCATTAGTACTACCTCCATGACTCAGTTGGGACAAATATCACTTGGTGAAGTGTGCATTGTTGAAGTGTGCATTGTTGAACTGTTTCCAGTGTGACATGAGAAGTATGTCACGCTCTCCAGGCTATTGTACTGTTGTCAGCAACATGCCATGTTCTGGGAGCATCATTAATTATTGTTGTGTCATTGTGTATGTGACACATAGATGTG
Source organism: Pleurodeles waltl (assembly GCF_031143425.1). NCBI lineage: Eukaryota > Metazoa > Chordata > Amphibia > Caudata > Salamandridae > Pleurodeles > Pleurodeles waltl. Next base: position 561,833,911 of record NC_090439.1, read on the forward strand.
TGTATTACCTTGTGTGGGATTTGTGGGAATGGAGATGGCATTGACCTACTATTGTATAACAACAGATACATGATTTATGCTCCATAAGGCAAAGCATTAAAGCTGATGAGCTTGTTGAATGGTTGCTGTGATTGCACACCTTCAGTCCTACAATTGTAGTTGTCTGAGTTCCTGATTGTCCTGTGGGCCACTGTTGGCAGAACAGATGGCACGCTTGCATATGGTATGGTATATGTATGGGCCACCTAGGTGGAGTTTTTCACTAGGGCCTACTTGACAACATGGTAATGTTTGCTATTCACAACTGTTATTCAAGTAGGATCATGTACATGTGATGACCCTATTTTGCTTTGTATTTGCAGCATCTTCCCCGGGAAGCAAAGAAGACAGGGCACAGCTGAGTGGGGGAGCATCCAGCCATGGGACCTTTGGTCAAGACACCACAGACACAGAAGGACACAAAGGCCTGGAGGATGAGGGGAGTGCCACAGGGGAGAACGGATCAACATCCTCGTCATCATTAGATTCTTCCTCCAGTGGCCACTCCATAGTGGTGGCGGACCCATAGAGATGTATTCTTGTACCATCTTTGTGCACCACACCCAATTCTATCACCACCCTCCTTCTTGCTCCCCACCCAGTTGGCCATGCCCGCTCACCCAAAAGGGTGACGTCTCCTTGGCCTCAGGCACCCCTGCCCCAGCTTCTGTTACTCCTGCTGCCCTCATTGAGGAGGCGATTGACCTCCTGAGAAGTATCTCTGTGGGTTAGACAGCCATTGCGAATGCCATCCAGGGGTTGTTCACACAACTGCAGCAGACAAATGCATTTCTGGGAGGTATTCATTGCGCAATGTCTGGCCTACAGAGATCTTTTCAGGCTCTAGCCTCCACACTGATGGCAACCAGTCTCCCCCTCCTTCTGCCCCCTCCACCTCTCTCTTCTCAGTCAAAATCCCCCATTTCCCTACCTATCTCAAGCACACAGACTGATTCACATTCACCTACCTCAACACACAGAGCACAACATATAAACACAAACACTACAAAACACACTGACACGCAAGCACTCAACAGGCATCCACAGACACAAAAACACACTGACACGCAAGCACTCAACAGGCATCCACAGACACAACATCAGCCACCACTTCCCAGGTACCCTACACAATACCCCCCAGCCCACACACCACATTAAGCATACCTACAGACACCACCACAACAGTGACACACCCACCACACCCACTATTCCCATAGACACTACCCCAACAGACACACATCTGCCACTTCCACCATATCCGCAGATACCACCACAACAGACACACGGACAATCACCATACCCAGCATACCTGCAGATACCACCCCAACAGACACACACACATCTATCAATCCTACATCACCCAGCACCACCACCTTCCAGCCTCCCAAGACACGTAAGCACCTACATGTAACAGACACCACCCACACATAAGCATACCTCACACTCCCACACACCCAAGACATCTACACAGACACAGCAGACAATTACTCCCTCGACCTCCAAATTCCCACATGCTTCTGCAGACCATCCCCGTGTTCATAAGAACAATTTTTTGTTTGATCTTGCCCTTTCCCCTGCTCCCTCCACCCCTGTCCCAAATGAAAGAGGCTTCCACCCACCTCCCAACCCATCCCTTTTACCTCCAATTCCTCCCCATCACACCTGCCCCCTCTGCAAGCACCCATACCCCGCCCACCCCCTAGAGGAAGCCCACACCTCCTAAGAAGCAGCCCCCCTCCCAAACCCAAAACCACCCATCCCAAATCTGTCTCTACCCCTCCAAGGATGATCCTTGAATTATTTGTCTGTCCACTTGATGCTCCTTCCTGTGGAGATTCCCTGGCAGTCAAGAAGTCAAGCGAGAGCACAGTGATGTGCATGGACAATTGCATATGGACTGGCCAATTTGGATAAAAACAACAAAAGTTCTTGTTTTTTGGGGGGGATACATTTGTCCTGCAATTCCTCTTCTACCTTTACGTTTTTCCTGAGTAACGTGGTCTGTCTGGCTACAGTTGTGTGTGTTTCAACCTGCCTGCTTGTAGATCCATTTGCTGTTGTTTGCAGTATCTGACTTTGTGGGCAGTGCTTTTGTCCCCCAAGACAAAGGTTAGAGATGATTGTATGGTTATGTGGGTGTTAATGCAATTGTGGTCTCATAGCATTGTGTTCTGTTTGGTATGTTAAGTATTTCATCTTGTGTTGTACAATGTTAGCATGTATGGTATTAGACTTGTCCTCCTGATATGGATTTTGGATTCATCTAATGTGTGGCAGCTTGAATTTTGTTTGTGCAAACATGGATGATGTTCAATTGCAGGGCTTTTTAAAGGGAGTGGTATTTGTGTTTCATGCTAGAGCCATAAATATGTGTGTTGAATGTGTTGACAGTCAGTGGCATGTGTGAGTGTGTGAGTTGTATTTGTAGAAGTGATGTTGCTGTGTTGTTGGTGTTGTGTGACTCACTGTCATGTACACGTCACTGTTCCTGTACCTGAGATGAGCAGACATGTGCTTTTGTGTAGTGTTGCAGTGCAGTGTGAGTGACCTGCCCAAAGGGGGCATTTGATGACTGTGAATGTGTCCTTCTTTGTGTATGATTCTGACCTGGGACATAATGACAAGTGTACTTGGCCCTCATAGCGTGATCCTCTATATAATGTGGCTTATGGCACGACGATCTGTTGTTAAGGTTAATGACACAGGTAGGTGTGTGTACTTATGGTCAGTTGCATCCATGGGTTGCAGCCCTTGCGTGATGGGCTTCTTGGTGGCGCTGGATGTGTAAGGCTGCCTGCAGGTGAGTGTCTTCATTTAAACTCCCCTTTTCTGCCTGCTGAGAAATGGTGGTTGGACCACCATGGTCACATTGGTGGTGTGCAATCTCATAATGTGTCATACGGAAACACTGTTTCTGCCGGCCTGTTTGTGCTGCCTCATGACTGCGGCGGTCTGGATTGCCTGGTGGAACCGCAGCGGTCTTTGCTCCATAGGCCTGCATGACTCGTAATACGCGGTTCGACCACCAACCCGACAGTGGTCAGACCGCCAACACCACCATAGCGGTCCATGGACCTCCAAACCCGTGATGAGGCCCTTATCAACTATTTCAATTCAAATCAAATTAAAATGAAAGTACTTTCAAACTAGAATTATTAGATAAATATTTTATTAAAATAAAATTGCAATAAATAATAAAACAAAAAAGCTAATACTAGTATAAACTCTCTCTCCAAACTCTAAAATTATACTACTAAACACAAAACATGAGAAAACTTAAATCAAACATACAATAAAAATAAAAGTTTAAAATGAAAATATTTTAATATTGATAACAAAGATGAGACTAACAACAAAAATACAAATATATTTTCTCCAAGAACGTTAAAATATGAATACTTCAAAATTATCACTCATAACAGTAAAAGTGAAAACCTAAAAAAGACACTACAAATACTAACAGCAGAAAACAAAAAAACAAAATCTAACTCCAAACAAATATACACTTTGTAAAACAAGCAAACTATTATACTTCAATGCTATCAGAAGGTACAACAAAAAACATAAAGAAAAATGTACTATTCCAACCTCAGTAAACAGTAGGGGAAGTGATGGACTTTTACGGGGTCTGATTTACTATTCCCACTCTAACAAAACCAACAGGTAGGAAAGTATTTCACTTTGGAGGCATCAGAATTAGTATTCTCACTCCAACTTAAGCAGTCATAGGGAAAGTGTGGGACTTTGGAAGGATCAGAATTACTATTACCACTCCATCTGGAGCAAGAGAAAGGAAAGTATTTGACTTAAGAGGGGTTAGACTTACTATTTCAGTAACAATTAAGAAACATTGGTCACAAAGTTGGACTTTGTAGTATTGAGATTTACTATGCCCACTCTAACCTAAGCAACAACAGTGAACATTTTAGACCCAGGAGCAGCAAGACGTACCAACCCCATTATTCCAAACTAAGCAATAGTATAGATTTTGAATAGGCGGACCTACTACTGACAATCCAACAAGACCAGCAGAAGAAAAAGTTTACATCTGTTAAAAAATCATATTTATTATTCTCAAACCTAAAGAATCTTGTATTGCATATAATTTAAGTAAAAATGATTGAAAACATGTATTAAAATGAAATGCACCCATCAAAAACATATCGGTAAACATTTGATAACAAACAAAATTAGATCAATAAAAATAAAATTACATTACACTACACATAATGTAATGTAACATATACAGTACAATTTAAATTTAAAACATGAAAAATTTATAATAAAATAGGCAATTAAAATGTTGTAAACTAACTAATAAATTAACAAATACAAAATAGGAATGATAATTAAAATGAAGTTATTTAAAAATGTATATCTATAATATAAACGTTATAAGTTGTCAACAAGGGTTTCCCTGAATATGAAAAGTTTTAAACTTAGTTTTCTTTGCACTGCAGGCCATTATGTAGGATTTATGATGACTGATTCTTCAATTGAAAGAGGACGTAAGCTTAGCAAAGGCATGAAGGGCTTTCTGCATGCTGATTGGGGTCGTTACTAAAATTATAGCATTTTCTGCATAGGGGAGCGTGGGAATAAAACGATTGCAGATTCTCAAGAAGTCCAATTTCTTTTGCAGTAAATAGGATTCCAAATCATTTACATAGATGAGGAACAGGAAGGGAGCTGAAATGCATCACTAATGCACACCTTCAATAAAGGCTAGGGAATGTTTGCATTCACCACCAGGACCATGTCATATTTTCACTGTGGTGTTCCAACATAATCCCCAAAGGATAGTAACCAGGGGTTCTTTCAAACCCCCATGTGGCCCATCAACTCCCACAGTTTTCCAGGGCTGACAGTGCCAAAAGAGTCTCAACAAAGCCATGGAGGCGAGATGTAGAGAGTCCTTCGTTAAACTGCTGTACTTCTAAAGAATTAGTGAGAGGTTAAGACACTGCTCAACAGTTCCCATTCCCTGTCTAAAACCGTCATATTCTAGGCTGACGACACACAACTCATCCTATCACTTTCTGCCAACCCCACCTCTACCAAGACAAAATTCCACAACTGCATGAAGAATGTCTCAGGATGTGTGAAGGACAACTGCTTAAAGCTGACAACTGACATGACAGATGTTCTCATCTTCAGCAAAAACACCACCCTCTGGAACAATTTCTGGTATCTGTTAGAGCTTGGTCCCACTCCAACTCCTAAAGACCATGCCTGAAACCTCAGGATCATCCTCATCAGTGAACTCTCCATGAGATGGCAGATCAACTCCATCACCTCAGCCTGCTTCCACACAAATAGCATGCTCTGGAAAATCTTCAAATGGCTCCCCATCAGCACAAAGAAGACAGTTACTCATGCCCTCATCACCAGCTGCCTTGACTACGGCAACACACTCTATGTGGGCACCACAAACAAACCCACAGAAAGGCTCCCATCAATAGAGAACACGGCTGCCAGGCTGATCCCGACCTACCTAAGACAACCCACATCTCCTAGCACCTGAAAGACCTCCACTGACTACCTGTCCAGAAGAGATGTCACTTCAAGCTCCTCTCCCACACCTACTAACCCCTCCATAATCAAGGACCCGCACACCTGTACCAACATCTACACTTTCACCATGCCTGCAGGAACCTTCACTCCACACAACTGGTCTGAGCGCAGACCCCTCGTGTGAGCCACAGCCACGCCAGAGGTCACTCTTTCTCCTTTCTCAGTGCCAAGGCCTGGAAAACCCTCACCTTCTCCTCTGCACCTCACTTACGCTGACCGAATTGCAGCTCTGAAAATGCTGAGGAGCAATGAGGCCCAGAGGACCAGATTATTTTCAAAAAGGTCCACTGGGACTCCATCTGGTCTGGGGGCTTTCCTACACATGCCTTGATCAATGGCTGCCTCCTCCTCCCTTACTGGGACAGATTGACTGAACTGGAGGGCCAGTTCCCTATCTTTCACCACACTGGGTTAATCTTTTGGTGGACTATTCCTTTGTTAAAGGGGTGAATAATATGGGAGAAATGGGTAACCCATGCTTTCTCTGAAATGAGGCATTCAATGTTGGATAGAAGTCCCTACGAGAACAGGGGGTGATTAATAACATCCTAAAATTACTTCATGTGTTTTTAGAAACTGGCTGCCAATAGGTTCGACCAGGATTCATTTCCAAGCTCATCCTTTCTGGCTCTGATTGTGACGTTGTAGTTTTTCTAAGAAGCAATGATCACCTTTTGGGATGGTGTTGAGGGCTATTTTTAGCTGTTTATGGGCATTTGTACAGGTGCTATGAAACCACTGCAAAGTGGGGGGTGGAAATGGAATGTTTTGCTAATAGCTCGTGTGATATGGCTGAGCATATGTTGTCAAAGTCCTTAATTAGGGAGGCAGGAGTACCCTCTACTGACATGCAATTATTAATTAGATCAAAACTCTCTCTCACAACTTTTGCCTGAAAGACTCACGGATCAACCAGTTCCCATTTTATTCTTGGGCCTTTATTTAAATTATATGTAATAGGGGCGACAGCAGCCTCAGGTACCACTGGCCCGAATTCCGTATTATGGTCTCCATAGGCTATAATGGGATCATCATGCGACAGACGAGATATCCGTCATGTTTATCATGTGGTAAACTCCCCCTGCCATATTCTAGATCAGGCCCTAAGTCATATTTTCCAAGGCATCCCCATAATGGGAGTGCCTAAATGTGTCCTACATTGTTTTCATGCTGCAGACCCTTGAGTTGCTGAAGTCACAGAAAAAAGTCATTTAAATCCCATACCCACAAGTTACAAAGTGGATAATTCATAATATTTGCATTTTCAATCACCTCATTATCATATCTGAAACTTGTGCATTTTGCTGGTCAAATATATTATGGTAGGAATTCATGATAATGATATCCAGAATTCCTGCACCAGAAAGTCAGAAAGTCATAACAGTATGTACCAAGGAAAGAGACTAGAGGTTTAACATTTACCATGGTACACTTGACAGAGATCAGGACAGCCAAATCATCCATAACCCTACCCAAAGCTGCATGGACCACAGGATTACATTAGGAGCAGAAACCACATAAATGTAAATCCTTCAAAGCCCAGGTCTCTTAGAGACAAATCTACTTAAAATCTGTAAAATAAACCTGACCAAGTTTGCAAGTTTCAAATGAATCCCTGCCATGTTCCAGGACAATACAATGAAGATTTAGGGCCTGATTCTAACTTTGGAGGATGGTGTTAAACCGTCCCAAAAGTGGCGGATATACCACCTACCGTATTACGAGTCCATTATATCCTATGGAACTCGTAATACGGTAGGTGGTATATCCGCCACTTTTGGGACGGTTTAACACCATCCTCCAAAGTTAGAATCAGGCCCTTAGTCTGTTCAGTTGGCAAAGAGGAGGTACTCACACACAAGCCTGAGTTCTCTGGAACCCCCTTTGAATCCCTCCAGGCAAGCAGTAGAATCCAATGCTATGGGAATTACTGAGGAACACGGTTGTGCTTGTGCTCATTGGAGTCAATCATTATTTTCAAGATCATTTAAAGCAGAGAAACAATTATTGAGTGGAAGCAAGGGGAATTGTGAGCAAGCTGCTGGATTACCAGGATCCTTAAGAAATATAGATTTCTCTCCATGCCATGCCCAAAAAAGGCTGTAAAAATATCCCAAGGGTAGCACTATAACTCGACAGGCAGAATCAGCCAGATGAGCACAGTTAGTAAATTCCTCACTACCTTGGGGGATCTGAAATTTACAACTACACACTCCCTACCTGGAAAAATTGGACGACGGCCAACACCTGACACTCTTCCCACTGTTATAATCTCAAAAGGCCCACCACCTCCCCGGCATTAGAGCCAAACCAGGGAAAGATTTTATGTTTCAAGTCCACTTCTGATTCTTTTTTCCCCATATGTAGGGTAGGCACATGTTCAAGAATGATAATGTAAGGTGTAGATAGAGGAGGAAGGTAGAAGCATGCCCGGTGCGGAAGATTCTGGATCAGTCTTTCAGGGAAGTCCATTGCAGCATCAGGGGGACTTCATTTATCAAAGTCCCAGTGCAGATTTTTCTGGGGGCTTCAGGAGCACAGCATGTAGCAGCCGTTGGAGTAATTGGGCATTGCAGAGGTCCATGGGAAAGTTGGAAGAGTATGGCCCCAGATGTAGAAATTGTATGAGTGCCAGGGGCCAATGGATTTTTCTCCAAGGGAGACTTTCCCATTTGGTTATATTGAGGTTGACCATAAGAGGCTGCAGTTCTCCTAAACCCCTGCTCGATTTTTGCACATAGGTCCACTTTTAAAGATCTCACCAGTGATTCCAGTCTAAGAAATAGGTCATCAATATGGGCTATTATCGGTGCACCTAGCTGTTCCACTATGAAAGTATTAGGGTTTCTCCTTGGGGTTCATAATTAGATGGAAAATCGCTAAGCCCACCCTTTTTTGAGGGTTGATGCTGAAGCCATCTTTGGTGGAATCTGCTTATTACGCCTGTTTTTTTTTAGGCATGTGGGAATCTGATTGTGAGGGAGGGTAGTTGATAGTGACTAGTAATAAATCCGCAGTTGGGTCCACAACCTCCTGAGGCCTGTCAGAAGGCCCATTAGGAATGCTGCAAACCACGGGGTCTCTGCCATTCTCAGGGGTGTCAGAACTTGCACCATTGCTTGGGAAAATGCTCTCACTAGACGCTGCTCTCACTTTTATACCTGTCCAAGGGATCACTGTTCAAGGGCAGAACACCGTTGCAATCCATCTAAGTCAGTGGCCATGGAGCAGTGGGTAAGGACAGAGAATGTTGCCTAATTACATCTATTTTCCCCTTCACAGGCCCAATATCCATGTTTAGGGCATTCATTACCGAATACAGATAATTTGAGATGGAGGGAGTATTTGATGATACTGATGGAAGGATTTTCAGGCCCCATGTTCCTTGCATTTTCTGTTTGCCTTTGATCTCTGCTGATGTTACTAAAATACAGAGAGAAGGAAATCAGTGAAGGGCAATCTCCGATGTAAGTAAATCTTACAGCAGATTTTCCTCCGAGGGGCTCAGTGTAAGGGAGGTTGCCCAGCCCAGCCTCATTCAGATGCAGACAGACCCAGAAGGGCCGGCTCTTCAACCAGGCATACACCCGGGCCATTTCCCGCGCTCGCAGAGATGCAAGTTGTGTTAAATAGCCCGAGCAGCAGAATATCAGCCCTGCGGTTTCCCTACAGCAATTCCTTAGGGAGATTGCAGTCACATGCAGGTTGTCAAGAAAGGACCCCTTCAGGCACGAGCCAGGGGAAAGTACAAATGCCGCCCCATGGGTCTTGCTGTCACACAGGGGCTGACAAGAAATGCCTGCTCCAGGTACAGACAGGAGCAAAGTACAAGTGCAACTCCCTCTGGCTTGAAGCTCATACATACTACTTTAAATATAATAATTATAACAAGATAGTATACTCAATGCATTAGTATATGAGCACATATTTCACATACAAATGAATAAATTAAATAAATAATACACTGTAATTAATTAAAGAAGTATTTGTGAAATATTTTAAAAAACGTATTTAAAACACTTTGCACCCTATTTCCTTACAAAATCAACAATCTACCAACAAATAAAAAATATAATATTGGTCTTTAAGTATATTGCCAACCACCCATAAAAAACTAAAATAATTACAAATAAATAACATTAAATATTAACACTAAAGCTAATAAAACATTACAAGAACATCAAAACTAAATATACACTGTGATATCATCACAGACCATAGCAAATACCTTGGTGATTTTAACAAAGGAATAAATATTTGTGCTTGTGTGTTGATGCCCCACACTATTACTGACACAATGTTTGTTTATGACATTGGTGTAGCCCAGTATTTTTACAACGATATTTATAATAGCATTATGTGGAATATGCAAAGTTGTTTGGTTTATTCCACTTAACGTATGCCCAATACTTACTACAGAAATTTTGCAATGTCCCCATAGTTCTGCATGGGAAAGCCTGAAAGGTGAAAATCAGGACTTTCACAAGCATTTTCTATGCCAGTGTAAATGCAAGAAAAAAACTAACCAAGGTATGCTCTAGTACAGGATGCCTGTGAGTTACAGGAGTGAGGAGTTTTCTAAGAAATAACTATAAAAAGGTAAGCAAGCATACTAAGGGGTATATTTAAGAAAAGTGGTGCTGCACCTCGTGCAGCACAACTTTCCTTGCTCTACTTAACCACCCCCTACCGCCACCAACAATGGTACAGATTAGGGGCCAATGGTGTTATTTTTATTGACGATATTGATATACTCTGTAGGAGTAGGGCCAAAATATTGGTGCTACTCCTGCAGGCTTCATAAGGGCCCATTATAAATAATGGAAGCCCCCTTTTAACGCCTGTCCCGAGCAAGCATTAAAAGTGCTATAACAATTGACGCAAGGAAATCTGTTAGATTTTCTTGTGCCATTTTTTCAGCCCCCCTAACAGGTGAACGCCCCCTTTTCATACATTATGCCTGGCGCAGGCATAACGAAGTGCAAAGGGTTACAAAGTGGCACAATGCATGCATTGCACCACTTTGTAAATATGGCACAAGGATTGTGGCCCCGTTGGGCCACATTAGTGTAAAACAAATTATACAAATGTGTTGCAAGGTGGTGCTAGAGGCTTATAAACATGCCCCTACATGTTTGCAGTTTACAATGTTCACAAGAAAAAACTCTGCGAGTTATGCCTTGCATAAAAAAGCTTATAAATCACCAGCACAATCTACCAAGTGAGAGAAAATTGCAGGAGTGTGAACAGGGAAGAAACACTGCAAATTATAGGCAGGGAAATACCCCATTAGACAAACATTGTGCAATTAAAACGTTTCTCATCCTTGAATTTAACATAACATGTTTTGCGTTTCGCTTCCATTAAGGAATGCTAACGTGATATTTAAAATTTTTAAAGATTCATTGTGCTGCAACTTGGTTTAGATAAAACCGCTCAGTAGTCTGTCTTGTGTCTGTGGTAGATATAATGTTAGGAGGGACTCTTAACAAATAGAACTATTAAATGGTTCTCATTTTATTTTAGTCACAGTGGGCAACAAGACTACACGTCTAACGCAAGGAAGTCATAAAGGAACAAATAATTGGATGTGCTTTGCGTAGAATTGTGCCAGGTTCTTGAGAGTAATTTATTTACAATTTAATCTTTGGGTTTCTGAATTGGCGATTTCGCTCAAACTGAATTGTGGAGTTTTAGCAGCTATGCAGAAAAGAAAGGTTCTGTTTAAAAAAAATCCGCTATTCAATTATTTTATTAAATATTACTGGATTAGCAACCTACACAAAATGACTGTACCTTTAAAGCAAATGTAGATTGGGGCACCTATTAAAACACCTGTCGGGATCATGAGTTACCGCAGTTAGTTGAGTATTTAAATTGCTAGTAGTCTTGGTCACCACATTCTGCTGAATATCCTTAAAAATAATCATTTTCCTTATGGTGCCGGCACAATTGAGGCACTGTGATTGGATATTTGTATTCTAATGTAGAATTTAATTGTGCTTTCAATTAACTCCATGCTGTTAGTGTTAGTATACTCATTTAAAATACATGAAAAACCTGTAGGGGAGCCTCTTCTAGAAAGTGCTGATTGCATGTACAAATTGTGCACTAACTACTTAGTATGTCAAATACCTTTCATTCTCAGGAAATATGGTTCTGCTTGATTGTAATTGAATACTGGGTAAATATGTACAATGTACAAATTCACTTTCCTTCATCTATGGAGGTTATTGTCGAACTATTAAGTACAATATTGAATGGCTTCTAATTGTAGTCGTATTATTTTTTTAAAAATGAGCCGTATGAACCGCAGAGACGACGAGGACTTATTGGGCTTTACATATACCGCGCGTAGTGCTTTTAAACAGCTGTGCAAGTAAGTAGACCAGTTTATAGTGAATTGACGGTTTAATGGATGCAAATCGAAAACGAGATTGTAAATGGATAGAAGTAAGAGGTGTCTCATTTAAGCATAGTCTCAGATTAAGAGTAACATTCGCAAATCATGTGAAGCAAACCAAAACATTAGTCAAGCACTGCATACTGGCCCCGCCAATGTCAAGTAAGTAAGCAATCACAGTTGATGTAACGGAAGACCATGGGGAGGAATGTAATTCCTGTGTGTGACACTACCGTTCTATAGAAAACAAGGGCTGACTTTCGAATCTGTGATCTGATGTTACCCAGACATTACTGGCGAGGACCAAAAAAGAGCTTCCATTATTTGAATTTCCATCATAACTACATGCGGGACTATGGAGGGAATTCTAAACACATACTAGTCTTGCTAAAAATGTAGTTACTCAAAAATCAAGGTTGACTTTGTACAGCTACAGACAACTCAATAAAATATCAGTCCGAACTGTACCTGGCACATGGCTCCTAGAGAGCTCCTCTTTCAATGTAGGGTGGTTCTTTCGAGGCTACCGAAGAAGACAAAGAAAGAAGCAGACAGAGCCAGGGGACAGGTATTCACAATACAAGGCGCAATGACACAAGGCCTTGTAGTGAGAGGGGTCCACTGCAGCTTAATTGAAACTATTTTTGCTACATAAGCAAGCTCATTGGGACATAAACGTTGATTCACCAAGGTGACGTGGGTGGCAGAAGTGACAAATCATACAATTTGAGCTCCATGTTATCACTGGAAGTGAGATCATAGTACTTTTAAACCAGAATCTCAGCAAGCAAAGTCATATGGTGTTAATTATGGTAAAATCCTTATAACTGCTGTGTATGAACTTTGATTGTTAAATCCACTTGGTTGAACCTGTGTTCGAATTTGGGGTGCACATGGCTTTCTCGAGGAAGTGTTTCCTGACTTAAATAGGAGCATTCTCCACGCACTTTTAGAAATCCCCCCTTTCATAAGTGCATGCATCATAGAGATAATCTATCGATCACCCTTTTCTGAGAAGGAGTCAAAAGGATGACCCAGGAACTGCACACTTTGGGAGGACTACCGGTCCTGCAATGCAGCTCATGAGAGCTCCAGTTCAGGCACATTCAGTGGAACACAGTACTTTGCAGTGAGTATCTGTTGATTGGTAAATAAAGTAGCCATTCACTATTGTCAGGGAGTTCTCCAGGATCTAGGAAGCTTCGATGCAACTGGCAATTCTTGCTACAATAATTATCTTTTGTCCATGGAATGTCGGTAACCAGAAACTGGAGGGATGCAACCTTGCACTAAGGTGAATGGTGGAGGCTCCAGTTCAGCCAACTGTATGTGTCACAATACTATGTATCATGAATCCCATGGCTGAGCAAAATTATGCCCTGGAGCTACGCAGCTTAAGGGATAAAGGAGTGATTGGTAGGACAGCCCAGTGTGTCCCAAGTACATCCATCCAAAGACATACCTCAGGTGTCTAAAGTGTCTGCCTATATTCAAAACTTTTGGAATTATGCAGCAAAAATTAAACACATAGGAACTAATACGTCAATGGATTTAAGGAGTGAGGAAGACCTCTGCAACACCCAAGCTACATCTTATGCCCCTGGGTATGATTTGAGGCACTAACAGAGTTGAGGTGCATCTCTCAATGATCTAACAATTATGTGCCTTGTGGCTGCAGATGGAGGGGATGGGATGGAAGGAGTGCCCGAATGGGCAGCAGATCAAACAGAAATGAGTAGATGAGGGCTCCTCTCATCTAAGGTGACCATGATTTCTGATCTCGAATTCCAAGATGGGCTGGGTCTCTGATTTCTATATCTAGAAGAGAGGCTAATAATTCCATAGTGATAACAAGAGGACAGAAAGGATGGGGTATTGGTGTCTGTAGGCAATTTGGTTACTAGTTGTGCAGGATGTGAGGTCTGTGCAAGTAATAGGTCCACAAGTTCCCCTTACTGGGGACCAAGCACCTCATTGTAGTGCTTGACTCTCTCAAGGTAGTAAAGCAGAACAGTACAATGGTTACCTAGAGGAGGTGGTGCGGGCTACTAATCACCATTCTCTGGCATGCAACAACATTCAATAAATGATTGTCTAGTCAGTGCTTTTTCCTTAGAAAAGGAACAGTTAATTTATTGCACACACACAACTAACCAGTATGCTTTCATTTAGAAATATATACACAGGGCAGATTGAAAGCACCATCGACATTTCAAAATCATATTTGACCCCTAATGGGCCATGATACCCACTAACACCCCAACCTATATCAAATAACACAGCACAATATAGGACAGATCTCTTTAGATAAACCAGGCCCATTGGCTTTAAGCCTATTACAATAGCAACAAACAACATGGGTAAAAATAATTATTAAATTTAATAAAGCATATTACCCTTCATCTGTAACCACTTTCAGCGTTATTATTTCAATCAAACACTCTAAAATGAACATAAGGTGTTTGTGATTTTTATATACTTTCAGATGACATAAATAGGAATACAAAATACAGCCCATAGATAATGACCTGTTGTACTCCACATAACTTCTTTATTTGTCTTCAGGCCCGACAAAACACAGTCATAGACCCAGCCTCATAGAGTGCTATGCTCCCAGCTGTAGAACAAAAGTTCCAGGTTTGTGAGTGCTTTAAAAAGTATGAGTAAATCCCAGAGCCTCATGGATTTCTTGATCCCACATACCCAGGGTTATCTTTCTTATATCTTTTCTGGGGGCTGCTGTAACTCCTACACCCCCTGATTCATTGATGGTGCCTCGGTCCTCCTGAGGTCTTCACAAGAAAATAAAAATATACAAATAAGGAACCCCTGCAGGACATCATAGTGCACTGCAGAAGCAGAGAATATTTTATTAGCAGCTCTCCTGCGGTGCCAGGGATGGCTGCATACCTTTCCCTTGCTGTATCTTTTAATTTATTTTTTCCTTTGGAGGGTGTCTGATCTCACTCGGACACCCGCAAGGTAACTAGTATGAGAGGAGCTGCAGGGGGAGCCTCAAGACCCGCTAGTCTGGCCAGCTCCCTCATGCTTGGCCTGCTTCATCAGTCCTCCTTCCCCCACCCATCTCCATTTTGTCAGGATGTTATTTGTTGAGTTCCCTTTTCCCCAGACAAAGGCATGGGGGGCAGAGAAGACACTCTCTTGCTTGGTTCTGAGGTTGGTATTCCTGTGCCCCAGATTTTCTTTGCGTCTGCCCCTGTGGCTATGGGAGCCCCTGGGGCAAATACTAGAATGGGGAGGGAGCCATGCACACATCATTCCCTACAAATAATTTGTAAAAGTTCATACCAACCTGTGGGCCCAAACCCACCCTCGGGATACTGTCAGGACACATGGCAGAGCTCTAGGCTCTGCTTTTCTCAAAAGGTCAAAGGTTGGCAATCCTAAAAACACAATATATCAGATTGCATTGGGTGAATGTGGATGATCTTGGGCTCACTGTACTTCTGGTGTCGAGCTCTAGCCACCAGAAGCAATTATAGCAGACCTCCTCATGTCTAACGCAGTGCACTTTGCAAGCATTTGGTTCCAATGGCTCCCTGCACTAGCTCTTCTCCTAGTCTTTGTTCCTGGTCGCAGAAGTGTAGATTTTCCCCACAACCTCATGGTGGGTGTTAGGAAGCCAGTCGCAGGAGCGATTGGAGAGACCCATTGGACCTAGAGTTAGCTGGGGGCAGAATCCTTATTAGTTTTGGACATCAAGGGTTTTCTCCATCCAGATGTCCATGGCTGTTGCATTCCCAGGGTCCAGCAGCAAAGAGCATCAAAGAACCAACAGCTGTTTCTTTGCCTCGAACAAGAGTTTTTAAAGGGGGGTTGAAGGGTCTAGAAGCCAGGTACTACAGGCCAATCCTAGGTTGCAATATAACCTCTCTACCCCTGTTCCAGCCATCCAGCACTGCATGCTGGTTCAGATCCAGATGGTATAATCCAGGAGTCTCTGGTCACATCTGCTCCTGGAGTCTCGGTACTGCTTCTTGTTGACATCACTACTAGGGTCTTTCCCAACAAAACTTCAAAGAGAAGCCCTCTCTCATGTTAGCTTCAGTTGCCTCGGCTTCCTCCTTTGTTCAGTGGGCCTGGGACATTCCCAGCCCTGGTACA
Organism: Pleurodeles waltl; assembly: GCF_031143425.1. Lineage (NCBI taxonomy): Eukaryota > Metazoa > Chordata > Amphibia > Caudata > Salamandridae > Pleurodeles > Pleurodeles waltl. The sequence continues at coordinate 561,850,052 of NC_090439.1, forward strand.
GTATGACAGAAAATGAACAGATGCATATTTTTTGTACCCCAATCCCTTCCTGCTCAGGACCTGAGGAAATAACTCTTAATTACTCCTTTTGTGTGGGGCAGCCTTTGTTGCCTCTGCAGAAGAGAAATGTAATTAACTTGGCCCATTGCATTGACAAAAGCCCTGGGCTCTGAGACTGAGCCAAGCCAAAGAAATATGGCAATTCTGGATGACTCATAGGTTGTACAGATATCTTCTTGGAACTCTCAGATTTGATTCTGCCAAAAAAGTTCCATCACATTTTCATGTCACTGGACTTTGTTGGCCAAACGGAAGTAAAACTGCACCTTATGGCAGGTTTGCCCTTTTGGGCACAATAAAGTATCACTGCAGACAAAACAGTAAACCACACTGACTTGCCCTGTGAGTGTACACTAACTGAATAAGGCCTAAGCCCAGGCAACATCTAATCCTGCAGTGTCTCCTCCGTGCCAGACTACCTGTGTGCAGTTAGTGGGCTGTGCACAACAGTATTCTCACACATGCAGCACTCACACATGTGCACATACGAGCTCACACAATTAACCAGGCAAGTACCTGTTATCATTTCTCTGTCACAGCAGACTTTAGGGAGAGATGCATGTAATGAGACTCACCCATAGTGAAACATCCGAAGCTGGATGATCCAAAAAGCAAAAAATCTAGGTGTAGTAAATGGATGCAACCCGGTTTGTAATTGTGTACATTTTCTTTCTTACTAATGTTGGTCATTGAGTTTGGTGATACCTTGAAGAACCACAACACAGCAGGCATTTCACAGATGGCTCCCTGTCACACAGGTTATCTACCACCTCATAACCCATGCTGTTAAAACATGTTGCCTTCTTGTGCATTGAAGTCTCTTGCCACAGTATTTATTGATATTTGTATATGACCTTCACTGTTCTCCCGCCTTGATCTGTGGTTATCCAGCACTACAGGACACTGTTGGATATCTGCTCCAAAACTTGCAAGGCAGCTTCTTTTTTCAGAATAGGTTTCAAGAAAGCATTGAAAATGAAGAAGGGCCACTAACCTGCCAAAATTCCATAAGTCACATTGGTAACATTAAGGAAAAAGTTAGCATCCATAAATCTTTCCCTTGGTTCAGTGGAAAATATAGTTAAGATAAAATTATTGAGTTTTTTCCATGAGGAATGGCACAGCTTCATTTACCCCCCGATTGATTATGCTGGAATGCAAACTGATGTGGGTGGTGAAAAATAGTTGAATCACTAGACTGGAAACAGGAATTGTCTGATCAACCTAATGGACAGAATTCAAAGGGACAATGTGCACTTCTTGCGAATATCTGAGAAGGTGGAAGGAAATTACATAATTACCTTCCTTACTTGCTTTAATCCTGAACTCACAAGCTTGACCACTGACTGGAGCTCCAGAGTATACAAAGGATCAGAACAAGGGCCTTTTATAACACACCTGGACAAAGACAAGTAATAGCCTCCTTCTTACATAAAAACAGGCATGCCAGGTCATCATGGCCATGGAGAACAAAAGCTTTCCTACAAGGAGAACATAAGATGTAACTGTCACAAAACTTCTAGTTTGAAATCAGTTACGAGTTGCACAGCCAAGACCGCCGAAACCCAGCCAGAAATTCTGATACCACCAGGAATCTGGAGGGCAGGAGAGAGGGAGTTCCACCACCATCACCGCCAGGCCATCAAAAATCCTCGGAACCAATTATGACCCACAAGACACTATAACATTCCGTCCATGGCGGTAAACCAATGGCGGTGCGAACCATGGCGGTTGGCGGTTTACACAGCAATGCACCACACCAGATTAGATAGTTTGAATTCCACACATCTGACACACATCCAAACACCTACAAACTGCACTATTAAACACACTCCTTCACACCCTACAATCTTTTGCATCAAAAATGCCATACACATCAATATAGAGCCTGTACACAGAAAATAGGAAAAATAGAATAGACCCCCTTTAGCACTCCAAATACCACTCATCACATACCTGCACATCATACCTATCACACATTTTTTTCCACACATCAGACACCACCCGTCACCCACTCACAACATAGTACCCACACCCTGTCACCCATTTGTTTTTCCTTATCGTGTTGTCCACCACTACCATTTCCCCACAAAAACATCCCTACTTCACAGACTATGAGTTGAGGGTAATGGTGAGAAAAACCTTCAGAACACAGCCACACCTATTTGGAGCACAAGTGCAACAAACCTTTATTGCCAGAAAAATGAAGATGTTTCATTGTAGTTGATGGGGTAAATTCTGTAGGTAGTTATCCATGCACAAGGGATGACATCAGAAAAAGGGGGAACAAACTCAGGGGGAAGGTACATTCCATGGCCGCCAGGCACCAGCTGGTGGTCTTCAACACTGGCGGTAGGCCTTAACCTCCTCCCCAAATGTTCACATAATGGGAGGAGAAGGTCGTGGACATCCTGCATACTGAGAGCTTGACAGGAATGCCTGGATGAGTGGAGTCGGGTAAGTCACAACACCTGAAACGCCACCTAAAGTTGTGCCTTGCATGCTCACTGATCACATTCTGACATCTTAGCAGCCAACACATTCACCAAACTTGTGTCCAACTATCCAAATACCCCTCTCTGGCATACCACATGTCAAATAAAGTCACTTGGGGCACAGTGTCTGTGCATGGTATGGGTAGTACAGGGACTGACAATACTATAATTCCCAGCAGGCACTGCTCCACCATTAACAAAACCAGAACAGTGTACCAAAATGAAAATAGCCTTGCATGCCAACTACACAATTGGAGAAACCCAATATTTTACAGTTTAGGCAATGTCAGCAATGCCATAGGAATCTCTCAGTACAATAGCACTTAGTCACAGCTACAGCTGTGTCTACTGCTAAATGGTCCTTTTATCTCCCATCGCCCATCGGAAGCTAATCAACTGGGAGGAATACACATATCTGCACTGTGCTCTACTAGGTGTAACCTGATATAAATGGCCAGGTATAATGGTTACCCCTAAGCTGATGTAGAGGTCAGTTCCTACTTCACATTCTGCAGCTGTCTAGTGTCTCAGTACTGAACTATTCCTAACTGGGAGCTAACATAGACAATATTAAGCTGCACAACAGACAAGATATGAATCTATCACCAGACAGATAATTGTCAAGCTAATCAGGTATCCTGTAGCACGTTATATATTATAGGAATTCCTGTATCCCATATAGCTGTACCCCGTATTTGAAAGCAGCTGTCATTGTCATGTCAGGGAATCAAGCTAAGCTTTTCTGTGCATGGTTCAAAGCATGTCTTGTTGTATGTTTGATACCGCATGTTGCATTGTAATCTGTAACTGTCTGTTCTAATTCTTCAACAGGTCTTCTACCTATTGTGACCAGGGAGAGGAAACCTGAGACAGCCACTTCTCCCCACGATGAAACACTCATTGAGGAGATTCCCCCCGGATGTGAGGATATTGAAGATGACTCTGGCCCATCTGGGACACCTGGTCAGTCTACAACTGTTAGCCTCACCCTGTCTACATCGACCCCTCTCAGCTCCATTGCATCTACATCCCAAGCAACCATTCTCCCCTGAACTTGTGTTCCAAAGACAGTTAATTCCATTATGTGCCCCCCAGTACAAGTACCGGACTTGTCACTAAGAAACACTGACCATGAAGGACCTAGCACCAGTGGAAGTGGGCAAAATGTGCCAGGGACACAGGCACGTGGGGGTAGGGTGCATGGAAGGGATGGTACAGGCCAGCAGATTGAAGCTCCTAGGAATACAACTGGCCAGGACACCATCTCCCAAGTCTTGAGAGCCTACCAACAGTCCCAAGGTATGATGGGCCAAATAATTGCCATTATAGGGGAGATTAAGCAGTTGCAGAGGAACAACCACCAGGAAGTCATGCAAAAGTGGACGGCCCACAATGCCAACATAGCCTCCCTAACAGGGGTGCTGAGAGACATTAATACCATCCTGACTAGGGTATGTCCTCAACAGAAGATGCCTTCCATTGGCAATGCAACATCATCCCCTTCTACATCTGTGGCAGCCAGTGAAATGGGGGCTCTGCAAGGGGAAGGACATGCCTCAGACACCCCTGTCTCTGTAGCTGAAACCCCCTGGAAACCTGGACGTCCACCAAAACATCCAGGAGGAGCAGATGCCAAGACTTCAACCACTGCCAGGAAGTGATCCTCTACTCATTGGTTCCCCTTGTGTGTCACAGATACCCCCTGTTGACTGTGTTACAACCACTCTCCATTTTCCAATGGCACAAGGACACTGGACTTAAGGCTCCAAATGTTGTAGCAGCTATCCTGATGATTACATTCACCATGACTGAACCCTTCACTGTGTGCACTTAGGGCCAGATGTAGCAAAGGTTTTTACCCATTCTGTGTCTATGGGAAAATGTGTTCGCACATATGGCCCTTAATGATTTGACCCCATTCCTTAAATATCCATTCACACTTGTAAATAAACACAACTAAACCACATATCATGTTTGCCGGTCATTTTTCAGATATTTTGCTGTGAAGTTTGTTGCTTCCACACAATATTCACATATGTACCAAGGCCCTTATTTATACTTTTTGGTGCAAAACTGCACTAAGGCAGTTTTGCAACAAAATGTTTAGCACCGGCTTGCACCATTTCTGTGCACCAGCCGGGCACCATATTTATGGAATGGCGCAAGCCGGTGCAAAGGGTAGGCTAGAGTAAAAAAAAATGACTTTAGTCGGGTGGGGCTGGCAGCACAGAAGAAGGGGGTTTAGCACAAAAAAATGACTTTAGGCAGATTAGTGTAAAAAAAATGACTCTAACCAGATTATTGTCATTTTATGGTGCTAAACCTACCTTGCCACATGACTCCTGCCTTAGAAAAGGCAGGAGTCATGGCCACCACCCCAATGGCCAGCACATGGGACAAGGGTCCCCTGGGCATGGCCATTGCACCCTGTGCCATGTATGGGGGCCCATTTCAGGGCCCCCTATGGCACTTTAAAAAATAATATGCAATACTTACCTGGGATGGGGGTCCCCCATCCTCTGCAGTTCCTCTGGTGTGGGTGGGGGTGCCCCAGGGGCCTGGGGAGGGCACTTGTGGTCTTATTCCATTCTAACACCTGCCCTGACCCAGGAGTTAAAAAACGGGGCAAAGCAAGCTTTGCACCATTTTTTGACCCCTCTTCCCTCCTGTGCCCCGTTTTTGCACGGGAGTATAAATATGGCATTAAGGCCATAGAATAATCTTTTGCACCGGAACGTCTACCTTGCATCTAATGAAGGCAGGGTAGGATTCCACTTTAAAAAAATGACTTTAACTCCATAAATTTGGCACTAGATGGGTCTAGCACCAAAGTATAAATATGGAGTTAGTTTTGCACTGAATTAGAGTAAAAAATAATGATGCTAATTTTGTGCAAACAGAGTATACATATCCCCCCAAATCTGTTAAGTCTCATCTTACATGTACTCTTGAATCTGGTTCTGTACAATTTTACAAATGGACACACTCCAAATCCCATTTATTGTTCTTTCCTGCACAGAGGTTGATAACATGCCAAATATCACACAGTGCAGTACAGCTTCCCAATGTAATGCTGTGACATAGGTGTGAATAACAAGCACTCCACAGACTAATGAAGTAAGGGACATGTCGGTCTTTGTCGCTACAAATAGACAAACAGATTGGTACAATTAGTCATCAGCCAAAGCCTGACCTTATACCCATACCATACCACTTTAATGACAACACTTCATGATACAGACAGAGGTCAGTACAATTGTCCTTAGTCATTGAACCTTCCACTTACCATGGTCAGATATCTGTAGGCATGCTACTCACCTATGCCATTCTTGACACACATGCACAGTGGCCTGCAATGAGGTATCAAAGTGACAGCTACATACAAGTTAAATAGCATTATCATAAAACCAATGAGAAGGTAGAGGTTATGGATTGCACAGGATGACGTGTCAGGTAAACAAGGTCACACATATGCCACCTTTGGACCTAGATAATACGGCACACAGGTTGCATATGTGGAACAGTACTCTACCATTCACTGTCCTGACAGTCCGGGCATGAAACACTACACCACCAATATGTTGCTATACAGTAACTGGATCTATCAATGTTCATTTCACATGTCAGGCCTGCAAATCCCACATGCCAGTGACACAATTCAGAATTGACCAAATGAGGATGACCTTGTGACGAAATCTGCAAAGTATAAATGTGAAAAAAGGGTATATCCAGGTAATGGAGACCTATAAAGATGCCCCAAATACAATAGTAACACTGATTGTGCTGTGTGTCAAATATAAACAAAGGAGGTCACCATGATAATCACAACTCCAAGTACAATTTTGCATGCACACCTAAGCTATGTACTGCTAAGCAGATAATAAGCTGTCTAATGGTCATACAAAGACCCTTCTCAAACATCTCTAAGCCCCCCAATAACCCACTGAGACTATTATGTAACAGAACAACACATACCTACAGTCAGGTGAAATACTGATTTATGAGATTTGCCCAGCTGTCTCCACCCTCATCCACCTCTCAGTCATCCTCACTTGGCATTTCTTCATTCTCACCTGGTGGAACTGCTGGCTCCCCCTCATCTGGTATTTCAGGGCAGAGTTGTGGAGCATGCAGCAGGCAACAATGAATTGACATGCTATGGGGGTGAGTAGAGGAGGGTTCCACCAGACTTAACAATGCAACAAAATATAGCCTTTAGGAGCTCAAAAGTCTGCTCCAAGATATGCCTTGTCCTTCCGTGGGCCTCATTGAAGCAAACTTCCCCTGGAGTGTTTGGGTACCTCACTGGTGTCAACAACCAATGACAGTTTGGGTAGCAAGAATGCCTTGTAAGGAATTTTTACATGTGTGTAAACATAAATCTTTGACATCCTTACATTTGGCAGCAGACATAAGATACAGACACACATTACATATATAACTTACCAACCAACCAAGCCCTCTCTGTGTACTATTGTGTCATCAGAAGTGGGATATTGTTGTTCCGCATGTTGAAGGCATCATGAACTGAAACTGTGTACTTTGCACATACTTGGAAAATGTAGAAGTCTGCTAACAAAAGATAAAAATCTGCCTTCACATTGACCAAATCCTTATGTTGTGGAAATCTGATGAGCTGTCCAGGTGATTTAACAATGCAGGGAGTACATCCTTCAAGACCTGATGAAACATACTTTGGGACATGCCATCAGTTAGGGCCACGGTATTCTGAAAGGACCCTGTGGCTTGAAAATGCAGCATTTGACATGACTTGTACAATGGGTGGTATGCTATTTGGATAACAAATGGCAGGCATCAGATCTGGCTCTAACTGACTACACAGATCCATGATTGTCTGCCTATCCAGGCGGCAGGTCTGGATTACATGTCGATCCTCCATGGTCTGCAGGTCTTCTAGTGGATGGTACCCTGGCACTTCTCATTCCGGATTATCTAGATGAAGGAATACAAGAAGGTATATCGATCAGTCATTGCGTCCATTGTAAGTGTGAATACACATATGTCACACATGATGCCTGGACATGCCATATTAAATAATAAAACATTGTACACAGGACATACCTAGGAAAATAATGCCTTATAGCTGCAATGTCAACTCTTTACCTCTATTATGACTAGGAAATGGCTACAAATATCACTGAAAGTCTCAGTGATGATGACATTCTTATCATGTATCGTATATCATCTATCCAAATCCCATGAGGGTGCAGACCATGCCACTAATGATACATAACTCACATATCATGTATCTTACAGCATGTATATTAAATCAACATGTAAATACATGGTTGCTCAAAGCCAGCACTGAAAACTATGGCGTAGATATGTTTGTGACCTCATGATGCTTCTTTATTTACATTTTTCCAACTATTTAAAGACCTTAAAATGACAGATGTCTGACTTACTATATTAGACATTTGGAAATGACCTATAACTACCAGGCGGAAGTCGTCATGGCAGTAGGTGGATGCTACCGCCGTTGATATTGCCATTCAAAACATTGCTGCCTTTGGTGATCTTGGGCTAAAGGCAATGTCGGCCAGCAGTGATGGTGTCTTTCATGGAGAACATGATCAACACATCTCTCACTTAACTCCTGATACTGCTGTCAGCAAGACCTATATGACTTGAGCTGCTTTGGGCTGCCTTTGGGAGCATTCATGTTGCATCCCACAAGTGATAGGGTCCCTGCCTTCTCACATGAGGAGCTTGATAAGCTGGTGGAGGAGGTCCTACCCCTGTAGGAACAGCTCTATGGTGCACCAGACGAAAGGGTAACTGTACCATGTACTTAAACATTTCTTTAACCCAACTATACTTTGTGATACTAAGCAAGGGCTGATGGGCATTGTTTCTGATTGTGTCCTCAAAGTCTGTAGGGTGCCAAAGTTGTGATAGAATGGGATGAGTTCCTGGTCATGTACTTATGTTTGGTGACAGATTGTGAGTCCTGAGACATTGTGGAGAGTGTTTAATGTATGTTCCCTGACCCACCTTGTAACTGTTGCACAAGGTTAGTGGAGTTGGTATGAAAGACTTCTCCTGAAATAGCAAATTTGCAAATGTGGTTGATGTCTGGTCATAAGTGATAGCATGACAGTTGGTGCTGGAGATGCATGTTGTCTGCCTGTTTCCACCTCACATCTGGCCTGACTGCACATGCTCATCTATCAGTGAAGGGGATGTTAAAGATATTCTGTGTTTGGCGTGTTGTACTAAGTACTTATAACCCTGCCTGTTGTATTATGGTACATGTGCACATTTTATCCAACACCCATCAGAAAAAGGTGATTTGGCATGCCAAGAAAGTGCCAAAATAGTGCGGACCCTGGGGGTCCACAGCCAGAGCAGACAGTCCTCAACCAGATGAGCCAAAGCCATAGCCATAGCCTCTGCCGACCAGACTGGTTAGTGGGCCAATTGCCTAAGTCCAAATGACAGGCCCACTTTAAAATTTAGTGTACATTTCCTGGGTACATGGCATAGCACTTTACTTGGGACATAAAAGTAAACTAAATATGCCAATCAGGTGTAGTCCAATTTTAAAAATTTTTGGAGAGTGAGCAAAAGCATTTTTGCACTGGGTAGCAGTAACAAAGTGCAGAGAGAGGTAAGGCCAGCAAAAGCGAATTCAGAAAAACAAGAGGAATGAAGGCAAAATTGTTTGAGGCTGACCCTGCAGAGAGGGACAATTAAAACACAAACCATCCCAATTAGTTCCAGTTTCAAGTTTTTGTTGCGCAAGGAATGGAAGGGCTCAACAGAATAGTCGAAGAGCTGCTCTGATCAAAGGCTAGTGCCTTTCTGACAGCCAGTATCCCATAGGTGTGGAGATATCACCTGAGGGATGTGTAACTTGCTACAGCTGTGGTTCTTCCTAGTGTCTAGTAACTTCCCTCCCCAAAGTTTTAAGAAGTTTGATTGGTCCTGCAGGAAGAGAGACTACAAAAGGGGAGAAGCCCAGCTGTGTTGTCAGTATGTAGTCCACAAACAAAATCTAAATTGTAAAGGGAGTCAAATCAGCACCAGCCCAACCTATTAGGGGTTACCAGCCTACCTGTATATTTGATATGGCAAACTGATGCGGCAATAAGACCTATGTATTGCAAAATATCAGCAAAAGTATGTCGTTCGGCATCTCTGCAGCATGAGCGAAGAGACTTGTTCTGTTGCTGCATGACATACTGTGCAACCTGCAAGGATCAACAATATTGTCACCACAGAGGACCTTCAAAATGGCCTAGAGGCTGCAACTGCAAAAGGTCAGCAATTGCTGCCAAGGTCTACTGTGCTGACTGTTGCCAGTAGAACACCTGCGATTCTGCATTCACTGGCAAAGAAGTTAACATTGCAAAGCAAAGGGTGCACAACCTATCTCTGCCCCAAGCAGAGTGCCAACAAACAGGCAATATGGGGCCTAAACTGAAAGACTGTATATTGATCTTGTAAAGTTAAGCCTGCCTGTTAGACAAATAATGATTGTGAAATATTTTTGCTCAAATAATGATAAACTAACATAGTTAACATTTTAGTTGATTGCACTTCCTGACAGTTAGTTCACACCTATGCCTTATTCGACATATGACCTCTTATTGCTGCATGGACACTAGATATTATAGACACAATGAGAGCTGTTTTAGACCATTGTTGATGGTGCAAGAATTTTCATACTGGGTAGAGCCCTGTAGATGTGAATGTAGAACTCTGCAGCTGAACCCCAATTACTGCGTGTAGTGATGTGTTTGCTATGATATTAAAGTATTTTTTATTTTGTCCTTGTTCTTAAGACAAGCACTAGGCTGGAAAGGAATATTTTATGTCTGTCATTTAATTATTTGAGTTCCGAATCTCCTCCCCTACATTATTATATCTCCATTTCTACCTTGAGAGTCAAGTGCAGAAAGGGGGTACAGTTTTCGGAGGCCTAGTAGAATGGACGCTCGTAGACCCCACTCATCACAGCTGTGGCTGAGTATCCCTTCTTGCCCTCCTTCCGACAGAATGTATCTGGCACCATGTCACTATGTTGTGTCAGAATGGAAAAACACCCTTGTTGGTGGCATCAAGCTGTGCTGTTAATGTCTGACTTACATGCAGAAGCCTGTGGTACATGGTTTTCGTACAGAGCCCTGTTAAGCCTATCAAACATCACTTGACTTTCAGCAGTTCAGATGACCTGCATTGGCTGCTTCCTCAATGTGAAGTTAATTAAAGGAGCAGCTATTCCTTGAAATTGTCAAAAAGGTGTAAATCCTTCCCAGTGAGTGCTATGAAAATGTTCACTTGGTGTTAATGATAGAAAATTCCTCTAAGCCTTCGTGGTAAGTGTTCTATTTCCAATGACTCACCTGCCTACCAGTGTAGACCACAGAACTTTGCCCAATATGGCACTTGATTTTTCTTTTCATGAACCTGCACCAGCAGAACCTTCTTTAGGTTTCTCAGTTGGTCCTTTCAGCTCGAATTAAGGACCACTTTGTAATCTGTGTAGGTATACAGAAGTACTGCTATTCAACAAGTTTAACACTTCACCAATTTTTAGAATGTGGCAGTGGCATTCTCTAGCTTAATCAGCAGGACCAGGAACTGGAACACTCACATTTGTATCCCAAAGAAAATGATTTAATTTGTCCTAGAAGTTGATGCAATCTGCTGGTAGCCATTTGTAAAGCTAAATGTGCTTGAATAATCTGCAGCACTCAGATTGCCTTCAAGCTCATCAGGTGTAGTAATTGTGTATGCACTGGTCCTTGTGACTTCACTGAGATACTGATCATTAATGTAAAATCTCAAGTCTGCTGTCACATTGTTATGAACTAACATAAGAAGGCTTGCCCATGGACAACATGAACCCTTGCTCTATCATTCTCTTTCACTCCAAGGTCCAGTATCTTGACTGTATCTTGGCTATCTCTGCCTAAACTCTCTTGTGTCTCTTATTTGAAGTCCTGTAGATTTAATTTCAGTGTTAAAAAACTACTATCAATGTGAGGTATGCACACTGTTTCATTCTGGTAAGTGAGAGCAAACCTGAGAACTGTTTGGAGAGGAATTAGCTCCCTTTATTGTATTGTATTGTCATTCAATGTAGAATATTTGCAAAATGTCTCATACTGCATGCATTCAGTCACATACCCAGTGCTGATGTAGTTCAGAATCACACATCTGAATGAAGGCTGTCCTAATTTGTCCTCTAAATTTGTCAAGCCCCAACCTATTAGGCAAGGGATTCCAGAGTATTGCTGCATGTTTTGTAATCAATTACAACTACTTCAAAGTTCTTGGAGTTTGTCAGCCACAAGCAATCAAGATGCTGACTGCCATCCATCTCTTTCTCCCATTAATATGAATGGCCATCATTTGGTGCCACTGTGTCTATGTGCTCACAGCTGATCCCAGAACAACTAAATAGTGGACTTAATTGGTTAATTTCTAATCTGAACGTCCTCTCCTTCCTGGCAGCAGCTCAGCATTGCTTTATATCCATAAATTCAATTAATGAGCTTTTGGTTACTTGCTCTTCACCTTGAACATTAACTGAACAGTTGTCTTACTGTGAGTCAGCATGTTATCAACCAAACTATGTTTGACAGTCCTTCAATACCATTTTTAACCATCATTCATCAAAGTGAGTGCACCATGGAAAGGGTACAAGAGAGAAAATAAAATTAATCAAACGCATGCACCCCTGTGGCACTTACAACTATGTGAAAACAATACATTGTAAGATGATTACCTACTTCCTCCTCAAGAGTTGCTCTAAAGCACCCATCATTCTTTTTAGTTTCACTAAATGTCTGAATCCTTCCACTGGTTCAGGACAGGTAAGAGGTAAACAATGTATCTTTTATGTGAATTGACATGAGGTTTGCCTCACAATCGGAAACCACTCTGTAGAATCTATGAAAGGATTAAACATGAAGCCTCATCTACCACAAAATAAATTGTTTTCTTTAATTGAATTTCTTCTTGGTATCTTGTTTCACAGCCCAATGTCATGAACATGTACTATTCTTGGGGGGGTATCAGTGGTGATTTAGGTAACAAATATTGTTGATCCATACTTCTAAAAAAGTATCCATTATATTGCCAGTTCACCAGCAGTGCCTTCCTTTGGCCTCCAGATGTATTATTCATTAGAATGCACATGTTCTAATTGATCAGCTGACCATGTCACGTGCATCAGAACAACTTAAATTCTAAATCCAACAGAAATCAGAAAAAATCTCCCTTTAATTTTTTTCATCCCAAATGCTTCAACAATACGACCTTGAAGGCTAGCTGCATAAGAAAGTGCTGATGTGGTTATGGAGATCACGTCTGAGGGTTCTCGGACAGTAGCTGGTACTACGTTCTGCCTTTGAGGCACTTCCTATTCTTGGACTTTTACCTGTGCTGTCAGATGTAGTGCTTACAGAGTAAGACTCTTGAATCTTTGGCATGTTCCTCAGGTTTAGTACTTGGTCAGCTTCTGATTACTCTAACTCCTCTATTAGAAATGTATGACACCCAAACTGAGGCCTTGCTAAATCTGCTATATCCAAAATTTCATTTGCAGTTATTGTCTCAATATTTTCAACACAAAATGGCTGCATCAGCCTCTAATTAGGGCTTTAAGGTTATGATTCCTACAGGAGAGGCAGAATCTATTGTTATGTTTTACAGATGTTACATGCAGCAGTTCTTAATTCCCACACATTAGTACATTACAGTTCTTTTTCAGTGAAAATCTGATGTGAGAAAAATAACTGAAATTAAAGGAGCTAGAAAAGAAATAGAAACAGGCACCATGAGGTCTGACAGAAAGAGTGTTATGAGGAAATCCAAGGACAAGGAAGACATAAACAAACACTAGGCTCCATCTACCTCTGTCTTTTTAAAAGAGTAAAGTAAAGCAGAATACGAAATTAGGGCATATGAAATTCAGAATAATAGCTGGAGGAAAACTAGATGGGACAAGAAGGCTTCCAGAAGAGTCAAATAGAAAGACAGGAAGACCAATGTTGTGAAATTAGACCAACAATTCTACCACCAGGAATAACACTGTGGGCCTCAGTTGCAAGAACCAGGCTCATCGGCATTAGTGCATCAGATTTCTTGCACTTCCCTAAGATCCCTTAACGACACCATGGATGTGCTGTATTTACAATACAGAGCTCCATGACGCACGTTTTCACAGATGCATCAGAAATTCTGATGCATCTGTTGGTGCTGAACTCACTCATTGCTGTAGTAGTGTTGTAAAAACTAAGCTACTCCAGCAATGTGAGAAGGCTCCCATTGGAAAAAGTCTCACATCAATTTTATGTCTACTCTGAGTAGCGGGTAAAATTCTGACGCAGTAAAGTTGCAGAATGACGCAGTGAAATCCTGTAAATTTCACTGTGTCAGTTCTGCATGGCTTTTTTACCTGGGAACGCCTACCCTGCATACATTATAACTATCACAGGTGTAATCTGATGCAGGGCTTTACAAACTGAGGCACTGGGCCCAGTGAGACTTTTTGTAAATCTGGAGCAGTGCAGTGCACTGCTAGCGCCACCACTGCATCAAAATAAATGATGTAGTTGTGATTCAAAGGGCTTGTAAATGAGACCCTGAGGTTCGTTATACATGTGGCGACTTATTCTGATCAGCAGTTACTGGCCTCACTGGAATTATGAAACCATGGAGAACACCATAATCTGTTTATTTTCACACAGAGATTTCAGGTAAGTATGGGGGGAAAGGGGATGTGGCTACCAGCCCAAGATGGTGGACACCTTGATCTACAGCTCCAGGACCCTGAAACACATACATTCAGCAGAAACAACCACCATCCACAGTCCTGGATGCCGCTTAAGTGAACTGCAATGCCAGGGTACCAACTTCTGCCCAGCGAGGTCCTGCTCTCAGGGCCTGTGTGCCATAGATCCAGACGTGCAAGGTGGGCTGTTGCGGTAGGGCTGTCGGACGGGGCACAGCCTGCTCCTGAACTGTGAGCGAGCGGCTGAGGACCACCTATTCCGTAGTTGGAGGGCTTGCCGACCCTGGATCTCGGCAGTCCAAGAGGCTCTGGAGATCACTGAATGGACCCACCAACATCCCTGCTGCTGTGCAATTGCCTCCCCTGCCACGACTTTCGGACCAGAGGTCCACGCCATGAAGTGAGGGCTGCCATGTAGAGGCCACTCCTCCAGCAGCGACGCACAGTCAGGACTGGCATGGACCTTTACCAAGGCTCTGTGGAGCTTGTGCACAAACGCCTGAGCCACCCGTCCTGGGCCTGGGGCTTGCAATGACTACACAGCCTAATGCGGCTGCAGCCAGACACGCCGCTGAGAGTAGCCGAGGCTCATCCTGGAGACATCCTTGGCCCCCCTCCAGGGGCCCCAAAGACCCACAGCTTTACAGGAGAGCAATAAGATGTCCTGGACCCCCCTCTGAGGGCCCTGAGCACCCACAGCAATATAAAAGACAGATCCATGGCCCAATTGCATGAGACCCCCTGAATTACCCCATGGTTGCTTGCCCTGAAGTGCTCACTGCACAGACTGCCGTTCACATCATTCGTCCAAGCCAGCTTCCAAAAACCCACATACTGACTGGATTTATCATAAGGCCTGTACATTATTAGTGAAGGAGTGCCTCAAGGCCATCTAACGAACCAGGCACCAGCCCTGTTCCACCACACCTGGACATATAATCCCTGTCCCATCCTTTCTGATATAACGTCCTACCCCACAACTAATTGTATCTAATGGTGATCACCATGGCAGTCCCATGTGTTGCCACTGAAACCCATGACCTTTTCAGTTGACTACTCAATGATTTAGTGCAACACCTCCAGGGAGCAACAATGACACACGGTTACAATGAGGAGTACTAAGCTAAAAATACCTGGCCAAAACAAAGCGATTCATCCCCGTACTCCCTCAGACTGTTCCTCCATGATAATGCCTGCAAACATTGTACCATCCATGGAACAGACATCCCCATTGGACAAACTGAATCTAATTCTGCAACAAATTCATGACTCTAGAGTCACTGTGGAACTGCAACTTGGCACCCTCACCACAGATATAGGCATCATGAAAGATGAAAATCGTAAGTTGGCAGGCAGTGTACAAATAGCCAAAAAAACACTAACAGCGCTAGTACTAGGGTTAGCAGAACAAACTTCTATAGTGACACAGTTATGCAGACAGGTGGAGCAGCTACAGGAGCCTGCTGAGGATGCTGAAGGAAGGGTGCTCCACAATAATGTACCTGTTCTAGAAATGCCAGAAGGCACTGAGGGCACCCACCTAACTAAATTTATAGAATCCTGGCTGCACCCCTAATTGGACTCTCTGACCTTTTTACAGTGGAAAGGGCACACCGTATACCAACAAGGAAACCTATACCTGGGGCACCCATGAGACCCATTGTGACAAAAATCCTAAACTACAGAGATTGGGATCAATTGCTCTGGGTGGCCGGAGAGCGAGCACTGCTCAATCAATCAATCAATCAGTGTATTTGTAGAACGCAATACCACCCGTGAGGGTCTCAAGGCGCTGAGGGGGGGAGGGTGCTGCTACTTCTCAAATAGCCAGGTTTTGAGACGCTTCCTGAAAGTCATCAGGTCTTTGGTCTGTCGTGGGGGCAAGGGAAGGGTGTTCCAGGTCTTGGCGGCGAGATGGGAGAAGGATCTGCCTCCGGTAGTCGCTCTTCGGATGCGGGGGACAGTGGCGAGGGCGAGGTCGGCTGAGTGGAGTAGGCAGAACGGGATGTAGAAGGTGAGTCGTCTGTTGAGGTAGGCTGGACTGGTGTTGTGGAGCGCCTTGTGTGCGTGGGTGAGGAGCTTGAAGGTTATCCTTTTGTTGACGGGGACCAGTGTAGGAGTGATGTGGCTGTGGCGGTGGGCATTGAGGATCAGGCATATGGAGGCATTTTGTATGCGTTGCAGTCGTTTGAGGAGTTTGGCTGGGGCTCCTGCATAGAGGGTGTTTCCGTAGTCAAGTTTGCTGCTGACGAGGGCTTGGGTGACTGTTCTTCTTGTATCTGTGGGGATCCATCTGTAGTTCTTGCGAAGCTTGCAGAGGGTGTTGAAGCAGGATGAGGAGACAGCGCTGACTTGCTTGGTGATGGAGAGTGTTGAGTCGAGGATGATGCCCAGGCTGCGAGTGTGGTTGGAGGGTGTTGGGTCTGCCCATAAAGCGGTCGGCCACCAGTAGTCGTCCCAGGCTGAGGGGTTGGCGCCGAAGATGAGGACCTCCATCTTATCTGATTTCAACTTCAGTGTGCTGTTCCTCATCCATTTGGCGACGGCCTTCATTCCTTTGTGGAGGTTGGATTTGGCGGTGAGGGGGTCCTTGGTGGATCAGTTGAGTGTCATCGGCCTAGGAGATGATGTTGAGGTTGTGCAGCTGGGCGACGTGGGCGAGCGGGCCATGTAGACATTGAAAAGTGTAGGGCTGAGGGACAAAACTTGGGGAGCACCGCAGATGATCTTGGAGGCTTGGGAGCGGAAAGGGGGGAGGTGGACGCTCTGGGTTCTGCAGGAGAGGAAGGAGGTGGTCCACTCCAGAGCTTTGTCATGGATCCCTGCAGTGTGGAGGCGTGTGCGTAGGATTGGGTGGCAGACGGTGTCAAAGGCGGCCGAGAGGTCCAGGATGATGAGGGCCGCAGTTTTGCCGTTGTCAACCAGGACCCTGATGTCGTCGGTGGCGGCGATGAGGGCTGTTTCCGTACTGTGGTTGCTGCAGAACCCTGACTGGGATGGGTCCAGGATGTTGTTTTCTTCGAGGTAGTGGGTCAGTTGTCTGTTGAGGATCTTTTCGATGACCTTGGCCGGGAATGGGAGCAGGGAGATGGGACGGAAGTTCTTGAGGTCTCTCGGGTCCGCCATGGGTTTCTTGAGTAGGGGTTTGATCTCAGCATGCTTCCAGCTTTCGGGGTAGGTCGCTGGCTCAAAGGAGATGTTGATGACTTTGAGGAGGTGGGGTGCGATGGTGGCGATTGCTTTGTTAATGATGTGGTGCTGGCATGGGTCTGACGGAGATCCAGAGTGGATGGTGCCCATGGTTTTGATTGTGTCGTCTTCATTCATGTTGGCCCAGACGAGCAGGGGGTCATTGTTGAAAGTGGGTGGAGAGTCTGAGGAGTCCGTTTTTGGCGGGGTGGTCTGACTGTTGAAGCTGTCATGGATGTCTGTGATCTTGGGGTGGAAGAAGGCGGCAAGGGAGTTGCACAGGTCTTGTGAAGGTGGGATGTCGTTTGTGCTGGAGCTGCGGTTGGAGAGTTCATTCAGCTAACCGCTCCCAAAGAGTTTACCTCCCTCCGTTTCGCTCAGAACCCACCAAGATCATCTGCGGCGTACCTCAAGGCTCATCGCTCAGCCCGACACTCTTCAATGTCTACATGATCCCCCTCGCCGACATCGTACGCAAGCACGACATCATCATCACCTCCTACGCCGACGACACCCAACTTGTACTCTCCCTCACCAAGGACCCTGCCAGCGCCAAGACCAACCTACAAGAGGGTATGAAGGACGTCGCAGATTGGATGAGGCTCAGCCGCCTAAAGCTGAACTCTGAAAAAACGGAAGTCCTCATCCTCGGCAACACCCCGTCCGCCTGGGACGACTCCTGGTGGCCCACGGCCCTCGGCACCGCACCGACCCCCGCAGACCACGCCCGCAACCTCGGCTTCATCTTGGACCCTCTTCTCACCATGACCAAGCAAGTCAACGCCGTGTCCTCCGCCTGCTTCCTCACTCTCCGCATGCTCCGTAAGATCTTCCGCTGGATCCCCGCCGACACCAGAAAAACCGTGACCCACGCCCTCGTCACGAGCCGCCTGGACTACGGCAACACCCTCTATGCCGGGACCACAGCCAAACTCCAAAACAGCCTGCAACGCATCCAAAACGCCTCGGCCCGCCTCATCCTCGACGTACCCCGCAACAGCCACATCTCCGCACACCTGAGACACCTGCATTGGCTCCCAGTCAGCAAAAGGATCACCTTCCGTCTTCTCACCCACGCACACAAAGCCCTCCACAACAAGGGACCGGAATACCTCAACAGACGCCTCAGCTTCTACGTCCCCACCCGCCCCCTCCGCTCCGCTGGCCTGGCACTTGCTGCCGTCCCTCGCACCCGCCGCTCCACGGCGGGTGGGAGATCTTTCTCCTTCCTGGCGGCCAAGACCTGGAACTCCCTCCCCACCAGCCTCAGGACCACCCAGGACCACTCCGCTTTCCGGAGACTCCTAAAGACTTGGCTGTTCGAGCAGCGATAACCCCCCCCTTTCCCCCCTAGCGCCTTGAGACCCGCACGGGTGAGTAGCGCGCTTTATAAATGTTAATGATTTGATTTGATTTGATTCACGATGTTGAAGAGCTCCCTGCTGTTGTGTGCATTGTTGTCCAGGCGGTCTTTGAAGGAGGTTTTCTTGGCAGATCTGATGAGGTGATGGTGATTGCGGATGGCATTCTTGAAGGTGGCTTGGTTGTCTGGTGTCTGTTCGAGGAGCCAATTTATCTCCAGTTTCCGACAGGTGTGCTTTGAGGCTTGAAGGTCAGAGGTGAACCTGGTGGCACCTCTGATGGAAGGTTTATTGAGCGGGCGAGAGTGTTGGCACAGTCGTCGATCCAGCGCCAGAGGTTGCAGGCTACGAGGTAGGGATTGGTGGGTTTAATGGGTGGTTTTAGGGCAAGGCTGTTGTTAAGCTGGTCTTGGCTGATTTTGCTCCAGTTGCAGTGGTGGATTTGTTGGGGGCAGTGGTGCGTGGTGGGTTTCTGGAAGGTGAAGTGGATGCAGCGGTGGTCGGTCCATGGGAGTTCGGTGGTGTGGCTGAAGGCGACGTGGGGGTTAGCGGAGAAGACAGGGTCCAGCGTGTGGCCAGCGGAGTGTGTTGGGGTAGTGACGAGTTGACTGAGTCCGAGGGTGGCGAGGTTGTCAATTAGGGTGGTGGTGTTGGGGTCGTTGTTATTTATCCAGGTGAAAGTTCAGATCGCCGAGGAGGACGTAGTCGGCGGAGACTAGGGCGTGCCTGCTGACAAGGTTGGTGATGGAGTCGCAGAAGTGAGGCCGTGGACCAGGTGTTCTGTAGATGAGGATTCCTCTGAGGGTGGTGTTGGGGTTGGTGTGGATCTGGAAGTGCAGGTGTTCGGTGGTGCTGAGGGTGTTGTCGGTATAGGTCGTGACCCTGATGGTGTTCATGTGGACGATGGCAATTCCACCTCTGACTCCGTTGGTGCGATCCCCGCAGGTCATTTTGTTGCCATCCGGAATGGCTATGGCAGTGTCTGGGCCAAGGAGGCATTCATCCAGGTCTCCGTCTGGCAGGCGACATCCGGGGTGGGGTGTCGAGCAGGTCCCAGAGTTCGACAGCATGTTTGCGTGCGAAGCGGGTGTTAAGTAGGATGCATCGGAGGTAGTTGCAGTCAGGCTCAGCAGGAGGTTTGGCAATTTGGAGGCTGGTGAGGCTGCAGTTCCGACAGGTGAAGTGTCGCTGGGTGTGCTTAGGGGAGGCCAAGAAGCAGGCGTGTGCTTGTCCGGTGTTGAATGCGCGGAGAGTGCTGGCTGTGTAATGGCGTTGCTGGCCATGGTGGTCTTAGGGACCAGGGGTCCTGGTGCTGGGTGCAGTCTGTGCGCGGACGGGCACAGACGGGCTTGCCTTAGGTGTGCCTTTGCCGCGCCAGTGGCCCGCCCGCTGCGCGTGTCCTCCATCTAAGGGGAGGTGGGAGGGAGGGGCAGCAGGGAGGAGGGAGGGGACAGCGAATAGGCGAGGAGGGGGCGGGGCCAGAGGGACACAGCAGCGGGAAAAGGGAAATTGAAGTGGAAGGAAGGGGGCGGGGCCGCAGGGACGCAGCGGCGGGCAGAAAGAAAAGAAATAACAGAAAGGGAACCTGGAGCAGTGGCAGCACCGGCATGCGGTGCAGGAGAGCGGCCTGCCTGAAGCATCATTGTTGAAGACAAAACGTGTCTCTCTGTTCACAGATTACACTCTGGCTGCACAAAGCCGATGCTCCTTGTTCATGGAAGTGAAGAACCTTCTCCGTTCTGCTGGTCTCACTTATGCACTGATCTTCTCTGCTAAACTTAAAGCAATCCACAAACAACACTCCCATTTCTTTGACACCCCAGAGGCTGTGCGAACATGGCTACACACAACATATTAGATTCTCAAAAGTAGAACCAATGATGGTCTCCGCCTCCAGGACCCTGCCTGCACTCCTGCTGATGACATCACAGAAGAGTTACAGAGACTCAACCACAGTCTGCACCATCCCCTCAACAAGCCAAAGAAAGACAAAGAGAAGCCCTGCTTTTGGAGGCAGCACTATGGACTGTGGCACGCTACCCCAGCACCAGCACATTGAGATGTAGTGCCTCAGAAACAGAAGGTAGTATGGCACTCCTTCCATCAATAATGCCACAAACAGCCAATAACCTGTATGGTTACAAGACTGTAAGTATAACTAATGGAACAAGATTCTGGCTGCACAATGTTGACCAGTTCTGACAAACGTATACAGGGGGTCTTGTGGATCACCACACCATAATCCAATGCATGCTTCACAGCCCTCACCTTATGGATATCTCCAGACAGAGACTCTTCAATTAATAATACCAGTACAGTCTCAATCTATTATACTAAACATGTCACTTGGTGACCAGATAAAATAATATCTATTTATTTATATAATGTGTTTCTAATGATATATTAGAACAGGTCTGGGTCCAGACACATGTTTAGCTCTCAAAAGGGACCACTTAACTAACACCCCATACAACACAGCTCATATGCTATACCCCTAAAAGCACAGACATATGGTTTTCTTTGTATTTTACTTTATGTTTGCCTTATTAGTTTGGTCACAAACACATTTTGCTCAGTGGACCATGAATTGGAGAAGTTACAGATAAAGCTTAAGCCTGGGATTGATGGCACTAATACTGGGGGGCACCGTTATCAGCAGGAGACTTGATAAATTTACCAAATACCCCCACAGCTATGACTACAGCCCCTAGTGCTTATAAAATATTCACCTGGAATTTTCCTGGGCTAGGTCCATTACACAAGCTCCACAGGGTACCGCCACAATTACATAGGAGGAAGGTACATTTCATTTATCTTCAAGAGACACACCTCACACTAATAGAAGCACAAAAATTGTGAAACAAATGGAGAGGCCAACTGTATCACCCTTTATATTCAGCATATGCTAGAGGGATGGCAATCTTGGTGAGGGTAGGAGTCCTCTACCTACATCAAGAATCTAAAATGCAGGGTCTGTATGTCTTGCTGTGGGGCAGCTTGGATGGAGCACCAGTAGTACTAGGTTGCATCTATGCCCCTAATTGAGAACAGGACATGTTTCTATCAGATTTAAATAAGGTATTAGAAGACTGGGCACATCTCCCATGGGTATTGGGAGGAGACTGTAATGCAGTGATGGACACCCTATTAGACTGTTCCCAACCCCACATGCCAAGAGTGGGCCCAGCCTGACAAGCTAAGGCCCTGCGACAATGACAGAGGGCTGAGACCTCATGGACATATAGTATAACTACATTCCCGTCTCGATCGGTTCCTCTGTACCTCAACTCTCCAACCCCAAGTCACCCATGCCACATACTTAGGTAAGAAACTGTCCGATCATAATCCATTAGAAATAACACTTACATGGGACTGTGTTCCAGAGCCAATCTCCACATGGTGACTCCAACCGATGTTACTGGAAGACGCTGTGTTTCGTGACATATTAGCAACAACCATTAATACATACTTTATGGGCAACACCGGTACTGACTCTTCTGTATTGGTTGAATGGGAGGCCTTCGATGTGGTGATAAGAGATGTCTCTATATAGGCATTAGCGAGTGCCAAGGGGGAGGTCATGCAAGAACTCATTCAGGTAGAGAATAGTTTAGGCCCCCTAGAAGGAGCAGCCGCACACAAGAAAGAAGACACTCCTCAGCTCCAAGGAGCACAAGCGACATATGCCGAATTATTCAAACAACTCAAACTTATTGACTATAAGAAATATATCAACAAGACGTATACAGAGGCAGAAAGATCAGGTACCTCCCTTGCCTGCCTAATTAAACCTGTACTATCACCCACACTGATTCTCCTTATAAGCACACCTATCCATGAGCCAGTTCATACCCAATTGGAAATAAATAGGGCATTTCGAGAATATTTTACAGAACTGTACACTGCACCACCCGGGGCTGACCCAGCAGCAATAACCTCCTATCTTACTCAGTTAATGATCCCCCAGGTGGAGGCCACTGATCGTGAAATCCTAGAAGCTCCCATTTGAGCAAATGAGATTTATGGTGCCATCAAAGAATTAGCCTGTAATAAAACACTTGGCACCAAAGGGTTTACATCTGAATTTTATTCTACCTACTCTGCGATTCTGACGCCCCACAACCTTGCTGAACTATATAATGTCTCGATGGAGAGGAGCACGCTTCCTTCTTTGACCCGGAAAGCACTAATAATGTCCTTGCTGAGTCCTAAAAGTCTCTCTGCTCAGATGTCCTGTTACAGACCACTCTCCCTTTTGAATACAAAATCTAAGATCATCAGTAACGCAATAGCACGCTGATAGCTGCTGTTGCTTCCACATTTTTTACAGGTCAATCAATGTGGGTTCATACCCCGGCGCTCCACCTCCTTAAACATACGTAGATTGTTTCATGTCATGTATGCAGCTCATGAGCGTAGCCTACATGCTGTCTGCCATTCCCTTCGACTCCCTCAGCTGGAACTTCATGCTAACAGCTCTCTCTGCTTATGGCACACTCCCACCCCCCACAATATATTCCCTTGGTGAAATTCCTTTACTCCACCCCTATAGTGAGAGCCAAAACTGGATCTCACATCTCACCTCCCTACCATATATCACAAGGCACCAGACACAGATGCCCCCGCCCCTGCTACTGCTTGCTTTTGTGGTAGAAATTCTGGACCAATATTTTCATCAACAGGCCAGCAGTTGGGGAATATATGTGGATCAATCGTTCCATGTGATATCATGTACCCCCACGCTGCATCTCCTTACACATACATAGATTCCTTCAAGTCATGTACGCAGCCCATGAGTGTAGCCCCTATGCTGGCTGCCTTTCCCTCGAAATTAAACAAGCCGTCTGCTCCCTCAGCTGGGACTTCAGGCTAACAGCTCTCTCTTCTTATGGCATGCCGCCCCCCATATATTAGTTGGTTGAGATTCAATTATTCAAGCCCAAAAGTGAGAGCCAAAGCTGGATCTCACATCTCAGCTCACTACCAGATATCACAAGGCACCAGACAGGGATGCCCTCTGTCCCCACTCCTGTTTGTTTTAATGGTAGAACCTCTGGCCCAATTGTTTTGTCAACAGGCCGGCAGTTGGGTAATATATGTGAACCACTCGTTCAATGCAAAATCTCTTTATGTGGAAGATATGGTCCTATATTTCAGTGACCAGAGCATTCTTCCAGGGGAATTGGCACATGTAATGTCCGATTTTGGTGACCTGTCAGGTCTACGGATAAACGCAAGGAAGTCCTATGCACTTTCTTTTAGTTGACTATATGATACTCCACAGGTCACATTTGGACCACTACAGATCCAACTAGCTACACAATCATTCTGCTATCTGGGGGTGCAAGTGCACCGTAACCCAGAGGACCTCCTATATGGCAACCTAGGCTGAGAGATCGCATCACTGCGGTCACAGGTACATTTTTGGATGACCCTGCCCTTGACAGTGGTGGACGGTTTAGCATTATCCAAAATGGTTCTCCTTCCACCGTTATTATACTACCTTTCAATTTTAGCAATAATGATACTACCCCACATATTTACAATACTAAACACTCTGTTGATAGACTTGATGTGGGGCATGAGCTGTCATAGGATCAGCCTGACAAATTTACGATTACCACCTGACAAGGGTGGAATAGATGCCACAGAGCTGGAATCCTACTGTATGGCAGGCCAATTGCAATGGATGGCATATTGGCTAGCAGGTCAAAATCTAGAAGAAATTGGCTACACTCCCCTCATGCTCCAAAGTATATAAGTCTACATAAAATCATTTTTATCATCCACACCATATGCTTCTAGCATTTCGCTGTGCGATCTTCCGACTCCCTTGGGTACCCTTACAACTGGGATGTTACGGCCCTGGGATCAAGAGATAGAGCTCACTGTAGGCCCCCTATTCACTGGTGGAATAATAATGCCCCACCTCCAGTTTACACAGACACACAGATTGCTTGACAGCCTTTTCTTAACAGATGCTGGCATAGTCAGATGTGTGCATCGCTATTGGGCTCCAGATTGCAACATGCCTGAAAAGCATACATTACTTCAAGCACTCCACACTATGGAGCTCAGCCATCACTTGGTCAAATGGTTAAATAACGGACTCCAAGCACATCTTGGGATCCCCTTAGACTCACTGAGATGTAAATAGGAGCTCCACGTTAATAGGGCAATAAGTGACAAAGAATGGTCATTCCTCTTGCAATACTCGAAACAATTTTCAATATTTCATAGAGCCCACCTCACGCCACACAAAATAAACCAGATGTTCTCATTGGCCTCAGCATCCTGCCCCAGGTGTCGTACACCAAGAGTGAACTGGGTTCACATGTTATGGTCCTGCCCGAAGCTGGTGAGTAATTGGGCCAAAGTTAGAATTACGTTGTTACGTTTGATCAGGAATGATCACTGCCAGACCCTGGAACAATGTATACTAGGTCTTATCCCAGACAAGAACAGCCAATGTGTCCTCCCATTTTGTGGACCTGTCACTTTTATTGGCCAAACATTTGCTGCCACAACACTGGAAGTCTTCACAGCTCCCTTTAGTTCTCCGTTCGAGGGAGGAGTTGGAACTGTGGGGGCTGGCAGAAGGCGCTGCTATTTGGTGAGAGGAACACAGAGGGCACCAAAAATGGCTAATAGCTATGGAATGCAACACTCTACTCAAAAAACTAAATGTGCATGTTGGACCTTGCCCTTTTTGCAGGATCATCTTCAAACTTGTTACCTCCTTCCTCCAATTTTTTCTGACCAGATTTGTTGGTTTTATTACTCTGGGCACTTTACCACTGCTAAACATTGCTAAAGTGCATATGCTCCCTGGTTAAAATGTATGCATTAGTGGCTTTTGCATGATTATACATTTAATTTACTAGTAAGTCCCAGTAAAGTGCACTAGAGGTGCCCAGGGTCTGTAAATCAAATGCTACTAGCGGAACTGTGGCACTGGGTGTGCCACCCACATAATTAGCCCCGTAAACATGGCTAAGACCTGCCACTGCAGGGTCTGTGCATGCAGTTTTAAACTGCCAATTCGACTTGGCAAGTGTACCCACTTGCCAGGCATATCTCGCTCATAGGTAGACCTGGGGGCTGCCTTTAAATGTCCTTAAAGTTTAATTTCTCTTTGAGAGCAGATAGAAATATGGAGTTTGGGGTCTCAGAACATACAATTAAAATACATCTTTTAGTGAAGTTGGTTTTTAGATTGTCAGTTTGGAAATGCCATTTTTAGAAAGTGGGCATTTTCTTGCTTAAACCATTCTGCGACTCTGCCTGATTGTGAATTCCCTGTCTGGGTAAGACTGACAGTTGGGCTGCTTGTAACTCTCCTCTAGACGGTAACTCAAAGGGAGCTGATGTGTAGCCTGGATATCCAGATGAGCCATCTGGGATAGAGTGGAGGGAGAAGTGGTCACTTACACCTAAATAGGCTGTGCCGGCCCTCACACAATGCAGTCTCCAACCCCCTGATGTGTGTCCTGGCCTGGGCAAGGCAGGATCCTGTAAACACAGAGACCTTCCTTTGAAGTTTGCCTACTTCAAAGGCAGAAAGGGGTATAAGTAGTGGCCCCAAAACCACAGACTTTAGATTTCTACAAGATCACTTTTGGATTCAAGAGGAACTTTTGCCAAGGACAAGAGCTGACAAGCTGAGGAGAAGTGCTGCCCTTGCCTGTGACTGTGCTTTGTTGGACTATTCTGCAGTTGCTGCTTAGGCCTGTGAAAGGGGACAAATACTGGACTTTGTTATGCATTCCTGCTTGAGAAGAATCTCCAAGGTCTTCCACTGAGTTTGACCACTGTTCTGAAGTCTCAGGGCCTTCACAATCTTCCTCTGCCAGCTCCTGAACTCTCTGCTGAGACTCCTGCCCTGCCAAGTCGTACCTAAACCAGTCCCTGGGTCCTTTAAAAGTGAAGCTGGTGGAAAATCAAGAAAAACCAAGTGTACCGACTTCGGACGACCTCGGACTGATGCAGCTGCTGGATTCTGCGACGCCGCCTGCACCTGAAGCTGTGGTCCTGGTTGGAGTGTGACAACCCTGCAGGCCCGATACGGCAGCACCCCACCGAATTCGGCAACTGCGTGAGTCCTGAGGTGCCGTGTCACCAACGCCCGTGACACCTGACTTCGCTGCAGCATGCCATGATCGCTAGATATCGACCCCGCCAGAAGTGTGCAGATCCAGCACTTCACACAAAGTTACAAGTGTAATTTTAATAAAACCCTCTAAGGCAGGGAAACACTTGCCATTTTTCAGGCCACCTGTAATAAGGGCTATTAAGGTATGATGGAGACACACAAGTTAGTGGAGGGCAAAGCAGTTACATTTGTAAATTACTTTTACAAAGAACTATGCGGGTCATTCTGACCTCGGCGGTAAAAGGCCCTTACCACCGGTCAGAAGACCGCCATCATACCGCCGCGGCAAACCGCCACGGTCATTCTGACCTCCAACTGCCAAACCACTGAAAACCCGACATCCACGGAAGGCCGCCTCATCAGCGGGCAGCGGAAAACTGGAGATGACCAAACCTCCACCGCCACGCCAACACAAACACGCCCATGCCATTACGACCCACGAATCCACGCGGCGGTCTTTCAACCGCGGTATTCCATTGGCGGTACACACCGCCGCGGTCAAAATACACACCCAGCTCCAAAACACAGCCACATTGGACAATTTGAAATACACACACCTGATACACATACAAACGCCACTCCCACACATCCAAGCAACTATAAAACACACACCCACATCACCCACAAACCCCCACTACTAGAAATTCGGAGAGAAGGCGAGAGAGAGAGAGAGAGAGCACAGCTATCGAAAACCCCAACACACACAGGAACCCAACATCATCAACCACACCACATCTACGCACACATCATCACACACCACCACTCACATCACCACAAACACCACCCCACACCTCATCCACACCACCCCATGGCACCCCAAAGACACCCCAGGTTTTCGGACCAAGAACTCAGGGTCATGGTGGAGGAAATAATAAGGGTAGAGCCCCAGCTCTTCGGCACACAGGTGCAACACACCACAATAGCCAGGAAGGCGGAGCTATGGCAAAGGATCGTCGACAGGGTCAACGCTGTGGGACAGCATCCCAGAAACCGGGAAGACATCTGAAAGCGCTGGAACGACCTACGGGGGAAGGTACGGTCGATGGTCTCAAGACACAACATCGCTGTGCAGAAGACTGGCGGCGGACCACCACCCACTCCTCCCGAATTCACTGCATGGGAGCAAGAGGTCTTGAACATCCTGCATCCTGCGGGCCTCGCTGGAGTAGGCGGAGGAATGGACTCTGGTAAGTCTAATCTCAACTACTCCCCCCCCCAACCACCAGCATGCCAACCCACACCCCCACCCTCACCCCCAACTCCCCAGCACACATCCTCCCTGCCAATGTCTCACCAGCACAACCCACCCAACCCAAAACCAAACCCTGAATGCCAACACAAACCATGGACACCCATCACCTATGCATGACCACTGCACATACCCATCCCCCCCCACAAACCACCCTCACAACTCCTCCCACAAGGGAATGCCAGCACTGGGGGACAAGGGCACCCACAAATCGCACGCCATGGAACACACAGAAGCAATAACCATACTCTTTTACCCCTGCAGGGCCCGAACACCAACACACCGGCCAGGAGGGTCCAGATTTGTCCATCCCACCCCGAGAACAGGCCCCCAGTGAGGACAGCAGCTCTGTCGACCTAGAACCTGATGACCAGCCCGGATCATCGGGGACCTCTGGACAGTCGGTTCCCCACACACAGACACAGGCCACAGCAGACCTAACCCCCTCTGGGAATATCAGCACAGCTCCCACCCAGAGGGCCCATGCCTCTGTCTCCAGGACAGGTCCATCAGTGGTGTGTCTGCCACTACAGGGCACCCAGGCTGACCCAACACCCCAACAACAACAGGGACCTGGGGGCAGTGGTAGTGGGCACACCGTCCAGGGGACAGAGGCCCGGGGAAACAGGGCAACTGGGAGGGCTGCAGTGCGACAGGGGGGGGAGGACAGGCCCAGGGAACCGACTCTCCAAGAGGCCCTCACCACCATCATGGGAGCATATCACCACTCCCAGGAGACGATGGCGACGGTACTGGCCAGGTTCCAGGAGATCCAGGCACAGCAGGAGGAACAGTACATGGGGTACAGAGAGGAGCTCAGGAACATCGTCCTGGCCCTCAACTAAATAGTCACCACATTGCGGGACCATGTGGCACCCCAAAGGGCCCCTGTCACCAGCCTGGACCAGGAACAGCCTACCACCTCCGCCGGCGCTAATGGACAGGAGGCCCCCACACAACGAAAGGCCACCAGAACCCCACCTCCTGCTGAAGATCAACCACCCCGCAAGAGGAACCTGAGATCACAAAGGAAGACAGAGTAGGATGCCAAGACCCCCGCCAGCATAAGATACCCCGTGATGTCATTCCACTGTCCCACATTGTCACCCTGTCCAACCTTGAACTGCCCCTGCTCCATCCTTCCACAGGCATATGGACAATGCACCTGTGCGACTGAGAACTGGACTCTGCCATGGACATTACTCCACCCCCCACCCATCACCGTTTTACTATCATGGACCTATATGTAGCACTTTAAATAAATCACTAATTGCACTTAAAACACTCAGGAGTCTGCTTGTATTTTTAACAAATGTATTACACATAACGGTTCAAAAATGTTCAGTAACATTGTGATGACAACATACCAATGTCAATGTGCTTTACTCCATGGGCAAACAAAGCAGAAGTCACGCAGTGGGTCATACAGCTCTGAAAAGGGAAGGGAAAGTCACAATTCAGTTGAAAGGAACTGGGGGGAAACACAGAAAGTAGAGATGCAGGAGGCCTGAAGTAAATGTAAAATGGCGTGGGGGATTCTTACCTGTGTGCTACTGAAAATACTGTTGTATAACTGTGTCCCTGTTGTCCGTGTCGTCCCCGTCGTCTTCCTCCTCTTCACTCTCCACAGGCTCCACAGCTGCTACAACACCACCATCTGGACCATCCTCCTGCAGGAAAGGCACCTGGCGTCGCAATGCAAGATTGTGAAGCATACAGCAGGCCACGATGATCTGGCACACCTTCTTTGGTGAGTACATTAGGGATCCACCTGTCATATGCAGGCACCTAAACCTGGCCTTCAGGACCCCGAAGGTCCTTTCTATGATCCTCCTAGATCACCCATGGGCCTCATTGTACCGTTCCTCTGCCCTGGTCCGGGGATTCCTCACTGGGGTCAGTAGCCACGGCAGGTTGGGGTAACCAGAGTCACCTATTAGCCACACACGTTTTCTCTGTAGCTGTTCCATCACATAGGGGATGCTGCTATTTCGCATAACATACGCGTCAT
The DNA here is from genome assembly GCF_031143425.1 of Pleurodeles waltl. NCBI lineage: Eukaryota > Metazoa > Chordata > Amphibia > Caudata > Salamandridae > Pleurodeles > Pleurodeles waltl. The sequence goes on from NC_090439.1 coordinate 561,880,336, forward strand.
GCACTGACCCAGGGAATTTGGCATTTACATGGGAGATGTACTGGTCAGCCAAACAGACCACCTGCACATTCATATAATGGTAATTTTTCCTGTTTCTGTACACCTGCTCATCGTCTTTTGGGGGGACTAAGGCCACATGGGTCCCATCAATGGCACCAATGATGTTGGGGATATGTCCAAGGGCATAGAAGTCACCCTTCACAGTGGCCAAATCACCCTCCTCAGGGAAAACAATGTAGCTCCGCATGTATTTCGTCAGGGCAGACAACACTCTGGACAAAATCTTAGAAAACATAGGCTGAGACATCCTTGATGACATGGCCACTGTTGTCTGAAAAGACCCACTTGCCAAAAAATGGAGGACTGACAGAACCTGCACCAGAGGGGGAATTCCTGTGGGTTGGCGGATGGGGGACATCAGTGCTGGCTCCAGCTGGGCACACAGTTCATGTATAGTGGCTCGGTCAAGTCGGTATCGAAGTATTATATGACGTTCCTCCATTGTCGTCAGGTCCACCAGCGGTCGGTACACGGGAGGATTCCTCCTTCTCCTCGCAAGTCCCAGCGGACGGTGCCTAGGAAGGAGAACATGGAGTACAGAGTCAAGCAACCCACAGGTACGTAACTACAGCTTGCACAGTACACGAATCGCTATGCATTGAATGGCTTGTATGAGTGGCAATGCAAGGTCTAGGCCTGTGTGACGCAGTAGAAATTAAGCCATGTGGGCCCTTGAAATGGCGGCTGCCTGACCTGAGAAGTGTGACAGTGGGATGTGAGGTCAATGCGCTGGCGTGACACACTGTGGCGGTAGGCGGTCGAAGACCGCGGCGCCAAGCCGCATTGGTTAACATTGAACCCTATGGGTTTCACGAGCCAATGACTAGGTGCGCCGGCGGTCACGGTACGCACCGCGGCGGTACGCACCGCCGCGGGCGTGACCGCCATTTTCTATCTGATTAATCACTCGAGACCTGATCATCCACAGGAGAGGACCTATACTGCAAGTGCTGCTGTGAACTCGGTCTGGAAGAGACAATGGCTGCTGCGACTGGGGAAAGGGCCCCTGCATTCACCACAGAAGAGTTGGAGAAACTTGTGGATGGGGTCCTGCCCCAGTATGCGCTACTCTACGGTCCTCCAGACCAACAGGTAAGTACACTGCGTGCACGTTGAATGGGCTATGCCTGTGTTGAGTGGGGTGGATATAAGATGGTGGGGTGGGGAGAGAATGACGAGTGCAAGGCACGACAGATGAGAGCATGTGCCACATGGCAAGGTTGGGGAGGGGGGCCAATCACATCTAACATGCTGAAAAATTATGATATTTCCAATTCCACCCTGTACATGTCAAATAGGTCAGCGCCCATCAGAAAGTCGACATTTGGCGTGCCATCGCCAAGGAAGTCCGGACCCTGGGGGTCCACAACAGACGGGGCACCCACTGCCGCAAGAGGTGGGAGGACATCCGCCGCGGGACCAGGAAGACCGCCGAGTCACTGCTAGGGATGGCCTCCCAACCTAGGAGGGGTGCCAGTCGTACCCTGACCCCCCTGATGTCCCGGATCCTGGCGGTGGCCTACCCCGATTTGGATGGGCGCGTGAGGACATCACAGCAGACACAAGACACATTCAGCTATCTTTACGCGCAGTGGAGGTGCCTGGGTGGGGGAGGAGGGCTGTGGGTGACATTAGGCCAGGGCGCCTTCTGTAGTGTAGTCCTCTCCTTTAGCCATGTCCCTGTGCCCCCGCCCCCCACCTCTGTAGGGTGACAAGTACAGCTATCCATGGTCCGGCATCACCCATGTGCGCGTTTGTTGTCCCTAGACCTGTTGGCCTAGTCACAAGTACTGAGTAGTGTACCCCGATTGCGCGGCTTAGTGCATGAGGCTCCTGTGTCTGTCCTCTCCGCCAACGGTGTTGACAATGCATGCACTCAAGCTGTTTTTATTTCTCCCCCCACCCTTTTTCTTTATCTCCTTGTGCATGTGTGCATTAGCATCATCAGGCGGAGGAGAATTGGCACCGGAGCACGAGGGAGCTGCAACTCACAAGGCCCCGGTGGGCCATGGCACAGACACCGAGGCCACCAGTGATACGGAGGGCGAGGGGAGCTTCACAACGGGGACCCGTGGTGACACCAGCGACACCGACACGTCCTCGGATGGGAGCTCCCTAGCGGTGGCGGCAACATCCGTGCCCCCGCCTCTACAGGTACAGCCGCCACCCAGCGCACCAGCTCCGCCCTCCCAGCAGCCCTTCAGCCTTCGCTCTGTGCCCGCTCGCCCAAGAAGGCGGGCATCTCCTTCGCCCCAGGCACCTCAGGCCCTGCCCCTGTTACCCCTGCTGCCCTCAGTGAGGAGGTCATTGACCTCCTACAGACCATCATTGTTGGGCAGTCTACCCTTTTGAATGCCATCCAGGGGGTAGAGAGGGAGGTGCATCGTAGCAATGCATACCTGGAGGGCATTCATTCGGTTCAGGCTGCCCATTAACGATCGTTCAATTCTCTGGCCTCAGCACTGACGGCAGCCATTGTCCCTGTTTCCAGCCTCCCTCTTCTAACTGCCTCCACCCTGTCTCTGTCTCCTGTTCCTCAGCCTATCCCATCCACACCATCAGACCAGCCTGCACACACCTCAACACCCAAGGGCAGCTCATCCAGACATAAGCACCACAGATCACACAAACATTCACCCAAGCAACACCCAGATGCAGACATGCCAACAGCCACTACCACCTCTGTGTCCCCCACCTCCTTGTCTCCCTCCTCCCTCCCTGTGACGTCTCCACTCACACCTGCATGCACACCACCAACAGCCAGTACTTCCATCACCAGCACACCCTCCAGTACAGTCCGCACACGTGCAGTCACCACCCCACTGCCATTTACACGTCCCCTGTGTCCTCTCCCACTGTGTCTGTCACCCCCTCTTCCAAGACACACAAACGCAGGCAGCCACCCACCCAACAGCCAACCACCTCACGACAGCCTCCAGCCCATGCACCTTCACCCAAGGACAGCACACCTGACTCTCCTACAACCAACTCCTCTTCCTCCACTCCCATAACCACTACACCTACCCTTTACCTTGGTCCTAAAAAAGTTTACCTCTCCAATCTTGACCTCTTTCCCTCACCTGACCCACCCCCTCCATCTGCTAAGAGTCCCAAGAGCACCTCAGCCACCACCAGCCCGGCTTCAAGTGTCACCGTAGTGCATGGATTTTAGAGTCCCCCCTTTGCCAGCAGTGATACATCGGTCAGCAGCAAGGGGACAGCCAGCCCCCCCCCCTGGAAAGAGGACCCGTAAAGTAAGGGGCCGCCGTGAGAAGACTGACACGGCTGCCCCCAAGGACCAAAGTTCTGCCACTTCACCTGCCACAACATCCAGGGGAGGCAAGGCCCAGAGAGCCACATCGAAGGAGGGCAAGGGCAGCAGGGTGGAGAAGTCAGCCAGCAGGAGCGCGGACCAGGAGTGCCCCACAAGCCCCATCCCGGATGTGAGGGAGGACACCCAAGGGCCCAGGACACCGTCACCGAAGGGTCCGGCAACTGCACGGTCAGAGGGCGACTGAGCAGGGAGTCCTGGCCAGGTCTGACTCCCTTGAATTACAGGACAAGCACTGCTGAAGAGGGCCCCGCCGTCCAGAAAGGCACCGCTGAACAGGGCCCCGCCGTGCAGAAAGGCACCGCTGAACAGGGACCCCGCCGTGCAGAAAGGCACCGCTGAACAGGGCCCCGCCGTCCAGAAAGGCACCGCTGAACAGGGCCCCGCCGTCCAGAAAGGCACCGCTGAACAGGGCCCCGCCAAGACAGGCACCGCTCCGCTGGGCCCTTCCTGTCAAGCACCGCTCCGCTGGGCCCTTCATCTCAAGCACCGCTCCGCTGGGCCCTTCCTGTCAAGCACCGCTCCGCTGGGCCCCGCCGTCTCAAGCACCGCTCCGCTGGGCCCTTCATCTCAAGCACCGCTCCGCTGGGCCCTTCCTGTCAAGCACCGCTCCGCTGGGCCCCGCCGTCTCAAGCACTGCTCCGCTGGGCCCTTCATCTCAAGCACCGCTCCGCCCTTCATCTCAAGCACCGCTCCACTGGGCCCTTCCTGTCAAGCACCGCTCCGCCGGGCCCCGCCGTCTCAAGCACCGCTCCGCTGGGCCCTTCATCTCAAGCACCGCTCCGCTGGGCCCTTCATCTCAAGCACCGCTCCGCTGGGCCCTTCATCTCAAGCACCGCTCCGCTGGGCCCTTCCTGTCAAGCACCGCTCCGCCGGGCCCCGCCGTCTCAAGCACCGCTCCGCTGGGCCCTTCATCTCAAGCACCGCTCCGCTGGGCCCGCCGTCTCAAGCACCGCTCTGCTGGGCCCTTCATCTCAAGCACCGCTCTGCTGGGCCCCGCCGTCTCAAGCACCGCTCCGCTGGGCCCTTCATCTCAAGCACCGCTCTGCTGGGCCCTTCCTGTCAAGCACCGCTCCGCCGGGCCCCGCCGTCTCAAGCACCGCTGCGCTGGGCCCTTCATCTCAAGCACCGCTCTGCTGGGCCCTTCCTGTCAAGCACCGCTCCGCCGGGCCCCGCCGTCTCAAGCACCGCTCCGCTGGGCCCTTCATCTCAAGCACCGCTCCGCTGGGCCCCGCCGTCTCAAGCACCGCTCCGCTGGGCCCTTCATCTCAAGCACCGCTCCGCTGGGCCCTTCCTGTCAAGCACCGCTCCGCCGGGCCCCGCCGTCTCAAGCACCGCTCCGCTGGGGCCCGCCGTCACAAGCATGGCTCCGCTGGGCCCTTCCTGTCAAGCACCGCTCCGCTGGGCCCCGCCGTCTCAAGCACCGCTCCGCTGGGCCCTTCATCTCAAGCACCGCTCCGCTGGGCCCCGCCGTCTCAAGCACCGCTCCGCTGGGCCCCGCCGTCTCAAGCACCGCTCCGCTGGGCCCTTCCTGTCAAGCACCGCTCCGCCGGGCAACGCCGTCTCAAGCACCGCTCCGCTGGGCCCCACCGTCTCAAGCACCGCTGGCCCAATGACAGTGCCGGTTCTGTGTCGAGCTACTGTTCACGCTGCACTCGGGCTACCCTGCCTCCTCCATTGCCTGTGGAGACTGTTATCCACTTGATGGACTGTGGCTTTGCACTGCCCAGGATATGGCAGTGGGCAAGCCACCCACTGTAGAGACTTGAGAGACTGTGGCTTTGCACTCCCCAGGATGGCACAGCGGGCATGGTGGCCCCTTCGTGGATCTGGCGCCGTGGACTCATGTGGCTGTGGTGCCCCCCCTTCCCTTCCCCCTGAGGTGCCTGTAGTTTTATAATCTGATGCCCCTGCAGTGTTCTCTCCAACGGACTCAGGTCTCCTGTGTGGGCTTTGCCCATGTGTTGATACACTTTGGCCCACGGACAGTTGAAATTTCAGTGACTGTGCAGGACTGATTGCCTCTATTTATCGGATACGCAGTGTTTTAACTTGATTTTTTTAAATTCATTTTCCTATTGTACCATGACGTCAATGAACCTATTTTATACATAAATTTCGTTTCTCACTTTAATTATATCTTTTCATTATTCCGGGGGGTTTGGGTGGTGTCACTTTGACTTGGTGCTCTGCATTGGTGTGTAGATAGTTGGGGGGTGGGTGTATTGCGTATGTGTGTGCCATAACCCTTCCTCCTCCCCCCTCCCCTGTGTCGTAGGTGCGGTACTCACCGTTGTCGTCTGCGCCGGAGTTCGTACTCGTGGTAGATGAGCAGGTAGACGAGAGCAGGTAGGATGTTCAATTCGGGTTCCATGCTGTCCTCCGTCCTCGTGGAGTGTATAGAGGTGAGCGTTTTCCCGTTTGTAGTCTGTTTCCGCCGTGTTTTTATCGGCGGGGCTCCCGCCCCGGAAAAGGTGGCGGATTGGTGAGTTGTGATAGGGTGGGCGGTACATTGTCTGCCGCCTGCCTGTTGGCGGTGACCGCCGCGCTGTTTGTTTGTCCCGCCGTGGCGGTCGGAGTGTTAAAGTGGCGGTCTGTGTTGGCGGTTCCCGCCAGGGTCAGAATTCATTTTTTTTTACCGCCTGCCTGTTGGCGGGTTGGACGCCGCTTTATCACCGACCGCCAGGGTTGGAATGACCCCCTATGTGTTGACATGCTTTCACTGGTAAGTACAGGGATGAGCACACAAAGTTGTGACTCTGAAAAACGTATACTATCCCATACAAGTTTGTGCTGTAATTAAAATCTAAATAGCCTTTTCAGTTAAACAACAAAAACCCAAACTGACTGAACAGGTGCATTATAATAGGACATTGAAATCAGGGTGCAATGGGTACTAAATTACTTCTTACACTAACTGATATTGATAGAGATTCTTATTCTATTACATCTTTTTTGGCTACCTTTTATATTGAGCAGCCCAGAGGGAGTGGCCTAGAATGCAAGACCACTTTAATACTCTGCTTCCCATAGGGAATACCACCAAATCATTGTTTAACAGATTCCAAACTTAAGTCTTTATTTGCGACCTAACCCGGGCCAAAGTCAATCATTCAAAGAAATTAGATTTTGATTATATCACTATAAATGAGGCAGATGAATGTGAAAACATCTTGATTATGAGTACTTCATTGTATGACTCAAATATTAGGAAAAGAAACACAGAATGTTATGTTATCTAGGGCATCAAACACAAGCTTGAATTGAAAAAATCTAAGCTACACCCTTGCCAGGAGCATGGAATTATTATTGATGATGAGAACAAATGCCTTAATATCTAAAAGCCTTGTTATCAGTGAACATACCTACTCCCAAAGCTTCTTGAATGAAGAGATTTTTCTTCACGGACTCAACTGCACGTTTAGAGTAAAAAAATAAAAATAAAATGTTAGAGCACATTAACTCCTCTAAGTAAATGTATGTTAAATAATGAAAGAAAATTATTTTATTTTTCTAAATATGTATTTTTTGAACAACAGTTTTAACATTAAATGAACTACCCTCTTTGGCATTTTTACAATTGTTCAATGTGTAGCAAATTTGGTTAAAATGATTCATAATTTTTAAACTAAATTAAAATGTTGAACACAATATTTGATTGAGTGTAATTACAACTTCATTAACCTCTTCTTCCCCTTCTTGTTTCCACTCCGTTTAGAGGCTCTTTCATCCAATACTGATGCTTGGTGTGTCAGAGTATGAGCACTAGTTACCCAAGACATGTTCATCTTTCCTTCAATGTCATCCTTGGATCCTTAAATATAGCACTGCTATTCTCGTGGAAGATAAAACTCTTTACTTCTGACAACACCTGGTGATTTTGGACACTCTGGCAAGAGTAGTTCAGATGCCTTCTTGCAAAGCTTCTGTAAGCCAATTTTTAAATCATTCAGCTCAATCTTTGTGGGAACTGCGGTTTTTGGAACAAACTCTGTTAATTCTTAAGGATGTTGTTCCTTTTCAGGGTTTCTACCTTAGCTCTGCTCTTGTAATGCTTTGTAACATGATGGAGTGGATACCTACATTTGTTTATTTATGTTAGTATTCCATTTAATGGCATGCTTTGATGAAACACTTTTGACAATCTCATTCAAGATTTGTCGTGATGAAACCACCCTAGGGATTTCACATGCTCTGTCAGCTATGCTTTAGAAACCTCCTTCTGAAATTTTTGCAAGCCTTTTTAGAATTCATTCACATCAGGTTTTGTGGGAGCAGTAGCTTTTCTATAACTTCTTGTACTTCCTGAAGTAGTTCTTCCAGAAAGAGGCTAATAGACTTTGCTCTGAATATGTTGTTGAGCAGTGGAGAGAACCTATTAAGTAACTTTTTTACACTAGTGTTTGATCCCACATCAGTTCTTTGTATTAATAACATGCCATTTGTTTCTTGGGGATTCAGAGTGTTTTTGTCCTTCCACTTCGAATTTCACGAGCTCTGATATTTTTTACATGATTGTTGGTTCAACAGCTGCATCCTTCAAGAATTAAAAAAACACTTTGCATTTGCTTTGTAGAATTATTTTCTTCACCTGCCTAGGAACTTCCTCAAGACACACAGAGGATGAGAAAAGTGATGATTCATTGGCTAGATTCCTTAAGGTGTTAAAACCATTTTGAACAAACTTTGTTGAAACCATTTTTTTCAAACCCCCTCTTTCACTTCATACAGGTGTTGCTCAAAATGGTTCTCAACTGTATTTGCATGTGCTACTATATTGAGATGTCCCGAAGTAAGCTCATAATCTTTTCTCCCAATGCCTATTCCAGAGGGTGTTTGTGTGGGGAAAACTTTTTTTCTTCAATATTCTGTGTGAACATCCGGAACACTGGAAATGACCTCTGTAGAGCTGGGTTTTGACTCTTTTCTAAAACACATTTAAGTTCATCAATATTGTCTTTGGGTGATGGTTTGTAACCCAACTTCTCTTACCTCAGCAGAGTGCCCTTTAACTTCTCTAATTCTAGTGGGAATTTTCTAGGGTGTTCTTGGCACCTTCTCAGAATCTCAGCTACATCAGGTTTAGGCTCACCAAGCTGTACTTGGTTGAGTAACTGCTTTCTCTACAGTCTCTCCAAGTGATGGTCTCTGGACCTATTTTGAATGTTTAATTCTCATTCTAACCACTTCACTTGGTTTCAAATCCATTGGAAATGAATATTCAGAGTCTTCAAAGGACAGCTTTTGTAAGCCATTATGAAATGAAATTAAATCTTTCTGTGGAGCAGCAGTTCTAAAAGGGTTATATTAAATTCAAAATAATGGAACATTATAACTTAAACAGGCAAAAGATATTCCAGCAAAACAAAAAACAAAAACAGTTGTGCCGGTGCCTCAGAGGCTACTGTCATTTTGAGCACTGCATATAATCAGAGACTCATAATTGCCTTAGAACACATTGAAAGATTTAGAAAAGTGCTATGTAACATTTGGAATGATATTCTATATTGCCATCACAGAGTTAAGGTGATATTTAAAAATCACTTAGCCTTCATGGTTTGTAAATTTAAGCGGAACCCCTCATTGGAAATAAAAGCCCATATCACATAATTTCCACTGAAAGAGTATTTTCTGTTTTCACAACCTTGACACAGTTTGATTTTTCTGCACCAAACATTTCATAAGAAGATTCATCAAATTGGGTCTCCCATAGAAAGTCTCATGCAGATTTGTCCACTTGGGCTAGGAAATTAGAGGGTCCCAAAAGTGACATTTTACCTCCCATATGATTGTTTGCTTCTTGATACAGAAAGAACAGTGGGACATAATTACACCAAACCTGGAATGTAGTTGAAATGTACTCAGGAGAGTGGTTTTGCTTGGTTTGGATGAAATCAGTAGCTTTTGAGAAAGTATTGCTTAGAAAAAGTTCAGTTCTAGGCTTGAAGATGCTACATTTTAGAGCTATCATCACAGTTCGAAAGTTTTATTTTTAATTTGCCGTTAACTTGAGCACTGTTTAGTGAATTTGCACACATTTGACAGATTCTTAGCATGTGTAGGTTAGCATTGTTTTTTAATCTGTGCAGATACATCAAGAGAGGTACATTTAAAGGGGGCATTAAAAAAGTGTTCATTTGTTCATACTATGGCACCACTGGGTGAATACATATGACATTTGAGAGCTGAATACCATGTTTATAGGCTTCTGTGGTTATGACTAATTTTGCTCTGATCCATAAAAATGGGCAAAATTAAATAAGGGGGCAGAAATTATGTGATGTGCTAATACCGTTGGTGCTCTTTGAGGATTCTGCTTGATATTTGACAGGCTGTTATCATTTAAAGCCCACTGCAGTAATCCTGGGATTCCTACAAATCTGAGAAGAGGAGGGTAAAGTTAAATTGGGATAAATAAAACAAAATGCTAATACCACTGCTACGGTTTACAGGTCTGCATAACACTAGGCAGACACTTACCCTACTTGGCTTATTCATGAAATCCTTAATTTCTGACAAACTTCTGAAACAGAGCGGCACTTAATCATTTGGTAAAAAAAATAGCTTACTCATTGTTAACTCGCTCAGGATAGATTAATCTCGGCTACTGAAACAAAAAATTAATTATAGTTCATTTGGCTTGAACCTGACAGTAGCATTGATATAATTTGTCAGTGGGCTTGAAATCTAGACCGACAGTCCTGGAATTCAGGCTTGCAGACTGGCCATGGAACTAGGCTTAAAAATAGTCCCACCACCATAGCACAAGGACGTTTTTATCTCCTGTTATCCATTTCAAGTCCACTGTACAAAAACATTGTCTATGAACTCCTTAAAGCAGGGTCCATGGATCAGTCATGGTGTGAACAAAGATGGACAATCATCAGATAAGGTCCACACCTTGAAGTGCTGCAATGCACACTAAGTAAATATCATAAGGCACAAAAACACTGAGAAAACAGAGAATGCCCCCCCTGAAATCTTCTCTGCAACTGCTATGAATTTAGTCAGAAGCTTGGTCTATTTCCCCTACTTATAGCCTGAATCTCTAACTGTTCTTGCCCAAGGAAGCTTGCAAACAGCAGTAATCAGACAGGTACTAAAGAACTAGACTCATAAATGCATTTCTTGAGGAGAAATCTTATTGCATTGCTATAGCAATCAGCCTCTGCCCCTGAGAGACAAACTTCATAAACACTTGGCCATATTTTACGTGAACATGCGTCAAAGGTGGATGCATCAGAGGTCACAAGCGTCCCTCTACCAGGGACACTTAAATAACTAAAAGACCAAATTAATTTTGCAATAAAATGTGTCTCTGTCCCCCAAAAACAACACCCAGAAACAGATCACTGGTTTCCCTGGGGCTACTAAAGGGTGCACAAAAAAGATTTTGAAGAGATTAGAGTGGCAGGCAACACAATTGAATGAGCGAACATGCCTTTGATGAAGGCAGACCTCTTGGCAAGCTCGCAAAATTTTAAATCCAAACTATGCTAAGAATTGAAAGCAGATATCTTGAAGAGCTGAACTCCCTCAGATCAGACCTGGGATAGAAGATTGCAACACTAAGATTAGAAATCAATCAGTGGGTTCGAAATTTGTGGAAGCAGAAGGCAATGTAACACTGCCTCATGCACAGCTCCCACTGTTCATAATGAGGTAATCATGAGGAAAAATTAAGATTTAGAAAACTGGTCTAGAGCAGAGAAAATTGTATTTGAGGCCTTCAAGAAGGAGCAGAAGGCACAAATATTAAACAATTTCTTCTGGGGCTTCTTTCAACATTGATCAGCGTAGACCCAAAATTAAATTTACCAGAGTCTATTGTGTAGGTACATGGAGAATAGAAGAGTTGAATAAGCTACGAGATATCCTGGCAAAAAGCAAAGAGTATGTGCAAATAGCTGCAAGAGCAAAAGTTAACATTCAACATCATAAATACTCCTACACTTTATTCCAAGATACAACATTGCGGACACTCCTTAGACATCAACAATTTAAACCAATCATAGACCATATACTATGCCATAAAACTATACATAGGTGGCTCAAGCCATATGGCATTATCTTCATTCACAACAACAAATAAAACAGACTTACCACTTACCAACAGTAGCCATACTGCTGTGAATTGCAGCAAAGGACCCTGTGTCAGTCTCATCAAGGCCATCACAATTGAGACAAGAAGAATACTCTCAAATAACATAGTCATGACAGACTTCTGACACTGTGCTTGCTCTATCTAATACTGAAGGTGCACATATTGGGATTGGGTGACATCTCAACTCGACAAGGACATTTTTGGAAATGTGTTTCTGTTTGGTTGTATGTTATTCTTATGCCCTCATTACAACTTTGGCAGTAAATGCCACCTACTGCCATGCTGACGGCTGCCAACATACTGTGCCCGCGGCGGTATTCCGCTACAGGTATTATGACCCACACTGAGAATTCCACCACTATACAGACACCTACACAAGTCCGCCAGCCAAAGGTCAGTGATCAACTGGCGATAGCAAAACCCACACCGTTACGCCAACAGGAATACGCCCACAGTATCACGACCCACGAATCACTGCAGCGGTCTTTCAAACACTGTAAACCACTGGCGGTACACACCGCTGCGCTCAAAATACACACACATTTACAAAACACAACAACATTGGACAATTCAAACTACACACACCTGACACATATACACACACCACACCCACATACTCACACCACTGTAACACACCCACATTACCCACAACCCGTTCAACAAAAAACAAGATTGCCAACACAGAGAGACACAAGCCAGGAGCACGCACTCAATCGGAGAAACAGAACACCATCACCCATACACCATCCACAAATACCACAGCATACACCCCAACACATCACCCCACACATCACCCGACATATCCTCACACATATCACTCACACTACATCCATGGCACCCCAAAGACACCCCAGGTTTTCAGAGGAGGAGCTAAGGGTCATGGTATAGGAAATCATCCGGGTAGAGCCACAGCTATTCGGATCACAGGTGCAGCAGACATCCATTACTAGGAAGATGGAGCTATAGCGGAGAATCGTGGACAGGGTCAACGCTGTGGGACAGCACCCCAGAACAAGGGATGACATCAGGAAGAGGTGGAACAACCTACGGGAGAAGGTGCGTTCCGTGGTTGCAAGACACCAGGTAGCAGTACAGAGGACTGGCGTTGGACCCCCACCTCTTGCCTCACAACTAACAACATGGGAGGAGCAAGTCTTGGCAATAATGCATCCTGAGGGCATCGCACGAGTAGCAGGAGGACTAGACTCTGGTAAGTCAAATCGTTACTACTTTATCCCCTCCACCCTATCTGCACACCATCACAAACTCCTACCCCTACACTCTCCCCAGCACTCCCCCACCTCACACATACCCCACCATCACAACGCACCCATCCCAATACCAAGCCCTACATGTAACACCAATGCATGGACCCCCGACACAGACCTACATGGACACCCATCACCACAGCATGCCCAGTAGAGATACTCACCCAGCCCACAAAATCACCACTCACACAAGGCCAAGCTGACAGGGAAATCACAATCATACAGGGAAACACACCCATGCATAAGATGGCACACACTGATACAATAACACTGCATTTGCATCCCCACAGGACCCATACTCAACGTCACCAGAGAGGAGGTGCCAGCTACATCCAGTCCCCCCCCCCCCAAAGAGGCTCACAGTGACCACAGTAGCTCTGCACGCCTGAATCAGGATGACCAACCTGGCCCATAAGGGACCTCTGGACAGTCGGTTCTCCTGCCAGAATCTCAACCCAACACAGAGCCTCCCCCTTCAGGAAACACCAGCAGAGCACCCACCCAGCGGGTCCATGCCACTGTCCCCAGGACACGTCAATCAGTAGTGTGTCCACCACTACAGGGACCCCAGGCCACCCCACAAACCCAGGACGATCAGGGACCTGGGGTCAGTGGCAGTGGGCACACGGTTCAGAGGACAGAAGCACAGGACAACAGAGAAGCTGGGTGGACTGCTGTGCGACAGGGGGAGGACAGGCCCAGGGAACCCACTCTACACGAGGCACTCTCCAACATCCTGGGAGCATACCACAATTCCCAGGAGATGATGGGCTAGATACTGTCCAGATTGCAGGAGACACAGCGGCTGCAGGAGGGACACTACCTGGGGATGAGGGATGACCTAAAAAACATCTATACCATCCTGGTCCCCATTGCAGGGGTGCTGGCTGACATGGGCAAGACCCTAAGGGAGGCAGTGGCACAACAACTGGTGCCTGACACTAGCCAAACCGATGAACAGCCTTCCACCTCAGCTGGTGTTAGTGGACAGGAGGCCCTGTCGCAAGAAAAACAGGCCACCAGCACCCCACCCCTTGTAGAAGGCGAACCACCCCGCAAATGGTCCCTGCGATCCATGCAGAAGCCAGAGAACATTGCCAAGACCCAGCTAGGAAATAAGACTCTCCTGATTGTCACCCTTCTGTCCGACTCTATCACCCAGTCCACCCTGAACTGCCATTACTCCCCTTCCTATACCCCATTGGACAATGCACCTGTGATACCAAGAGACTGGACTCTACCATGGACTTTCCTCCACCATCAGCCCAGCTCATTGCATATCCCCCTCTATTTATGAGCACTTAAATAAACGCCCTTGGAACAAATACTAGTCTGGAGTCTGTCAAATGATTCATATATGTATTAGTACAACATTATCAAAGCATTGCCACTCAAATGTACAGTGAAATAGACTTTGGAATGACCTTTGGTGGGCAGCAGTACACATAGAAGGAGCCAGAGTGAGACACAGAGAACTGAAAATAGAGGTGCCAAAGGGTACAGTCAGTGGCCATAGACATAGGGAAACATGCTGCCATGTACAATGTCCATCAGAAAACAGAAATGTACAGTGTCTTACCTGTGTGTCTCTGGAAGTACTGCTGAATTATATTGCTTCTGTTGTCAACATCTTCTTCCCCAGCCTCCTCTTCCTCACTGTCCACAGGCTCCACCCCTGCCACAAGCCCATCTCCAGGCACATCCTCCTGCAGAAAAGGCACCTGGCGTCTCAAGGCCAGGTTAAGCAACATGCAACATGCAACGATGATCTGACACACCTTCTTGGGTGAGTAGAACAGGGAGCCACCTGTCAGATGGAGGCACCGGAACCTGGTCTTCAGGAGGCCGAAGGTCTTTTCAATAATCCTCCTTGTATGCCTATGTGCCTCATTGTAACGTTCCTCTGCCCTTGTACTGGCATTCCTCACTGGGTTCAGTAGCCATGAGAGGTTGAGGTAACCAGAGTCACCTGAAAATATCGAGGGACAACTGTTAGGCACACACTAACCCTACGGCCAAACCCATACCCAGACACCTACTCATAGTGTGTGAGGACCTTGGGTTCACCTGTTAGCCTCTGGAGTTGGCCCATCACATATGGGATGCTGTTATTCCTCAAGATAAACATGTCATGCACAGAGCCAGGATATTTGGCATTCACATGGGAGATGTACTGGTCCACCAAACACACCATCTGCACATTCATAGAGTGATAGCTTTTTCTATTCCTTAAAACATGTTCATTTCTCTGAGGGGGGGACAAATGCCACATGTATACCATCAATGACACCAATGATGTTGGGGATATGTCCCAGGGCATAAAGGTCAGCTTTCACTGTGGCCAAATCCTCCACCTGGGGGAACACGATGTAGCTGCGCATGTGTTTCAGAAGGGCTGACAACACTCTGGTCAACATGTTGGAGAACATTGGCTGGGACATCCCTGATGCCAAGGCCACTGTTGTTTGGAAGGAACCACTAGCCAGGAAATGGTGCACTGACAGGACCTGCACTAGAAGGGGGATACCTGTGGGCTGGTGGATAGCTGACACCAGGTCTGGATCCAATTGTGCACACAGTTCTATGATTGTGGCACGATCAAGTCTGTAGGTTATGATAATGTGTCTGTTCTCCATTGTCGCAAGGTCCACCAGGGGTCTGTACATGGGAGGATACAATCATCTCATATTCAGCCTCAGCGGTTGAAGCCTATGGAAGAAAACGGTGAGCATAGGGTCATATTCCCACATCTATTGCACTAATGATGATTTGTTTACTTTACAGAAACAAGATGGGAATACAACAATCAGTTGCTGTGCCAATGTCTGCTGTGACGCAGTTAGGTGCCATGCCTTGTGCCCCCGTGAAATGGCAGGTGCCTGACCTGTGAGAAGTGGAAATGAGGTAATTGCACTGGCGTTGTGCGCCGTCGCAGTAGGCGGTTGAAGACCGCCACGCAACTTCGCATTGGTTATCATTGTGCCGTATGGGTTCCAGGAGCCAATGGCGATGTACACCGGGGGTGACAGTATGCACCGCCGTGGATGTCATCGACATTTTCTATCTGTTCACTCACTTGCTACCTGACCTTCAACAGGAGAGGACTTACACTACAAGTGCTGCTGTGACCTGTGTCTGGAAGCGACAATGGCTCATGTGTCTTGGAAATGACCCCTGCCTTCACTGCAGAGGAGTTGGAGAAACTGGTGGATGGGGTCCTACCCCATTACACGTTACCCTACGGTCCTCCAGACAAACAGGTGAGTACACTGTGAGCATGATGCGCGGGCCATGAATGTATAGAGTGAGGTGTATATGAGGCACATGTAGGGGGGTAGAGGCATCCTGACCAGAGTGCTGCATGTAAGGTGGTCAATTTGTGTGTGTCAGGGGATGGAAGGGATATGGTGGCCCATGAGTGTGATGGTCCAGACAGTTGACTAATTCCCTTTTCTGCTGTCTTTTCCATGCAGGTCAGTGCCCACCAGAAAAAGGGTATTTGGCGTGCCGTCGCGAAGGAGGTGCGGACCCTGGGGCTCTTTGACAGGCAGAGCACCCGCTGCTGCAGGAGGTGGGAGGACCTGTGCAGCTGGGCAAAGAAGACGGCGGAGGCCCAGCTGGGGCTGGCCTCTCAACGAGGAAGGGGTGCCCGTCGCACCATGACCACCCTGATGTTCCGCATGCTGGCGGTGGCCTATCTGGAGTTGGATGGGCACTTGAAGGCATCACAGCAGCCACAAGGGGTTGAGTACAGATTCTGAATCCTGACTTTGCGCACGTTAAGAGGTACCTGGGCGAGGGATGTGGGCTATGGGTGCCCCTAAGCCAGGGCAAAGATGGCAGGGTAGGTCCCTTGTTGGGCAGGCTCTGAAGCACTCCTACCCCAATAGTGTTAGTGGGCATCTACTACTGGGCAGGGTCCTGTGGGTTTCAGGTGTGCAGCTGATGGCGTTAGGAATTGTACCCCATGGGCTGGTGACTATCACAGTAGAGGCTGGGCATGGCCTTGTGCATAGGGCTGCTCCCTGTGTGTTGTGTACGCCAACGGTAGTGTTGTTGCGGGCATTGACCAAGTGTATCCTCTGTCTCTCCGCCCCTTTTTGTTTTGTCACCCTGTCCTTGTGTGCATTAGCATCATCTGGCAGAGGACTAGAGGCACCGGTGACAGAGGGAGCTGCATCCCACACGGGCCTGGAGGCCGAATCCACTGACGATGAGGGCACCAGTGGGACAGAGGGTGAGGGGAGCACCACAACGGGGACAGGAGGGGAGACCACAGACAGTGACTCCTCCTCTGAAGGAAGCTCCCTGGTGGTGCCGGACACCTCTGTGCCCACCCCAACAACAGGTACAGCCACCACCCCCCCCTACCAGCACCGCCCTCCCAGCAGCCCCTCAGCATGTTTCCCGGTCCCACTCACCCAGGAGGGTGGGCATCTCCTTTGCCCCAGGCACCTCAGGCCCTGCCCCAGTCAGCCCTGCTGCCCTCAATGAGGAGGCTATTGACCTCCAGAGATCCCTCACTTTTGGGCAGTCAACCATTCTGAGTGCCATCCAGGGTGTCGAGAGGCATTTGCAAAAAACAAATGCATACCTGGAGGGCATGCACTCTGGCGTGGCGGCCCAACAGAGACCATTTCAGGCTCTGTCCTCCGCACCAATGGCAGCCATTGTCCCTGTGTCTATCCTCCCTCTTCCAACTTCCTCTGCCCAGTCCCAATCCCCTCAAACCCGGCCTATCCCAAGCACACCTTCAGACCAGCATTCACCCAAATCAACACACGGAAGTGGCTCAGGCAAACACAAGCACCACACATCATCCGACAGGCACTCACACAAGCACCATCCCCATGCAGACACACTAACATTCACTGCCTCCACTGTGTCCCCCTCCTCCTCCTCGTCCACCTCCCTCCCAGTATTGTCTCCACTCACACCTGCATGCACTACCTCTACAGCCACTACTACCATCACCAGCACGCCCACCACCACACCCCGCTCACGTGCAGTCATCACCCCCACTACCATTCACAAGTCCCCTGTGTCCTCTCCCAGTGTGTCTGTGATGCCCCCTCCCAAGATACACAAACGCAGGCACACACCCACCCAACAGCCATCCACCTCACGACAGCCTTTAGCACGTGCACCTGCACCCAAAGTCACCAAACGTACACCTCCTACTGCCACCACCTCTTCCTTCACTCCCAAACCCCCTCCAGCTACCCGTCCCAGTGTGTCATAAAAACTTTTCCTGTCCAGCCTTGACCTTTTTCCTACCCCTCCCCCTCCCTGTTCATACCATAGGTCCCGAACTAGCACCTCAGCCACAACATCTCCAGGACCAGTGGTGCCTGTAGTCACAGGTATGTGGAGTGCACCGGCCACCAGGACAGCCAGTGTGGCACGGAGCCACAGCACAGCCAGTCCACCCCCTGTGAAGCATCAGAAGTTGGCCAGTGCCCGGCGGGAGAGGGGGAAGACTCCAGCCACCCAAGCTGCTCCCAGGGGTCCCGGTGGGGGTGAGGACTCAGCTCTGACACCTCCCAAGGTGGGGAAGGGCCACAAGAAACCCGGCAAGTCTGGGAGGAGAAGCACAGCGGAAAAGACCGCCATCATCGGCACTGCCCAGGAGGCCACCGCCAGCCCCAGCCCAGCTGCCCAGGAGGCCACTGCCAGCCCCAGCCCAGCTGTCCAGGAGGCCACCACCAGCCCCAGCCCAGATGGGCCATGAAGGACCGCCAACTCAAGACCCGCTGGGCCATGAGGGAACGCCAAATCAAGCACCGCTGAACAGGGCACTGTCGCTACAAGCACCGCTGAACAGGGCACCGCCGCTACAAGCACCGCTGAACAGGGCACCGCCAAATCAAGCACCGCTGAACAGGGCACCGCCAACTCAAGCACCGCTGAACAGGGCACCGCCAAATCAAGCACCGCTGAACAGGGCACCGCCAACTCAAGCACCGCTGGACAGGGCACCGCCGAATCAAGCACCGCTGAACAGGGCACCGCCAACTCAAGCACCGCTGAACAGGGCACCGCAAAATCAAGCATCGCTAGCCCATGAGCGGCAGGGGCACTGACGCAACTGGGTCCGTCACGGGGTGAGTGATGCACTCTGGTCACCAGTCCCCCTCCAGGACCAGTGGAGACATGCATCCACTACCTCTGTCCTTCACAGGATGAAGCACTCTGGGCACCAGTCCCCCTCCAGAACCAGTGGAGACATGCATCCACTACCTCTGTCCTTCACAGGATGAAGCTCTCTGGGCACCAGTCCCCCTCCAGAACCAGTGGAGACTGTGGGTTTGCACTCCCCAGGATAAAGCAGTGGGCAAACCACCCACTGGAGAGACTTGAGAGACTGTGGCTTTGCACTCCCCAGGATAGAGCAGTGGGCAAACCACCCACTGGAGAGACTTGAGATACTGTGGATTTGCACTCCCCATGATACTGCAGTGGGCAAACCACCCACTGGAGAGACTTGAGAGACTGTGGCTTTGCACTCCCCAGAAAAAAGCAGTGGGCAAACCACCCACTGGAGAGACTTGAAAGACTGTGGCTTTGCACTCTCCAGGATGTAGCAGTGGGCAAACCACCCACTGTATAGACTTGAGAGACTGTGGCTTTGCACTCCCCAGGATTGAACAGTGGGCACTGAGCCCCCTCGGGGATCTGGCATCATGCACTCATCTGGCTGAGGTGCCCCCCTTCCCTTCCCCCTGAGGTACCTGTTGTATTTCTATCTGATGCCCCTGCAGTGTTCTCTCTGTTTTGATCTAGTATCGAGAGTTTGCATTTTGGGCCCAGTGGTCCACGAACTATAAATGTGCAATATCTGGACTACTATTCTTGGTGTTATTTTGTTAATAGTGTATATATATATATTTTTGCATACTGCATTTTAATATATTACAATGGTTACACTCATTTCCTTTTGTCTTTGCATTCTTCCGGGTGGTTTGGGGGGTGTAACAATGATGTATAGATATGTATTAGTGTGTGTGTTGTAGTGGGGGAGGGTGGGGGTGGGAGAGTTGCATGTGTGTGTCCCTGTTTTTTCCCTCCCCCCTCCCCTGTGTCGTAGGTGCAGTACTCAATGTGGTCTTCGCTGCCGGCGTTGGTGATCCTGGTACAGGAGCAGGGTGGAGTTCCGGGTCCATGGTGTCCTCGTTCCTCGTGGAATGTGTAGAGGTGAGCGTTTTTCCTTTGAAATTCCTGTTTCCGCCGTGTTTTTATCCGCGGTGAATCCGCCCCGGAAAAGGTGGCGGATTGGCCTGTCATAATACTGTGGGCGGTACTTTGTCCTCCGCATGTCTGTTGGCGGTGTCCGCCGCGCTGTTTGTTTGTACCACCGTGGCGGTCTGAATGTTAAATTGGCTGTCTTTGTTGGCAGTTCCGCCACGGTCGTAATTGCAAATTTTTTACCGCCGGCCTGTTGGCGGTCTTACCGCCGCTTTAACACCGTCCGCCAGGGTTGTAATGACCACCTTAGTCTGTCCAAACAGGCAGCAGTGTTGTGCTCCCTGCGCCTTGCATGTGCCCTGTCTGCCACCATTTCCCTGACCAAGTTGTCTATGGAAGAGGTAAGGTTTGCCATGTTTGCGTTCATAGTAGTGAAGTGGTTGTCCACATTAGAAAAACCCTGGGAGAGTGTGTTCTGCAGTCTGGTCATGTTACGATTCATCAACCGCATGTGTCTGTATTGCAGCCGGTGACTTTGCAGTAAGGATGCCTCAAGTCCCAACAATTGTTTGTCAGTGACATCCTCCCCACACGCTGACTGCATTGGGCGTTGCCGTCTACGCACAGAGCCAGCTGACCTATGTGGTCGACTCTCCCTCATCATTGGCCCCGGGGTCACGTTGGCCGCCTCTAAACCCAGATCAGGATCATCCATGTCCTCTGGTGCATGTTGGACGGGTGGTGTTGTCATGCACTCCCCAGCAGTTTCTGTGGCAGGCTCCTCTTGTGTGTGTGAGTCTAGTTCCTCTCCCTGCACAGTGGTGCTGTAGGTGGCTCCTTGTGGGAGACCTGTGGGACACAGGGGAAACACTGTCAGTGCCTCACATATGTTTGATGCCTCAGAATAAAGATTTCTCTATATTTGGACTACTGTACTACTTCCCACAATGCACTGTTCTATAGGTTTCAAAATGGAAATGGAGCTAAACTGGAGGTGCATGCTTATGTGTACTGTGGTTGTGTGCATGGTGCATAGAGTGGTGTAAATACGTTAATTTTGGTACAATGGTTTCGATGGCTGTAGGGGGTGGTACTGTAGATAGGCCTCCTCCAGTGCCATGCATCTCCCTCATACGCTCAGCCACCCTTTCCTTGGTCCTGGAGCCGAGGTCTTACCACCTTTTGCGGACCTCATCTATTGTGCGGTGACTGACTCCAATTGCATTAATTTTGGTGAGGATGTCTTGCCAGATTTTCTTCTTTTGGCTGTCAGGGACACTCATTGCTGCCTTTCCAAACAAGACATCATGGTGCAGGCAGCACTCCTTTGTTAGCACCTCCAATTCCTTTTCTGAAATCTTTGGTTTTCTTTTCCTGCCAGTACTGGGTGTCTCCTTGTCCTGAGATGCCATTGTTGCAGTAGCTCCTCCCTGTTCCATAGGGGTACTTCCTGGTTCCGATGTCATCACTCAGAAGCCGTAAGTGTTTTGTTTTACATTTTATTTTTACCTGCGTGCAATTTGCGAGTCAGTCGCAATTTGCGACTCTGGACCACTCCCTTGTGCAATTTGCGACCTCGCAAATTGCGAAGTCGCAAACAGCGACTTTGCAAATTGCGAGGTTGCAAATTGCAGTGCGACTCTGCACCGAATCGCTATTTGGTATAGCGATTTTTTACGTGCATCTCATTTTGTGAGTCGGAAATAGCAATTCGCAAGGAGTCGCTATTTCTGACTCGCTAATTTTTTTGTTCCTACATCTGGCCCCAAAAGTTACAGAGACGTTATAGTTAGGCTCACTATTTAAACATACAAAACCATAGAAATTCAGCTTTTATAGTTGGAGTTATTTCAAGTAACTATCATTTGTGCTCTATAGTAACTTTTACTCCCCCCATGCACAGCTTTTTCCTCAATAAGTTTACTGCAAATATTACATTGATATTATCAATGATGTTATCAAAGATGTCATTAGTGCTATAATATGTGAGGTAATTAGCAATGCGTTGAAAGGGTGCTTCAGAAATTTGTTCAGGGAAATATGCAGACAAGAGCCAAACTGGTCAGCCGATGCAGGTACATTTTAATATTTTCAAACTCCAGTTCCCATCAGGATGTGTTTTTTTAATTCAATTCACACTGAAGTGAGTTTTTGTTGCAGCAGTGTACCACTGCTAATGTTCTCATCCAGGCTGTACTGCCACGCTCTCCCTTGAACTCCTCAGCAGCCTGACATTGCCAAACTTGTAGGCAGCATAGACTAACACATAGGTGAAGACAGACCCTGATTGACAATCAACACCTCTTTTATCAGACTAGAATCTTTATAGCGCTTCATATCCCTCATGAAACTGTGAAGAGCTCTCGTAACAGAAGAGAAGCCATGGAGAAATATTTCTTTTTCAGCATACTGAAAAGTGTCCATATCAGCTATTCTATTAATTTATTTGAATGTTTCTAAAATGCACTGGGATTTCCAATAAGTGCATCCCTCTCGAGCTGCTCTGCAGCACCTGAAAGTACCATGGGCCGTATTTATACTCCGTTTGCGCCGAATTTGCGTCGTTTTTTTCGACGCAAATTCGACGCTAAACTAACGCCAACTAACGCCATATTTATACTATGGCGTTAGAGGCGTATAGCGCCAAAGTTCCCGGAATGTGCGTCATTTTTTAGCGTGAACCCCTTCCTTGCGTTAATGATATGCAAGGGAGGCGTTCCCGTCTAAAAAATGACTCCCAGGCCTTTACGTGGTATTTATACTCCCGGGCAAAAGAGACGCCCGGGAGTGGGCGTGGCTAAAAACGGCGCATTTGCGCCGCTTTTTAACGCCTGGGTCAGGCATGGCGTTAAGGGACAAGTGGGCTCAAAATGAGCCCAGAGTGCCCTCCCCTGGCCCCAGGGACCCCCCCTGCCACCCTTGCCCACCCCAGGAGGACACCCAAGGCTGGAGGGACCCACCCCAGGGACATTCAGGTAAGTTCAGGTAAGTATTTTTTTATTTTTTTTTAATAATTTTTTTTGGCATAGGGGGGCCTGATTTGTGCCCCCCTACATGCCACTATGCCCAATGACCATGCCCAGGGGACAGAAGTCCCCTGGGCATGGCCATTGGGCAAGGGGGCATGACTCCTATCTTTACAATGATAGGAGTCATGTTGATGGGGGATGGGCGTCGTTAAAAAATGGCGCAAGTCGGGTTAAGACGATTTTTTTGACGTAACCTGACTTGCCCCATTTTAAGACGCCCATGCGCCATTTTCCCCCTACGCCGGCGCTGCCTGGTGTACGTGGTTTTTCTCGCGCACACCAGGCAGCGCCGGTCTGCTTGCGCCGGCTAACGCCATTCAATAAATACGGCGCCCGCATGGCGCTTCAGAATGGCGTTAGCCGGCGCAAAACTTTTTGACGCTAAACTGCGTTAGCGCAGTTTAGCGTCAAAAAGTATAAATATGGGCCCATGTGTACTAACGGTGTGACACAACCCTCTGACAATTCATGCTGGTGTCTTTTAATCAAGCTACAACTATCACTTTGGGCAGACATGTGAGCAGCAGTGCGAGCAGCAGTGGAATCCAAGACCTGGAAATGGAGCGTACCACTGCTGAGGCTCTCTCAGTATGAAGCTGTTCCACCAAGCACTCATCATTTCAATATCTGAATAATTTACCACTTTGAGGTGTCAGTCAGTGTGGTTCAGAACAGGAATGTGTGCCCCTGTATATCTGTAAAATATAGCCCCTGGGAGGTGGTGGTGGTCCCTGAGGCTTTAACAGTCCTAAGAAGTGGGACCATTCACCCCCTCCTCAATTTTAAATAAAAGTATGCCCCTCGGACCTGGCCCACCCAGGGGGCATAATTAAAAGTATGCATGTACTAGAGCACTGGGAAGTGTCCTGTACATTTATTCCCATTTCTTTGAAGGAAACCTTTGACATTTTCCATCTCCTTGGAGAGTATGGACATGTCAGTGGTCAAGTAGGTTAGAGGTGGGGGGTGATTGGTCGGGGGAGGCTTTAAACTGTTAAAAAGGGTGGACTGTCTGTTCCTCCAGTGCTGCTTCAGAGTCTGGGTGGAGGGGCTGGGCTGTGCTCCTGCTGTATGTAAAACATCATGCAACGTGCTGGGCATGCTCCTGCTGTATGTAAAATAATGTGGTGTATTCATGCTTGATATGATAGTGTCTGAGACTTGCAAAGCTGATCATTGCAATCCCAGGACATTTGAAATAGCTGATGGTAGAATTCCAACTTGTGTTATCCTTCTGACTGAGATTTCACCACTCTTATTGAAAGCCTTTATCTTGTTCTGTAAGCCAATCTTGATTAGAGCCTCTTTCACTTAATGGAACCGCATGTGTTCTCATACTTGAAGTCAGTGTCCATTGATATGTGTGGCATGAAATATATCTGAGTAATGAGCAACTATTGTCATAGTAACCACAATCTGGAACTGTTTTTTCAAGATTTATATTTTTAAAATTGTTAAAGGGGCCGGTTCTGCACAGGCTCTAAGGCTCTTTTACATTAAGTTCCCTCCACATTGTCGGCTTATAATCCTTACTTTGCAAAATAAATGATCTGCCTAACTTATCAATTGGTATTATAGGTATTGACTCATCATTATTGATTCTATTGCGGTATTTTAGGCTATCTGTTTATCACTACAAATATCTATATAGTCTCTTTTACAAGATATTCTCCTGTGAATTGTGGCCAGAAAGCAGATTTTGGTCGAACTCTCCATATGTTAATTTCTTCCTGAATAAAGTTATCCTGAAAGTAGATTTTTAAATTTCACCATCATGAATAGTCAATTTGACACCAGCTAAAGTACAAAAGAAAATGGCTTCTTGAAGGTGAAAAGGGCAATATGTTTTCAAGAACTGGAAACACAGCTTGATGAAAGGAATGAAGGAACAGATTCATTATATTATTTATTAATGCCAATAAAACTGATGGCACATTGCGATATATTGTATAGCATAGCTCCTACTGTAATCTCTAGAGCATTCTCCCTTTCTTCTTTCATGATGTGCCCATTACAAAAACAAATAGGATATTGATGAATCATATTGTACAAATGTTCAGTGCTAGCTGAAATATTGGGGTACATCCAGCCTGGACCAGAGAGTTGGAGGATTGCTGGAGATATCATCTGACTTTGAGTTTTTCTACGAGGTGTTGGAAAACTTGACATGTTTAGGTGCTTTATAAATTCTCGCTTGTCATTCTTGAAAATACAGACTCTCATAGCTAAACTCTCTTAGGTAGAGAGAGGTATTTCCTGCACTGTATAGCCTCAAATATTTCGTTAGCTTCTCAATATGTACCCCTATATGTATTTTTTATGACGCCCTAGCCACATTGATTGACCATTGCATTTTGCATTTTTCTTAGTTATAGCACACTGAAACTAAATTATCTTCTGATCATTTTTTATTTTTATGAATAGATTCAAATGCAAAATCTTCTGTGACATCAGCAAACTAACATGAATGAAGGTGACACAGGAGTGGGAGACGCATCTCTGGAGGAGTTCTCCCTTGCTTGCCAAGGCACTGTAGTGCAGAAGTCCGATCCCTCTTTCCCCCCTACCACCAGGGTGTTCCCTGGAACACTGCAACATCTGTGAGGGCAGCAGCATGGTTTATGCATGGATGTTTCGTCCCCAACTCTGACAGCTCTTTTGTATCTTCCATCATGACCTAAAATTATCCGTTTATTGAAACTATAATGAAGCTAAACATTACAGCTGAACGGGTGGTATAGTTCCCATACGAAAAATAAAAATCACTGCTATATGCCACTTTTAGTGAGATGCACAAAAATAACTCCTCCAAAACACTCTGCTCGTAGGAAGGGTTAGCTGCAAGTATCAGATTCTATTTTACAGTCGTAACTTATCCTAAGTGCTGAAGTTACTGATTATTGCCTCACAGGTCCATTGTTACAATCGTTCTATAAAAGAAAACAGTTGTGCTAATACTCATGGGTCCTTTTTAATAAATGTGCATGCCGTTACTGCAGTTAGATTTCACTTCAACTATTTAGCTCTTTGTGTTCTAATTAAATAGGTTGAGATGCGGCTTGGTGAGTTCACGCTTGTGTCTGAGACTTGCGGTGATATCAATGCCACAAGTTTAAATCCCAGGAAGGTAGACCCAACTGACCACCACTCCTTCAAAGCCAGTAACTGAGTGTCACTAAAATATGTAATTTCAATAGCTTGTATTCTGAAGCATTTAGAAATACAGTAGTATACAACGCTATGAAGCATTCTATGAACAAATTATTATTTATGTATGAATTCAAAACTTGACAGAACTGCTTTGAATAAACAATATATGCATATCAAACATTTTTTGGGGTGGACATGTATCATATACAACTAAGGGGCAGATTGTTTTTATGCCCAATGAGGCTAAAATCGTTGGGCCAAATTTACAAAATGGAGCCATGCATACATTGTGCCACCTTGTAACCCTTTGCGCTCCCCCGTTAGAGGGGCTGAAAAAACGGTGCAAAGAAATCTAAAAGATTTTATCATTTATTTCAGCACTTTTGACACCTGCTCAAAGCAGGCATTAAAGGAGGCATGCCATTGTTTTCAATTGGCCTCAATGGCCTTTGCAGGATAGGCATCAGACATTTTTTACGCTAATCCTGCAATGCTCTGAACTAGCATAAATCATTTCACACTTGTTCCCCTAAAAACCACAGTGGTGCAAATTGTGGCATTAGGGGGGTGCTACGGGGCGCAAGAAAAGTTTTGGTACATCTGGGCCTAAGCCTTTAAACTACTGAAGACTTACAGATTCAGCAATACAAATTAAGTAACAAAGAGCATCTTACACGTGTTGCAGCTCCTTTAAACAATTTATGTCTGTAATGAACGTAATCTAATATCATGCTTGCCCATGTTCTTTTTGTTAAACTCTGGCATTTGTTTAGCAGTGTGATTGAGACCTTCTAACTAGGCCATACCTACAAATGATCTGCTTGTAAAATAAAAAGGTTTTGTGCTACATTTTTCATAAATATTTGGTACATTATGTGCAATGGTTTGACGTTTTTTGCAGTTGACCATAGTTCAATTTCTGGTTTAAAAAATGAAGGGAATGTTCCTCTCACTTGAACTCCAAAGGATACAGCATGAGTCAAACACCCAAAATTACTTCTGTCACAAAAATATTGCAAATACCAAACTTTCTATGGTCAATATTCAGTGTGGTAAATTACATGGAAGGGTTGGACTGTGATTGCTATATGGCGTATTCATATTTTGAATTAATGAAGTGATATTTCTGAAGCATACTCTGCATTGTTAAGCACAAGGCCTTTCATATTTCTGTCTGACCTCTTCTTCAATGCTAATCTCCACTTTATGCACCCAAAATTTACTTAGGGCAGAGCAGACTGACCTAGGCAATCCCACACAATTTTCTCACAGTGCAGTGAAATGATTCCCTAAACTTGCAGCTCATATCGCCTTGTGAACATCCTATGAAACACCATAGATATTTGAGAAGGGAACATTCTCTTATAAATTTAGACTAACCCAGCCTCACAGCTAGCATAGACAGATGTTTCAAGATGGAGATCTTCTTTGATCCTTAATAGGAATAGATGTATGGGCTTAAGAGATGTTTGGAGAAAAAGGGAGATACGCAGATGAGACTTGGCTGTAAACATTTTGCTTTTCACTAATGAAATCCATATCATTGAATTAGGGATTAATTAACTTTAATATAAAAGTTAGGTGGAGTGATCATTTCCGTTTGATTGTCCAATCATATTTTAATTTAACATTGTAAGTTATGTCTTTTGGTCCACTCACTTTGAGTTCCTCCTTTAACTGAAGGCGAAGTACAGGGATGTCTGTTTGTTGCTTGGTTTACTGTTAGACTTGGCCTCCTTGCTGTAGCCTCCCCTAACTTTTTGCCTCTGTTTCCCAGGTTGTTGATGTGTGCTGGGCTCTGTTTTTGCTGTTTTTGTTACTCTGTGCACTTTACCTCTGCTATCCAGTGCTAACGTGAGAGTGCTCCTGAATAAAATGTGCATGTAATTGGCTTTCCATGATTGGCATATTTGATTTACTGGTACGCCCCTAGTACAGTGCACTAAAGGTGCCCAGGGCCTGTAATTCAAATGCTACTAGTCGGCATGCAGCACTGGCTGTGCCTCCCACATTATTAGCCCTGTAAACATGGCTCAGACCTGCCACTGCAGTGTCTGTGTGTGCAGTTGTAAACTGCCAATTCGACTTGGCAATTGTACCCACTCTCCAGGACTAAACTTTCCCTTTTCTTATATGTAAGACACCCCAAAGGTAGGCCCAAGGTATCCACATGGGTAGAGTGCAGTGTATGTTTAAGATAGGACATATACTAATGTGTTTTATATGTCCTGTCAGTGAAATATTGCCAAATTTGGTTTTCAATGTTGCAAGGCCTATCTCCCTCAGAGGTTAACATGGGGGCTACCTTTAAAAATGATTAAATCATAGATTTTCTTTGGGAGAAGATAGATACATGGAGTTTGGGGTCTCTGAGCTCACAATTTTAAAATGCATCTTTTAGTAAGGTTGGTTTTGAGATTGTGTGTTTGAAAATGCCACTTTTAGAAAGTGGGCCTTTTCTTGCTTAAACCATTCTGTGACTCTGCCTGTTTGTGAATTCCCTGTCTGGGTCAGTTTGACAGTTGGGCTGTTTGCACCTCTCTCTAGACAGTGACACAAAAGGAGCTGGGGTGTAGCCTGCATATCCTGATGAGCCATCTGTTCTAGGAAGGAGGGGAGGAGTGGTCACTTGCACCTGAGAGGGCTGTGCCTGCCCTCACACAATGCAGTCTCCAAACCCCTGATATGTGTCTGGGGCCTGGCCTGGGCAAGGCAGGATTTTATAAACAAGAGAGACTTTCCTTTGAAGTAAGCCTACTTCAAAGGCCAAAATGGGTATAAGAAGGGGACCCAAAACCACAGACTCTAGATCACTTCTGGAGATCAAGAGGAACCTCTGCCTGAAGAAGAGGTGAAGAGCTGAGGAGAACTGCTGCCCTGCCTGTGACTGTGCTTTGTGGAGCTATCCTGCAGTTGCTGCTTCTGCCTGTGCAAGGGGACAAAGACTGGACTTTGTTGTGCATTCCTGCTTGTGAAGAAATCTCCAAGGGCTTGTCCTGAGCTCCTCCTGTTGTTGAAGTCTCAGGGCCATCAAAGACTTCCCCTGTCAGCACCTGGACTCTCTGCTGAAACTCCTTCCCTGCCAAGTGGTGTCCTATCCAGTTCCTGGGGCATTGAAAGGTGAAACTGTCAGACCAAGACTAAAAATCGACACACAGACCGCAGTTCGGGGAACATTTCGATGCACCTTCCGAGATGCGGCTGAGAAACGATGCGCCACTGGCTTTGCGCCTGAACCTGCATCGTGGCTGGAAGATCAACGCAAGCAGCAGGAGAAATTATGTGCAACACCCACTGATGGAGGCTAATAATGTCCCAACCCACATAGCGTGGCTGTGATGATACCGTGCAGCAGGATTTTCAACGCAAACCTTGCTGGGCACGGAAAAACAATGCAAAGCATGCCTGGACCCTAGGTGCCTGCCTGATCGACTCATCATTCTCCTGCAGAGAGGAAAAACAACACACACCGACCCTGTCGCATGGGCTCTCATTATCCTAAATGAGACTACTGGATTTCTAGGCAGCAGGATCGTTCACGGTGTGGGGGACTGAGTCTGACCCACTTGGAAGGACCTCTGTCACCCTAAGCCCGGTTTTGCTCCGGCTAACTAGCAGTGCCTCATTTCTCCAACAAGGAAGAGATGATTGGGCAGCCGAGCGCATGACATCTTTGGAACTTCTCAGGGAAGTCGTGGTCACTCAGATCCAAGCCAACTCTCTCATTTACAGTATGATCTTATATACAAATGACAAAGGCAGTATAAGTTTTATATAATGTTTTAATAAAACGACTGCATTTTAGATAATAAGGCGTGAGCCGCAATAACCAGAACCATACAACACAGTAGGATTGAAATAGTCACGAGGAGAGTGAAACATAAGAACAACGCTATCATGGTGTTTAATAATTTCTACTCTCCCTCAGCTAGTTCTATTTCGAGCACAGCATGTTAAGCTTCTAACTTGCCTTTCTGAATCACTGGGGAGACATCAGCCCTCATACCTGAGCAAAGGCCTGTGATCTTGGTTCAGCATCTGCAACGAGGCAGTCAGCGTCCAGTTGTGGCTCCCTGGTCGGAATCTCCCTCTTGGGTGTGTTGGGACAAGGAAGTGTTTTTATACGTGATCACAAAATGTCCCTACGCAGGAATGCCAAAGACTAAACTCCTACCACGTCTATCGGCAATGTACCAGACTGTATCCTTGACTGAAGCACAGAGTGAACAAGAATGTGTTATGGAGAACTCCAGTGCTGAAGTAGGCTAAACAGTGTGATATGAATATAAAACAAGACCGTAGAACTGGCTATTTGAAAAATAACAGTACGAAGCCTAATAAAAAGCATTTAGAGCAAAGTGCACAGGGGCTCTAAGCTGCAAGCAAATGAATAAAATACGTCCAGGGCAAAGTGCACAAAGGCCTAAAGCCTGAAGCTAATGCGCAAAGGATACGTAAAACTAACCACACTACACCCTCCCCTTGTCGGTAGCAAGTGGTTCCGATAATATAAAAGTATGCCCCAGATATAAACAATACATGAAAATATATATTTTGACAAGGTCAGAGGACAACAAAGTCATAAATTTGGGAAGCATGTGACAACAGAGCCAAATTCAATATAATGTAAATTTTTGAGGAGAAAAAAAAATCCAATTGTCAGACAGAAGCAATAGAAAGCAGGAGCTCCTCCACTTCGATATATGTCAATATTGGAAGATCCACGCCACAAAGTACCATGGAGCAGGTGTGTTCCAAAGACCCAAAATCATTCAGGGCGGCACCCCGTGCAGGGCCTATGAATGAGACAATACCATCTTCCTCCAGGAAGGGAATCTCATAAACTGCCTCATGAAGTAAACGCAACCGTAGTGCACAAGTCTGGGAATGAGCCCTAATCGGGAACATCAACAGATCAGTATCGACCACTGGAGGGTGCTGCAGTGAGAGACAGAGAGCCAGTGCATGTTCAAACAAGCAACAAAGGCACCGAAACACGGGTTGCACACAATCCAAAACTGGTCGGAATGACAGAGACCAGTCACACTCCAAATGTCCCAGGAGTGTTGCTCCATAATGCTGCATCATGCGTTCCCGACACAGCTGCGCTGACGGGAGCATCAGTATAGGATCTCTTTGTGGCGGGACAGCCATTGCGGAAGAACAGCAGCAATAGCAAGACTCCAGCCAATAAAGCCAAAGTAATTGGGAAACCCCCAAAAATGCTTCCGAAAATAGAGTGTATAGCCGAAGGTATTAAACCAAATATGGAAGAGAAGGTGTGAGCAAAACCAACACCAACGGCTTTGAAAAAATGTGCTATTCCAGCAGTGCTGGACGCATTAAATATACGTCCCACAAGTTCACTGAAGTGACTCGGAAAGTTCGTATTCAAAAGGGACTTTATTTCCGCCGATGACCTTGCCACCTGAAGTGCGTAGGTCTCGCTAGCAGATGTAAGGGCCTCATGCTTTTGAAACAATAAAGCCTTTAGTCGACTCAACTTGTCGAAATTTACCTTGGAAGTAGCAATATAAGGCCAGATGTCTGCTACCTCCCTAATTTGAGTGGGGGAAACAACACATTCCCGCAGCACGTAACGGCCTTGGTGACAACGACCACGTAAACTATTCCGGCACGCATGCCACAGCAGCGTTCGCTGTTAAGAACAATGTAACTGCCGTTAGAAAGCACCTGGAAAGTGTTTTTAATAACTGGGACTGGAACTCCCTTCAGATAACAAGCTAATTTAGCAATTGAAGCGTTACACGCCCCGTACAAGGACAGCTGTTTACAAACCATGGAATGGCTGACAGAAGTTTCGCATTCACTACTGCTAAGAAAAACCTCCCTCAAACCATTAATACATCTGTATAGAAAGGGAAGCTCCCACACCTCGTGTATGTAACTGTCTCCCAACCGTTCGTATCTACCCACCGGAACGTGTTTCAAACAAGAAGTAAATTGCAGAGTGGAGATAGGCAGATTAATAACCCCATGAATCAACCACTCAGCTGAAGGAATCTCAGCAACGGTAAAAGGCAGTTTCTCCAATTTTTCAATATTCAACATGACATACGTCGCTTCCTTTTTAGCCATCAGCTGTTGTTGACGAGTCAAATTAAAGGAAACAAAGATCTCTCTGGCACGAATGTGCTGCCACGGAACACGACCTGCCTTCAAGGTCTGTAGAGTCCAACCCAGCTGCATGATGGACTGCGTCTGACTCTGCCCATGATATAAAGAAGACATATCCGATTTAATAATGTCTATAGCAGAGGAAACGATGCTGTCAATTGTGTAAACACGGTCAGAAAGGGTATGCATCCCATTATCCACAACAGACAAAGCCTGTATCAGGTTTTCCTGATCAATTTGCCTCAGCCGGGCCGCTGCTTCTTGTTGTGAAAGCTTCCAAATCTCATTATATACTTCGTATAAAAAACGTTTCTTCCGAGGCACCTTAGGTCCTGACCAAAAATCTTGTAAGTCAGTATCATTAGACAGTAACTTGAGATGTGATTAAACTGCATCCAGCGTGGATGATTTTAATCATTGCTGACAAAGCTTTCCCACGCTGTATGTAGTTATGATATCAGCATGTTCTGGTGAAATGTAGCGAGGGTCTGCCCTACTAGTCCTGAACCCCCCTGAAGAGGTGACAAAACGTTGATGACACCTATTAGTGTCTACAGGCCATAATAACCACCCGCCCGGATGTACCAATGAAGTGTTAAGCGTACCATTCTGGACCCAGTGTGTAAACTCACTAAACGTGGCATTAACATATCGCTGCCAATTGTTCAATTTGGAAGGGACAGGTATACCAGGCAAATTCAATTCTTTAATAGATGCTAAGCCCAAACAGCTAGTCTGTTGTACTGTGTCATTGAGGTAAATCATCTGCATAGGGATAATACATGCCCTAAATAATGTGTCCCTGCCCTGCATTTGCCAATTTTTCGTTCCCCAGACACTTTTTAAGTCAACAGTCTTAAACCAATATTCATACCCCTCAACCGAAAGTTTAGATACAAACAAATTCGAATACAGCAATTTAGTATTGGTCAATAACATCTGCTTATTAGCATACAGAGTAATTTTAAAATAGTAAGACTTAGCATTTTGTTGGTTATGCCCAGAAAAATATGCAAATTTATCATAATACGTTTTAGAACTCCCCTGTGGAGGAGTTGGGCAATGTTCCCATTGCACATATTCAAATATGGACTTAGGCCTACTAGCTTTATGAATAAAGTGGTGTCCATAATAGTTATAGCAAAACATGTCACTATGATTATCTCTAAATAGGTAAGCATCTTCATCGTCATAGACAGTATAATATTGCAATTCTGTCAGCATAGAATCTACTGTCTTCACATCCCAATCATCCGAAACAATGCCTGGTATAACGATGTCATTCATAGATAATTTGAGAACATACGGTATTTGAATCAATTCAGTAGGACCATATATATCAAACATTACTTTATCCCACACAATCCCATCCGGAATCGGTATTGCAGAAATGTTTACATTGGACAAGTCCCTGCGAACCATATGAGATGAAAAATGTGGTTTTAACACTGTCTCCACGTGCTCAATGTCAGATCGTTCAGGAAGAAAATGACCATTTATTACTAGAAAAAAAGTAGCCACAAATCCCAACCACAAAAAAAGAGTCATTGCAGCCATAAAAAGCCACAAATAGTTCCAAGGAAAAACAAAATATGTGCGTTTAAGCCAACACAGCAGCTTATGTGGACTTCGGATTGAAGATAGTGAGGACGAGGAGTCGGACACGGCACCATCAGTGTCGTTGAAGCAGCCAGAGGCAGTTCTTGCAAAAGGTGCAACTGTGAAAAAAGAAGCAGATGGAGGCTCTCGCCTTGGCACACTGTAAACCACATGTTCAGAAACATCAGTAGAATGTACAGCAACTTGATCAAAATATTCCAAATTAATCGTCGTCTGTGGAACAATAGCAAGATCAGCTTCCACCCTCCCCAAGTTCGGAGAGGAAACAGCATAGGTGCAAATCACTTGCAGCGGGACTTCTTCCCCAGTAGTGAGAGGGATTCCGGAACTACTGGGTGTCCCTCTTGGTCTGCTGTGCAGAATCGGCCACATGTTGTAACTTGACATTATCAATAGAAACAAAGCGATTTCCTTTGGCCCCATGCAGCGGTGGTAAAATTACAGTTCTCATGCCGCTAACCCCTAATACAGGGACTGGTGCTCGATAAGAAGGACCAAATTATTTCTTTACTGCGACATTTTCACACACTAGATCCCCAATCCTGGGTATCCAACCAGTAGGCGTTACTGGCTCATCCTTAATTCCTGAGGAGGCAGCACTTGCAGAAAAGTTATCTTCACGGAATTGTTGTAAATCCTGAAAAACAGTGACACGATCATTTATGTCAAGGGCCTATCTGCCGCCTCCACACCAGGACCATCTAGATTAGGAACATACATTTGTGTTCCAAACAGGCACTCATATGAAGTACGATCCCCCAGGGACCTTCTAGGCAAGTTATTAAGTGCTCTCTGTACGCCATACAGGTGGGCTAGCCAACGACTACCCGTACCTATAACTCTGGCCATTAAGGATTGCTTTAAATCACGATTTAAACGCTCCACTACAGAATTTCCCTCGGGATGAAATGGAGACGAGAATTGGAGTTGGACCCCCAACGAAGCCATGGTGTCCCTGAATGCCTTAGAGGCAAAAGCAGGGCTCTGGTCCGAATGAAAAGCCGCAACTGCAAATGTATCGACAAAGATGCGCAAATCTTTAATAACAGTCCGAGCGTCATCCGAGCGCTGTGGCCAGACCCACACAAACCTGGAGCACGAATCTACAGCAACCAATATATATTTGTATGCACTATCTGGTGTCAGCGGACCACAACGATCCAAGTACACACACTGTAAAGGTTTATTTGAAATCAGAAGGGGCGTCTGCTGCGTGCGTCTAGCCGACGAAGCTTTAATTTGTTGACAAACGTCACAACAAAGGACATACAGCTTTGTCTCCTTATAGAGACCAGGCCACCAGTAACGAGCCTGTAAAAGTGAAATCATGGCAGCCACCCCAGCATGTGCAGATGTCGCCCCCTCATGTGCTGCAGATATCAATCGAGGCCTTTCAATCTTATTGGGCATTTCACGTACACCAATGCCTGGAATGTTAACAACAGCATTTAGCGCACTACTCAAGCAGTAACTATATTTAGAAGGAAATCCTTTAGGAAAGGGCGTGCCATCAGCCGTAGCCTTTATGGCAGCCGAAATCTCCGTGTCTGGTTTGGAACTCGAACGAGTTACTGCGGCCACCGTGGCGACAGCCACTGCCGACTTCACGGCTTCATCAGCCAAAGTATTCCCAGCAACGTGTATTCCAACGCACTGGTGTCCATGTGTATGTACAACATGGACCTTAGGAAGCGTTTCTTTCAGATCCGCAACCTTACCCCACAGCAATTTGTGTTTAATGGCGTTGCCATTAGAATCTCAGAACCCATTCAACTTCCAATAGTGTAAATATTCATTGAAAGACTGAACACAGTAGTAGGAGTCACAGACCAGCAAGGTTAGTATCGCCGGATCTGCGTGTTCCAAGGCTAACACTAGAGCTTTGAGCTCAGCCAACTGTGCTGTACAATCTCCCAAGGTCTGCGTATAAGTATGTCGGGGGCAGAACACTTCCCCCTCCATAGTACCGCTCACCACTGCACATGTAGCAGAATATTGTTGTTTAGTCCCAACCGCAGGTTGCGCAGAGCCATCGGTATACATGACCACCTGAGATTGGTCAATAGGCAATGTGCCAGCAGGAACTGGGTATTCCATTTCATATTGAAGAAATTCTTGAGTCTGCAGTTTAGGGTCAAATATGTAATCTACATCAGTGGCTGTCAAGGACGTAACCCATTGTATCCATCGCGGGTGTAGAGCTTTCGAATTAGGAACACTCGCTTTTGTAACAGCCTCTAAGGCCGGAATCAATGATGCGTTGGCCCTGGGCCAGAGATCTTTCTTTAATCACAGCCATCTGTACAGCAGTGAGTATTTTCTCGGTTTGTGCAAATCGTTGTTCTGCAGCAGAATACAAGTGGGACTTGTATGCTATCGGGACTGTCTCACCCTCATTAAAGGTGACATATGTAAACCCAACGGCACCAGGTATTACCCTGATGACAAGATGCCTTTTATTGTCCCTAGTGTGTAAATGTTTAACTGCTAAGAGATCAGTTTGTAGATCTCGAAGAATATGTGTATGCTCAATCGTCCAAAATCTACTCGAAAAATCTGGGCGAATCAACTCGTATACGGGTTTTATATGCGTAGCATAATCAGGAATGTAAGTTCTGCCAAAATTCAGAAACCCCAACAATGACTGGAGCTTCCGAACTGTATTAGGAGGCTGCAATTGAGCACATTTCTTAAAAAAATGCGGTGCTAAGCTCTTGCCCTCATTCGACAACTCATATCCCAGGAAAATGACGCTGAGGAAGGCAATCTTCGATTTCTTAAAATTAAACTTATAGCCAATTTCAGCAAACCCCACAACAATGCGTGCTACACGCCTTAGATGTTGCAGAATCTCATCGTCTGTCAAATATATGTCATCAACATATGATAACGCTTCAGGGTCCAACTCGTGCAGAATTTCAGTTACACGAGCCGAAAATAGTCCTGGGCTATTCTTATACCCCTGAGGCAAACGACAAAACTTTTTCTGAGAGCCAAACGCACTGAAACTGGTATAGTCCCGACTTTCGGGCGCTATATTTTGGCAGAAAAATCCATTTGAGATATCTAATGTTGTTTTGTATTTTTTACGCACAATATTATTCATAAGCGCTGCGCTGTGTGAATTCTGTATTGCAAATGTGCGTGTATGTCCATTTAAATGTCTGTAATCCACCACTATCCTATATGAATGGTCCGGTTTAGCAACCGGAAATAAGGGATTATTCATCGGCGAGACACAGGGTTCAATTACACCCTGGTACTCCAATTGTGTAAGAATTTTCCTAACCGATGACCTTGCCTCAAATTTGATAGGATACTGCGGCTGCGGCTGAGGTTCGCCCTTTATTGGAATTACATGATAAGGTGATTGTCTATCCCACCCCACGTTATTTCTATATAGGGCGGGGTCTTGTGCTAGAGCCCATGTTTTACTATAGGACTCCGCTAGTTCTCTCGGAACAAGTGGTGAGAAGGAAGGTGTAATAACCTCTTCCCCAACCGGACAGTTGCGAACAAAGTCATGCGGCCAATCTTGTTCGGCCAGCAGAACGTCATATGATTTTACCATACGGTCCCCAAAAATGGCGTGTACAATGCGGTCAATGTCCCCTTCTAGTTGCAGAGTTACATTATATACTCTATCAGGATCAGAGACTCGCATATCTGCAGTTTCGA
Source organism: Pleurodeles waltl (assembly GCF_031143425.1). Taxonomy (NCBI): domain Eukaryota; kingdom Metazoa; phylum Chordata; class Amphibia; order Caudata; family Salamandridae; genus Pleurodeles; species Pleurodeles waltl. The sequence goes on from NC_090439.1 coordinate 561,917,899, forward strand.
CTTGTATGAAGTCATCAGTTGCTTTCACCTCCAGATGCTCTAGAGGACTCCGGCGAACTATTGTGACCTCTGCCACGCTGTCTAACAGTGCCAACGCCCATGTCTTGTTCGTCAAGAGAACTCTCTTCTTGAGCGGCATGTCTAACTGAGACTGCTGCCACTTTTTTTTTTTTTTTATTGTTGTTTTTGTTGGAGTGGTTTCTCTTCTTGTTTAATAGAAACCTCCGTTGAGCGTTGTGAGTCCTGTCTCGGTTTCACGTACCCATTTCTCCGCTCTGACTGCCCACCTCTCTCACTTCTCTTGTCTGAGGAGTCCTGAAATGGCGTGTATCAGTATATTGATATCTATCAGGCGTCTTCAAATTATCCCTATTCCTGAGATTATACCTATTCTGCGGGGTCTCCGGTTGCGGAGACTGCCCCCCACCTTTCTTAGGTGTTTGCTGTTGTTTCTTTTCCCAGCACTTTTTAGTACCCTCAGGTTGCTGTTGTTTAGCATTGTCTTTATTATTTTTACCCTGTAATTGGGGTTTTTGTGGTCTAGCCCCTAGGCTATCGCGACCAATACCAGAATATGTTTCTGCAATTATTCTCGGGAGTTCCCGCTCTTGATTAATCTGCGGAACATCCCGGAGACGCATTCGCACTGCTAGTGCTAGTGCCTCTCCCTTGAGATTACTCAAAATAATAGAAGAAACTGCGGCAAAATTGCCCATCAACTGCATGCCCAAATCTAAGGCAGGGGCAGCCCCATATTCATCTTGAATTTGTTTAAGCACTTCCGGTAAATTAGCTAATGTCGGTGTACCGTGTGCCGTAGTGTAGAGCGCGGCAAACACTGTGCCCCAGGTATTACAAAGGTCCACCGGAGGAACCATCCCATACGGCAAACACATCATCAATATTCTATGTTTATCCTGAGGTCCCGTATGGGGAAATACTGCTTCCAGCGTATTAATGTTTTGCGCCAGCCAAAATGGAGTTTCCTCACGTTTAGCTGGTACTTTACCCGTAACTGAGTGTACAGTGGCCGGATTAATACCCGGAACCACTGCATGTGGGTGCGCCGAAGCAGCATGCGCTGCATTAGTATTTAATGCCTGCATGACAAACTGAACCAGTCTTCTGTATGTAGCTGCTAAATCCATATATAAACGACGCACGTCAGCCACTACCAAATTAGCAACCGCAGGATATGGTGTGTAAGTAGCCAATAAAGGCCAGGTAGGACCTTCATTACTTAAGGGACCTAACCTAACCGGTGCTACCATGTGTGGGAGGGCGCCATCAAGCCAATTATGGTGTTCTTGATAAGATAAAGGTATCTCTAAGTATGCATAAGCCCTGTACTGTCCAGGGACATTCGCAACAGTGTATTCGTGAAAAGTGTTTGTACCCCCATCAACTGCTGGAAATACGACCCAAGAATAAAAAAGTTCTGTTCTATAGGCTGCATGGGCGTCCACCACAAAAGTGACCGGACCCCCCTAGACCATCAGTCCATATGCTATCAGATGTCCTGTGAGTGGTTGTCGCATATTAAGCGCTATATTCACTACATTCGGATTCGCCATTTGTAAAAACAGCACTAGGTCAGAGAAGGCACACCAATATCGGGGTTTTCCTTTCAAAGTTCAAGCTTGAACAACCGACCACTAAGTATGCACCTATCCCGTGGCGGCGGAAATCCTCAGCCCCCCGGACGTCTCCGCTTACGGAACTGAGGAGTCAATATATATATGAGACTGAGAGAGTCAGTCGGACCCAAAAATTAGAGCCAGACCAATCGTTGGCAGCGCCATGTCGCGTGGGCTCTCATTATCCTAAATGAGACTACTGGATTTCTAGGCAGCAGGATCGTTAACGGTGTGGGAGACTGAGTCTGACCCACTTGGAAGGACCTCTGTCACCCTAAACCCGGTTTTGCTCCAGCTAACTAGCAGTGCCTCATTTCTCCAACAAGGAAGAGATGATTGGGCAGCCGAGCGCATGACATCTTTGGAACTTCTCAGGGAAGTCGTGGTCACTCAGATCCAAACCAACTCTCTCATTTACAGTATGATCTCATATACAAATGACAAAGGCAGTATAAGTTTTATATAATGTTTTAATAAAACGACTGCATTTTAGATAATAAGGCGTCAGCCGCAATAACCAGAACCATACAACACAGTAGGATGGAAATAGTCACGAGGAGAGTGAAACATAAGAACAACGCTATCATGGTGTTTAATAATTTCTACTCTCCCTCAGCTAGTTCTATTTCGAGCACAGCATGTTAAGCTTCTAACTTGCCTTTCTGAATCACTGGGGAGACATCAGCCCTCATACCTGAGCAAAGGCCTGTGATCTTGGTTCAGCATCTGCAACGAGGCAGTCAGCCTCGGGTGTGGTTCCCTGGTCGGAATCTCCCTCTTGCGTGTGTTGGGACAAGGAAGTGTTTTTATACGTGATCACAAAATGTCCCTACGCAGGAATGCCAAAGACTAAACTCCTACCACGTTTATCGGCAATGTACCAGACTGTATCCTTGACTGAAGCACAGAGTGAACAAGAATGTGTTATGGAGAACTCCAATGCTGAAGTAGGCTAAACAATGTGATATGAATATAAAACAAGACCGTAGAACTGGCTATTTGAAAAATAACAGTACGAAGCCTAATAAAAAGCATTTAGAGCAAAGTGCACAGGGGCTCTAAGCTGCAAGCAAATGAATAAAATACATCCAGGGCAAAGTGCACAAAGGCCTAAAGCCAGAAGCAAATGCGCAAAGGATACGTAAAACTAACCACACTACAACCTGACCTGCTTGTGATTGAGAAATTGACGCATTGCTGGCCTTTTCACTCGCCCGTGAGGTGTTATTTTGACTCAACCCAGGTACTTTTTACGCTAACTGCACTAGCACTGTTTTTTAAGGATTTAAGACTCTTTTTGCTTTTTAATTCATAACTTGACTTGTGTATGGTGGATTTTTGTCATTCTGGTCTTGTTTTGTTTAGATAAATATTACCTATTGTTCTAAACCTGTGTTGTGTCATTTTGTAGTGTTTTCACTGAGTTACTGTGTGTGTTGGTACAAATCCTTTACACCTAGACTCTGAAGTTAAGCCAAGCTACCAAGGAGGTGATCGGGGGTTAACTGAGGGTGATTCTCCTTTACCCTGACTACAGTGAGGGCCCTTGCTTGGACAGGGGGTAATCTGACTGCCAACCAAAGACCCCATTTCTAACATTTACCATGTCTCTTTTTGGAGTGGTGGATGATTTTGTCTCCAACGCTGACCTGAATTTCTGGAACTTAAAGGCTGCTCAGGGGAGAGACAGATTGCCCACTGTGAAGGCTTTCTCCTTCAGCTGGAGAATCAGAAATGCCCATTATATAGAGGTAACTGTGCCTGTTCAAAGAAAGCCAGTGGGCCTGATGCCACTGCACATTTGTACTGACTGTTGCCTATGAAATGTGGCACAGAGGAGCATCTAGCTGAAGAAGCTTTTGTAAGTAGACACATTATTACTTTATGCACAAACCGAAGATGGGGGATCCTTTCTGAAGTTGAATCTATGGACCAGGTTTAAAGGAACATTTCCAGAAAGACTGGAGTCTTTAGGACACCCAGAGACAAATGTGTGTCTTTTTTTAAATCAATATTTGGACTAGAAGAACTAGGACAAGTTGCCAATTTCAGGAAAAGATCAGGCTTTGATGGATTATTGTAGAACCTTTCACACGGTCAGCTTTTCATCTTGTAGTTTGAGGCTACTGTGGACATGCTTAGCATACATTTTGGGCAGAAGTGCTCCACTATAGAAGCTTCATCTTCACAAGTTGTAAATTTTGGCCTGGAGGAACCACCAATGTTTACTGATCTGCTTTCCTTTGTTGCTCATTCACTACGGGTATTCTGGTGCTTGCCCTACCAGACCCTATAAAATGACAATAACTTTTGATTTCTAGTGGATTCTATTCAAGCAGTTAATGTTTTGTTAGTCCTGACAGCCTTAGGTGGGTCTGCCCTCCAATGTTATGCCTGCTTCCTTCCATTTTCTGACCTCATTTTTTATGGCTTTAGGACACTGTGCACTTTACCACTGCTAACCACTGCTAGAGTACTCGTGCTCTCTCCCCTAAAACATGGCAACATTGCCTCATCTCAATTGGCATAGTTACTTATAAAACCCTAGTAAAGTGCATTACATGTACCCAGGGCCTGAAAAATAAATGCTGCTAGTGTGTCTGGGGCACTGATCGTGCCACCCACCTAAGTAGCCCCTTAACTATGTCTTAGGTCTGCCACTGCAGAGCCTGTGTGTGCAGTTTTAAACTGCCATGTGAACCTGACAAGATAAAGCTCATGTCAGGCCTACACCTTTCCTTGTTATACATACAGGTCAACCCTAAGGTTGCCCTTACATGACCCCCAAGCCACGGTGCAATACATGTAAAAAGACAAGACATGTGCTTTTAAGTTTTACATGCCCGGGTATTGAACAACTCTCAAATTTGTTTTGCACTTTAGCAAGGCCTACCTCTCCTATTGGATAACATCTGGATTCACTTATCACACCTTTTAGGTGTAATTCACAATCGTGAAAGAGATAGGTTTAAGTTTGTCCAGATTTGGTGTCTCTGAACTCACACTTTAAAATCATGGTGAATTATGGTGAAGTCGGATTTTAAATTGCAGTTCGGAAAGTGCCACTTTTAGCAAATGGCATTTTCATACTTTTGCCATTTGGTGCCTACTGCCTGTCTCCAATGCACATCTGGGTTGTGGTAACAGCCACACACAAAGGGAGCTTAGGTGTGACTAATAGGTCATTCACAGCCTGATAGGCCATCCTGGGCATGAGAGGAGGGAGGGGCTGGCACACCTAAATGGGCAGTGTCTTGACACACACAAAGGGCTGCACACCCCCATGTTGTGAGTCTGGAGCCAGGGCAGGACGAGAGGACCTCTGTGCACTTCAAAGACCTTCCACTGAAGCTTCTTCCACTTCAAAGGCACATCTGAGTCGAAGTTCTGGGCCTTAGACACCACCAACTCTGTCCACCTCTGGACCTGAACATACTCTGCAAAGAAGAAGGATTGATGTGCTGCTACATGGACTCTCACTCTGCTGAGCTGCTACTCTGCTGGTTTCCTGCTTTACTGAGCTGGCCTACTGCCTGCTTCCCTCCTCCCTGGGTGTGAGAAGGACTTGACCTGCATCTTTCCATTCCAGAATTAAAGGTACTCCAAGGGCTAGCTGGCTGGCTTAATTCTACTTTCTAAAGTCTCAGGACACAAAAGACTTCCAACACTCTTGCTGTAGCTCTTTAACCCCTTCAGATCCAGCTCCTGACCCCCAAGAGCACTCCTCTAGTCTTGAGCCCTTAAAAGTGTTTTTGTGACTCCTGAAACCCAGTTTTGGGCTTTTTCGGACCAAGACTGAGCGTTCTCACACCGGAACTGCGTCGCTCACATAATGAATCAACACAAGCTGATGCAAGTTAGTCTCTTAACACTGCAAGTATCGCTGCTCATGTCCACGAGGTTTCAGCTGGCTATTCCGTGATACCCATCCAACTCTTCAGGCCCGCAGACCACCACCAGCGATTGGAGTTTGGCTGAACTTTTGGGAAGGTAAAACTTCAGCAGGACTTACCTGGGACTATATCCAACCCGTGCTTCAGCCTGAACTTTTGAAGTTTCCCCGGTCCAGTATGACCAGATATCCCCAGGTTGCACTTTATGCTTTTAAGCAGTATATTACATTTTAATATTTGAAAATTCATGTCACGTCTTCTACTTATTGGATTTTTGTATATTTGGTTTTGTTTTATTCATAAAATTAAGCTCTATTCTTCTAACCAGGTGTGGGTTTTTTGTGTCGTGTTTCCACTGTTTTACTGTTTGAAGTGTTGCATAAATATTTTACACATTGCCTCTTTTTTTAAGCCTGCCTGCTCTGTGCCAAGCTACCAGAGGGTGAGCACAGGTTAATGTATGGTGTGTATCTGACTTACCCTGACTAGGATTGTGGTTCTTGCTTGGACAGGGTGCATACCTCTGCCAACCAGAAACCCAATTTCTAACAACCATATTGCCCTACATCCATATGTACTTATAACTGTGGTGGAGTGTGATATGAAACTGTGGATAAAAAATAACCATTATTTATATTTTCATTACTGTTTGTGTTCCTCACAGAAACCAGGTTGGTGGCTCCCTAGAGATTATGGGCATCCAAAAGTTGGCTAAGGAAAAGACAATATTGTTCTTTGTGAGACGTTTAATTTTCTGGGCACTCCAAGTGAATTATTTCTGTAAACTGTGGTTACCCAATTCCCTTTTAAGTGGTTATAAATCGGTTAAGCATGAATTCTGTAGACCATCCTCAATTGCATGCCAGGGGTCAATTGTTAATTTAATTTAGTTGAAGTTTACTTTTTTGATATATTGCCGACTAGGAATTAAATAAACTATAGGTCTAAAAAACTGTAGGCACAAACTACATTATTATGAAATAATTTGATTTCACATTGGATAAATTTTGCGAAAAAAAGAATAAGAAAACCAACCATCTTCATCCTTTAAAATCATATACACTACATACTTCAGAGTACATGCCCACCCTCAACAAGCTTATAATATTTCATCTATCGGTTGGATACAAGAGACATTTGTGATAACATTCATTCCAGACACCGGATTGCCTTCAGTAGAATTCCTTCTACAATCTTCCATCTGCCATCTTTTTAAGTTAAGCAAAACATGGAAACATCAGAGTTCTATATTTATACCTTATTCATTTCAAATAAAGTACACATGCAATTATTTATAACTTGGACTACATACAGAGCTCTTTTTAGTGGTAATATAAAGTGAATTTCAAATAAAGTGCACTAAGTTTTTAGATATGTGGAACTAATCATGAATTTTAGATTCCTCAGTTTCGTCCCCTTATCCACATAAGAGATACTACTGGTTAGGAATATGATTGGAGACTGCAGTTATTAGGGGATGGGAAAGGGCAGGATCTCACAGGCTCTGTGATTGTTTGCTGACTGGGAAGTCTTGGAAACTGCTAATTGCCAATAATTTAGCCAACCCTCACAAAATAGCATTCTCCTATTTACAAATTAGTAATTTTTATGTAGCAATCAGCAAGCATTTAATACACTTAATAGGTATAATAGCAATGCATACTTTTTGACCTGTCTCACAGGAATAGGAAACTGCTATTGACTATTACACCAGAAATTACCCTAGGCAGTGGTTCCATCACTCTTGATCGAAGGTATGGCCTCCATAGAATGTAAGTTCGATCCCCATTCAGTGGAGTGATATAATCAAATGGCCCATCAAGTCATTCCCAGAGCAAGTTACTAGTGATTACCGAAAGTTTATTTCACCATCTCAGCAGCATGTTTTGGATGTGGTCATGGTAAGGACGATTGGTTACATTTCTATTTTACGTGCCTCACTCTTTTCTGCAGGTAGGAAAAGAGATTTCAGTTTCGTAGCATAGGCTTCAGGTCCACATTAATCCAGAACCCCTTGGGGCTATATTCGGCATGTGTGTTCCATGTACACAAATTACTCTATAGCAGCAACAATTTATTTTATTGCTGATTGCCAAATCTTTAATTTGGCAAAAATGAAGATCCTCTGAGGTTCCTAACTTCAACCTATGGCTATGAAAAAGTAAGCGGGTTAAACAGTCTGAAGAGCTGTACGTGCAAAGAATAGGTGCTGTCAAAAAAAACAGGGAGATTAGGTATGATATGCTGGATTGAGCTACATCATGCATTAAAGCTTTTAACTGTTTTAGGTGTGCTAGCGCATCACAAGATCCAAACTTTTTTTAATACTATATAAAGGAAACCTGCGCTAGAGGACGATAGATCGAAGCGACATAGGTTTGAGGGGATGTCACCAATAGGAATTGTGAGGATTAATGTTCCAATAACAATTCAACAATATTCAGTATTATAAACTTCAGTCAACCAGTTTACTAGCAAGAATACATAAGTTTTGTTTCCCTGTATTAACAATGCTAAGGTCACAAAGATAACTCTCAAACACAAATGATAAGCATAAAGAATCAAATCGGCTCATTGAAACAGCGTATATATCTCAATTTGATTAATACAGTTAAACAAATAATCTCCAATACAATCACACTTATCAATAATACAAAAACTGGTAATGATGGTACAGAAGACATTAGTTCAGCATTAAAATGATTTCAAACAAGATCATAAGCGATAGATGATTATGTCGCTAACTAACCACAGATTAGCATTACATGTTGGGCTTCATGTGAAAAAAAAAAGAACCACAAATTTAGAAAACTCTTAACTCAATTATGTCAATTTATAAAAATTCAGAATGTGCAGCAATTAAATCATTAGTTGCAGTTGGTACCTGAAAAGCAATGGAGACACAAGTCACATTTAATAACATACATTACCACAATAGTAGTAACAGCAAAAGGTCAGCTTCCACTTGTGTACACCATCAACAGCTTTGGCCCTTACGACAGCTAATCTTGACACTCAACTGCTCTCAAGGAACAATGAACCCCTGGTCCTAGCATTCCCCTTACACACACTCTCTCTCTAATTAGTCTACACAGATTATTATCCTAAAATCTAATCAACTCCTGATTGGTCAGTATATGGGGTGTTTTCATTTCAACCAATCAACAACTAATTTGATGACCTAAACTTGACAAACCTGTGCTAACTAGAACATTTTCTTTCAGTAGATACACTCTCCTTCTGTCTTGTCTGTAACTCCATTATCTCATCCACCTCTTTCATATCTTGTTCTCAGAAAGAAACTCTCTCACAGCAACCCGGTAGGGGTAGTTGTGGATACGTCTACACAAGCTTGAAAACATTTATTACAGAAGCTTCGAATCAAGAAAAATAACTACAGCATCTGAATATAGTCTTGCTCAGTGAAGTAAAAGTTTTCTCGTTTTACACGTTAATTTATCACTCATTGTTAATACGAAAATCATTAATAAACATATTTTAAAATTCACACTCTCACAATCCCTCCTCTGGTGACTATTCATGTCATCACATCACCTTTTAATACATTTTATTTATTATCATCAGATTTAAAACTATGTTTCATCAATTTCTAAATTGTCTCTTTTTCTCTTTTAATTATCAAGGTAAAATGCATTCATTTCTATTTCAAAATTAAGTTTATTCCTTTCTATTTTCCTCTTCCTAACACACTTTATTATTCAAAATGTTCCCTAAATTCCAATTAAACAAAACACAATTATTGACACCCATTTTGCAATTTTCAAAATATCATTTCTTCCCACATTACTAAACCAATTTCTCACAGCTTCAATTCTGTTCCCAGCCTTCTCCCAAATTGTGATTTCTTTTAGTTCTTTCAAATCTTTATTATTAATGTTAGTCACGTTAGTGATTCATTCTTTAACCTTTCCTGAATTGTCAGGAATGAACGAGCAACAATGATTAGAACCAATTCATTTACAAACTCCACCCTCTTTCGCCAAAAGAATGTCTAACACAAGACGATTCTGTTGTGCCATAGCTCTTGTAGCAGCTAATTCTGTATCCACAATTATGATAGCTCCGAAATATCTTGTCAACATATTATCCACTATTGTGGACAACTTCTCAATCTTAATCAAGTTTAGGGCCACTCCCACTGATGGAAGTATAGCCCCAGTGCTAGAAATTGATTCTCGCTTGTGTCTCGTTTGTGATTTAATAGAATCAGGAATCTTACTCAAGTCTTCCAATTGGTAGATTTTTAGAAAGACTACTCCCAGATCACATGTCCCGTACCATCCTCTAGGAAGATGCTAATATACATTTCGTCCGCAAATATAATAAATGCCAAGAATCAGAGGATCTTGTCCATTCATCATAAAATCCCACTTACTCTTCAATATAAAAACATACCTACACTTACTCTTTCCCACCAACAAACTATCATACTTACTCCAAGGTCTTTGTATCCAAAGTTTCCCTACATGCTCAGCATCTGTGATTAGTTTACCCTACTTAGTAATGTCAGTATATGCATAGTCTATTTCAGGCTTTCTACTTATTTTTCCCCAATCCATTTTTGCCTTGATTTCTCTCCTTCTATCTTCTGTATTATCTAAAAAATCATTTTCTACTGGCCTTAGTAAACAAGTCAAATTATTCCTGTGGGCAAAAGCAGTACCAAAGGTTAGAGCTGGCTCAAAGAAATCTCTCATAATAACTATGTTATTTTCTTTGTCTATTTTATTCAAACATCCTATGACAGGTACAAAAGACAATACCATGTCATAATTTCCCTAAAAGTATTGAATATACTCTTGATTATAGAAGCGTGTTAGCAAAAGACTGCAACATATAGCTTAAGTCACGGGTAGACTATGATACGTAGTTCCTCCTTCTACTGAAGCTGGAATCTACGTACAAACATAACAATCAGTCGCATCCATCACCTCAACATACTCATGCAATAAGTGATAGAAAACATTGAGAGAAAGATCTTTTCCCCCATGCAAATATTTTACATCTATTCTCAAATTCTCTTTAGTCAATGATTTATCAGCCAAGTCTAAAGAATGTATTTTCACAGTCTGATTTACTCCATTAATCTCATAAACAGACACTCCCACAAACAACAATAAACATATCAACACACTCATTACTACTTATCCAATTCCAAGCACTTTACAACAACTAATCATACAGTTCTGGTCCTGTGAATCACTGAAGAGTTTTTTTCTACGAAAAGACCACCATTAAGCAATCTGACTCTAAAAACTCTAAAAATAATGTGTGGTTCAACAAGGATTGTTCCAAGGCCACGTTAGCATTAAAAACAGCTCTTATGACACGTTCCCAGGGGGTGATAAAATCAGCTAGATTTGCCTATAATAAGTCCATAACACAGGCAATGAAAAGTTGGGAGGATACAAACTGGCAAAACTTGCTTGATGCAACAAAACATAATGACAATGTGACATTCTGGAAGCTACTCTCTAACAGACAAAGAGGGGGCAAGAACACTATTTGTAACCATATTCAACCTGAGAGATGGGTGAACCATTTTTCCAAACACTATGCTTTACCTTGCAAGCTCTCAATTCATGAACCTCTTCATCAGCAGCAAGTTAGAACGAGCTACCTACCTGAGGATTTAGGATTAGAGACCCTTATTTTTAATGATCCAATTATTTTTACATTAGAGGAAACTACAACAGCAATTAATTCCTTAAAATCTGCTAAAGCACCAGGCCCTGATAAGATACCGGGGGATCTTTACAAATCCGAACCAGTAAAATGGTCCTGATATATGAATATGATCTCGAACAAGATTGCAGCTGGGGGCCTAATTCCGAGTACTTGGAAAGGGGCTGAAATAATTCTGATCTATAAAAAGGGTGATGTGAGCTCCCCTGTAAACTACAAACCTATTAGCCTTATGGACGATCTTCAGAAAATCTTTGCTAAACAGCTTTTGGAAAGGCTATTAAGTTGGACTCAAGACCATCAGGTGTTATCTCCACTTCAGGTGGGTTTTCGTCCGAAATCCAGTACATTAGATCAGTTTTTTAGGCTGATGCTTTTATATTGGAAATATAGTCCTTGCAAAGCAAAATGTATATGTTGTTTTTGTGGACCTTCGATCTGCTTTTGACATGGTCCCTTAGAGAAAAACTATTGGAAGTGTTGCATAGAATGGGTACTCATACTAATATAATCCATCTAGTACAACGGCTACATGAGAACACATATGTTCACGTGAGATGGAGTAACCTGGGAGAATTGACAGATCATATTTCCGCTCAGCGTAGGGTTCGTCAAAGATGTGTTTTGGCCCCAACCTTATTTACCTTATTTATAAATGAGGTGGTACAACTTTTGTCTCTTTGTCAGAATGATGCCCCCTCTTTAAATGCGCAGAAAATCCCTATATTACATTTCGCAGGTGATTCTCTTCTCATCTCTAAGACCTCAATGGGTCTTCAGATTCTTATTGACAGGTTCAAATCCTACTATGCAGCATATGGCCTGGAATTGAATGTTAGTAAAATTAATTTAATGGTGTTTAGTTTAGGATCAATTAGGAGATGTACTATTATTTTAAATGGGACCCCTTTAAGTAAGATCAGTTCAATAGACTACTTGGGTGTGAGGATTTCAAATAACTTACAATGGGAGGATCAGATTAGTAAAAGTGCGGCACTTCTTCAGCAAAGGGCGGGCACCATCCTGCGTTTTTATAAAAGTACTGTAACAAAAACCGTCTCTCCGGCTATTAAGATCTAATTGGCAAAGGCGCAGGGTGTGGCCATCTATGGTTCAGAGTTGTGTGTGTCCCGAAGTCAGAATTTTCTAAGTCTCTGTCAAAACAATAACTCAAAAATTCTTCTTGCCAATCACTTGAATTCAAATATGCCCATTTAGGTTCAGCATATCTCTTGCTCGCAACTCTTTTCCTTTTTGGTCGTCTTCCACTTTCACTATCTTCTCCACTCATTTGTTCTTCACAGGCAGCTCTTTCTCCTCGGGTATTGATGATATCATATCAACCTTTCCCTTTTCTACAGTTCTCTCTGGCCAATTATCTCCTTTCAATGTTCTTTTTGGCAATAATCTTCTCAATACTGAGTCTTCACTTGCCTTTGAACTCTTCTTTTTAGATGTTCCCGCAATTGGTTCTGGAAGAGTATAATCCACTTGGGCGGGACTATTCTCAATTCCTTTCCCAATGGGGTCTGTCTCGTCTTCGGTTTGGTTGGACAAACCACTTGCTACTGAGGTTTCCCTCCTTTGAGCAGATTTTTCTTTTGTGGTTTCCTCTTCTTTGTTCTCCCTCGAGAACACCCTCCTTTGATCAAAATCAAACTCTCTTCCTTTGTCCTGGACTGATGCTTCTACTCCTTTTACAGCTTGTTCCTTTTCACCATGTTGTTCTCTTTCATCTGTTATAGGAGTAGGTACATCTCTGCCAATGTTGCTGTTTTGCTCACTGTTCTTTCCTTGGTTTACAGTATTGGCAACTGTTGGCAATCTCAACAGCTCTTCTTCTATCTCTGTTGGATCATGCACTTTTCTCATATGGTTTGCATGCGCCCTGTTCGGCAAACCAGCACATTTACTGAAGTTGTCATTGTGAGCACAATTTGATACGGGCCCTTCAATGTGGTTCAAGGCAAGACTTTTGCACATGTTTCCTTATGAGCACCCAGTTTCCCGCTCTCAGACTATGTCCTTGACCTTGTATTTGCTGGGCTGTTGCAACTTCCACCTGATGAGAAAAAGACCGAACTACATCAGCCAGGCTTTTGCAGTAATCAATCACTATCTCATCTGTAATATTCACAAGTGCGTTTGCAGGTATTGCTGCCAGTCTCCTTGCTCTCCCCATCAGTATCTCATGTGGAGATAACCCAGTCTTTTTGTCAGGTGTACTTCTCATTGACATTAGCACTTGATGTAGAGCATACAGTCATTTTAGATTTGTTGATGCACACAGTTTTGCCAATCGCAATTTCAGTGTTCAATTCATTTGTTCCACTAAACCTGAAGCTTCTGGGCGATGGCTACAATATAGTCTTTGCTGAATTTTTAATGCAGAGAAAAGCAGTTTTATTACCTCATTATTGAAATGTGTACCCCTATCTGATTCAATCGAGACAAGAAAACCAAAACGTGGAATTAGTTCTTGAAAAAGCAACTTAGCCACAGTCAGATTGTCATTTCTTTGCGTCGGTAAGCCTCAATCCAATGACTGAAAATGCACATAATCACCAACACATATTTCAAACCAGCACATGCAGGCATCTCAATAAAATCAGTTTGCATTCTACTGAATGGACCTCCTGCCATCCCTATGTGCCCCATGTTGACAATTGTTCCTTTGCTGACATTCATATGTTGGCAAATTATGCACCTATGGCACACGAGCTCTGCCACTTGTTAGAATTTTGGATTGTACCAGTACTGTTTGAAACTCCTGATCATTGCATCCCTTTTTATGTGTGTTTGGTCATGGTAGTATCTAGCCATTTGCATCAGTAGACTATTTGGAACGAATACCTTTCCTTCCATGGTCACACAAATCTCTTCCTCCCTTTGTATGCATTTATTTTTAATCCAATCCATCACCTGGAACATTGTTCTGTATTGCTTTCAATTCTTCTAGTGTTTCCACTATCTGTACAGTAACATTTGCATGAATCTCTTCATTTTCAGACATCAATTGCCAGGTTCCATTAAATGATATTCCATTTAGAGCACAAAATTTTGCAACCTGGTCTGCCTAAGCATTTCTCAATGTTACATAATCTTGTCCTCTCTGGTGTGCACTACATTTGACCACGGCAATTTTCTCAGGTTTCTGCACAGTAAATCATGTATTCTTTCCCCATTTCTTACGGGTGATCCTGAAGAAGTCAAGAACCATCTTTGTGACCAAATTTGCCCGAAATCATGCACAATTCCAAATCCATACTGACTATCAGTGTAGGCTGTGATTTTCATTTGTTCAGATAAATGGCATACTCTGGTAAGAGCCACCAATTCTGAAACATGAGTGGATATTACTCATGTGAGCCATGAAGCTTCTAGTATGCCTGTGACTGTACACACTGCATACCCTGCTCTCAATGCACTCCTGTTCTCCCGTAAGCAAGATTCACTGACAAAAATAATTTGATCATTATCTTCCAAACAAGTAACTTTAATGTCTTCCCTGGGTTTTATATAAAGTTTTGTCACCTCCAAACAATATTGTTCAACATCATCTATGTTAGACAGATCCTCTCCCTCATTCGGTGATAACGTTGTTGTGTTAAGCACTGTGCACCTTTTTATTGTCATGTTTGATGCCCCAAGAATAACTGTTCCATAGTGCGTTAATCTGGCATTTGTCAAATATTGTGTCTTTGATCTGGTCAGTAAAATTTCAATTGAATGAGGTACCATTACTGTCAGAGGATAACCCATCAAAATGTTTTCACTTTGAGTTATATTCCGCTCCACTGCTGAGACAGCTCACAAATATCCAGGTAGGGCTGCTGCAACATTATCTAAAGTAGCTGAAAAATATGTTACTGGGCGATTAACACCACCATGTTTTTGTGTTAAGATAGACAAAGAACATCCATCTCTTTCGTGACAAAACAATAGGAATGGTTATGTGTAGTCAGGCATACCTATATCTGGTGCTTGACACAAACTTTCTCTTAGCTCAACGAAAGCTTTCACACACTCCTCATCCATCATTATTGGATCTGAAACATCCTTATGTGTCAACCTATGCAATGGCTTTTAAACTGCTGAAAAATGTGGGATCCACTGTCGACAATAACCTACCATTCCCAAAAACATCCTTAACTCCTTTTGAGAACTCAGCATTTTTATTTTCATTATTGCCGCTACTCTCTCTCTGGAAATTCTCCTAGCCCTTTCTCAATCAAATGTCTCAAATATTTCACCTCTTTCTGGCAGTATTGCAACCTAGCTAGAGAAACCTTATGACCATTGTCTCCCAGGAAATTCAAAAATGCAATTGTATCTTCCCTACAGCCTTCCTTTGTCTTTGTCGCTTTCTTTCAATAAGTCATCAATGTACTGCAATAAGGTCGACTTGTAAGGCATCACCAGTGACTCCAAATCTTTTTCAAAATCTGATTGAAAATTGATGGTGACTCTGAAGACCCCTGAGGAATCATGCACTACAGTAGACTCTAGTCAGGAATTTGAAACAAAAAAGATATCTGCTGTCCTCATGAAGAGGGACTGAGAAAAATGTTTGGCACAAATCAATGACTGCAAACCATTCTGCATCACATGGAATCTGAAACATTATCACTGCTGGATTAGGTACCACTGGACAACATTTCACAACAATGTCATTCATCTTCCTCAGGTCTTGAACCAAACACATTTTCCCATTCGGCTTCTTCAAACCCATGATTGGTGAATTACATGGACTACTCATCACATCTTTCTAAACTCCTTGTTCCAAAATGTGCTATATCAGTGGTCTTATCCCTTCAATGATCTAATTTGTCATAGGGTATTGAGCTGTTTGTGGAAACACCACATTCTCTTTCACTGCCACTCTGACTCCTTCAACTCCCTTGATTAAGCTAATGTCTTTTTGTGTCAAATCTCAAACATTTGGTTTAACTCTTTCCTGCAGATCAATCAGGAAGTCATTCTTTTCAAACACTGAGAAGAAACCAATTAAGTCTTCCAGATCAAGTTCCTCGTGTGTCTCATCTTCATTTACTACTTGGTCTTCTTCTACATTCAACAAAGCTAGTTCACAACCCCTCATACTTTTTCCCTCATCAACTCCTCTCCATCAATGCTAATAGTCTCCATGGTAATTCCCTTTCTGTAGCACATGATTGAACAATTTATTCTGCACAGCAAATCTCTTCTCGACAGTGATACTGGACTGGAATCACAAATAACAAATCTATGGTAGTCTCTGAAATGTCCAATCTTTACAAGAACTGGTCCTGTAAGGGCATTAACCAACTGCTTGTTTGTGACCCCTCCTTCTGTACTGTCCTTTCAGAAACAGGTACGTCTGGTACCTCAACTGTCCTTATTGTCGAGCCGGTTGCCCCTGTATCAACCAAAAAACTAAGGCCTGTTTTTATACTTTTTTAACACCTCATTTGCGCCACTTTTTGATGCAAAAACGGCGCAAACTTACAAAATACAATTGTATTTTGCATGTTTGCACCGCTTGTGCATCAAATAATGACGCAAATGCGGCGCTAAAAAAGTATAAATATGGGCCATGTACTTCACCCTACACATAAGGACCTCTCTGAGCGACGTCTAATGATGCACCCATCATGTTTTCCTCTTCATCTGAACTACTCAACGGCCATTCAGCATTTATTTCACTTTCACTCTGTAAGGAAAATTGTTCGACTATGTTTACACCTTTGTTTTTACACTGTTTTGTCGCAAGCTGTGAAAACATAACCTGTTGATGCTCCATTTGGCTCTATATTAATTTAACCTGTCTCGGTAATTGCATTTTCTGTACATGCACCATCTGCACCTGTGGCTGCCATTGTTGCATTTGTGGCATTTGTACCTGTTGTACTTGAGGTTGCACATTTTGCATTTGCTGCACTGGCTGTAGAGGTTGAAAACTTTGCATTTTATTCATATTGGTTTGAAAATGTTGATTTTGACCTCCCATCCTAGGTCCTCTCATGCCTTGAATGAATTAACACTATTTGTTTGCTGAACCATTCCTCCTACCTGATTCAACATCGGACACTGTCTTTTCCAATGTCCCAGCAATCCGCAAATTTGGCAAGGTAATACTTTTCGCCACTGCTGTTCATCCTGCATTACCACTGAGCTCAAGTCTATATTTCTATTCACCACTGGAATCATCATTCCTCTTCCTTTACCACAACCTTGGCTCAAAAACAATCCATTCCCTGTGGCAACTGCTGTAAATTGCCCTGCAACCCTCTCTGTGCTGCTTTAATCTTCATTACCATCGCCTTTTCTTTCAGCTTCTTCTGCTTCAACTCAATTTCGTCACTACAATATTTAGCATATTGCAGGACCTCATCAATCAGCTTTGCTTGCTAGCATATCAAATGATTCTTAATCATTTGACTCACCTCTGGTTTCAACCCATTGACAAACCTGAACACCAAATGATTAATATTTTCTTTTTCAATTGTCTCTGCACCACTAAACTGAATGCCTTCAACAACCTCTCATAGTACGCATGAATTGACTCCTTCCCTTCTTGTGTTGTTCTGTCAATGTGTTGCCAATAAACACTTCATGGCGAAACTCTCGTTTTGAGAAATTCAATGACCTTATAGTAATATTTCATTACTTAAGGTGACGGCGCACCACTCTTCAAATCTCTTTGCAGCTCACTCGTCGGCCAATCAACACTTCTTTTGCATTCAATCCACAAATCTGCTGGGACCACAATGTCAAAGAGCGTATTCAAGTCTTCCAAAAGACACTTTGAAAGTTTCACAAACCTATCTGTCTGCTGATACTACTTCATTGGCTTCTCTCTCAGTCTCAGATAATCATTTGTAAAACTTATGATGTCGCTTCTATTACAAGGTACATGAATTAAATTCCCTCCTGGTGTTTCTCTCATTGGTAAAAATTTTACTGCATCTCCTGCCTCATCATCTTTCTTAGGTCTTTCTCTTTTTCTGTCCCATTTACTCTCCCACTTATCTAATGCCCTCCAGACCTGCACCTTCTCAAGTAATTCTTTGACATGTGTTCTCATCCCTGCAGATCTCATGTGAATAAAATCTTCTTCCTTTACACTCAGTTGAAAACTCCTTTTCATTTTTGTTGAATCAATATCGTATTCATCTGCAACGTCTTGCAACTGTTGATAAACCCTGTTTGCTCCGTTCATAATGACCATAGGTAGGTATCCCAATTGCCCTTCAGTACAAGACTCAAGTCTGTTCACCCCCATTGTTCCCTCCAGAGGTTCATTCCCTTCCATGTTTAACCTCACTCTGGTTATCATATCTTCTTCCTTGTCTTTTCTCTCTTGTTGCTATGTTTGTTTGGAACTATTTAAGTCCTCCAACTAGTCTATTATTTCCTGTGCAGTCAAACCTTTCAGTGATACTCCGCTAGTTTGTGCACCTGTCCTAAACTCGTGCTTGGTTGTTGAGCCATTGTTCCCGATGTCTTGACAGGTGACAAATCTATTAAAGAATTTGTCTCATTTAAACTTGGTCCCTGTCTATTCTGCACATTCAGTAATGAATTGTCTCCACTATTGTCTACTAGAACATATAATGGAGTTACTGGACCCATTGTAATAGGTACAGTAATTGCATCTGGATTCATCAGTGTCCCCGCTCCTAATGTTTGTTCTACTCTCATGGTCTGCATTTGTGGAATCTGTATGTGTACAGGCTCTCCTAACCTTGTCCCTTGACAACCCTGCGACAAACCTATATTTGCTGTTGTCCTCACTGTCTGAGCTTCTGGCTGAACCTCAGGAATGCTCATTGGAATCTGTTGTCTATTGTGCATCGAGTCATTAAAACTACTCTGCATCTGTACTCTCTCATGACTCAGGTCACCCCTTGCCTATTCTGATGCCAATGATGAAGTAGGAATTGCGCTACTCATACCGCTCCCATTCGCTCCACTCATGTTCTGCTGTCTCATATTGGGCAGGAGATATGTCTCTACGACATGATTAAAAACCTCATCTTCCTCTGTGTCATCATCGTTAAACATAACCCTTTTCGGCTCTTTTGTGTCCTGTTCTAATGAATTCTTCTTTTTCTTTTTCTTTCCATCTTTTGTTTCCACTTCATCTTCACCTTTAATTTGCTGGGAATAACACAAAACCGGTGTAATGTACCTAATCTCCACTCTTTCTGCTCCTCATCCCACAATGTTTCAGTCAACGATTTCTCTACCCTTTTCATTCTCTTTTCACATTCTAAGGCTTTCTGTTCCTTCGCTACCAGCTCCCATATAGCTAAAGCTTCATACTGTGCTGGCCTCGGTGGAGGTTTGAGACTGTACATCTTTTTTCTCAAATTAGCCAGGACCCTCTAATTGAACGTACCATGTTCTGGAAATGCTAAACAACCCTCTTTCTTTGTGATTTTGACCCAATGATTCAACCAAAGGCATGCCGCTGCACCTCTCTCCTCAAACACAATGTATGCCGGAGTATTTTCTGGCAGACAAATCTCCCCTCCCAGTACCGGAATGTACTCATCACCCGTTAACGCACATTTTAAAGCCTTGAAAAACATCATTTTGATTCAATTTATTCTAACACAATATTCTCAGGAAAAAATGTAACTTCAAAACAATTAAAGAATCAGTAAATAAGTTTAAAGAAAGAACAACCAATCATGTGATGTGACTGTTATCCCACAATTCTCTTCAACCCCCCCTTGCCTTCCAATCGCCTTATGTTATTATCGGACTGGTTGACAAATCTGTGCGCAACTCCTTTCTGTCTCCTAACCAATCCCAGCGCAACACCACTACGTCACGCTCAACTCATTCACTCCCCTCAGCACCCTCGTACAATGCCTTTCACATCTCACACATACTACAATCAACGAAATATTAATTTGCGAGCTAACTCAAAAATAAGAAAACAAATTTGCTCACTTACTACAGGTAGGGTAACACAAACGCTTCAGAACTTTCCAAAGAAACCTTCAGTTTTCACCTACTCCTTTTTCACGGTTCCCACAATCGCGAGTATACTTCGACCAGCAAATTTTACTACTCCACTGTTCCTTGGACTATTGTCTAGTGCACTTAGTACTCACAAAGTCTTCAGTATATTCCGTATATTCCTCACAAACTTGATTTACCAATCACCAATGACAGATTGGCCTACTAAAAGAACGAATTACAACATATACCAAGTGTCTCTCCACACTTGTCAATATTCTCCTGAGTCCCAGGCCTCTCTCTCAAGGTCTGTCATCAACAACCAACCACTTGGATAATTTTTTCCTGCAACAAGCACCACACTCGAATGAAGAACACCGCTTCCCTACTCTCATACCTATAGGAGTACACCCACTCCATCTAATCACTAATTTGAGTATTCCTACTCCTCTAATCTCAAATTCAACACGATCATCTGCAAATTCGCTAAAGCTGTGCAAGCGCAAACACTCTATACACCTCATTCAAATACTGTCAAACACTACTGAAAACATATCCATCAACCTAGGGGGTTTCCAAGAACTGGGGAAAGTCACTTTAAGGCAACTAGCCACTCATCATGTTAATCTGCTCAACAATTATGAAAAAGAAAAAGAAAGAAAGAAAGAACAAACCACTTAGACACGATCGATCCTCACAGTCCCATTATGACATCATCAAAACAATGACGTAACCGTAATCTGCTACCAAAAAAACTGCTAGAGCGTCACGAGATCCAAACTTTTATTAATACTATATAAAGAATCCTGCGCTAGAGGACAATGGATCGAAGCGACATAGGTTTGAGGGGATGTCACCAATGGGAATTGTGAGTATTAATATTCCAATAACAATAACAATTCAACATTATTCAATATTATAAACTTCAGTCAATAATCACACAAGTTTGGTTGCAAGAATACATAAGTTCTATTTCCCTGTATTAACAATGCTAAGGTCATGAAGATAACTCTCAAACATAAATGATAATCATAAAGAATCAATAGCGGCTCATTGAAATGGCGTATATATCTCAATTTGATTAATAGAGTTAAACAAATAATCTCCAAAAGAATCACACTTATTAATAATACAAAAACCGGTAATGATGGCACAGAAGACATTAGTTCAGCATTAAAATGATTTCAAACCAGACCATAAGCGATGATTATTTCTCTAACTAACCACAGATTAGCATTACATGTTGGACTTCATGTGAAAAGAATTTAGAAACACAAATTTAGAAAACTCAACTCAATTATGTCAATTTATAAAACTTAATAATGTGCTGCAATATAATCATTAGTTGCAGTTGGTACCTGAAAAGCAAGGGAGACACAATTCACATTTAATAATATACATTACCACAATAGTAGTAACAGGAAAAGATCAGCTTCCACTTGAGGACACCACCAACAGCTTTGGGCCTTACGACAGCTAATTTCGACACTTGAATGCTCTCAAGGAACAACAAACCCACGGTCCTAGCATTCCCCTTACAAACACTCTCTCTCTAATTAGTCTAAACAGGTTATTATCCTAAAATCTAATCAACTCCTGATTGGTCAGTCTATGGGGTGTTTTCATTTCAACCAATCGACAACTAATTTGATGACCTAAACTTGACAAACCTACGCTAACTATAACATTTTCTTTCAGTAGATACACAGTCCTTCTATCTTGTCTGTAACTCCATTGTCTCACCCGCCTCTTGCATATCTTGTTCTCAGGAAGAAACTCTCTCAGCAACATTTTACTTCCATCCTCGAGGAAAGACCAGATATTAGTAACATTCTCAAACAAAAGGACATTTCAACTTATGCAGTGCTCGGTTAATATATGACCTTGTAGGACATGTCACTGCAACCCGCTAGGGGTAGCTGTGGATACGTCCACACAAGCTTGAAAATATTTATTACTGAAGCTAGGAATCATAGAAAATAACTACAGCATCTAAATATAGTTTTTTTTGGTTAAGTAAACGTTTTCTCGTTTTACATGTTAATTTATCACTCATTATTAATACAGAAATCATTAATAACCATATTTGAAAATTCCCGCTCTCACAGATGTGTGGGTCTTTTTACCCCTTTTGTAACTTTTAAATGGTCAGCCTCTAAAGGGATGGTACCTTTTCTTTCTTTTTATGTATTTTTGCTGATCATATGTACTTTGTATGAATATTTCTGAATTATTGAATAATGGTGGATATTTGTAACTAACTTTTTCTAACTGATTAATAAAAAAATGAAAAAAGTGCACTGTGTAAACCATATAAAACTAATTATATTTTAGTTTTCCTATTTTCTTTAAACTCCCACCTCCTCCAAACATTTAACAATACCAACTCCCTCCATGCAGTCCACTTGAAAAGTTAAGAATATTGCAACCCAGGGCATTATGCGAAGGTACAAACCGCTACATGCTAACTCCTTATATTCCTTAACATAGCAACTCCCAAGCACATCATTCCCAATGCCGCTCAACTTAAAAGTTAAAAATGTTACATTAAAAAACACAAGACTTTGTGGGGAAGTGTAAAGTGCAAACACCTAATATTTAAAAACATCATCTTTAATACAAATCAACTCAGAATTTTATGAAACAATAAACCATGAATTTGTGGCGAGGTATAACATGCCAAATGTAAGCTCCTTATATTCTACTTATGCCGACATTCCCTCACCTTTAGGTTTCATTTTTAATTTGAGCTAAATGCAATTTCAGGGAATGCACTTTCATTCAGCCAGCTCCCCCAAGCTACTTAATTTATTTTTGGTGGGTTACATTAATGTCCCTGTCAATGCATTGTTGTCAGGCTTGGGTGTGGTAGTACTGCTGCATGTAATAAATAGTCTGTTTGCTAATGCAAATGCATCCTCCTCTGTTGTACTGTTCATTTACTTCATTTCAATTGGATATGTTTATCCCAGTCCATTCCCAATCAAATTTGGTGGATTTGGCCTCTGTAACATGTTAAGCCCTATGACTATGTATCTTCTGTATGCCTACTTGTGGCTGAGAATGGTGTAGTACATTTACAATAAAGAAGACCTGTGATGAAAAAGATGGACAAGATGATAATGAGCAGATACGTTGCTGCCAATCTTCATTACCTTCAAACCAAAGAATTCTCAAGGGATTGCCAAATCACATGTATTTTGCAGAATTACACTTTTAGATTTAAATTTGATTGAATGGTCTTCCAAATAAGAGTACAACTGTTTTGCCACAAGACTTTAAATGAATTTAGTTATGGCGGAAAAAAGTGTAGTTTGCTAGCAGTTTGCAAGTTCTTCAGGTTTAAAGCTGTTTTTTCTCAAAAGAAGTTTCACATTACCCTGTTTAAGTTCTGCATGAACAATATCAGGCTTTATGCGAGATCAATGATTTTATAAAACATTTGGGTATGTTCTGGAATTTAATTATGAAGAATTTCATTTGAAACAAATTATCAGGGGAATCAGATTTGTATGTGTTGACTGCTCTTTAAAAAGGAGTCAGTATTGGGACATTGAAATTGCCAAAGGAAGTGAGCATTAGCTTCTTCAATTATGTTATAAGGTGAGTCTCATTACTGTTACCAGTTTCATCACTCAAGGGGAAAGGGGAATTCTTATGGAAAGTGGCACAAATGTGAGTAATTTTCTTATCAAAGAAGAGACTGATTGAGGGGTGGAGTTGGGCAGATGTAAAAGTTCATTCATAATTTAAAAAGTGAATTTTTGCTTGTTAGTCCCACTAAATAACCATTTTGCATCATAAATGGTTGTCGTGAGAGTTCTTACTTTTGCAAAAGCCTTTATTGCCCCCTAAAGAATCGCCGGACCACCTGCAGAAAAACACGAGTCAGCAATTGAACCACCACCCTGTCTTCAGGGACAGGCTGAGAAGGGTGTTTTCCTTTGCTGATCAGGGGCCATATCAGTGTCAGCCTTTAGCATGTGCGAGCTGGACCCAATCCCAGGGTACAGTCCTTGGGGGGCAGGAGTCACCTGCATCAGTCTTCTTCCAACGTGGCTCCAAAAAAAAGCATTGAAATGCTGTGTCTGGAGGCTCCTCGTGCCAGTGCCTACATTTTGACTGCTCCTCTTCTCATGGCTCGCCTTTCTTTTGTCTTTTCCAACTTCCCCCAACACAACCCATTTTTTTCAACACAGACAGTTTAATAGGATAAATGGAAAGCAGTGGCAAGGACACTTAAATGGGTCCCACTGCAAAGTACTGGTAGAGGTCCCCTTCCCCCTGGACGCAGTATGCACAGTGTACTGTGTTGAGGGGCCCTCTGGAGCTCTGCCCCTTCCTCCGCTCCAGGGGTCCTTTGTTACACGCCTGATGGAAGGGGATGCCAAATTTGTTCCACCTCAGAGCAGTCTCTGAGCAAAGGCCAGCTCTGATGTGGGCTTTTCAGGTACAGGGTATAGCTGAACACCTGTTTTATGAGCTTGCAGAGTGCTTCATTTTCAGACAGCAAAGCTCAGTAACAAAGGTCAAACCTTGGCCACTGCTTCCCGATTGGGTATGCTATCTGAAAATAAAGCACTCACTCGAAGCACGAAAAAATGCACACAGCCCACGGTGCCGTATAGATCACACTATTTTCTCATGCCATTGGATAATTTGCGACGTTGCATTCAGTTAAAATTGTCAGTGCCTAACGATGTTTTGGGTAGAAAATGAAATTCACATAGTACAAGAAACAAACTAGTTGAGAAATGATAGAAATTGAAATGGAAAAGGTAAGGAAGGTATAAAAGCCTGTCTGTTAATGCTTGTGCTGCAAAGCAACTGCCGTAGCTTTTGTTTAATTAGCCCTAGAGTCTCTTATCTGACTGAACCAGAAGACATTTCAAAACAATAGTGACATAGCTGAAGGTTCTTATCAGTCAAGAAAGGACATTCAAGAGCAGTGACGAACCGAGTCCCGAGTTTCCCTCTGTGCGCCCTTTTTGTACTGCTCTGATTCTTATAAGTTGTTTTAAGGCGGATTTTATGGAAGGGGAAGTTTGAATAAAAAGGATCTATGGACAATAGGACTCAGGTAGGATCTCTAACAATAGCAATGCGCCAAGGGCAAATTAGAAAGAAGCACAAGAGCACACATTCTCTCTCCTGCAACTTCAGGCCAAAGAGCGGTGAATGCAAGAATGCAAACAATGGGAATTCCAACAGTTCTTTCGGTGTGAAATCTATATACTGTAGCATTCGTGTAAATGACTGACTAAGCCATTTCAAGGTATGAAGGAACAGACATGAACATGGCAAAAGCTAAAAGGGTATGCATCTGCTGCAGAGCTAGACCTGTCTCAATAAAATCCTATTTTATTTCAAGAAGAAAAGGAATTAAAATGGTTGTTGTTCATGTTTGTACCGGGAGTTTGGGATTGTGGATATTTCTGATAGAGCAGAGCGAGACAAACAGAAAGGATCTGCAAAGTGTTTACTTGAACCGCTCATTAAAATGATGCTGGGACGCCATCTGCTATGTAGATCGTGCCAACTAGGCCCGGTAACTGACGGAAAGTTGTCGAACACCTATGCTCCTTTTGGAGGCTCATTTCATTAACGGTGGAAAAGAAAACAACACATCTGTTGGTCAATCTGTCAGGTATCAAGAGGTTTCATTGGCAAACGACCCTTCGATTTCAACAGCAAAAAGACATTCAGGAAGCTCAAAGAACTGAAGAAAGAGTGTGAATTTACAAATCTAAGTCAGACTTATTTTCCCTGCTGGTACAACTTCAGAGTATCCGTATAGATCTCAGAAAAACACGTGCAGTTTGCGTTCTCTGATGCAACCACTCTACATGAAGCCTTTATCACAGACAAACAGGAAGCCGGCCAACAGGCTGTCAGATAGAGAGGACTTGCCAAAACACATACTTAAGATAGCATGGCATGCTGTGATAGCATATTTCCATTTAATGAGTGCTTTATTTTTATTTTCGATCTTTTAGTATTTCCCCTTGCCTGTCTGTGTTGCAGATTTTCAGTATAAGAGAGAGATAAGATATTCACAGAATTCTATGCCACACACACAGATCACACTCGTTTCCAAAACAGTTATTCCTTCAATTTCTTCATGCTAGTCTGCCTTTATACGTTTCGGGACAGACATATAGGTCTGCCAAATAGGCCTTGCTCACGTGACACGGCATGACACCTCTTTTTAATGGAACATATGATTGTGCAATCATGAAAATTAAAAACAGAGTATCGTCTTTATTACCAAGTTCACACTACTTACAAGGCGATCGGATTAATCAAATCTCGCTCAAATACTTGGATATTTGCTACTGCGACTTTGACTATTACAGCACACTGCTTCACATTTGCCTACTTCAATTTACTTTTAAAAATGTATATATTCACGACACATTTTGAAAGAACTGTATGCATATTCAGGGAAACTTGATGTTCAGAATTAAACAAGATTTTAACTCAAACTGCGCATACATTGTAACCCCAGTGGGTTATTTCGGACAAAAGCCCCGTTAAATGGGCTGATCTCCGATTGCCTTATCTGCTTCAATGTTTTAGCCATCTTCGACCACATGCTTGCTTGCTGTGCTGGCTGTTCTCTTTAAAAACACAAATATAATTGCACTCACTATTGCATTCCTAACTAAATATTGAAATGTACACTATTTCAAACACATTGTTCTATTGGTTTGCCACCTATGAAGCCCAAGTGGGTATGCACAGTAAAAAAAAATCTATAGCAGTGGGAGCCTCACAATTTATATGATTCATATATTATTTAAACAAGACAGACTCCCATAATGTACTTCTCTCCAATCTTCCAAAAATAGGCAAGAATGTAATCAATACCAAGGATTCTCCATACAACTATATTTTTCACTCATAAATCTTCCAGTCCAACTTCCCCAAAATCAAAGAACCTTTAAAAAAAAAAAAAAAAACACAAGTCTTGCTATTGTACTAGTTACTCAAAAAGATTGTTCTGTAGTCAGCTGTGCACCTTATCCCCTTATTATGGCCGCATACAAGTACCTATACCAAGGTTCTACAGTTAATTCATTCTGCCTACTGAAAGCATCTCACTTATTTCATACCAGACAGTACTCACTCCTGTGGTATACTGTTATGGGGGCTCCGTGCTCAAACTTCACAAAAAAGTGGAGCATTCCTCTTCCATATTTAGCCCGTTTGATATTTTGCTGTCTAACTTAATGATGTATGTGTTAAACTTCTGTCTCACTCGGCGTTCCCTGTCACCTTCCCTAGGGTGTACTGGTACTGCATCTATGACAAAGTACCTTAAATGACCAGTTGTAGGTGGCTGGCCTGGTTTGTAGTGGGTACCTAGGGTATTTACACATTATACCAGGTCCAGTTATCCCTTATTAGTGAAACGTAGGCAGTGTCTAAAGGCCAGGCTCTCTAGAGGTAGCTGTAGCTGAACAGCCAATGCTTATCTAGGAGACATGCAAAGCTCATGCAATACCACTATAGTCACACAGTACTCAAACACATGAAAGAAAATACTCAATGTTACAAAAATAAAGGTAATTTATTTTGGTGACACAAATGCCAAAAATACCATAGAGACTATACTCCCTTAGGAAGTAAGTAATACACAAATTAAATACACTAGTATGCAGAAATGTGCATAAAACAGTTAGAAAACAGTGCAATTAGTGAAAATCACAATAGTTAGAAATGGGACTGGAGGAACACAAACCTTATACTAAGAAAGTGGAATGCAAATGTCAGTTTTCCGCCTAGGCAAGTGTAGTGTGTAGAGGGGCCGTGGGAGTATTAGAAAACACCAAAGGTAAGTAATAGAACCAACCCCAAAGCCCATGAAAGCAGAAGTACATCACAGTAACTTTCCTGGAACACACAAGAACACGAGAAAGAAGAAAATGCAAAAACCAGAAGAGACTGAAAGACACCAACAGTGGATTCTGTTAATACCTGAAGTCCTGTGGAAAAAGGGGACCAAGTCCAAGAAACACCAAAGAGTCCAGGGAGAACAGGAGCCCCTGTTAACCCAGACGAAGGTGCAAAAGAAGAACCACCGGTAAAGAACAGCAGTCGGTACTGCACCCAAGAAGACAGATGCGGGTTCCTGGTTGGTGCAGAAAATGTCCCATGCCTGATGGATGAATGCAGGCTGGTTTGCGTCACTGGATTCTACCAACAAGCCGTGGCACACATAAAGCTCACAGTTAGCGGAAAATGGTGCTGCCCAGGACCAGAAGGGACCTGGTGGACTCTACTCAGGAGGTGGAGTCAGAGAGGGCTCTCAGCAACTCAGAGAGCCCACAGAAGACCAAGCAGTGCGCACAGGAATCCCAGAGCAAGGGGACAAAGGAGGTGCAATAGGAGGCCCATGCAGCACTACAATAAGGGATCCCACACTGCTGGAGAACTCCTCAGGAAGATGTGCATTGCAGGATAGAGTGCTGGGGGACAGAGCTGCACGGTGCACAAAGCATTTTGTGGAAGGATGCCAACCAGCCTTGGCAACTACAAAACACGCGGTGCACAGGGGTACTGTCTTGCTTGGGGAGGCAAGCTGTTACCTCCACCAAAAATGGACAGCAGGATGTCAGGACCGTTGGGACCACCACAAGTGATGCTGGATCCAAGCAACTCGTCAGGAGAGGGGACCCACGCCACCAGTCGTCGATGTAGAGAGGTGCCTGCTGAAGCAGGGTAGTGACTCCTTCACTCCAAGGGAGATCCTTTCATTCTTCTGGTGGAGGCTGAAGAAATGCTGTCCTCTGAGAGTGCACAATCTGGAAACAGTTGCAGTTGCTGGCAGGAGCTGAAGATACAATGTTGCAGAAGTAGTCTTTGCTTCTTTGCTGCAGTTTGTAGAGTTCCAGGACGGTCCAGATGGAGTTTCTTCGGTGAGAAGGTGAAGTAAAGGATGCAGAGGATTCCTGCTGGAGTCTTGCAGTCCGAATCTGAAGAACCACCCAAGGGAGAAACCCTAAATAGCCCTGAAATTGGAATTGGTCAGCTAAACAGGTAAGCACTGTTAGAAATGGGGACTTTGGTTGACAGTCTGGTTACCCACTGTTCAAGCAAGGACCCTCACTCTAGTCAGGGTAAAAGAGAATCACCCTCAGCTAACCCCTGCTTACCCCCTTGGTAGCTTGGCAGAGCAGTAGGCTTAACTTCAGAGCGCTAGGTGTAAAGTATTTGTACCAACACACACAGTAACTTCCTGAGAACACTACAAAAGGACACAACACTGGTTTAGAAAAATGGGAAATATGTATCTAAACAAAACAAGACCAAAACGACAAAAATCCGACATACACAAGTCAAGTTATGAATTTTTAAAGATTAAACTCAAAAATAGCGCTTAGAAACAAAAATGCTTAGATGAGATGTTAACACGGCATCGTGACGGAGTCGTTGCCAACAAGCCGACACCAGCGGCGCCAGACACGGAGTCGTGTAGACCCCCAAGTACAGTACCTTTGGTGAAGAGTGAAAACAAGACGATGCGCGAAGTCGGGGATCGCGGCGTCCGTGCGAAACGTTGAATCCGTGCACTTCGAGCAGCGTCAGTCACGACGTGGTGCTGCGACTTCCACGGAGTCGCAGACTTCAGCGGGGCTGCTGCGGTGTCGGGGCTGCGAAGAGCGTCGCGTTCCAGCGAAGGTCACGGCGTCGGGTGCAGGCGGCGTTACCGGATTCAGCAGCGGCGTCGGTCCGGGGTCGTCCAAAGCCGATTTCCTTGGATTTCCACCAGCTTTCCTTTCAAGGGCCCAGGGACTGGATAGGGCACCACTTGTCAGGGCAGGAGTCTCTCCAGAGACTCCAGGTGCTGGCAGAGAGAAGTCTTTGCTGTCCCTGAGACTTCAAACAACAGGAGGCAAGCTCTAACTCAAGCCCTTGGAGATTTCTTCACAATATGGAAGGCACACAAAGTCCAGTCTTTGCCCTCTTACTCTGGCAGAAGCAGCACTGCAGGAAAGCTCCACAAAGCACAGTCACATGCAGGGCAGCACTTCTTCCTCAGCTATCAGCTCTTCTCCAGGCAGAGGTTCCTCTTGGTTACAGAAGTGTTTCTAAAGTCTGTAGATTTGGGTGCCCTTCTTATACCCATTTTAGTCTTTGAAGTCACCTTTCTTCAAAGGGGACTCACACCTACTTGTGAAATGCTGCCTTGCCCAGGCAAGGCCTCAGACACACACCAGGGGGTTGGATCCGGCATTGTCAGAGGCAGGCACAGTCCTTTCAGATGAGAGTGACCACTCCACTCCTCCCTCCTAGCAGAGATGGCTAATCAGGAAATGCAGGTTACACCCCAGCCCCCTTTGTGTCACTGTCTAGTGCGAGGTGAAAAACAACCCAACTGTCAAACTGACCCAGACAGGGAATCCACAAACAAGGCAGAGTCACAGAATGGTTTAAGCAAGAAAATGCTCACTTTCTAAAAGTGGCATTTTCAAACGCACAATCTTAAAATCAACTTTACTAAAAGATGTATTTTTTAATTGTGAGTTCAGGGACCCCAAACTCCACATGCCCATCTACTCTCTAGGGGAATCTACACTTTAATCATATTTAAAGGTAGCCCCCATGTTATCCTATGAGAGAGACAGGCCTTGCAACAGTGAAAAACGAAATTGGCAGTATTTCACTGTCAGGACATGTAAACCACATTATTATATGTCTCACCTTATCCATACACTGCACCCTGCCCTTGGGGCTACCTAAGGCCTACCTTAGGGGTGCCTGATATGTAAGAAAAGGGAAGGTTTAGGCCTGGCAAGTGGGTACACTTGCCAAGTCGAATTTACAGTGTAAAAATACACTTACAGACACTGCAGTGGCAGGTCTGAGACATGATTACAGGGTTACTTGTGTGGGTGGCACAACCAGTGCTGCAGGCCCACTAGTAACATTTGATTTACAGGCCCTGGGCACCTCTAGTGCACTTTACTAGGGACTTAACAGTAAAACAAATATGCCAATCATGGAGAACCAATTACGTACACATTATACACGGAGAGCATAGGCACTTTAGCACTGGTTAGCAGTGGTAAAGTGCTCAGAGTTGAAAAGCCAACAGCAACAGGTCAGAAAAAATAGGAGGCAGGAGGCAAAAAGACTGGGGATGACCCTGCATAAGCAAAAGTCCAATAAGCACCTATCAGGGGAGGACTCTGATGTCACCTGCTGGCACTGGCCACTCAAATGCTCCCAGAGTTCCCTGCCAACTTGGAATCCAAGACGGCAAAACCCAAGGGCCCTCTGGAGGAGCTCTGAGCACCACCCCTGGGGTAGTGATGGACGAGGGAGTGGCCAGTCCCCTTTTCTTCCTCCAATTTCACTCCGGAGCTGGGACTGGGGGTCACTGAGCCGGTGAATACTGGATTATGCAAGAAGGGCACCAAATGTGCCTTTCAAAGCATTTCCAGTAGCTTGGGAAGGATACCCCTCCCAAGCCTGTAACACCTATTTCGAAAGGGAGAGGGTGTAACTAACACCCCTCTCCCAAAGAAAATGCTCTGTTCTGCCTTCCTGGGTTCGAGCTTCTTGAACAACAGGAGGGCATAAACCTGTCTGAGAGTGGCAGCAGCTGGGGCTGCCTGGAAAACCTCAGAAGGCTGTAGTGGCAGTAGTAGGGGTCCTCTAAGGAGCCCCCAGAGTGCATGGAATCATACAACCAATGCTTGGGGTATGATTCCAACATGATTGGCACAGGCCCCCCACAGGCCCCCCACATCTTTTTATATTTGTTTACCTCTGTGGAGGTGGTCGTCTCTGGGCTCCTTGGCCCTGGAGACCACCACATCCCTGGGGCTATAAAAATATAAAAAGATGTTGGGGTCCAGATGGACCCACCTGGAGCCCAGAGACGACCAACTCCACGGAGGTAAAAAAATATAAAAAGATGTGGGGGGCCTGTGCCACCCCACCTGGGCTTAGGGTACCACCACCCCTGTTACTTTTCAATTTTCAAAGAAGGAAGGAGGACCCCCTCCCAGGCTATATATGGCCCAAGAGACCAACACCTCCCCAGGGCCAGCTAGTGCAGAACATAGGACAGTGTCTGCGTGGCCCCCCTCCTGGAATCATATATGGCACTGGGGACCGCCACCCCACAGGGCCAGCTCCTGCTCCTTCCCAAGGTGCTCACAAGTAAGTTCCAAAACTATTGAATAAGTGTGTTATTTCTTTGCACTTTAATTTGATTTTAAAAAATGATAGTGGTGGATAGCCCAGAGTTCAAGTATCAACGTACTTATTTATTTTGCATTTGATTGATTTTTCATCTTTTGTAAAGGAAAATCGCTGCACAGCTCAGTACCCATCCTTTTCTACATGTTTGTAACATTTTCTATATTATTTTACTATGTGGCCTAGATTTCAACGGGCCATCCAGCCAGTAGGCCCAGTACTAGTAGTCACCAGTACATGAAATAAATATTTCAGTTGTATATGTTTTTAACACTTCGTTTAGGGCAGGAATGGCATTGGGTTAAATGAAAAATGTTGGCCATTTTTTTTGCATTTCATTCTTTTGCAAAGCATCTATATGTTGTGTGGTAATATTTGATGGCATAGGAGGATGTGTATAGTGTTGTTGTGAAATTTTTACAGCTCAGGTAATTTGTGTGTTTTGCATTCCTGAATCAATGTTAGTGTTTTCTTCAGTGTTACAGCCTTGCCTCCTTATGGCCATTGTGTGTGTTTGTGTGTGTGTACAAATATTTTACACATTGCCTCGGAAATAAGCCTGAAAACTCATGCCAAGCTGCCATGGAGGTGAGCACAGGTTACCTTAGACGTGTGACTCCTTTACCCTGACTAGAGTGACAGACCGTACTTGGACAGGGTACAAATAAATGGCAACTAGATATTCCATTTCTAACAATCATTCAATCTGTTGGGAGGAGCACCTAAAAAAATGGCTGAACATGGTTGCAGTAGTGAAGGTGAGGAGAGCCAGGAAACATGTGCCACAACTGGTCAAATCATGGTGGAAGGTCTGGAAGAAGAGGCTGACATCCTCAAGCAAAGCAGATCTGTCCCTAGCAGTGCGCCAAAATCACCCGTCTCAGCAACCTCACAATGGCATAGAAAGACTCAGAGTCAGATGGAGACCCCACAGCTTTCGGTCACTTCATCCAAACGCAAATTGAGTCTACCACCACCTACATCTCAAAGTCACATATATTAGTGGCTCCACAAGAGAAGAAAATCCAGACTGAAACTATGGACATCTTTAGGCAGGAGCGGCCCTACGACCGCAACCACCCAATGGCACGTTTGTACAATGGGAAACTGGCACAAATGGTGGCGCTATACCTCCTGCCTTTTTTGTGTGGAAGAAGTAGGATTCTTAAAGTTTTTGGCAGCCATCTGCCGAAAATAGGAGGTTCCAAGTCGGACCTATTTTGCCAGAGTGCCTGTTACAGTGCTGCATCACAATGTGCTGTAATTGGTTGGGCAAGCTTTGCAGTAAACTTTTGTCCACACTATCCATCTGACCACAGCTATGTGGACCAATCGGCAGGCTACTGATTACATGTGCATCTCTGTACATTGGATCCCTTTTGTGGGGGTAAAGCAAAAGCTAACTAAATGTCTTGGCTAGGCC
This sequence comes from Pleurodeles waltl, assembly GCF_031143425.1. NCBI lineage: Eukaryota > Metazoa > Chordata > Amphibia > Caudata > Salamandridae > Pleurodeles > Pleurodeles waltl. The sequence goes on from NC_090439.1 coordinate 561,951,723, forward strand.
AGGAGGCGTTTGTGGATTTCTGCTACGCGGAACTCCATGAAGTGCACCAAAACTCTGCTTTACTCTACATAGTTCTGCAAGGGGGCAGGGCTGGTCACCACTTATTCACATGATGTTTTTCTATTACTGAAGTGGCATTTTCAAGGAGAGGGCGAGTTGTAAAATAGAAGAAAGTTGTACTGTAGATACAGTATTTATCTGGAAATGTCACATGATTGCAGTGTTAATCTACAAGTTTTGAAGCTCCAGGCAAAGTGCTTAATTTGTGCTTCCGGTTGCAGGAAGTGAGCACTTTCACTCGGTTCTGCACAGCCACATCAGTCCAAGAGCACACTTCAAAGCAGTGCAGTTGTCCTTGTCCCAACAACTCTTTGAAAAGGCACTCCTTTTAGTGAGTCATTTTGCCAACTTTCCCATCTCTCAGCCTTGCCATGGGGAGTAAGATGCAACAGTTCATTGCCCCCACCCACTATTTTCTACAGCCCCAGGGGCAAACATCAAGGCTGCTCATTGAACTGATAATCTCAGTAGTAAAAAAAGCCAGCTGTCTCGCACACCTAATGGCATGGGTGCTTTGGACTCTACCTTCAGAATGCTCATCTCTTCGAAAACATGTTCTCAGATGGGATGATCCTCCTTCACCTCTTCCTTGGCCTAACACTGGTACTCTCCCAGATAGTCTGACATGGTGAAGCTTTGCAGATTGCGTTCGTAACCCAATACTTATCATATTCAGGCACCATAGGATTGCACAGCAGCTTACCACTTCCGGAACAGCCTACAATCCCAGGGTATCCTGTGTGTGCACTCGCCGGAAGCATGCACCATAGACCAAACCAAACAAAACCAAGTCATAGGCCAAATATCCGTACAGAGTGGTCATTGGCCGTCTGCATGGCAGAGTTCTTTATTGCGTGCAGTGGTAGCCATTGCTGAGTTGTACATGTGAGAGCACATCGGTAAACTCCGCTCCATGGTGTAGGCAGAGTTTTTTCTGAACACCGCGCTCCTAGCACAGAGCGAAGAGACCAGAACTCTATGACCTCTGCCCACGGAGCAAAGTTTACTGCCAAGCCTAGTCTTGGCCAGGAAGAAATTTTTAAGAGCATCCACAGCAGGCAACAATAGCTATGTTTGCCATGGAGAAATCACACACAGCTGCAAACATCTTGGACAAATTTAATAGCAAGTTTACTGAATGGCTGTGACCCAAAGGTCTCTGAATTGGATTTGTTGCCACAGAAAATGGCAGTAACATAGTCAAGGCCATGGCAGACAGCGGCTAGTTCAGGGTCCTGTGTTCTGGTGCACTGCATCAACCTGGTTGTGCAAAACTTTCTCAAAAAAAGAAGGCATAGTCAGCAACATACTGACCACCTGCAGACAAATCTGTAGTTATTTCTGCCCTTCTTTTAAAGCCCAGAAACAGTTGGTGATTACTCAGCATGGTTAAAGAGTACTCGTTTAAGCCCTGATACCTCAACCTATTATATATTGCAACATCTGTTTGTGCAGTACAGACAAGTCAATGACTATGTCATTGTAAGAGGAGGGGATGCAATTGGGAAAGCTATGACCATGGATGTAGACAAATGGGGCCTAGTCAAATGCCTGACACAGATTCTGCTTCCTTTTGAGGTTTTCACACCAGACATTAGCAAGGAGGACAGTACGATGGGCCAAGCTATCCTGTTGTTGCGTCTGCTACAGGACCAGCTAAAGACGGTGCCTGCCAATACCAGCAACAAGAACAAAGGCAACAACAGCTGATGAAAAATCAGACCCAACCACTGCATTGGCATGGTTTCAAGTGGCAGGTCTTAGGTTGAGTTGGACCAGTGTGCAGTGCAGAACCCCCCCACATTATCTGCAGGACATTGGAGACGATGCCTGCCTCCCTCACATGCCATTGCCTGTCCTTTTTTTTATATCACCTAGAAGGGCTGCCCCAGTATATCATTGATTAAAAGACTGTCAGTGGTGATGCTAAATTCCAATGTGTTGCTTCTTGCTTTCAATGGAGAAGATAATATTTTGTTCAACTACCATGTTTGGATTGGAAGAGGTAACTGATAACTTTTGCACAAATGAGTGGTGATATATTGAGTAATTGAGAGACATAATTAATGATGTATGTGGTGCTGACAGTGAGGGAGGGAAATATACAAATTTGTAAACTTGATTCTGATGATTTGCAATGTTTGGGGGCTGATGGATGATCATTTCTACACAAAATACCCCAGTCATGTTTCTCAATTTGTTCTTCAAAAGGAGTGCACTTGACTACACAGGTCTACCGTGCTCGGTTTGGGACTGGGACAGAGTAATCAGTAGGAGGAGGATGGAAGGACTTAGGGCTGGACTATCTCAACAGCTAGAAGGAGAAAAATCATCAACTTCTAAGAGAAACCATGATGATGGGAAAGACTCTGAAGCCTAGTACTCTCTCAGCTCTGGGGACTGGAGAGAGGTGCATTGTTGGAAAATAATGCTAAGTATGTGTTTGCAGCATTGCTGGCTTCAACATCAAACTCCTGTTAGGCTCTTGCTCTGCCTCTGAGTCTTCTTGGTACACTCCTGACTCCTCCATATACCTGACATGTGTCATACTTAACCTTTCATCATTTCCTTCCACAACTGATTGATGATGGTGTGCTGCTCCTCGTCCCAATGAATATTGTTGTGACTTCCTTGGTGTAGTGTTTGTCTTTGTCACACCTTTCCCCAAATCCCTTTTCCCATCCATTGATCGGACTTTTAACCCTCTTCCCCAGGCTGTGTGATTTATTGCGGTATGATTTAATTTTACACCATAAATGGATCACACACTTGCTGGGTCGGGTTTGGTAAAAGCAATACCTAATCACTGCATCTATCAACTGAGCAATATTCCACACCATCCCTGACAACATCATAATTCATGCCTTGTGTTTTGTGGTGCACAAACACTTAACCTTGTCTAACCACTCTTGACTCTGAGCCCACTTCTCCTGACTCCATGATTTTATTTCTTAAGTTTTGTTTTTAAATACTGGCTTCCCGCCATTGCATGAAAAAGTTGATATTGCTAGTTTTGATTATCATATCAGGTCATTGTGGCAGTCTGGTATCAGTCTTTCTAAAGTTATGATATAATTTGACCCACTAACTCTCTGTTTTCTTTCAAACTAGTTGACAGTAATGGATAACCCTTTGATTAATCCTGCAGCTGGAGTTTGCATAGGTGGGAGTAGCATGTTCTGTCTTCCATGTTAGCATGCTAGCCTGCTACTACTATTACATACCACCCTCTTAAGATACCACCTTGGGAAAACCCTGCAGTAAGAAGACTCCCTCGCTTCATCTATTCAGGTACGTGAAGATCTATGGATTGAAGTGAACTTGTTTAGTTAGCAATTACCTCCTACTGAAGAAGATTTTGTCTATGTGTATCTATGGGGGTTATTACAACTTTGGAGGAGGTGTTAATCCGTCCCAAAAGTGACGAATATACCACCAGCCGTATTACGAGTTCCATAGGATATAATGGCCTCGTAATACGGCTGGTGGTATATCCGTCACTTTACCGTCACTTTTGGGACGGATTAACACCTCCTCCAAAGTTGTAATAACCCCCTATGTTTTTGTAGGCAAAAAAGGCAATGGCAATCTAGTGGTCACTATAGTGACAGAGGGCAATACAGCAAAGGTATAAGTAAGTGACATACAGTCTTTTTTTAGAATATTTTAAAAATTGGCTACACTAAAAGACAGCAGTGCAAACTAAAACACCCAAATAAACATTTGAGCCATAAATCAAGTAGAATATATCATCACCTTTTTATTTTTAACAAATACAAAATCCCACCATTTCTACCCCTGACAGTCCCACCCCTCTCAGCAAACAAACAGCCTGTCCCCAAAGAGTTCAATGAAAAGTCCAATATGAAAAGATTTTCAAAACCCTGTCCCAACTCCCTCCGCACCCTCTCCAACCACAAGAAGCCCCTCCCATCAAAAGCTTTTGTGGAAAAATAAAACTGAATTACATCTAATTTGTGAGTAAAGGATTATGTAGTATGGCGTACAAGTTGTGGTGCCAAATTAATGGAGGCATGCTAGGCAGCTCTTTGAGTACTTTGCTACTGTCTGCAGCTGAGGCAGCTGTAGTTGACAATTATCTATCTTTAATTCCAATGGCCCTCCTCTTCCCCAAATGCCTTTCACTTAGTTTCTACCCTGACTTCAAAGAAGGAGATGAATAAATAAGATACATCACACATCATGAATAAAATGCGGCTATATTTGTCCTGTCTGCAGTAAGTAGACGGGGAAATGATGCACTGCACTACAGGAAAAGGAACAGGTTATATAGATTGTATTTGGTACATTCATCACAGAGTATGCCAAACTTGAAATCAAATCATGCAGGTACTAGTCCCACTTTATTCACTGGCCTCTCCTATGACCACAAATTCTTTCCATCAAATTTATTTGCCAGGCAGTAAGGAAATTAAACTTGACTTACTCTACTGTTCAGTAAGGCAGAGGGATTTGGCGGGTAGGTAGAGCTTTTGTTATAGAATAAAGGGGTGTCACTGATCATTGATTCATCCTGTGCCTAAGCTTTGGCTTATTCAGTCACTGTATAGATGAAAGTCTAAAGGGAAAAATCTGTACAGGCATAAAATAAAACTGTTATGGTAAACCATTAAATATAATTTCGCTTGGCCATAGAAATGTGTGATATGCCAAGAATGTTTTTTTAATTTGTTTGTTAGGATGGGATGGAAGAAATTAGGAGTAAAGTATTAAAAGGTGACTGAGTGGGTGAAGGGAAAACAACACACCTTGTGTGTTTGGTTTGCATTGCACTGAAAACCTTGTAAATGCTGCATTAATTGCAGCAGACCCACATTGCACAGCCAACACTGCAGGCATGAATTGAACCATATTGCACTTCTTTGGTCATGGGTTCCAAAATGGCATGGGCAGGGAGGGGGTTGATGAATGATGATGATCGGTGGGATACATGTCTGCCTAGTTTAACAAATACAGTGATCCAAGGGATTAGAATACATATGAAACCACCCCCACTTTGAACCAGAGTTTTGATAACCATAAAATGCAAAATAAGTGAATTAAGTGAGCAGCATGCACCTCTACAGAAGAGCTCCCTTATTTATTCATTGAGGCAATTATTCAATCATCCTTTCATTCATCCTACTATATTCACCCATAGCCACCATGAATTAAGCTTTACTTTATCTCATCCAGTCTTTCACCAAAATTCACAATCCATTTTCTATCCATTTAGTATCCATTATCCATCTTGTTTGCAATAATCCTTTCACCGATCCATCCATTTACCCAATACTCACCCACACATCCTTTCACCCACCCATGCATCCTTTCACTCATTTCACTCATCCTTTCTTTTAACCTTCCATTCTTTCCTGTTTCCATTAATCCGTCATTTTAGCATACATCATGTGTGCTTTTGCTGAGTTGCAGATAGAAGAGGCATAAGTAATCCAACTACCGGGGATCACAATCACAACGTTGCCCTTGTAGCTCGTGAGTAATAGTAATTGTCAATAAGCAAGCAATGTGACTTACCACCGCTGGTCCCTGTCTCCACTTTTCCCCCTGCTCCATCTGCTTCTGCAGCATAACTTGAGCCGGTGTGGCTAGAAAACATTGTATAGAGTTTAGAAGTCAGGTACACCTCTGCTTAATATTTTTAATTAAAAAAATGGAACCGCAATACATCATTACAGTTCCACTGCAGTATCTTCTATTAAAATATTACTCCGGGCAATTCCGTTAGTTTACAATGTTAGAAATGCCAGATAGTCAAGCCAAACAAAAATATTGTGTAATGGAGGGGCAAACCTATAGCCTATGATGATGATGACTTGGAATTATTGAAGCTCAGTGAAGGGGTGGAATACAAATGGTCAATGAGAGACAGAAAAAAAGATAATTCAGGGATAACAGGAATTACACAAAAATAGGGAAGTTGAAAAAAGGAGACAATGTGAAGTAAACAAGGCAAAATTAAAAGCAGTAGTATATTGGGTAGAGGTAAAAGTTAGGGAAATAATAATAATATTAAATAATAGGACTTACTGAGATGGACAGAGTCCTCAGCATTGACCTACCTCTGTGGTGCCCCTCTTCTTGCCCTTGGGCGCTGATGTAAATAATAAAGAAGATTAAAAAAATAGATTAATGGTGCAGTTAATCTTCACAAAATTATTATATAACAGGCAAAAGCAGTAGCATTGTACTTAAATCAGATCGCATATGGTACTATTATGATCAATGAGTTGGCTATACTCCTAAAATCCGTATTCCAAATTTCCTCAACAAAACCTACATTTGGAACTAATGCATGGCAATGAATGATCTATTTTGCAATGCATACATACATACTAGTACTAAAAATCATTGTGAAATTGCTTAGGACTGTCCAAGCTACATAAAGAAAGTCACAGAGAATGCAAAGTCACTGATAGCACTAATTCACTATGGTGACAGGAGGACAGAGGAGTCTGCATTTTAATGGTTTCTTAAATAATCAGCCAAGGAGAGTACCTACGAGTACGATGATGTAGCACTGAGCACCTGCCTAGCTCTAAATGGATCACATAATGAATAATATTCTTAAAGTAAACTGAATGTAACTTACCTCTGAGTGTGAGCAGTATTAAATTCAGAAAAAAGTTAGCTTTGTAGAACACAAACACAATAATATAGTTAATACTCACTGAGTCCTAGGATCTCCATGCCTAGCAGGTCCAGCAGGTCCTGCTTGTGGTTGGTGATATCCACCCAGCGGTGCATCAGCTGCTGGGTGGTGAGCTGGACATGTGTGGTGCCCTGAACATATGTGCATACTCTAGCCCAATGCAGCTGATGCTCCAGCAGGGGGTAACCGCTTTCAGCCGCCCTGTTGCCTGCTGCCAGCATGGAGGGAAGGTGGCACTGCACATAGAAAACCAGTGCTGCCACCTTCTCCTCATAAAAGATGGGCCAGGGCTGCACTCCTTGGTGGCTCTGCCACCAACAAGGTAGATGGCTCCTCCTGGCTGTATGAGGGGGCCTGGAACTGCTGCTCCCCTGTTTGCCGGCACCTCCCTGCACTGCCATAGTGCAGAGTGGGAGGGTGAAGATTAAAAACAGGAGGTTAAGGAAGAAAGAGATAACTAAGAAAGTAAAGGGGAAATAAACAAAAATACAAAAAGTCACAAAAAGCACAAAAAAAAGACACACTAATGCAATATATAAAAATAAGGGGCAGAAAAAACAGGAGGGTGAAGTATTGCAAAGTTTATTAAGGGATGAAAACAGGCAGCACCATAAACAGAGTGAAAAACAAGATGGCCGTGCAGATGCGAACTGCACGGTGCCATTCTCAAGGGATTTTGACCACAAGTACATACTTTGCGTGGCATTTGAAGTAAAAATCCATGCAAATGGGCACAACAAGGACCTCCACCTGCCAGCAGAACTCCACAGAAGAGCTTTTTTGATACTCTCCACCGAGGTCTAGCTGTACCTTGATGATGAAACCAGTAGTAGGTTCATTGTGTTCTGGTTCAGGGAGCACATGGCTTGGACCTTCTGGATATACTGTTCTGAATGGAATAGGGTTGAGACTAATTTGAATATTGCTGGGACCAAACTGAGGTGACATGGTGTACAAAAAAACATTGGATTGGGATGCAACCCCGAAAAATTACCAGTCTCTGAGATTATTTCTAGCATTCCATCCATCACTTTTTTATGTGCTTTAGCAGGTTCCACTCCCTAGCAGGTGTTTGTGCAAGATAGCAAGAAAGAAGAAAGCTTCAGGTAATAAGCCCAATGAGACAGGATACAATCTACTATCAATAACAGTCAGTGCATTTAGGAGCATCACTAGCTTCAAAACATATTTAAAAAACCTTCACATGGCATTAATGGTCGTTCCCCAACTGTAGAAGTGAAATTTATAGATAGGACCACATTTCAATAAGAACACCCATTTTTATAGTGTCATCTTAAAGGGGGTCATTCTGACCCTGGCGGCCGGTGACCGCCAGGGTCACCGACCACGGGAGCACCACCAACAGGCTGGCGGTGCTCCCTCTAACATTCTGACCGCGGCGGTTCAGCCGCGGTCAGAAACGGAAAGTCGGCGGTCTCCCGCCGACTTTCCGCTGCTCGGGTGAATCCTCCATGGCTGCGGAGCGCGCTCCGCAGCCATGGGGATTCTGACACCCCCTACCGCCATCCAGTTCCTGGCGGGTCTCCCGCCAGGAACAGGATGGCAGTAGGGGGTGCCGCGGGGCCCCTGCAGTGCCCATGCCAATGGCATGGGCACTGCAGGGGCCCCCGTAAGAGGGCCCCACAAAGTATTTCAGTGTCTGCAAAGCAGACACTGAAATACACGACGGGTGCAACAGCACCCGTCGCACCTTCCCACTACGCCGGCTCCATTCGGAGCCAGCGTCCTCGTGGGAAGGTAGATTTGCCCTGGCTGGCGGGCGGCCTTTTGGCGGCCGCCCGCCAGCCCAGGGCAAATCTCAAAATACCCTCCGCGGTCTTGTGACCGCGGAGCGGTATTTTGTCGGTGGAACATTGGCGGGCGGCCTCCGCCGCCCGCCAATGTTAGAATCACCCCCAAAGTGTTTTATAAGGTAAAGTAACAATATAAATGGGTGTCTTTTTCAGTAAGGTAAACCTGCTGGATTTGTCTATGGATCAGTACTCCATAATATAAAAGCCAGGCCTATTGGCTATATCGGTGAGTCACCCACATATATAAGGTATGCATATTGGCTTTGTCAAAACATCACTACAATAGTTTATCAATAACAACTTACATAGTTACAATGCGTAATACACACTTGCAATGCTTAATAACAACTATTGTCGTAGCAATAGTTTCAATAAAACATTTTAAACCAAAGCAACCATAAATTCCAGGAAACAGCTTCAGTACAGAGTGCTTAAAATTAAAGGTAATCTCTCTTGGGGTCATGCATTCAATAACCAAGGAGACTTACATTTTTTCAACATTCCTTGAGGGCTTGTGTGCTCACTGCAGCCCCCCACAACAAAGGTATAATCTGTTGTCTGTATCCCTGTCCCTCCTTTGGGAACCACCACAAGTAGTATTTTGGGGAACAAAGTTCAGGCAGAGCATTAGGAGACACTCCTGGAAGGAAGCAGAGAATATTTAATTGGCATCCTCTCCTCTTCAGTATAGAAGCGGCAGGGTCGCAACGTGTTTTCTTTATTTTTTTATTATTTAATCTAGGTGTCTGGGGGCCACCTGGGACACCCAGGGTTTTACTTTCTATTTTCAGCTAAAGGCAGTCTGGCATCCCACTCTTGACTTAGGGGGTCATTCTGACCCTGGCGGTCTTGGACCGCCAGGGCCACAAATGACGGAAGCACCGCTAACAGGCTGGCGGTGCTTCAATCCCCATTCCGACCGCGGCGGTAAAGCCGCGGTCGGATTGCTGGGGCCGGCGGTCATCCGCCGTTTTTGCCCTGGCTGGGAGAATCCGCCAGGGCAGCGCTGCAAGCAGCGCTGCCCTGGGGATTCTGACCCCCGTACCGCCAACCTGTTTCTGGCTGTTTTCACCGCCAGGAAGAGGCTGGCGGTAAGGGGTGTCCTGGGGCCCCTGGGGGCCCCTGCACTGCTCATGCCAGTGGCATGGGCAGTGCAGGGGCCCCCTAACAGGGCCCCGGCCAGCTTTTCACTGTCTGCCTAGCAGACAGTGAAAAGCGCGACGGGTGCAACTGCACCCGTCGCACCGCCGCAACACCGCCGGCTCCTGTGTTGCGGCCTCATTCCCGCTGGGCCGGCGGGTGCTAACATGGTTAGCGCCCGCCGGCCCAGCGGGAATGTTAGAATGGAGGCAGCGGTATTTTGGCCGCATGGCGGCCAAATGCCGGTTCCCGCCTGGCGGGCGGCGCCCCCTAAGTCTCAACTTGGGCACTCAACTATTTTCAATTGGCAGTTAGGGAAGGCCTCTCCTATGCTGCCAAGCCGGCACCTTGTCTGGCCAGCACGGGGCAGGGAGTGCATGTATGGTGTGGCTCCATTGCCTTAGTGACAAGGAGCAGGAGGGTACCCCGCAATGTGAGAGGGAGAGAACTATTAAAGTGTATCTGGGTCCCCAGGATGGCGTGCTAAGACCCCATAGTAACCAGGTTGTGGTATATAAATATTCACTGACAGAAACAAACATTGAAGTGATGTTATAGGTAAATGCTCAAATTAGATAAGAAAAAGTGAAAAAACATTTAAATTTGCCAGTTTATGTTTGGTTGAATATGATCTCACTGGTTATTACCTCACATACTACATAACTTAGTGCACGTTAAATGAAATCATTGATGATATCCCTTATGACACCTAAAATTAGATCATTTGGAAAGCTGTATACAATTTCTTGTCATGGAAAATCAAACTAGCACACTGAGGTTTGCTGTTGTTCCTTTATTCAGATAGCCTCAAAAAAGGAAAAGAAAACTTTGGCATGCCAGTTCCGGTATCCCTACAAGGAGAAATGACTGTTGTATATTCTGGGGACCACTATCTATTGGTGGAAGTAGCTGGTGTACCATGTCACTGAAAACAAAAACGAAATCTGGCCAAAACACATGCTATTTAGAGCAACTGTACTGCCTGCAAGCCTTCCATGGACTGAGGGGGCTGACATGACTTTAACTGAATTGATACTTGCACAAGTGGTCTATCAGATATATAAACCTGCAATTTTATTCATAATAGACAGCATAGCCTCTCGGAAACACCCTCAAAGCATACAGCTGACTTTGCAACACCAATACTAGGCTCTCAGAAGTAAATCTGCAAACTAAACACTTTGGGGCATATTTATAGGCCCATAGTGCCACCTTGTGGCACAATAACCTCATTGATTTCGATGTTAATGTTGCCCAACAAGGCTGAAATCCCCACTCCCTATTTACAGGGTGGTGCAATGCATGCACTGTGCCACCCTGTAACCCTATGCGCTACATAATGTCTGAGCCAGGCATCATGGATGCAAAGGGGGCAATCCTCTGATGGGGGAGCTGGAAAAATGGCTATGATATTTCCTTACGTCATTTTTTATGGTACTTTTAAAACTGCTCAAGAGCAGGCGTTAAAGAGGGCCTTCCATTCTTTAGAATGGGGCCCTATGTACTCAGCAGGAATAGCGCCAATATTTTGGCACTACTGCTGAGTACATCAATAGCGTCATTAAAAAATATGCTATTGCCCCCTACCTTGTGCCATGGTGCACCGTATTTCAAATACGGTGTACACATGGTGGCAGCAGGGGGGTGCTAAGGGGCGCAGGAAAAGTGACGCTGCACTCAGTGCAGCACCACTTTCCTTAAATCTGCCTCATCATGCTTCTGTGGCAAACTGCCACTGTGAATGGCCAAGACACCGCTAAATGCTGTCATCAGTAATGTCATGAAGAATGTAATTTGAGATCAGTGGTGTAACGAAACTGGATAGGGTCCCTGCAAAGAACATGGAGGAGGCTCCCCTCTGGACTCTCTCACACCCAGGTGGTGGCCTGTGGGTGCCCACTTGAGCTTGGGATCCCCCATGGACCACGGGTGCTCCAGTAGCCATTGTCATGCCACTGTTTGAGACATTATCAGTGATGTAACTAACGACTGCATTTATCATGTGGCGACGGTATTATATGTAACATCATAAGCGCTGCTTGATGAAGACTGCAGTTATGGCTAGTATACCTAACTAAATTGGAAAATTCACCTTTAAATAATTCCAGTGCTCACTCTGGCCTTAATAAATAAAAACTAATATCAACTAACCCAGAAAGGCAACTTTAACCATAAGCCTTATTTGATGTGTATTTCATGACCATACCTAACTTAATTCCAAACCTAAGGGTACCCATTAACTAGTTTTGTTTTAATTAAAATAATTTAAATTACAATTAATACATTCTCTAGCCCTAACCCTAATATTTTTTTTTTTAAATGATGCTAATTAAATACAAATCTGTTAACTTACCTCACAATGAAGGGGTTTTTCTAATGCAATTGTTTCACTAGTGGAGCACCATTTCAAGACTTAATGACCGTAAAGTAAAAGTCATGTAAGACAAAACAATGAACATACAACCATCAAAACTCAGACATCATCATATCAAACTGCATCGTACTGTATTTTATTGTACATTCCCTATTCTTTGAAATTAATTAGTCAGAAAAACACGAATACACTTTCAACAATTATACAAAACATATACACAGGACCAGTATCTTCTATGAAGAGGAGGAAGGAAGGAAGTGGAGAGGGAGAATCAGTAGCTGTATGATAGGTGCTTCCAACCACTAGGGCAGAATTGCTAGGCACGGGTATTTGCTATACTCTTGCAGCTATCACACTTACAGCACAACCAGTCATATACACCATCATCAACTCATTCCATGGAGCATATAACCCACACCTAGGAGCTTTTTCCCTTTGGTATATGGCATTGTTATCAATGCTGGATTTAGAATCAATATCTACCAACCCATGATGAACACATTTGTACCATGTTTCCCAACTGTTCATACAAAGCCTTGTTCTGAACAGCCTAAATTAACTATACATATTTTTTTTAAACAGAATATCTTAAATGACATAGAATCCAACAGATTTTCTCTGTGATGTCTAAAAATCCATGACCATGAATTTCCCCCATGGCCCTTGCTTGACTCTAACTGGCGCCTCACATCAAAGCATTTCCAATATAATCATAAAAAATGGACGGCATGCAGTCATTGCTACATTTAAATTGACGTTCCTTGCCTTACCGCAATTTCTCAAACCATTCTGTACATGATAACTGTGTATGACAGCATTAGTAAAATGTGTCACCACAGTGTCTTGTTCTACTATAGTGGTTTACACAATTTTCCAAACATCAGTCCTTCTGAGTCTGTCCCATCTGTCCCAAAGGTCTTAAAATGGCATTAGTTGTTATTCATCATCAAACACTGCAAATTACAACTGTGCAGATTCTGTAGAAATTGTTTCACTTGACAGATCAACAGTCATTAGATTCTGATTTCCCAAATGGGCCAATGCAGAGGTTTGTGCTTTGGGGCTGAAAATCTTGCAGCAGTCAGGGATTTGGCACAGCTCACTGTTCATGTCTTAGTGCCTTGAGAGCCTGGTGTTCCTGTGAGAGATAAAGTTGTAAAACAATTCAGAATCTACATATCATCGTCATTCTAACATCAGTCTGCAAGACAGTACATAGATAGATACCTGTTCACCTCCTTAGTACACTACCTTTCCCAATCCTTTAATCCTAGGTCCTAGCTGGGTTTCGGTCAAATGCAAATATAGACAAAGTTATGCCAATGGAAGGTTCTCTTGTTCTTGGGCCACAATCCAAGAGGCATTTGCTGAAACAACTGTTTGCTTATTGGGGTATCTAAACCTCAATGGCACGTTGAATGCTGTATCTTTATCCACTTGAAATCAGTGTTTGATATGCATTTATCATATACAAGCATCACTAGCAAAACTCTTTAGACTTACCTCTTTATATTGAAAGGGCTGCCAGTAATCTTCACAGACAGCAAACCACAAATGTAAACCCTGTTAAAGTTTGATAAATAAGATTGCAACCTTTGGGCCATCTGCACCAGTCTTTTAAAATCAAAATGATTAATTTTGCAGCTGTAGACTGAGAAATATGTTCTGAAATTAATCTCCAGACTTCTTTTTTTCAAACTTGGGATGCTTTAAAGGCATTCCTAAGCACATTTAACAAAATTAAAGAGGAAGAGTGGATTGAGTTTAGTAGTTGAGTAGCCGATATTATCTGCTATACCACTTGGGCCACATTATATTTAGATTCAAAAGGAGGCCCACTACAGGTCTCTCATTCTGTGTTTTTTATGAAAGCATTGAATCACTTCTCTTTAGACCAAATGCTTTCAACTAAGAAATCTGGAGTGAGAGAAACTTATGAGTTCTCTTCACACCAGAACCAGTGGCTCAAGACCTGCCCTTTTGGTCAAGGTAAACGCCCAAGGGTCATAGAGTGTAAAGAGGGATTAGCATTCCTGTGAATCTTGCCAACTACAGGTCAAGTTTGCTAGGATAAAATGGTGGTTCATGAGCAAAAAACACAAATTTGTTCCATAATTAATGAAAAGTGGGAGAGGATAAAATCCCTTTAGTCTCTTGCTGGAATGTTATGATCAAGGAGAAGGGCTTTGGGAGAGTATGGTGTAGCAGAAATGATTGAAGTTTCCCTTATGCTAAAATATTAATTTGTATATGTTAGAAAACGCATTAGGTTAACATAGAATTATGAGTCTGAAATGTAGAATTGACAATACATAGGGCCTGATTACAACTTTGGCGGAGGGTGTCAATCTGTCCCAAATGTGACGGATATACTACCCACCGTATCACGAGTCCATTATATCCTATGGAACTCGTAATATGGTGGGCAGGATATCAGTCACATTTGCGATGGATTAACACCCTCCGCCAAAGTTGTAATCAGGCCCATAGTCATTTAAATGTGCACTCTTTTAATATAACACTGGAAATCTTGGTGAAATTTGAGTTTTATTGAATATTAACTGAACTAAAGTGAAGTAATCATATATTTTAGACTCCTCACTAACAGAATATATAAAAACGGTATTGAATTTCTAATGATTTCTATTTTACAATTTTAAATATATGTGCAAACCTATACAAATGTAGTAGTGCATCATTGTTAGAAATGGGAGTCTAGTTAACAGTCAGGTTACCCCCTGTTCAAGCAAGGACCCTCACTCTAGTCAGGGTAAAAGAGAAGTACCCTCAGCTAACTCCTGCTTACCACCTTGGTAGCTTGGCAGAGCAGTAGGCTTAACTTCAGAGTGCTAGGTGTAAAGTATTTGTACCAACACACACAGTAACTTCATGAAAACACTACAAAATGACACAACACCAGTTTAGAAAAATAGGAAATATTTATCTAAACAAAACAAGACCAAAATGGCAACCATCCGACATACACAAGTCAAGTTATGAATTTTTAAAGATTAAACTCAAAAATAGTGCTTAGAAACACAAAATGCTTCAATGAGGTGGTAACACGATGTCGTGACGGAGTCGTTCCCAACAAGCCGACACCAGCGGCGCCAGACACGGAGTCACGTAGACCCCCAAATAGAGTACCTTTGGTTAAGAGTAAAAACAAGTCGATGCGCGAAGTCGGGGATCGCGGCGTCTGTGTGAAAAGCTGAATCCGCGCACTTCGATCTCGACATGGTGCAGCAACTTCAATGGAGTCGGGGACTTCAGTGGGGCCGCAGCGGCGTCAGGCCAGCGAAGGTCTTCGCATTCCAGCGAAGATCACAGTGTCGGTTGCAGGCGGCGTCACCGGAGTCAGCCCGAAGTCGTCCGAAGTCGATTTCCTTGGATTTCTACCAGCTTTCCTTTCAAGGGCCCAGGGACTGGATAGGGAACCACTTGTCAGAGCAGGAGTCTCTCTAGAGACTCCAGGTGCTGGCAGAGAGAAGTCTTTGCTGTCCCTGAGACTTCAAACAACAGGAGGCAAGCTCTAAATCAAGCCCTTGGAGATTTCTTCACAAGATGGAAGGCACACAAAGTCCAGTCTTTGCCCTCTTTCTCTGGCAGAAGCAGCAACTGCAGGATAGCTCCACAAAGCACAGTCACAGGCAGGGCAGCACTTCTCCTCAGCTATTCAGCTCTTCTCCAGGCAGAGGTTCCTCTTGTTTCCAGAAGTGTTCTAAAGTCTGTGGTTTTGGGTGCCCTTCTTATACCCAATTTCTCCTTCGAAGTAGGCCTCCTTCAAAGTAAAGTCTCTTTGGAATGTGAAATCCTGCCTTGCCCAAGCCAGGCCCCAGACACTCACCAGGGGGTTGGAGACTGCATTGTGTAAGGGCAGACAAAGCCCTTTCAGGTGTGAGTGACCACTCCTCCCCTCCCTCCTAGCACAGATGGCTCATCAGGATATGCAGGCTACACCCCAGCTCCCTTTGTGTCACTGTCTATTGTGAGGTGCAACCAGCCTAACTGTCAAACTGACCCAGACAGGGAATACACAGACAGGCAGAGTCACAGAAATGGTATAAGCCAGAAAATGCTCACTTTCTAAAAGTGGCATTTTTAAAAACACAATCTTAAAATCAACTTTACTAAAAGATGTATTTTTAAATTGTGAGCTCAGAGACCCCAAACTCCACATGTCCATCCACTCCCAAAGTGAATCTATACTTTAATCAGATTTAAAGGTAGCACCCATATTAACCTTTTTAACCTATGAGAGGGACAGGCCTAGCAACAGTTAAAAGCAAATTTAGCAATATTTCACTGTCAGGTCATATAAAACTCTTTTCTATGGCCCTCATTACAACCCTGGCGGTAAATCCTGCTTTCTGCCATGCAGAAGACCGCCAACATACCGTTGCAGCAGCGGAATTCCGCTACAGGTATTACGACTCACAGCTCGGAATCCGCTACAGTACAGACACCCACACAAGTCCGCCACACCAAAGGTCTCTTAATTTTGAGTGATAAACTGGCAATACCAAAACCTACATCGTCACGGCAACAGGAATACGCCCACAGAATCACGACCCACGAAACAACGCAGCGGTCATTCAACCACGGTAAACCATTGGCGGTACACACCGCCGCGCTCAAAATACACACACATTTACAAAACACAACCACATTGGACAATTCCAAATACACACACCTGATACACATACACACACCACACCCACACACCCAATACAATATATAACACACACACATATCACCCACAAACCCTTACAACCAAAATTCTGAAAGAAGGCCAGAAAGAGAGTCTACCTAACACAACACCAGCATCCACAGACACACAACACCATCACTCTCATACAACATCCACGGACCTCAAACAACACACACCAACACATCCCCTCACACATCACAACAGGCACCACCTCACACATCACCCACACCACATCATGGCACCTCAAAGACACCCCAGGTTCTCGGAGGAGGAGCTCAGGGTCATGGTGGAGGAAATCATCCGAGTAGAGCCACAGCTATTCGGATCACAGGTGCAGAAGACATCCATTGCAAGGAAGATGGAGCTATGGCGCAGAATTGTCACCAGGGTTAACGCAGTGGGTCAGCATACAAGAACACGGGATGACATCAGGAAGAGGTGGAACGACCTACGGGGGAAGGTGCGTTCTGTGGTATCCAGACACCAGATTGCTGTACAGAGGACTGGCGGTGGGCCCCCACCTCCTCCCCCACAACTAACAACATGGGAGGAGCAAGTCTTGGCAATAATGCATCCTGAGGGCTTCGCAGGAGTAGCAGGAGGACTGGACTCTGGTAAGGCAAATCCTTACTACTTTATCCCCCCCACCCCACCTGCATGCCATCACATATTCTCACCCTCACCCTCACACCCATCACCCCAATAACCCACAGATACCACACTAACACAACCCACATATCCCGAAATCAAGCCCTACATGGAACACCAATGCATGGACACCCATCACCAAAGCATGTCCAGTAGAGAGACTCACTCATGCCCCAAAATCACCAATCACACAAGGGCAACGGCAATAATGCAAGCACAGGAGTAGAGGGTAACTCACCCATTGCACAAGGTGGCACACACAGACACAATAACTATGCATTTCCACCCCAACAGGACCCCTACCCAACGTCACCGGACAGGAGGTGCCAGACATATCGAGTCCTCCCACAGAAGAGGACCACAGTGACAACAGCAGCTCTGCACGCCTGGATCAAGATGACCAGCCCAGCCCATCAGGGACCTCGGGACAGTCGGTTCCCTGACACAGTCACAAACCACCACTGAACCTCCCCCCTCAGAAAACACCGCCACAACACCCACCTAGCAGGCACATCCCTCTGTCCCCAGGACACGTCAATCAGCAGTGTGTCCATCACTACAGGGAACCCAGACAACCCCACTAACACAGGACGATTAGGGACCTGGGGGCAGTGGCAGTGGGCACACGGTTCAGGGGACAGAGGCACAGGATAACAGTTGGGAGGACTGCTGTGCAACAGGAGGAGGACAGGCCCAGGGAACCGACACTCCACGAGGCACTCTCCAACATCATGGGAGCTTACCACCATTCCCAGGAGACCATGGGCACGGTACTGGCCAAGTTTCATGAAATTTTGTGATTTTTTCTTAAAACCTATTGTCCAACAGACTTCGACCTTCTTAAAAGACACCAAAGACACCTTGGTCTTGTTAGAACAAATTAACACCACTGATACCACAGATATGTTGATATGTCTCAATGTAGAGGCCCTATATACCAATATTCCTCAGGATGCAACCTTGGCAGCAGTGGAAGAGATTCTCCACTCTATGACTTGTACCTATAACACACCTATCAGCTTTATTATAAAATGTGCGAGTCTAGCTCTTAAAGAGAATTTTTTACAGTTTGAAGACAATCTTTATCACCAAATACAAGGGACCTCTATGGGAAGCACATTTGTGCCTAGTTTAGCTTGCCTCTACATGTATTTGTTTGAACAACGCCACATTCTTACATCATCACAACCATACTTTTCCAACATTCAGCTATGGCGCCGATATATTGATGATATCTTGGTTGGTGTGGCAAGGCGATGCAGACCAGGTTCAGACGTTTATACATTGGATTAATACTCTGGATAATCATCTTCATTTTAGTGCCAACTTCTCCAATCAAGAAGTCTCCTTTCTGGACCTACGGATTATTTTAACAAATTAGGTTCTATACTCGTCTAGCTTTTACAAAACAACTGATAAGAACAGCTTATTACTTTTTGATAGTCATCATCCCAAATCTCTAAGGATGAATTTACCTTTTGGACAATTCCTGAGAGTGCGACGTAACTGTACTAATAGCTCCGATTTCCATTCACAAGCTGCTGTCCTTAGTCAAAAATTGAGGGACCGTAATTATCCCAGACATTTTATTGGACAGGCCAAGAAGAGAGCCAGGAACATACCCCGAGATGTCCTTTTGACCGACAATGTTAACCTGCGTCACTACTTTCACTTCCCTGAGCAACCACGCTAAAAAGATTATTAAGAAACATTGGCCTATCCTGAATAGCTCTGGAGAATCTCTAAAATGTCCTTTGTTTGCCTTCAAAAGAACCCAGAATATTAAGGACCTTGTGGTACACACCAGACCCAGACTTAAAAAGAAAATAGAGACATCTACCACTAGGTCTTGGTTAGGGGTCAGAGGTCATCACCCCTGCGGTGGGTGTAATGTGTGTCCCCTAATAGTAAATACCCATGAGTTAGTTCTAGGAGAGACTAAGACATGGCAGCTAAAAACACATAAAAATTGTCGGACCAAGAACTGCATCTATATGTTCACCTGCCCCTGCAACTTAAGATACATTGGGATGACTACAAGGATGGTGAAGCCTTGGATCAATGAACATCGCAATACTAAAAGATGCCAGAGATCCTCAACCAAGCTGACGAAACACTGTATAGATCACAACCCACCCCTAATGATCTTAAGTGGGTAATTCTGGAGAGTTTTAAGGACAATAGAGAATGCATTACTAGATTGTTCGAGAAAGAACAACTTTGGATATATAGAGTTAAGACACATCAAAAAGGACTCAATGATTACATCCAATGGGTAGATTTTATTCATCGCAAATAAAAACGCAATTCCATGATGATATTCAATGGGGAGATTCCACTTACTGTTGATAAAATTTACAGTTAATTCATTTTAATACACCTTTGGGCTTCTGAAAAACCTACCTAGAGTCATTCTGAGGCCTTCTTTCTGACCTTTCTTTCACCATGGGGCTACCCAGACTCATTATGGACAATCCTCTTTTACCATGCAGCTACCAAGATTCATGATGGCCAATTGAGCCCGGGACTCGGGTTGATGGACTAACCAGCTCCCTTCTTCTTTTCTTTAGAGATTAAGGTGGTCATTACAACCCTGGCGGACGGTGTTAAAGCGGCGGTAAGACGGCCAACAGGCCGGCGGTAAAAAAATTGGAATTACGACTGTTGCGGAAACCGCCAACAAAGACAGCCACTTTAACACTCCGACCGCCACAGCGGTACAGACAAACAGCTTGGCGGTCACCGCCAACAGACAGGCGGAAGACAAAGTACCGCCCACAGTATCACAACCTATCAATCCGCCACCTCTTCCTGGTGGAAACAGGACTTCGAAGGGAAAACGCTCACCTCTACACACCCCACGAGGAATCCGGACGCCATTTAACCAGAGCTGCACATCCTGCCAGCCCTCATCTTCTTGCTCCTCTACCAGGAGCACGAATGCCGGTGGCGAAGACCACGGTGAGTACTGCACCTACGACACAGGGGAGGGGGAGGGAAAAAACAGGGACACACACACGCAACACCCCCACCCTCACCCACTACAACACACACACTAATACATATTTATACATTATAGTTACACCCCTCAACCCCCCTGGAAGAATGCAAAGACAAAAGGAAATGAGTGTAACCATTGTAATATATTAAAATCAAGTATGCAAAAATATATATATTCACCATAAACAAAATATACACCAAGCTTAGTAGTCCAGGTAGTGCTCCAATGAAGTCTGTGGAACACTGGGCCCACACGGTATGGGCGAGGCCCACGCAAGATCCCCGACCATGACAGAGAGAACACTGCAGGGGCATCAGAGATCGAGAAAACAGGCACCTCAGGGGGAGGGAAAAGGGGGCATCTCAGCCGGTTGAGTACACAACGCCAAATCCACGAGGGGGCCACATGCCCACTGTTCAATCCTGGGGAGTGCAAAGCCACAGTCTCTCAAGTCTCTACAGTGGGTGGGTTGCCCACTGTTCCATCCTGGGGAGTGCAAAGCCACAGTCTCTCAAGTCTCTACAGTGGGTGGTTTGCCCACTGTTCCATCCTGGGGAGTGCAAAGCGACAGTCTCTCAAGTCTCTACAGTGGGTGGTTTGCCCACTGTTCCATCCTGGGGAGTGCAAAGCCACAGTCTTCCAAGTCTCTACAGTGGGTGGGTTGCCCACTGTTCCATCCTGGGGAATGCAAAGCCACAGTTTCTCAAGTGGATGCCTTTCTCCACTGGTTCTGGAGGGGGCCTTGTGCCCAGAGTGCTTCATCCTGCTAAGGACAGAGGTAGTGGATGCCTTTCTCCACTGGTTCTGGAGGGGGCATGGTGCCCAGAGTGCTTCATCCTGCTAAGGAAATAGGTAGTGGATGTATCTCTCCACTGGTTCTGGAGGGGGCTCTGTGCCCAGAGTGCTTCATCCTGCTAAGGACAGAGGTAGTGGATGCCTTTCTCCTCTGCTTCTGGAGGGGGCATGGTGCTCAGAGTGCTTCATCCTGCTAAGGACAGAGGTAGTGGATGCCTTTCTTTACTGGTTCTGGAGGGGGCCTGGTGCCCAGAGTGCTTCATCTTGCTAAGGACAGAGGTAGTGGATGTATCTCTCCACTGGTTCTGGAGGGGGCTCTGAGCCCAGAGTGCTTCATCCTGCTTGTGACGGACACAGTAGCGTCAGTGCCCTTGGCGCTCATGGGCCAGCGGTGCTTGTGGCGGCGGTGCCCTGTTTAGCGGTGCTTGAGGCGGCGGTGCCTGTTCAGGGGTGCTTGTAGCGGCGGTGCCCTGTTCAGCGGTGCTTGAGGCGACGGTGCCCTGTTCAGCGGTGCTTGAGGCGGCGGGCTCCTTTGCAGTGACTCAACTGCTGGCGGTCCTCTCTGTCCCAGCGGGACTTGTGCTGGTGGTGCTCTCTGTCCCAGCAGGGCTTGTGCTGGAGGTCCTCTCTGTCCCAGCGGGGATGATGGCTGTGGCCTCCTGGGCAGCGGGAATGATGGCGGTGGCCTCCTGGGCAGCGGGGATGATGGCTGTGGCCTCCTGGGCAGCGGGAATGATGGCTGTGGCATCCTGGGCAGCGGGGATGATGGCGGTGGCCTCCTGGGCAGCGGGGATGATGGCTGTGGCCTCCTTGGCAGCGGGGATGACGGCGGTCTCCTCCGCCGTGCTGCTCTTCCCAGACTTTCCTGGTTTCTTGTGGCCCTTCCCCACCTTGGAAGGTGTCGCAGCTGACTCCACACTTCCACCGGGACCCCGGGGAGCGGCTTTGGTGGCTGGAGTCTTCCCCCTCTCCTGCCGGGCACTTTCCAACTTCTGATGCTTCACAGGTGGGGGACTGTCAGTGCTGTGGCTCCGTGCCACACTGGCTGCCCTGGTGTCTGGTGCACTCCAGATTCCAGTGACTACAGGCACCACTGGTCCCGGAGATGTTGTGGCTGAGGTGCTAGGTTGGGACCTGGAGAGTCCGGCCCTAGGAGACGGACGGGGTGGGGGAGGTGTGGGAAAGAGGTAAAGGTTGGACAGGAAAAGTTTTTTGGAGACACTGGGACGGGTAGCTGGAGGAGGAGGTTATGGTTGTAGGAGGTGTTCGTTTGTTGACTTTGGGTGAAGGTGCATGCGCTGGAGGCTGTCGTGAGGTGGATGGCTGTTGTGTATCTTGGGAGGTGGCGTCACAGACACACTGGGAGAGGACACAGGGGACGTGTGAATGGTAGTGGGGGTGGTGACTGCACGTGAGGGGGGTGTGCTGGTGCGTGTGCTGGTGATGGCAGTAGTGGCTGTAGATGTAGTGCATGCAAGTGTGAGTGTAGACAAGACTGGGAGGGAGGGGGGAGATGAGGAGGAGGGGGACACAGTTGAGGCAGTGAATGTTGGTGTGTCTGAATGTGTGTGATGCTTGCATGAGTGCCTGTGGGACGTTTGGTGCTTATGTTTGCCATAGCTTCCCTTGTGTGTTGAGGTGTGTGCATGCTGGTCTGAAGGTGTGCTTGGGATAGGCTGGGGTACAGGGGATTGGGTCTGGGTGGAGGAAGTTGGAGGGGGGAGGCTAGAGACAGGGACAATGGCTGCCATCAGTGCTGAGGCCAGAGTCTGAAAAGCTCGCTGAAGGGCCGCCTGACCAGAATGAATTCCCTCCAGGAATGCATTTGTTTGTTGCAACCTGCCTTTCTACAACCTGGATGGCATTCAAAATGGGAGACTGCCCAACAGTGAGGGACCTGAGGAGGTCAATGGCCTCCTCACGGAGGGCAGCAGGGGTGACTGCGGCAGGGGCTGAGGTGCCTGGGGCGAAGGTGATGCCCACCCTCCTGGGTGAGCGGGCATGGGGCAAAGGCTGAGAGGCTGCTGGGAGGGCGTGCTGGTAGGGGGGTGGCGGCTGTACCTGTAGATGCGGGGGGCACAGATGTTGCCACCACCACAAGGGAGCTCCCATCAGAGGATGAGTCCGTGTCGCTGGTGTCAGCTCCTGTCCCCGCCGTGGAGCTCCCCTCGCCCTCCGTCCCACTTGTGAACTCCGAGTCCATAGTGTCGCCCTCCATGGCCATGTGGGATGCAGCTCCCTTGTGCTCTGGTACCACTGCTCCTCTGCCTAATGATGCTAATGCACACAAGAACAGGGAGGCCACAAAAAAGGGGGGGGGACTGGAAGAAAGACATGTTGAGTGCATGCATTACCACTACCATTGGCGGACACGACAGACACAGAAGCCCCCTGCACTACGCCGCGCTCTTGGCCTCCACTGTTCAATTCCTGGGAAATGGCCTACTAGGCTATGGACGACATCTGCACACATGGATGACAGAGGGGCATGACTAGGTGTACTTGGCACTTTACAGAGGTGGGGTGGGGTGCCACATGGCCTGCCTTACGGAGGGACCTTGCCTACTAAACTCACCCTGGCCTAGGGAAACCCACAGCCCACCTCCCCCACCCAGACCCCTCCACTGCGCACAAAATCAGCAGGATGAGAGTGTACTCACCCCCTTGTGGCCGCTGTGATGCCCTCAAGCGCCCATCCAACTCCGGGTACGCCACCGCCAGGATCCTGAACATCAGGGGGGTCATGGTGCGACGGGCACCCCTCCCACGTTGGGAAGCCATCCCCAGCTGAGCCTCCGCTGTCTTCTTGCTCCAGCGGCGAATGTCCTCCCATCTTTTCCGGCAGTGGGTGCTCCGTCTGTGGTAGACCCCCAGGGTCCGGACATCCGGGGCAATGGCACGCCAAATATTTTTTTTCTGGTGGGCGCTGACCTACATGATTTGTACAGGGGGAAGAGAAACGTATTACCAACTGCACCGACACAGTCATTGGCCCCCATCCCTACCCTTGCCATGTGGCACATGCACTCACTGTCGTTTCATGCACGTCGCAATCTCCCCCCCCCCCTTCTAACATCCACCCCACTTCACACAGGCATAGCCCATACAGCATGCTCCCAGTGTACTTACCTGTTTGTCTGGAGGACCGTAGAGTAGAATGTACTGGGGGGGACCCCGTCCACGAGTTTCTCCAACTCCTCCGATGTGAAGGCAGGGGCCCTTTCCCCAGACACTAGAGCCATTATCTCTTCCAGACCGAGGTCACAGCAGCACTTGCAGTGTAGGTCCTCTCCTGACGAAGATCAGGTATCGAGTGATTGAACAGATAGAAAATGGCGGTCATGTCCGCGGCAGTGTGTACCGTCACCGTCGGCGTACTTCGCCATTGGCTCCTGGGACCCATATGGTCCAATGTTAACCAATGCAGCATTGCGCCGCGGTCTTCGACCGCCTACTGCGACGGTGTACAACGCCAGCGCAGTTACCTCACATCCCATTGTCCCACTTTAGAGGTCAGGCAGCCACCATTTCAGGGGCCCACATTGCTTAATTTTTAACTGCGTCACACATACCTAGGCCTAGACTCAACACACATACAGGCCACTTTTTGGATTATGATTCGTGTTCTGCGTAAGCTGTGGGTACGTACCTCTGAGTTGGTTGACTCTGTGCTCGCTGTTGTCCTTCATAGGCACCGTCCGCTGGGACATGTGGGGAGATGGCGGCATCCTCCGGTGTACAGACCGCTGGTGGACCTGTCGAAAATGGAGGAAAGACATGTGATCATCACATACAAGCTTGACCGTACCACAATCCAGGAACTGTGTACCCAGCTGGAGCCAGACCTGATATCAGCTATCCGCCATCCCACAGGAATCCCCCCTCAAGTGCAGGTGCTATCAGTGCTCCATTTCCTTGCAAGTGGGTCATTTCAAACAACATTGGCCATTGCATCAGGGATGTCCCAGCCTATGTTTTCCAACGTGTTGTCCAGAGTGTTGCCTGCCCTGCTGAAACACATACAGAGCTACATCGTTTTCCCTCAGGTTGAGGATTTGCCTACAGTGAAAGGTGATTTCTATGCCCTGGGACATATTCCCAACATCATAGGTGCCATTGATGGGACCCATGTGGCTTTGGTCTCCCCACCCCCCGCAGGAGTGAACAGGTGTCCAGAAACCAGAAGAGTTATCATTCGATTGATGTACAGATGGTATGTTTGGCAGACCAGTACATCTCCCATGTTAATGCCAAGTTCCCTGGCTCAGTGCATGACGCCTACATCCTGAGGATTAGCAGCATCCCTTATGTGATGGGTCAACTCCAGAGGCACTGTGTGTGGCTATTAGGTGAGCACCTGGAAGCAAGACAGTGGCAATGGTTGTCTGGGTCTGGGGTTATCCCTACATGTTAGTGTGTGTCTAACTGTTGTCCCTCGCCATTTGCAGGTGACTCTGGTTACCCCAACCTGTCATGGCTACTGACCCCAGTGAGGAATCCCAGGACAAGGGCAGAGGAACGCTACAATGAGGCCCATGGGCGAACACGGCGGATAATCGAGCGGACCTTCGGCCTCCTGAAGGCCAGGTTCAGGTGCCTCCATATGACAGGTGGATCCCAATTCTACTCACCAAAGAAGGTGTGCCAGACCATCGTGGCCTGCTGTATGCTTCACAACTTAGCTTTGCGACAACAGGTGCCTTTTCTGCAGGAGGATGGTCCAGATGGCGGTGTTGTTGCAGCTGTGGAGCCTGTGGACAGTGAAGACGAGGAAGCAGAAGAAGAGGACATGGACAACAGGGACTCAGTGATCCTGCAATATTTCCAGTGAGACACAGGTAAGAATACAAACCTGCCTACTACATGTACTTTAACACTACTACCTCTCTACTGTCTGTCGTTTTCACCCAGTGTATGGTCACTGAGTTGTCACTTTCCCTTACGATTTCACAGATGTGGGTCCCACTGTGTGGCATCTGCTTTGATTCCTCATGGACTAGAGCTGTGTGACATAGATATGTTGACATTACAATTGAAAGATCTTTTTGCCACAGTAATTGCTAATACACTATTCCGAAATCACAGACTGACTCCAGATTGTTTTTTGCTTCAAGGGTGTTTATTTAAGTGCTCAATATTGGAGGGGGTTGTAAAATGGTGATGGGTGATTGTGGAGGAATGTCCAATGCAGAGTCCAGTTTTTAGTCTCACAGGTGCCTTGCCCAAATGGGCATAGGAAGTGGAGCTGGGGCAGTTTATGGATGGACAGGGTGACAAAGTGGGACAGAAGGATGACATTCAGGGTGGTCTCATTTCTTGTCAGAGGTCTTGGCATCGTTCTCTGTCTTTGTCCTGGATCTCAGGGATCGTTTGCGGGGTGGTTCTCCCTCTGCAGGGGGTGGGGTGCTGGTGTGTTGGTCCTGTGGCAGTGCCTCCTGTCCACTAGCGCCAGCGGAAGTGGTGGGCAGTTCATCGTCCACGCTAGTGTCAGGGGCCCCTTGTTGTGCCACTGTGTCCCTCCTGGTGTTGAGTACTTCCTTCAGCAACCCTATGATGGTGCCCAGGGTGGAATTGATGGCTCTGAGTTCCTCCCTGAATCCCAAATACTGTTCCTCCTGCAGGCTCTGGGTCTCCTGAAACTTGGCCAGTACCGTTGCCATCGTCTCCTGGGAGTGGTGGTAGGCTCACATGATGTTGGAGAGGGTCTCGTGGAGAGTGGGTTCCCTTGGCCTGTCCTCCCGCTGTCGCACAGCAGCCCTCCCAGTTCCCCTGTGTTCCTGGGCCTCCGTCCCCTGGAGCGTGTGCCCACTGCCACTGCCCCCAGGTCCCTGTTGTTGTTGGGTTGGTGGGTTAGCCTTGGTTCCCTGTAGGGGTGGACACACTGCTGATTGATGTGTCCTGGGGACAGAGGTATGGGCCTGCTGGGTGGGTGCTGTGCTGGTGTTTCCAGAGGGGGGGAGCTCTGTAGTGGCCTGTGACTGTGTCAGGGGAACCGACTGTCCTGAGGTCCCCGATGGGCCGGGCTGGTCATCTAGATCCATTTGGACAGAGGTGCTGTCATCACTGTGGGCCTCTTCTGTTGGTGGTGTGGACATGTGTGGACCCTCCTGTCCGGTGACGTTGGGTAGGGGTCCTGCAGGGGTATAAAAGGATGTTTATTACATCTTTGTGGGCCATGGTGTGCAATGGGTGGGTGACCGTGTACCCCAGTGCTTGCATTCCTGTGTGGGACCTTGTGTTATGATGGTTTAGGGGGGTGTATGGGTTTGTGCATGCTTTGGTGATGGGTGTCCATGCTTTGGTGTTGCATGTATGGCTTGGTGTTGGGATGTGTGGTTTGTGATGTTGGGACATTTGTGAGGAGTTGGAGTGATGGGTGAGGGTGGGGGTATGTGATGACATGCAGGTAGGGTGGGGGATGTCATAGTTAAGATTTGACTAACCAGAGTCCATTCCTCCATCTAGTCCTGCGAGGCCCTCTGGATGCACAATCGCCAAGACCTTCTCCTCCCATGTTGTTAGTTGTGGGGTAGGAGTTGGGGGTCCGCCGCCAGTCCGCTGAACCGCAAGGTGGTGTCTTGAGACCACGGAACGCACCTTCCCCTGTAGGTTGTTCCACCTCTTCCTAATGTCATCCCAATTTCTTGGGTGCTGTCCCACTGTGTTGACCCTGTCCACTATTCTTCGCCATAGCTCCATCTTCCTTGCAATGGAGGTGTGCTGCACCTGTGATCCGAATAGCTGTGGCTCTACCCGGATGATTTTCTCCACCATGACCCTGAGCTCATCCTCCGAGAAGCTGGGGTGTCTTTGCCGTGCCTTGGGATGGTGTGGGTGATGTGTGGGGTGGTGCGTGTGGTGATAAGTGTGCTGATATGTAGTGGGGTGTTGTGTGAGGTGCGTGGAAGTTATGTGGGTGATGGTCTGGTGTGCCTGTGGATGCTAGTATTGTTGATGGTGGTGTCTCTCTCTGTGCTTCTTTCTCAATTGTGGTTGTAGAGGTTTGTGGGTGATGTGGGTGTGTGTTTTATATTGTATTGGGTGTGTGGGAGTGGTGTGTGTATGTGTATCAGGTGTGTGTATTTTGAATTGTCCAATGTGGCTGTGTTTTGTATGTGTGTGTTTATTTTGAGCGTGGCTGTGGGTACCGCCAATGGAATATCGCGGTTGAAAGACCGCCGCATGGATTCGTGTGTCGTGATAGTGTGGGCTTATTTCTGGTGGCGTGACGGTGGAGGTTTTGTTTTAGCCACTTTATCACTGACCTTTGGTGTGGCGGACTTGTGTGGGTGTCTGAATTTTGGCGGATTCCGTGCTGTGGGTCATAATAGGTATAGCAGATTTCCACGGGCGCGGCGGTGTGTTGGCGGTCTTCTGCGCGGCAGTAAGCGGCTTTTACCGCCAATGTTGTAATGAGGGCCTAAGACATTTTCTCAGTTAAGACAGATATACTTTGAAGGTTACTAATGACTGCCCCATCATTCCATTCCCCTTACTTCAAATATCATGTAATATCTAATAAATCTCCACGAGATATATTGCTTTATAAGTTCCTCTTACCTTGAGAACACTGTAAATTGGCCACCAAGAAGGAAAAAGGGAACTTGTCCCTCCTCTATATCTACCGTAATCCACAAGGATTGTGTTTTACGAATCAAGATGGCCCCTTGTTCTATTCAATATGACTAGTCCTTCGTTTGTTGTAATTGTTTTTTCATTTCACTTAAGGCCCCACCCTGGTGTGCTCTTCTCACACTTCTGGGAGCCTCGAGCTGGGTAGGTGACACCGGCCGCTGTTGCAATCTAAGAAGTAAGTGCCCTGCGCTATTTTCTATTTTTCATTCGTATTTTGTCATTATTAAACAACTACCTCCGGTCGTTACTGCCGAAGCCTGTGAACGCGCTGTGTGCAGCACGCGCTCTTTATTGCTCTCCGGCTTCGAGCGTAAGATTCTAACGCGGCACAAAATTACATGAACCAACACTTCTATCGGCTTTGCACTGGTGATTTTAGCGCGGTAAAGCTACATAGATACCAGCGCTGTAATAGATTATCGAATTCCTATTATTTGAACTGTCTCTGCACGTACGGGACCCTTTATTTATCTAAGATTAAGTATGGAAGAAATCATTTTCTCCTTTATTTCTTTTTAAAATATATATCGGCGGGATTGGTTAGCAGGACTCTCTTCATCTCAACCCTTTTCTCAAAGTGCTTACATTTGTCCCTTTGTTTATGAATATATTTGAGTGCACTTTTCAGTGCTTCCTTCATCCTTTTCTATATTCAGATGATGTTTAGCAATGAATACACGTGTGACACTATTACAATTCGACCCTGTGGCTCCCCCCCGTTTTTTCTGTACAGGGTAACAATGTTCAAATACAATAACATGTCAATAGGGCGGGGTACATTCCTCAATCTCCTGTTATTTTTAGACAACATAAGGGATGATGAGATGTCTGGGCATTTAATATGGGCACTTTTTACAAACAAATTCAAGTTTTGCTTGCTATGTTTAACAGTCAATATAGTCACCTGACCAATGAGTGTTTGCTTGACAGTGACTTAAAGATCTTATACTTAGACTTTTTTGGACCACATTAACTTGTTGCGCACCCGATGGGGTCCATCCCCTAATACGAGGACGGTAAGCACGACTGTATTTTGATTAATATGTGCATGATTTGTTGTTCACGTTCTTTTCAGGCATGCACATCACATAGGGGGCAGGTCACCAATGTGTGTTTATTTCCCCTTTGTGCTTCACAATATACGATATGAGTTGTGCAATATGCTTTTTCCTGACTGTTTTTTATATTCACTTTTTAGGTTCCTGCGTAATACTGCCATTCCCACTGTAGGTACTGTGACAATTAGGATTAGGTAGGTTTTTTTCTGGTCCTGATGAATCGCATTAGATCTTACAGAGGTACAGGGGATTGGGTTGGGGTGGAGGAAGTTGGAGGGGGGAGGCTGGACCCAGGGAAAATGGCTGTCATCAGTGCTGAGGCCAGAGCCTGAAATGCTCTCTGTTGGGCCGCCTGCCCAGAATGAATGCCCTCCAGGTATGCATTTGTTTGTTGCAAATGCCTGTCAACACCCTGGATGGCATTCAAAATAGTAGATTGCCCAACAGTGAGGGATCTCAGCAGGTCAATAGCCTCCTCCCAAGCACACCATCAGACCAGCATGCACACTCATCAACACACAAGAATAGACATGGCAAATATAAGCACCACACACCCCACAAGCACCATCCCCATGCAGACACAGCAACATCCACTGCCTCCACGGTGTTCCCCTCCTCCACGTCCTCCTCCTCCCTCCCTGTCTCATCTCCACTCACACCTGCATGCACTACATCCTCAGCCACTACCTCCATCACCAGCATGCCCATCACCACACACCGCTCACATGCAATAACCACCCCACTACCATTCACACATCCCCTGTGTCCTCTCCCAGTGTGTCTGTGAGCCCTCCTCCCAAAGTACACAAATGCAGGCACACACCCACCCAACAGCCATCCACCTCACAACAGCCTCCAGCCCATGCACCTTCACCCAAATTCAGCAAACGTACACCTCCAACAACCACTCCATCTTCCTGTCCCAGTGTGTCTAAAAAACTTTTCCTGGCAAACTTTTACCTCTACCATTAACCTCCCCCCATCCTTCCCTTAGGGCCAGGCTTTCCAGGTCCCAGCCCAGCACCTCAGCCACCAAATCCCGAGGCGCAGTGGTGCCAGCAACTGCGGGGTCATCAAGTGTGCCACCCATCAGGGCTGCCAGTGTGCCACATAGCGAGGGCAAGGACATTCTGCCACCTGCCAAGGTGAAGAAGGTGCCCACATCCCAGAGGGAGAAGCCGCACCTACCAGCCACCAAGGGGACAGTGGCAAGACACCTGAGGCACCATCAAAGGTGGAGAAGGGACAAAAGCAGAAGAGCAGGTCAGGACAGGGCACGGTGGCACCGACTGAGGGACTAGTGTCACCCCTTCTGTCCACCGCAACCTACCCCGCCACCAGCACCGCCACCTGTGCAGCCACTTGCACTGCCACCGGCATGTCTGCAGCCTAAGCAACAGTTCCCAGCATCTTCCCCAGTAGGCAGCCGTCCGAGGCTGCAGGAGACGTCCTGCTGTGTCCCTCAACAGGTGCTGACACATGCACCACCGCCAGCCCCGCCGCCACAGACACCACCGCAAGCACCGCCACCAGCCCTGCGATGTGCTCAGACAGTGGTATTCTGCTGACATGGCTACCATCCCCGGTGGTCAGTGGTCCGAGGCTGGAAGAGACTTCCTGGACCCTGCCCAGCTTCCATGAGGCATGACTTCCATCACTGTTTGTACCTGCAGGTGGAAGGCGAAGCCACAGCAGTGTGGTGTATGTCTCTGCCTCCATAGCGTATCATGCTACCTGTTCCTAGGCAATCTCGTGGCACACACACCCAGGTGAGGGAATGGGACCGGCCATACTGCATGTGGAGCACTCTGGGCACCAGGCCCCCTCCAGAACCAGTAGAGAATCACATCCACTACCTCAGTCCTTGGCAGGATGAAGCACTCTGGGCACAGGGCCCCCTCCAGAACCAGTGGAGAATCACATTCACTACCTCAGCCCTTGGCAGGATGAAGCACTCTGGGCACCAGGCCCCCTCCAGAACCAGTGAAGAATCACATCCACTACCTCAGTCCTTGGCAGGATCAAGCACTCTGGGCACTAGGCCCCCTCCAGAACCAGTGGAGAATCACATCCACTACCTCAGTCCTTGGCTTGATGAAGTACTCTGGGCACAGGAGCCCCTCGAGAACCAGTGGAGAATCACATCCACTACCTCAGTCCTTGGCAGGATGAAACATATGGGCATCAGGCCCCCTCCAGAACCAGTGGAGAATCACATCCACCACCTCAGTCCTTGGCAGGATGAAGCACTCTGGGCACAAGGCCCCCTCCAGAACCAGTGGAGACTGTTATCCACTTGAGAGACTGTGGCTTTGGACTCCCCAGGATACAGCAGTGGGCAAACCACCCACTGGAAAGACTTGAGAGGCTGTGGCTTTACACTCCCCAGGATACAGAGTGGGCAAACCACCCACTGGAAAGACTTAAGAGACTGTGGCTTTGCACTCCCCAGGATACAGCAGTGGGCAAACCACCCACTGGAAAGACTTGAGAGACTAAGGCTTTGCACTCCCCAGGATACAGCAATGGGCATGGAGCCCCCTCGTGCAGCAGTGGCGCCGTGCATTCATCCGGCTGAGGTGCACCCCCTAGCCTTCCCCCTGAGGTGCCTGTTTATTTTCGATCTGATGCCCCTGCAGGGTTCTCTCCGTTTCGAGTCAGGTATCTTGTGTGGGTTTCGCCCATGCATTTTGGGCCCACTGGTCCACGGTCAATGATTGGTACACTATCCGGACTTGTGTAGTTGGTGTACATATTTGTATATACTGAATTTTGCACTTTCACTATCCGATCTTTCATGATTACAATCGGTACAATCATTTAATTTTGTCCTTGCGTTCTTCCAGGGGGTGGGGGGGGGTGTAACTGTAATGTTGCTGCATGTATTTGTGTGTATGGTGTTGTGGGTGAGGGTGGGGGTGGGGGTATTGCATGTTGGGTGTGTGTGTCACTCTCTTTTCCCTCCCTCCTCCTCTGTGTTGTAGGTGCAGTACTCACCGTGGTCATCGATGGCGTCTGTTCTGCTCCTGATAGAGCAGGAGGAAGACCAGCATGGGCAGGACCTGTAGTTCGGGCTCCATGCCATGTCCAAAATTTACATTTTTTACATGGCATCCAGGTTCCTCGTTGGGTATTGAGAGGTGAGTTGTTTCCCTTCTGTGTACTGTTTCCGCCGTGCTTTTGATAGCGTAGGTTCCGCCCGGGAAAAGGTGGTGGACAGGCCTGTTGTGATAGGGTGGGCGGTACTTTGTCCTCCGCCTGTCTGTTGGCGGTTACTGCTGCGCTGTTTCTTTGTACTGCAGTGGCGGTCGGAGTGTTAAAGTGGCTGTCTATGTTGGCGGTTTCCGCCATGTTCGTGATTCCATTTTTTTTTTCGCTGGCCTGTTGGCAGTATTACCGCTGCTTTACCATCATCCGCCAGGGTTGTAATGAGGGCCTATAAGTCCTACTTTAACCATACAGGCGCCCTGCCCTTGGGGCTGCCTAGGGCCTACCTTAGGGGTGTCTGACATGTAAGAAAAGGGAAGGTTTAGGCCTGGCAAGTGGATACACTTGCCAAGTCGAATTTACAGTTAAAATTGCACCCACAGACACTGCAATGGCAGGTCTGAGACATGATTACAGAGCTACTTATGTGGGTGGCACAACTAGTGCTGCAGGTCCACTAGTAGCATTTGATTTACAGGCCCTGGCAACTCTAGTGCACTTTACTAGGGACTTACTAGTAAACTAAATATGCCAATCATGGATGAACCAATTACATACACATTTTGTAAAGGAGCACTTGCACATTAGCACTGGTTAGCAGTGGTAACGTGCCCAGAGTTACAAAAACAGTAAAATCTGAGTCCAGCACACATCAACAACCTGGGGAACAGAGGCAAAAAGTTAAGGGAGACCACGCCAAGGATGAAAAGTACCACTAAATTAGTTTTTCACTGTTGCAAGGCTTATCCCTCTCATAGGTTAACCAGGGGGCTACCGTTAAATATGATTAAAGTGTAGATTCCCTTTGGGAGCGGATAGGCATCTGGAGTTTGGGGTCTCTGAGCTCACAATTTAAAAAAACATCTCTTAGTAAAGTTGATTTTGAGATTGTGTGTTTGAAAATGTCACTTTTAGAAAGGGAGTTTTTTCTTGCTTAAACCATTCCGTGACTCTGCCTGTTTGTGGATTCCCTGTCAGGTTCAGTTTGACAGTTGGGCTGCTTGTACCTCTCTCTAGACAGTGACACAAAGGGAGCTGGGGTGTAGTCTGCATATCCTGATGAGCCATCTGTGCTAGGAGGAAGGGGAGGAGTGGTCACTCAGACCTGAAAGAGCTGTGCCTGTCCTCACACAATGCAGTCTCCAACCCCCTGGTGTGTGTCTGGGGCCTGGCCTGGGCAAGGCAGGATTTCACAAACAAGAGAGACTTTTCTTTGAAGTAAGCCTACTTCAAAGGAGAAATTGGGTTAAAGAAGGGCACCCAAAACCACAGACTTTAGATCACTTCTGGAAACCAAGAGGAACCTCTGCCTGGAGAAGAGCTGAAATGCTGAGGAAGAAGAGCTACCCTGCCTGTGACTGTGCTTTGTGGAGGTATCCCGCAGTTGCTGTTTCTGCCTGTGCAAGAGGGCAAAGACTGGACATTGTGTGCCTTCCTTCTTGTGAAGAACTCTCCAAGGGCTTGAAACTGAACTTGCCTCCTGTTGTTGAAGTCTCAGGGACAGCAAAGACTTCTCTCTGCCAACACCTGGAGCCTCTGCTGAGACTCCTGCCCTGCCAAGTGGTGCCCTATCAAGTTCCTGGGGCCTTGAAAGGATAAGCTGGCAGGCCAAGCTTAAGAAATCTACGCACAGGCCGCCGTCTAGGGAAAACGTCAACACAACCTCCGGAAAAACAACGCGCCGCCGGCTTTGCGGTTGAAATCAACGCTCCGCCTGCAGCGCGGCTGGGAGATCGATGCACGTGGCTGGGGAAATGACACGCAGCATCGCTGACGGAGGCTGGTGAGATCGCAACCTACACTGCGAGGTTTTTGGATCACTGTGCGGCAGGATGTCTGACGCAAACATTGCTGGGTGTCTAAAAATGACGCAAAGCCTGCCCGGACCTGAGACTGCTTGTCCAGATCGACGCATCACTCTCTATTCTGGAGAGAAGAAATGACACACACCAACCCGACCGAAAGAGAAATGACGCATGGTCTCGCTTGTGAGTGATATCGGCGCATCGCAAGCTTCTTTCGACGCACACTCATCCGTGCGGGGTTAATTTTGGCGTGACCCAGGTACATTTTCACGCTAACAGCGTTAGCATTGTGTTTAAAAGAACACGAAGACTCTTTTTGCTTTTTAATTAATAACTTGACTTGTGTATGTGGGATTTTTTAGTTTTGGTCTTGTTTTGTTTGGATAAATATTCTCCATTTTTCTAAACCTGTGTTGTGTCATTTTGAAGTGTTTTCATTAGGTTACTGTGTGTGTTGGTACTAATACTTTCCACCTCGCACTCTGAAGTTAAGCCTGCCTGCTCGTGCCAAGCTACCAAGGGGGTGAGTGGGGATTAACAGAGGGTGATTTTCTTTTTCCCTGACTAGAGTGAGGGTCCTTGCTTGGACAGGGGGTAACCTGACTGCCAACCAAAGACCCCATTTCTAACACCCATACATGTATCTTGCTAAATTGGTTAGCAGTAGGGTTAACCCTCCATGGTCAGCCCTTGACTTTGCAACTTGAAAATGAACTAATGCTATTTAGAAATGACAAACTTATGTTCTAATTCACAGATTGCGTTGCTTGAGTTCTGTATGATCTTAATTTAGAGCCTTGGAGTTCTGATGTTATTTTATTTACATTTATTTCACCTCCTTGGTCAACCATTGGTGATTCTCTATTTCTATAATCTTGCCCTGAGATTTTTCTATTTGACTTTGAGATTGAGTTTGTAAAAAATCCCTTGGCCTGATTTGTGCTTTGAGTTTTTCTTGTATGGCCACATTGGTCATACTGTGAAATGTGTTTGGTTTTGATTACAGTGCTGAGGGAAGT
Organism: Pleurodeles waltl; assembly: GCF_031143425.1. NCBI lineage: Eukaryota > Metazoa > Chordata > Amphibia > Caudata > Salamandridae > Pleurodeles > Pleurodeles waltl. Next base: position 561,987,663 of record NC_090439.1, read on the forward strand.
GAGTGTGATGCCAGTTTGTGCCATGTTGGTATAGATCAGTTGGTGTGAAGCCACACTGGTATTAGTGGGCAGTGCTGCATTGCTATTAGTTGAGAACAGCAACTAAAGCGCATTGTCGAATTGAAGTTCCTTCCTGATTCAATTGAAAGGTTGTTTGGGTAAATTAACTTGAATGAAAATGTCATTTTTAAAAGTGAGCTAATAGGAGATGTGTTTGTTACAGTTGAAGAAGGTATAGAAACATCACTAGAAGGAACTCCAGGTTATATTGTGTTGCATCCTGAAGGTCTTCATGCATATACATGGCTTGAACAATGGTGCAAAATAGCTGAGAAAGAAGGTGCCTTAGTGTTTCCCCCTATACAGAACCTTTAGGTTGTGAGTTTTAGACAATTTGAGGCAAATATTGTATGAAATGAAACTGCTTCCAATATCTTTTCAGTTTGACACCCTTAGCATATAGGAACATATTGCCTGAAAGAGAATGTCAACCTAATATGAACATAGGTTGCAGAAAGCAATAGAAGCACTTGCAGAAGCTAGATGTGATGCAAAGCAGAAAATGTGGTGAGCAGACATTTTAGATGGAATTAAAATGTTTCCAGCTATTTGAGATGATGAAGATGAGAGCACAAAACCCAAGACGAGGAAAAAAGACACTGAAAACAGGACAGAAGAATCTGAAGATAAATAGGTTGTAACATGTGACAGTTATTTGGATGATGAGTTTATAAATAAGATCCTAATGAATCACCCATCATCGTATCATGCAGTTGAGACGGCCCTGAGAAGTGAATCAGTCCAAAGTATAAGCCTGAATGTGCCAACTGCCCGTTGCACCAATCCTGTGTCAGACGGTGCCAGGTACATATGTCCCTCAAGCAACATCAGTATCGACAGTGAATACACCTGTTCAGAATATCAGTCAAGTTCAGCCTGTACCTAGTCTAGTTGTAAATCAAGTTGTGTCAGAGCATAAAGCAAATCAAATGAGGCAGGCACCTCAGATGAATCTGACTGTGCAAAACTGTGTTCCGAATCAGCTTGTGCCCCTGTTTATTCCTGCTCTCACAATGCCAAATGTTATCCTGAGTCAAACAAGACAGAGCTTTAACACAGTCCAAACTGGACAAGGTGCAGGAATGGCATTTCCCCAGAATTCAACAAATCATGTAGGTACTGAAGCATCAACAGTTCCTGTGACTATTGATCCCGTTGTTCCACTGTATGCCTTAGGCGCACATGGAGATAATGCACAGCATGTAAATGTACTGATAATTTCTGATGCGTCAACTACATCTACTGGAATGTCACAGTTCTGTGTGCAGCATATAAATATTCATTTCTAATGAGACCTTTGACCCCAATTAAAGTAGCAGGGCAGAGCCCTAGATTAAATCAAACAGGACCCATTCCAGAGGTGAAATTGCCACGAATAACCACATGTAACTTACAACGCCCCACCAGGATTAATATCATGCAATACACCAAGAAATATGACAAACTTCTAGACCTCAAGGTGCAACAGTTAACACACTGTAATGACAGAATAAAAGAGATGCCTGAGAGAGGTTGAACATCAAATATGCTCATATTGAAATTTGAATTAAATGAAATGATTTTGAGAACATTAGAACTTGCCCAGTTAGAGAGCGACACAGAGGATGAACTATGGTTCATGTGTAAGAATGTCACACAACACACAGGAAAAGCGTTTGAGAAATTAGCTGATGTAGCCGACAAGTATGATGTGGATTTAGAGAAGTCAAAACCATTAAGGGGCAGTTACAGATTGGAACTCAGCACAAAAGATAATTAACTTGAGGTCCCCAGGAATAAAAGCACACATTAAAGAATTAATTTCACACATACAGAAATGGGAAGCCATAGATAAGTGGGAAGGCAAATGGGCTAAGAAAAGAGAACAAAAAAGAGTCGGGTGAAAATGATACCCATTAGAGAAATACCAGATGGAGGTCATGTACATGTAATATGGAGTGTAGGTGATTTTTGTCATTCACAAATAATTATCTGAGATTGAGAGAGAAGCCTGTGGAGTGGTACAAGTAGACAAAAAGATTTGTGAAGCTTTCAAAATGCTTGTGGGAGGATTTGAATATGTTGTTTGAAACTGGGGTTCCAACTGATTTGTGGAATGTGTGCAAAACTCATGTTGATTGGCCTAACAGTGAGCCTCCAAGAGATCCAGTTACAGATGCACCATCTTAAGAGGTGATTTATAAATACCACAAGGTAATTACATTTTTGAAGAATAAGGTGCCCCTGAAAGAAATCGATTGGCAAAATATTGATAGAACTTTTCAAGAGTTGATTCATGCTTATAATGAGCAGTTGTTACAAGCTTTAAGCTACATAGTGGTACTGAGATGATTGAAGCCAAAGATATGGGCCATTTTCTGTTCAGATTTGTGCAGGGATTGAAGCCCAAGGTAAGTGAAATGATTAAGCAGCACCTGATTTGTTAGCAGAACAAACTGATTAATGAGATCCTGTAAAATGTAAAGTATTGTAGTGAGGAATTGGAAATGAATCAGGTGAAATAGAAAAAAAGGTGGTGGTTTTGCAATTGAAGAATGCACAGGTAGCTAGTCAGAATATGCAAACGTTGTTGAACACTGTAGGAATGCAAGGAGTGCAGCAGCAGGTAACAAATGTTGTTCGGCCTAGAGGTAGAGGACGTGGTGTTCAAGTTGATCAGAGAAGAGGTGTTGGTGACTTTCAGACTTTGAAGAAAACTTGTCTGTGTCATGTTTGCAGAAATCTTGAACATTAGGGACATGAATGCCCCTATGACAATGTGACTAATCAAGCTCAGAATGCTGGAGTTGTTCAGGTGCTAGGTATTAATCAGGTTCAAGAGGAAAGAATTCAAAGATCCAGAGTACAAAATGTAAATGTTCCCAAAGTACAACAGGTTCAGGTTCCACAAGCTCCAAAGACTCAGTAGCAGATTATTGCACCTCAACCAAACATGAATCAATTTGCAAACTCACATATGAATCAGGTTGCTCCCCAATTTCCCCATTTAGTTTTGAGGGATGAAGAATTCTCAGACTTTCCTAGAAGTGATAGCTCCGATGATGAGGACTGCATATTAGCTGAAGCCTTAGAAGTTGATCAATGTGGTCCCAGAGTAAAAGGCAACAAGGGAACATGGCGTGTTATTTTTGGTAGATACAGGATCTACTTGTTCCACCATTAGGTCTACAGAAATGCCAATTGTATCCCTTTCAGGAAGGGGAGTTCAAGTTGTAGGAGTTGTAAATAGGAGTTGCAAATAGGCAATTAACTAATCCTGCAACAGAATATTTTCCCATAAAAATACGATCATTTGAAGATAAGCACCAATTTGTGGTTTGTGATTCACATCCAGTGTGTCTTCTTGGACCTGATTTGCTGTGCAAGCTAAACTGTTCCATTAACTGCACACCCAAAGGGATTGTAATTTAGACAAATGATGATCATGTGCCCTGTAGAATTGAGTAGGGATGTTCCCAATGCTGACATGTAATGGTTTCCCCGAAGACCTGAAAGACACTGTGACACCTGAAGTTTGGGATTTTACAGGAAAAGATATAGAACTCATCAAAGGAGTTGATACTATTAAAATGACAGTGAAGCCCAATGCAGTGTATCCCACAATTTCTCCATACAACATGTCCCCAGAAGTGATTGCTAGACTCACTCCATTGATCTAATCCTTTGTTGAACAAAGGATATTAAAATTAATTTTGGGAAGCCCATGTAAATTGCCTATTGTAGGACTGTGGAAAGTACTGTATCACCCAGGATTTGAAAAAGTGAAAGAGGTTGTTGTTCCATGTTGTTCTGTGGTACCGAATCCTGCAGTAATGTTATTCCAGAATCCATATGAAGCTGAATGGTTCACAGTTATTGATTTGTCACATTTTGGCATGGTGCCAAACTCCTCAGGAATCACAATGATTTTTTAATCAGATCTTGCAGGAGAATATTGAGTCCCTAAAGATGCTCTACCTCTCAGTCCTAGCTCATTACATAGATTACCTACTTGTCATGTCAAATACATAAAAAGCAAGCATGAGAGATACAATTGCTCTTTTGAATAATTTGGGAGAGAATGGACATAAGGTTTCCCCGACTAAATAGCAGTATTGCAAAAGAGAAGTTTTGTAATTAGGCCACCACATTGAGAAAGGTGCAAGAAAGGTGTCCCAAGAGAGAATCTCAGGTGATCATGAGAATTAATCTCCCTACAATTTAGAAGAAAGTCCAAATAATCCTGGGAATGGTTAGGTACTGTTGTCAGTGGATGTCAAGCTTTTCCCTTTTGGCCAAGCCTTTACAGAGCCTGACACACAACAATGTGTCTGATCTGGTACCACTAGACAATGATTGCATACATGTCTTCACTGAGCTGAATTAAAGCTTATGCTGAGCCCCAGCTCTGGGAATGCCTGATTATAATAAATGTTTTTCATTATTTTGTTGTGAAAAAGATGAATGTTACTTCTTTAATTTATTAGTATTTATTGTTTCAGCAACAAGCCTTACAATAATAGAAAGCTACAAGTCTTGCAATAATATAAAACAATGTACATAAAACAATAAAAACTTAATTAGCAAATATAAATACAAGTAATCATTAAGTAAAAAAGCAACAATGACAGAGCAGCTCCACACAAGGCAGTTCACTGATTCATAGAACAACCTTGTCCATATATGCAGTATCGCCATCTACTTCAACAAAGAGAAACCCCATCTATGCAAAAGAAACTTTGAAAGGGGGACCCTGGGAAAGAGTGCTTGCGCATATTGCAATTATTAGTAACAAGACATTAAAAAAATAACTCCAGTGGCCGACCCTCGAAAATAATATTTTAGAAAGGAGATACAAGGAGAAAGTGCTTATGCATACAACAGTTAGCTATGGCAAGACATTGAGGCCCTCATTATGACATTGGTGGTAAATCCCACTTACCGTCGCGGTGACGGCTGCCAACATACCACTGTGGTGGCGAATATCCATTTGCCATATTATGACACACAAACACACCAAACTGATGGATTACTGCCACATACACAAATCTGCCAGCCCAAAGGTCAGTGGTAAAGTGTCAGTAGTAACACCCATACTGTTATGCCAACAGAACAACGTCTGCCACATTATGACCTACAAATCACCACAGCGGATATTCAATGGCGGTAAACCATTGGCGTACACACTAGCGCGGTCTAAATGGCCACCCAAATAAAAAACAACACAACATTGGCCTAAACGAAAATCACACACCTGACACTGATACACACACCACACACACCCTTCCATAGCACTATAAAACACACACCCACATTACACACCACCCTTTATGAATACTGTAAGGAAATGCCTCCTTGGCATGGTTGCCCCCTGACTTTTTGCCTTTGCTGATGCTATGTTTACTATTGAAAGTGTGCTGAGGCCTGCTAACCAGGCCCCAGCACCAGTGTTCTTTCCCTAACCTGTACTTTTGTATCCACAATTGGCAGACCCTGGCATCCAGATAAGTCCCTTGTAACTGGTACTTCTAGTACCAAGGGCCCTGATGCCAAGGAAGGTCTCTAAGGGCTGCAGCATGTCTTATGCCACCCTGGAGACCTCTCACTCAGCACAGACACACTGCTTGCCAGCTTGTGTGTGCTAGTGAGGACCAAACGAGTAAGTCGACATGGCACTCCCCTCAGGGTGCCATGCCAGCCTCTCACTGCCTATGCAGTATCGGTAAGACACCCCTCTAGCAGGCCTTACAGCCCTAAGGCAGGGTGCACTATACCATAGGTGAGGGTACCAGTGCATGAGCATGGTACCCCTACAGCGTCTAAACAAAACCTTAGACATTGTAAGTGCAGGGTAGCCATAAGAGTATATGGTCTGGGAGTCTGTCAAACACGAACTCCACAGCACCATAATGGCTACACTGAAAACTGGGAAGTTTGGTATCAAACTTCTCAGCACAATAAATGCACACTGATGCCAGTGTACATTTTATTGCAAAATACACCCCAGAGGGCACCTTAGAGGTGCCCCCTGAAACTTAACCGACTGTCTGTGTAGGCTGACTAGTTCCAGCAGCCTGCCACACCAGAGACATGTTGCTGGCCCCATGGGGAGAGTGCCTTTGTCACTCTGAGGCCAGTAACAAAGCCTGCACTGGGTGGAGATGCTAACACCTCCCCCAGGCAGGAGCTGTGACACCTGGCGGTGAGCCTCAAAGGCTCACCCCTTTGTCACAGCCCAGCAGGGCACTCCAGCTTAGTGGAGTTGCCCGCCCCCTCCGGCCACGGCCCCCACTTTTGGCGGCAAGGCTGGAGGGAACAAAGAAAGCAACAAGGAGGAGTCACTGGCCAGTCAGGACAGCCCCTAAGGTGTCCTGAGCTGAGGTGACTCTAACTTTTAGAAATCCTCCATCTTGCAGATGGAGGATTCCCCCAATAGGGTTAGGATTGTGACCCCCTCCCCTTGGGAGGAGGCACAAAGAGGGTGTACCCACCCTCAGGGCTAGTAGCCATTGGCTACTAACCCCCCAGACCTAAACACGCCCTTAAATTTAGTATTTAAGGGCTACCCTGAACCCTAGAAAATTAGATTCCTGCAACTACAAGAAGAAGGACTGCCTAGCTGAAAGACCCCTGCAGAGGAAGACCAGAAGACGACAACTGCCTTGGCTCCAGAAACTCACCGGCCTGTCTCCTGCCTTCCAAAGATCCTGCTCCAGCGACGCCTTCCAAAGGGACCAGCGACCTCGACATCCTCTGAGGACTGCCCCTGCTTCGAAAAGACAAGAAACTCCCGAGGACAGCGGACCTGCTCCAAGAAAAGCTGCAACTTTGTTTCCAGCAGCTTTAAAGAACCCTGCAAGCTCCCCGCAAGAAGCGTGAGACTTGCAACACTGCACCCGGCGACCCCGACTCGGCTGGTGGCGATCCAACACCTCAGGAGGGACCCCAGGACTACTCTAAGACTGTGAGTACAAAAACCTGTCCCCCCTGAGCCACCACAAAGCCGCCTGCAGAGGGAATCCCGAGGCTTCCCCTGACCGCGACTCTTTGAATCCTAAGTCCCGACACCTGGGAGAGACCCTGCACCCGCAGCCCCCAGGACCTGAAGGACCGGACTTTCACTGGAGAAGTGACCCCCAGGAGTCCCTCTCCCTTGCCCAAGTGGAGGTTTCCCCGAGGAACCCCCCCCTTGCCTGCCTGCAGCGCTGAAGAGATCCCTAGATCTCCCATTGACTTCCATTACAAACCCGACGCTTGTTTCTACACTGCACCCGGCCGCCCCCGCGCTGCTAAGGGTGAAATTTCTGTGTGGACTTGTGTCCCCCCCCCGGTGCCCTACAAAACCCCCCTGGTCTGCCCTCCGAAGACGCGGGTACTTACCTGCAAGCAGACCGGAACCGGGGCACCCCCTTCTCTCCATTCTAGCCTATGTGTTTTGGGCACCACTTTGAACTCTGCACCTGACCGGCCCTGAGCTGCTGGTGTGGTGACTTTGGGGTTGCTCTGAACCCCCAACGGTGGGCTACCTTGGACCAAGAACTGAACCCTGTAAGTGTCTTACTTACCTGGTAAAACTAACAAAAACTTACCTCCCCCAGGAACTGTGAAAATTGCAGTGTCCACTTTTAAAACCGCTATTTGTGAATAACTTGAAAAGTATACATGCAATTTTGATGATTTGAAGTTCCTAAAGTACTTACCTGCAATACCTTTCGAATGAGATATTACATGTAGAATTTGAACCTGTGGTTCTTAAAATAAACTAAGAAAAGATATTTTTCTATACAAAAACCTATTGGCTGGATTTGTCTCTGAGTGTGTGTACCTCATTTATTGTCTATGTGTATGTACAACAAATGCTTAACACTACTCCTTGGATAAGCCTACTGCTCGACCACACTACCACAAAATAGAGCATTAGTATTATCTATTTTTACCACTATTTTACCTCTAAGGGGAACCCTTGGACTCTGTGCATGCTATTCCTTACTTTGAAATAGCACATACAGAGCCAACTTCCTACAAATACCAATTAGCGCGACAAGACTAACATGAAGACCACTTAGACAATTACACACACACACCACAAACACACATCCATCCGTCACGCACCCCATATCCCACATCCCACCACATCACTTAACACCCTCTGCTCAAAACACACCACACAAAACCCATGTCCCCACTAAGGCAATCCCATTTCCCAGATGAGGAGTTGCAGGTCATGGTGGAGGAAATAGTCAGGGTAGAGCCACAGCTGTTTGGAGCACAGGTACAGCAAATATCCATTGCCAAGAAGATGGAGCTATGGCAGAGAATCATGGATAGGGTAAACACCGTGGGACAGCATCCAAGAACAAGGGATGACATCAGGAAGAGGTGGAACAAGCTACGAGGGAAGGTATGTTCCCTGGCAGCAATGCACCAGCTCACCATCCAGAGGACTGGCGGTGGACCCCCACCTACTCCCCCACAGCTCACAGAATGGGAGGAACAAGTCTTGGCAATACTGCATCCTGAGGGACTCACTGGAGTAGCCGGAGGACTGGACACTGGTGAGTCAATATTTAGTACTCATCACCCCCCAATACCTGCATGCCATCTCACCCCCTCACCCTGACTCCCATCACTCCATTCCATCATACACACTGCACCTACACATCTGCCAAGCCCTGCATGCTATACCAATGCATGGACAGCCATCACCAAAGCATGCACAGCATGGAGAACTAACAATACCACAATACATCACCATACAAAAACAAAGGTGGCAGGGCAACAGCAACAATAGAGGTGAAGCTAGGGATGTACAATATGTCACAGACATGAAGCATAATACATTATTTACATCCTCACAGGTTCCCCAACCAATCCTAGCGGCGAGGAGGTGCCATGGCTATCCAGTCCCCCAACAGTGATGAGAGTAACTCAGGACTTCAGGATCTGGGTGAACTACCTGGCCCATCAAGGACCACTGGTCAGTCGGCCCCCCTAGCCCACTCACAGTCCACCACAGAGCCTCCCCCCTCAGTATCCAACACCACAGTACCCACCCAATGTCTTCACACCGCTGTCTCCAGGACACGCCAATCAGCAGTGTGCCCACCTGTACAGGGACCCCAGTCCACATCTCACCCCCAAGACAATCAGGGACCTGGGATCAGTGGCAGTGAGTACACCATTCAGGGGAGACAGGCACAGGGGAACAGGGACACTGGGAGGACCGCTGTGCGCCAGAAGGAGGACAGGCCAACAGAACTGACTCTCCAGGAGGCACTCACTAATGTTCTGGGGGCTTACCAACAAGCTCAGGACAAGATGGGCCAGATCCTTACCAATAGGCAGGAGAACAAGCGGCTGCGGGAGGTACACCATCAGGAGATCAGGGAGGATTGCAGGCCCTCAACACCACCATGGTCTCCATAGCAGGGGTGCTGGCAGATATGGCCAAAATCTTTAGAGAATGGAAAGCACACCAGGGGGCCCCTACCACTAGCCAGTCTACTGACCAGTCCACCACTTCCACTGTAGCTAGTGGCAGGAGGTCCTGCCACAGGACAAAAAGCCAACCAGCACCCCTCCCCCTGCAGAAGGTTAACCACCCCACAAACTTTCCCTGTGACCCAGACTGAAGCCAGAGACACTTGCAAAGACCAAGACCACCACCAGGAAATGAGACTCTCCTAAATGTCCCCATTGTGTCCTACCCTGTCACCTTATCTACTTTGAACTGCCTTTGCTCCCCTTCCTATGGCCCCTTGGACACTGGACCTGTGCTACAAACAGACTGGAGCAATACCCTGGTCTTTCCTCAACCAACACCCCTTTTGATTGCACTATTCTTTCAATTATTTGCACTACAATAAATACCCTTGAATACAACCTGAGTGAAAGTGTTTTATGTGATGAAAGTGTGCATATATGGAAACAGTCACATTAGTTGCAAATGATCTGAACACTGTGATAGCATACCATTTAATGACCTGTATCCGTCTGTAGTCATCACATCAGTACACAGTTGTTATTTCACCAACATCTGAAAAAGGAGAAGCCATAGGTGACAGTAAGTAAAGATGCAAAGTAAGTGAATGCGATCTTGCTACAGCAACACAGAAAACATCAGTAATCAGAGGAATGATCAGTTCCACTGTTTCACTTGTGTGTCATTGGAAGTATTGACGTATAACTGATGTTCTGTTGTCCACATCCTCATCCTCTGCCTCCTCATCCTCACTGTCCTCGAGGTCCACTGCTGCCATAGGGGCATTTCCAGTCTCCTCCTCCTGCTGATAAGGCACATGTCGTCTGAGTGCCAGGTTGTGCAACATGCAGCATGCCACTACTATCTGGCAGCCCTTCTCGGGTGAGTAGCACAGGGATCCACCTATTCGATGGAGGCATCTGAACCTGCCCTTCCGGAGGCCAAACGTCCTTTCAATGATTCTCCTGGTTTGCCCATGTGCATCATTATAACGATTCTCAGCCCCTGTCCATGCATAACTCATAGGGGTCAGGAGCCATGATAGATTTGGGTAGCCAAAGTCACCTGCAAGTATTAAGGGACACACATTAGCCTTACACAATGGTATAGACTTAACACCAGAAGACATACACTGACATACATTGGGTGTGGAGTCTGGGTCACCAATTAGCCACACCCTGTGCCTCTGTAGTTGTGCCTCTGAAGTTGTGCCATCACATTTGGGATGCTAATATTCCTCAGGACTATGGCGTCATGCACCGACCCAGGATACTTGGCAGTAATGAGTGAGATGTACTGGTCAGCCAGGTACACCATTTGCACAAGGGGTGAGTGGAAACTCTTCCGATTCCTGAACACCTGTTCACTCTGGCGGGGGTGGACAAACGCAACATGTGTACCGTCAATCGTCCCAATAATATTGGGTATATGTCCCATTGCATAGAACTCTGTCTTTACAGTGGCCAAATCTTCCACCTGGGGGAAAGTAATGTATCTGCACATGTGTTTCACCAGGGCACAAAAAACGATTGCAGCACTATTGAGAACATTGGCTGTGGCATTCCTGCTGTCAAGCTCACTGTCACTTGAAAAGAACCAGTTGCCAGGAAATTGAGCCCTTATAGAACCTGCAAAAGAGGGGGGATCCCAGTGGGATGATGGATAGCTGATATCAGATCAGGCTTGAATTGAGCACACAGTTCTGTGATAGTGGCCCTGTCCAGTCTATAGGTCAGTATTATGTGCCTGTCCTCCAGTATAGCCAAGTCCACAAGGGGTCTCTGCACGGTGTCTTGTCTCCTCCTCCGATTCCTCTGCAGTAGTAGGTATCTAAGGGACACAAGAGTGAGTAGGCTGTCACAATTTGATTAATTGAACCACCATGTGATAGGACAATGTGTTAGAAATGGGGTCTTTGGTTGGCAGTCAGGTTACCCCTGTCCAAGCAAGGACCCTCACTCTAGTCAGGGTAAGTCACACACAATCAAAATTATCATGTTCCCACCCTCTGGTAGCTTGGCAGTGAGCAGTCAGGCTTAACTTAGAAGGCAATGTGTAAAGTATTTGTGCAATAAATCATACAATAACACAATATAGCACCACAAAAATACATCATACAGTGTTTAGAAAAATATATAATATTAATCTGGATATTTGCAGGTCAAAACAATCAAAGATGCAATAAGTAAATGTAGAGATATCTCTGAAAAGAGATATAAAGGGGGTCATTCTGACCCTGGCGGCCAACGACCGCGGAAGCACCGCCAACAGGCTGGCGGTGCTTCTGGGGCCATTCTGACCGCGGCGGTAAAGCCGCGGTCAGAAAAGGGAAACCGGCGGTTTCCCGCCGGTTTTCCCCTGCCCCAAAGAATCCTCCATGGCGGCGCTGCTCGCAGCACCGCCATGGGGATTCCGACCCCCTTCCCGCCATCCTGGTCCTGGCGGTAAAAACCGCCAGGAACAGGATGGCGGGAACGGGTGTCGTGGGGCCCCTGGGGGCCCCTGCACTGCCCATGCCAAAGGCATGGGCAGTGCAGGGGCCCCCTAACAGGGCCCCATAATGATTTTCAGTGTCTGCTTTGCAGACACTGAAAATCGCGACGGGTGCCACTGCACCCGTCGCACCCCTTCGACTCCGCCGGCTCCATTCGGAGCCGGCTTCATCGTAGAAGGGGGTTTCCCGCTGGGCCGGCGGGCGGCCTTCTGGCGGTCGCCCGCCGGCCCAGCGGGAAAGCCAGAATGGCTGCCGCGGTCACTCGGCGGTTCCCGCTTGGCGGGCGGCGACCGCCGCCCGCCGAAGTAGGAATGACCCCCAAAGTGTTTTAAGTCTTTTTAAAGCAAACAAAGTCTCTTTCAAGCACAAAGTGCCTGGTTTGCATGAAAAATCTCCGCAAAGGGACACAGAGGAGGAGAAGTGTGGAAACAAAGGGGTGTGCGTCAATTTCTTGGGCCGCACACGGTGATGCGTCATTTCGTTTCCACACAGGGACGGCTGTTTGTTGATTTCCCGCGCTCGTCGTGGATCCTCTTCGGGTTGCGGGGTTTTCAGACGCCCCAGTGTCTGTGCGTGGAATCCTGGGCTTGCGGAGCGAAGTCACAAGCGCTGCGTCGATCCAGTGGGCGTTGTGTGGTATTATCTCCTGCACGGCAGGTGCTGTGTAGATTTCCCCTCTGGAAGTCAGGCAGCATCATCCCAGGTTGGCTGTGCATTGATCCGGTGGGCCGTACGTCGAAGTTCCAATCACAACACAGGCGCCGTGTCGATCTTTTCCTTGCGAAGGCGCGCTGCGTTGTTCCGGTTCGGCGTGTGGTGAATTTCTCACCGCAGGGCAGGCTGTGCATCGATTTTATCAAGCTGGGCATCGAATTTTCACCGCACAAGGAGTCCAGTTGCAAGAGAGAAGTCTTTTTGGTCCTGAAACTTCAGGGAACAGGAGGCAAGCTCTATCCAGTCCATCCCCCTAGTTGCTAATTGGTCAGTCAGTCGTCAGATATGACTTTAACCTATAGTTTTTGTTTACTGAATCTACTAATTTTCATAAACTTCAAGTTACACAACGGATTGGTTCTTCATGCGATGCCCTCATCATCCGGTCCTTCAGGTATCAGAATTGTTGCATATGGCTCTCCAGCCAGTGCCTTTATTGTTCAAGTCCTGGGAAAGTACATTTAGCCTGCTCTACACACAATTGTATCAAATTGTCTTCATCATCTCCTGTCCGCCAGTACATCGCAGAAAATTCTAGCTAAGTAACTTGAACTTCGAATGGGTCAAGGCTGCAGCCCACGATTTCCATCTTTTGCAAGGTGTCCGGTTCCTCCATGTTCAGAGTGTGCGAGGCCCCGGTGGAACTAGGCCTTTAGTTCAGCTAACCTAATGATACAAAACAGAGGTTATGCATCTCATTATGACATATTACTACATTTTTCTCATATATTTTCATTATTTTTCACATCTTCAGTCGTTTTAGTACATATGGTGGCCATACCCAGAGGGCACATTTTTCAAACATGCACATTATTTTTCTACTATTAATTTCTCTATGCATTTTCACATTAGTACCAACATATAGATCATTAATGATTTTCTTAATTAGCATATCTGCTTCAACAATCTTCTCGTCGGCATTCGTACACCACGCCTCTTCACCAGCGCAGTGAAACTCTGTAGCAGGAATTGTAGCACACTCGCTACCGCACGGAAAGATGAACAAGCGAACTCCAAATACCAAGGTGAGCTCGCAGAGCATCTGAGGCCTATCTGAGACATAATCATACCAATGTCCGCTAGGAGGATAAGGGCAGGAAGACATCTACATCCAGTCGGGGGGGGGGGAAGGAGGGAGCGCAGTACGACAGAATCACTCAGCTGCCATCTTTCCCTCTGGACAGTCAAAAATATGGCTCCAGTTTAACAGAAAATGATGCTACCCTGAGAGCTGGTTAAGCAGTATGCACAGTCTTAGATGTGATAGAAGCTTTTTGGAGTGGAGGAGTCTTTTCTCCCCAAGTAGCTGAATGGGTTGCTCTTACCAGAACTTGAAGTGTCTCTCCCCTGCTCAAAGTGACCATTTTTATTGACAGCCAATATGGGTTCGGTGTTGTTCATGACTTTGACCAGTTATGGTCCCAGAGAGGATTTATCACCTCTTCTGGTACCCCAATTGGAATTGGTCAGATTATTTATCAACTGCTGAATGCATTGCAAATACCCCCAAAAATTTAAGTGGTCAAATGTAACACCCATCAGAAGTCTACTGATTATGTTACCCTAGGTAATTATGCTGCTGTTGCGTAGGTTTTCATTATGCTAATCAGGCTACTGGATTTGGGCAGCAGGATAGATGGATTGTGGGTACTAAGTATGATTCCACGCCACATGAAGCCTGTCAGGCTAATCCAGGTTTTCCGGCTAACTAAAAGCACCTCATCTCTCGCTGATATGACTGTGGCAACCGGGTGCATGACAAGAAAGACTCCTCAGGGGAATCATCGTCAATCACATCTCATCCCTTTCTCTCAGTTACCAAAGTCTCATATTTGGCAGAGACAACAGAGACAGAGTATAGTTCAATAAGGATTTATTGAAGTAACTGCATCTTAGATAAAAAGGCATGTATTGCAAAAACTAGGATGATGAAACACAATAAAAACAAGCAGGTGACTAAAAGAGTAAAACACAAAAACAGTCCCACCATACTGTCACTAGGAGTGAGTTATATTTCACCTACCTACACTATGTTTGAGCACAGCGTAATAAGCCTAACCTACCCTTCGGGTTTCCCCCTGTGAGCACATCATCCATCATACCTGAAGAAAGAAGCCTGTAGTCTAGAAAGACAACATCCCCATGTGGATCAGGGTTCATCTGTCGAGGTAAGTAGCTGTAGCAAAGCAATCAGCAAGCGGCATACAGTTGTGGCCATCTGGCTGGAATCTCCCTCTAATGTGTCTGGGACAATGGGGTGTTTTTAAAGTAAAACAACTGATATTCAAAGAAAGGGTCCCCAAGTGTGTTTTTTTTCTGTGAATGTTGAAGACACAGCAAACCACATTTGTTGGCAAACCTATCGGACTGTAGCCTTGGAGAAAGCACAAAGTGAAACAAATGTTCTACTAAGAACGTGATGCTGTCCTAGCGAAAGAACAATGTGATAGAGATAATAAAACAGCACCACAAATATGGCTATTGCTGAAAAAATAAAGTAATGCTGAATAAAATGTAACTAGGTTAAACTGCACAGCAGCAGACCTAATTCGCTAAAACATTATGGCGGTCATTACAACATTGGCGGTAAAAGCCGCATACCACCGTGCAGAAGACCGCCAACACACAGCGCGGAAAACAGCCACAGCTATTATGACCCACAGCACGGAATCTGCCAAAATTCAGACACCCACACAAGTCTGCGACACCAAAGGTCAGTGATAAACTGGCAAAAACAAATCCTCCACTGTCACACCAACAGAAATACGCCCACACTATCACGACACACGAATCCACGCGGCGGTCTTTCAACCGCGGTATTCCATTGGCGGTACACACACATCTACAAAACAGTACCACATTGGACAATTCGAAATACACACACCTGATACACATACACACACCCATATCACCCACAAACCCCTACGACCAAAAATCACAAACGAAGGCCAGAGAGAGACACCACCATCAACAATACTAGGATCCATAGGCACACAACACCATCACCCACATAACTTCCACGCACCTCACACTACACACCACTACATATCAGCACACTTATCACCTCACACACCACCCCACACATCACCTACACTACCCCATGGCACGGCAAAGACACCCCAGGTTCTCGGAGGAGGAGCTCAGGGTCATGGTGGAGGAAATCGTCCGGGTAGAGCCACAGCTATTCGGATCACAGGTGCAGCACACCTCAATTGCAAGGAAGATGGAGCTATGGCGAAGAATAGTGGACAGGGTCAACGCGGTGGGACAGCACCAAAGAAATTGGGAGGACATCAGGAAGAGGTGGAACGACCTACGGGGGAAGGTGCGTTCCATGGTCTCAAGACACCACCTTGCGGACCTCCTCCCCCACAACTAACAACATGGGAGGAGCAGGTCTTGGCGATTCTGCATCCTGAGGGCCTCGCAGGAGTAGGTGGAGGAATGGACTCTGGTAAGTCAAATCTTAACTATTACATCCCCCACCCTACCTGCATGCCAGCACATACCCCCACCCTGACCCTCACCCCCATCACTCTAACTCCTCACAAATGTCCCAACATCACAAACCACACATCCTAACCCCAAGCCCTGCATGCAACAACAAAGCATGGACGCCCATCAATAAAGCATGGCCACTGCACATACCCATACACCCCCCTAAACCATCATAACACAAGGTCCCACACAGGAATGCAAGCACTGGGAGGTACACGGTCACCCACCCATTGCACACCGTGCCACACACAGATGTAATAAACATCCTTTTATACCCCTGCAGGACACCTACCCAACGTCACCGGACAGGAGGGTCCACACATGTCCACACCACCAACAGAAGAGGCCCACAGTGATGACAGCACCTCTGTCCAACTGGATCTAGATGACCAGCCCGGCCCATCGGGGACCACGGGACAGTCGGTTCCCCAAACCCAGTCGCAGGCCACCACAGAGCTTCCCCCCTCTGGAAACACCAGCACAGCACCCACCCAGTGGGCCCATACCTCCGTCCCCAGGACACGTCAATCAGCAGGGAAAGTGACAACTCAGTGACCATAAACTGATTGAAAACGACAGACAGTAGAGAGGTAGTAGTGTTTAAGTACATGTAGTAGGCAGGTTTGTATTCTTACCTGTGTTTCACTGGAAATATTGCTGAATCACTGAGTCCCTGTTGTCCATGTCTTCTTCCTCTGCTTCCTTGTCTTCACTGTCCACAGGCTCCACAGCTGCAACAACACTGCCATCTGGACCATCCTCCTGCTGAAAAGGCACCTGTCGTCGCAAAGCCAAGTTGTGAAGCATCCAGCAGGCCACGATGATTTGGCACACCTTCTTTGGTGAGTAGAATAGGGATCCACCTGTCATATGGAGGCAGCTGAACCTGGACTTCAGGAGACCGAAGGTCCGCTCGATTACACTCCTAGTTCGCCCATGGGCCTCATTGTAGCATTCCTCTGCCCTTGTCCTGGGATTCCTCACTGGGGTCAGTAGTCATGACAGGTTGGGGTAACCAGAGTCACCTGCAAATGGCGAGGGACAACTGTTAGACACACACTAACCTGGAGGGACATCCCCAGACCCAGACAACTATTCCCACTGACTAGCTTCCAGGTGCTCACCTAATAGCCACACACGGTGCCTCTGGAGTTAACCCATCACATAAGGGATGCTGCTATTCCGCAGGATGTAGGTGTCATGCACTGAGCCATGGAACTTGGCATTCACATGGGAGATGTACTGGTCGGCCAAACATACCATCTGTAAATTCATCGAATGATAACTCTTCCTGTTTCTGTACACCTGTTCACTCCTATTGGGAGGTACCAAAGCCACATGTGTCCCATCAATGGCACCTATGATGTTGGGGATATGTCCCAAGGCATAGAAATCACCTTTCACTGTAGGCAAATCCTCCACCTGAGGGAAAACGATGTAGCTCCGCATGTGTTTCAGCAGGGCAGACAACACTCTGGACAACACTTTGGAAAACATAGGCTGGGACATCCCTGATGCTATGGCCACTGTTGTTTGAAATGACCGGCTTGCAAGGAAATGGAGCACTGACAGCACCTGCACTTGAGGGGGGATTCCTGTGGGATGGCGGATAGCTGACATCAGGTCTGGCTCCAACTGGGTACACAGTTCCTGGATTGTGGCACGGTCAAGCCTGTATGTGATTATCACATGTCTTTTCTCCATTGTCGATAGGTCCACCAACGGTCGGTACACCGGAGGATGCCGCCATCTCCTCACATGTCCCAGCGGACGGTGCCTATGAAGGAAAACAGTGAGCACAGAGTCAAACAACTCAGAGGTACGTACACACAGCTTACACAGAACACCAATCATAATCTAAAAATTGGCCTGTATGTGTGTTGAGTCTAGGCCTAGGTATGTGTGACGCAGTTGAAAATTAAGCCATGTGGGCCCCTGAAATGGCGGCTGACTGACCTCTAAAGTGGGACAATGGGATGTGAGGTAACTGCGCTGGCGTTGTAAGCCGTCGCGGTAGGCGGTCGAAGACCGCGGCGCAATGCTGCATTTGTTAACATTGGACCCTATGGGTCCCAGGAGCCAATGACGATGTACGCCGGCGGTGAGGGTACGCACCGCCGCGGACGTGACCACCATTTTCTATCACTTCAATCACTCGATACCTCATCTTCGACAGGAGAGGACCTACACTGCAAGTGCTGCTGTGACCTCGGTCTGGAAGAGACAATGGCTCGAGTGTCTGGGGAAAGGGCCCCTGCATTCACATCGGAGGAGTTGGAGAAACTCGTGGATGGGGTCCTCCCCCAGTACACGCTACTCTACGGTCCTCCAGACAAACAGGTAAGTACACTGGGAGCATGCTGCATGGGCTATGCCTGTGTGGAGAGGGGTGGATGTAAGAAGGAAGGGGGGAGAGTGCGGCGTGCATGAAACGACGGTGAGTGCATGTGCCACATGGCAAGGGTAGGGATGGGGGCCAATCACTTTGACGGTGCAGTTAGTAATAGGTTTCTCTTCCCCCTGTACAAATCATGTACGTCAGCGCCCACCAGAAAAAATATATTTGGCGTGCCATCGCCTAGAACGTCCGGACCCTGGGGGTCTACCACAGACAGAGTGCCCACTGGCAGAAAAGATGGGAGGACATTCGCCGCTGGAGCAAGAAGACGGCGGAGGCTCAGCTGGGGATGGCCTCCCAACGTGGGAGGGGTGCCCGTCGCACAATGACCCCCCCTGATGTTCAGGATCCTGGCGGTGGCATACCCGGAGTTGGATGGGCGCTTGAGGGCTTCACAGCAGCCACAAGGGGATGAGTACACTCTCATTCTGCAGATTTTGCGCGCATTGGAGGGGTCTGGGTGGGGGACGTGGGCTGTGCGTTTCCCTAGGCCAGGGCGAGTTCCGTAGGCAAGGTCCCTCTGTAAGGCAGGCCATGTGGCACCCCACCGCACCTCTGTAGAGTGCCAAGTACACCTAGTCATGCCCCTGTGTCATCCATGTGTGCAGATGTCGTCCATAGCCTAGTAGGCCATTTCCCAGGAATTGAACAGTGGAGGCCAAGAGCGCGGCGTAGTGCAGGGGGCTTCTGTGTCTGTCGTGTCCGCCAACGGTAGCGGTAATGCATGCACTCAACATGTCTTTCTTCTGTCGTCCCCCCCTTTTTGAGGTCTCCCTGTTCTTGTGTGCATTAGCATCATCAGGTGGAGGAGCAGTGGCACCGGAGCACGAGGGGGCTGCATCCCACATGGCCATGGAGGGCCACACTACGGAATTGGACTTCACTAGTGGGACGGAGGGTGAGGGGAGCTCCACGGCGGGGACAGGAGCTGAGACCAGTGACACGGACTCGTCCTCTGATGGGAGCTCCCTTGTGGTGGCGGCAACATCTGTGCCCCCCCATCTACAGGTACAGCCGCCACCCACCATTCCAGCACCACCCTCCCAGCAGCCCCTCAACCTTTGCCCCGTGCCCGCTCACCCGGGAGGGTGGGTATCACCTTCGCCCCAGGCAACTCAGCCCCTGCCCCAATCACCCCTGCTGCCCTCAGTGAGGAGGCCATTGACCTCATCAGGTCCCTCACTGTTGGGCAGTCTGCCATTTTGAGTGTCACCCAGGGTGTAGAAAGGCAGTTGCAACAAACAAATGCATTCCTGGAGGGCATTCATTCTGGTCAGGCGGCCCTTCAGCGAGCTTTTCAGATTCTGGCCTCAGCACTGATGGCAGCCATTCTCCCTGTCTCTAGCCTCCTCCCTCCAACTTCCTCCACCCAGACCCAATCCCCTGTACCCCAGCCTATCCCAAGCAGACCTCAAGACGAGCATGCACACACGCCAACACACAAGGGAAGCTCAGGCAAACATAAGCACCACTCAACCCACAGGCACTCATGCAAGGAACAGACACCTGCAGACACACCAACATCCACTGCCTCCACTGTGTCCCCCTCCTCCTCGTCTCCCTCCTTCCTCCCAGTCTCATCTCCACTCACACCTGCATGCACTACCTCTACAGCCACTACTACCATCACCAGCAAACCCACCACCACACCCCGCTCACATGCAGTCACCACCCCCACTACCATTCACACGTCCCCTGTGTCCTCTCCCAGTGTGTCTGTGACGCCCCCTCCCAAGATACACAAACGCAGGCACACACCCACCCAACAGCCATCCACCTCACAACAGCCTCCAGCGCATGCACCTTCACCCAAAGTCAGCAAACGAACACCTCCTACAACCACAACCTCTTCCTCTACTCCCAAACCCCCTCCAGCTACCCGTCCCAGTGTCTCCAAAAAACGTTTCCTGTCCAACCTTGACCTCTTTCCCACACCTCCCCCACCCCGTCCGTCTCCTAGGTCCCGATTAGCACCTCAGCCACAACATCTCTGGGACCAGTGGTGCCTGTAGTCACCGGAATCTGGAGTACACCGGCCACCAGGATAGCCAGTGTGACACGGAGCCACAGCACGGACAGTCCCCCACCTGTGAAGCAACAGAAGTTGGCCAGTGCCCAGCAGAAGAGGGTGAAGACTCCAGCCACCAAAGCCGCTCCCAGGGGTACAGGTGGGAGTGTGGAGTCAGCTGAGACACCTTCCAAGGTGGGGAAGGGGCACAAGAAACTCAGCAAGTCTGGGAAGAGGAGCATCCGCCACCAGCCCAGCTGCCCAGGAGGCCACCGCCAGCACCAGCCCAGCTGCCCAGGAGGCCACCGCCAGCACCAGCCCAGCTTCCCAGGAGGCCACCGCCACCAGCCCTGCTGCCCAGGAGGCCACCGCCAGCACCAGCCCTGCTGCCCAGGAGGCCACCGCCAGCACCAGCCCTGCTGCCCAGGAGGCCACCGCCAGCACCAGCACAGCTGCCCAGGAGGCCACCGCCAGCACCAGCACCAGCACAGCTGCCCAGGAGGCCACCGCCAGCACCAGCACAGCTGCCCAGGAGGCCACCGCCACCAGCCCTGCTGCCCAGGAGGCCACCACCAGCACCAGCCCAGCTGCCCAGGAGGCCACTGCCACCAACCCAGCTGCCCAGGAGGCCACCGCCAGCACCAGCCCTGCTGCCCAGGAGGCCACAGCCATCATCCCAGCTGGGACAGAGAGGACCGCCAGCACAAGCCCCGCTGGGACAGAGAGGACTGCCAGCACAAGCCCTGCTGGGCTAGAAAGGACCGCCAGCACAAGCCTGGGCCATGAAGGACCGCCAGCAGCTGAGGCACTGCAAAGGAGCCCGCCGCTCAGGACACTGCCGTCTCGAGCACTGCTGAACAGGACACTGCCGTCTCGAGCACTGCTGAACAGGGCACTGCCGTCTCGAGCACTGCTGAACAGGGCACCGCCGTCTCGAGCACTGCTGAACAGGGCACCGCCGTCTCGAGCACTGCTGAACAGGGCACCGCCGTCTCGAGCACTGCTGAACAGGGCACCGCCGTCTCGAGCACTGCTGAACAGGGCACCGCCGTCTCGAGCACTGCTGAACAGGGCACCGCCGTCTCAAGCAACGCTGGCCCATGAGCGCCAAGGGCACTGACGCTACTGAGTCCGTCACAGGCAGAATGAAGCACTCTGGGCACCATGCCCCCTCCAGAACCAGTGGAGAGATCCATCCACTACCTCTGTCCTTTGCAGGATGAAATCATGTTGGGCACAAAGCCCCCTCCAGAACCAGTGGAGAGATCCATCCGCTACTTCTGTCCTTAGCAGGATGAAGCACTCTGGGCACAAAGCCACCTCCAGAACCAGTGGAGAGATCCATCCACTACCTCTGTCCTTAGCAGGATGAAGCAGATCCATCCACTACCTCTGTCCTTAGCAGGATGAAGCACTCTGGGCACAATGCCCCCTCCAGAACCAGTGGAGACTGTTATCCACTTGAGAGACTGTGGCTTTGCACTCCCCAGGATGGAACAGTGGGCAACCCACCCACTGTAGAGAGTTGAGAGACTTTGGCTTTGCACTCCCCAGGATGGAACAGTGGGCAACCCACCCACTGTAGAGACTTGAGAGACTGTGGCTTTGCACTCCCCAGGATATGGCAGTGGGCAACCCACCCACCATAGAGACTTGAGAGACTGTGGCTTTGCACTCCCCAGGATGAAACAGTGGGCAACCCACTCACTGTAGAGACTTGAGAGACTGTGGCTTTGCACTCCCCAGGATATGTCAGTGGGAAACCCACCCACTGTGGAGACTTGGGAGACTGTGGCTTTGCACTCCCCAGGATGTAACAGTGGGCATGTGGCCCTCTCGTGGATTTGGCGTCGTGCACTCAAGCGGCTGAGGTGCCCCCCCTTTCCCTCCCCCTGAGATGCCTGTTTTCTTGCTCTCTGATGCCCCTGCAGTGTTCTCTCCGTCATGGTCGGGGATCTTGTGTGGGCCTCGCCCATACCGTGTTGGCCCAGTGTTCCACAGACTTAATTGGAGCACTACCTGGACTACTATGCTTGGTGTATATTTTGTTCATGGTGTATATATATATTTTTGCCTACTTGATTTTAATATATTACAATGGTTACACTCATTTTCTATTGTCTTTGCATTCTTCCGGGGTGGTTGGGGGTGTAACTGTGATGTATCACTATGGATTAGTGTGTGTGTTGTGGTGGGTGAGGGTGGGGATGGGGGTGTTGCGTGTGTGTGTCCCTGTTTTTTTCCCCTCCCCCCTCCCCTGTGTCGTACGTGCAGTACTCACCGTGGTCTTCGCCGCCGGCGTTCGTGCTCCTGCTAGAGGATCAGGAAGACTATCGAAGGGAGAATTTGGAGTTCCGGGTCCATTGTGTCCTAGTTCCTCGTGGGGTGTGTAGAGGTGAGCGTTTTCTCTTCGGAATCCTGTTTCCGCCGTGTTTTTATCCACGGTAAATCCGCCCCGGAAAAGGTGGCGGATTGGTAGGTTGTAATACTGTGGGTGGTACTTTGTCCTCCGCCTGTCTGTTGGCAGTGACCGCCGCGCTGTTTGTACCGCCGTGGCAGTCGGAGTGTTGAAGTAGCTGTCTTTGTTGGCGGTTTCCGCCACGGTCGTAATTGCTAAATTTTTACCGCTGGCCTGTTGGCGGTTTTACTGCCGCTTTAACACTGACCGCCAGGGTTGTAATGACCACCTATCGAAAATATGGCTAAAATAGCTATACAACACTGTGGTGGCCTTAAGTGGTACATCTTTCAGTGGAGAATGGATTGGAGATGCAGATGGTGAAACAAATCCAAATTTCATGTTTAATGTGTTTGAGACATGGGATGAAGTTAAGAGATTGCATCAATAAGAGACAGAGAAAGAACAACACAGTTGGGTTAGAGCAGGATGTGTTAAAAGGGATGAAGATGATGTTTGTGTCTTAAGTGATGGAAAAGCAATATTTCCAAATTGTCTGTTGTCATCCATGGCCAGGTTTTATCATGGAAAATCACACATAGTGAGATGCAATGATCAGGACATTCAAACAGATAATGTTTAATCCCAGAATTAGATTAATTGCAGAAGCCATGTGTCACGGATGAGTCGGATGCCAGCACATAAATGTAGGAAAATGCACAGTTATCACACTAAGTCACATTGGCAGATCAAGAGGTCGATTCAACAGAATGCAGCTGGATTTCATAGAATTGCCACCATTTTGGTCACTGTAATTTTTTCCATTGAGTGCAAGCCTAGCTGCCCAGGAGAAATGGTAGTCTCACATTAGCAAAACTGTTACTTAGGTATTTCATCCCGGGGTTTGGATTCTTGACTTCTCTAGAATCAGACCGAGGAACTTATTTCAACAGTGAGGTCCTAAAAATGTTATGTACGGCATTACAGGTTGAGCAAAAACTACACTGCAGTTACAGACCAGAAACTTCAGGACACAGATTAATGCAACTACCTAGAGTCCAGAATGGCAAAAGTTTGTGCGTCCACAACTCTGAAATGGCCATATGCATTTCTGTTTGTTTTGAAGAATATGCACAGCATGCCTGACAACAAGACTGGGTTATCCCCTCATAAGATCCTCATGGGGATGGCCATGAAATTGCCAGCAGTGCCTGCAAATATGTGTGAACATTATAGATGATTCTGTACAGGATTTTTGCAAAGGACTGGCTGACGTGGTTTGTTCTTTGTCTCATCAGGTTGGAGAAGCTACAGCCCAGCAACAGCACAAGCTTTGTCATGACCTAAGTCCTGGAGACTATTAATGGTTAAAAAGCACAAGAGGAAAACAGGTTTGGAACCATGCTGGAGAGGGCCGTTCCAAGTGATACTTGTAACCACTACTGCAGTGAAATGTGCTGGCCTCCCAAATTAGGTCCACACTCGCAAAATTCCAGGTCCCCTGAAGGATACAGCACCTGTTCCCAAAGGGTAGGTTACAGTGAGCAAGAGGGATCAAGTCACCCATGCTGTGGGAACTGGACAAGTGGCAGCTACAGTGCATGCTCAGTCTGAAGGAGTTCTGAGTGAGTCAATACTGGTGATTGGTACTGACGGGTCAAGACAGAAGTAATTGACTCACGCCAGCTCAGATGCTGACTACAGATGAGCTGCAGTAAGTAGAAACTCTGTACCCAGAGACAATTGCCCCAAAAAGCATTCAGTACCAGATATTCAAGTCCCTCCAACTACTGCTGAGGAAACTGAAGAATCAAGTCAAAGTGATGGTGACACTGAGAGCCAAGTAAGCAGGAGGACAAAGAAAAAAGTGTGCCAAGTCAAAAATGCTCATCTCCTGAATGGACATACTTTTCAGTAAATGACTGGGAAAGAGAATTTGCAACCTTTTGCGTTAACTATCCAGATTCTGTTCACCATTCTGAAGTTTGGAATCGCATTTGAGTGGAACTTTATTGTTTCATTTCCAATTAATGAAGAAAGACATTATACCTTAGAAGTGATCTTAAGTGACTATGAGATGTGCCTCTATTGATAATATTTGAATTGTTGCAGATTTTTTTTTTTTTTGTAGAATTGCTTTTGATGAACTTTCTAGAAGATCAAGGGACATTGTGAATGCATTTGCATTTATGAAAGACGTTTTAATTATTACATTGCTCATAAAAAGAACTGAAAGAGAAATTGATGTAAAGTGGCTTTGTATTTTTGCATCTGTTTTAGAATTTGGATTTTTTTGGTCTGCATATAGACAACACATGGAATTAATTGACTCACAACAAAGGCAGTACGTGTTAATATGTATATATAGGTATGGTGTTAGTAATAATTATTATGATGATTATCATGTTTAATGGTTTAAGTTTGCCCATCATCGGTGTTTCAGACAAGATCACATCCACAACTGCACCAGTTTTATTAAAGCAGGACACATTATTCAGGATGCGAAACATTTACACATTGACAGTTCCAATTTATTGCAGTTGGTTGTTAACCCAGTTGTATAATCAGGAGTATTATCAATATTTTTATTTAAATTATGATTTAAGGTTTTCTTCCTATCATGAAGCACATGAGGAGCATTGCAAAGGATAAAAAACATTGACATAGTGGGAGGGGTGATTGAACTGGAGTTGACATTTGGTACCACTTATGCACACAAAAACAATCTGACGCAGGTCGTCATCTCCCTCACCAGGAGCCCCACCACCGCCAAGACAAACCTCCAACCCGGACTCCTTGCCACTGCCAAATGGATTACAGCAAGCCACCTCAAACTCAACTCCAACAAAACCGAAATCATCATCTTCGGCCCCAACAAGACAGTCTGGGATGACTCCTGGTGGCCCACCGCCTTAAGACCACCCCCAACACCCTCTACCACACACACAATCTTGGCATCATCTTAGACTCTACTCCCTCCATGGCCCAGCAAATCAACTCTATAACTTCCTCCTGTTTTTCATACCCTCCACATGCTGCAGAAGACCTTCAAATGGATCCCCATAGAAACCAGGAAGACCATCACCCATGCACTCATCAGCAGCAGACTAGACTACGGAAACACCCTCTACGCTGGTACCACAGTCAAGCTTTAGCAGAAACTCCAGCGGATCCACAATGCAGCCGCACGTCTCATCCTGAACCTCCCACACCTTGAACAAATCTCCGCCCACCTCAGACTCCTTCACTGGCTACCCATCAGCAAAAGGATCACTTTCAAAATCCTCTTGCACGCCCACAAATCCTTCCACAACACTGGACCAGCCTACCTCAACAAAAGAGTGAACTTCCACACACCCACTCGTCTCCTCTACTCTGCTGACCTTGCCCTCGCCACAGTCCCCCGCATCCTACGCACCACCTCCGGAGGCAGATCCTTCTCCTACCTTGCCTCCAAGACCTGGAACACCCTCTTCACCAACCTATGCAAGACCCAGGACCTCCTGACCTTCAGAAAACACCTCAAGACATGGCTTTTTGAACAGTAAATCGGCATCCTCCCCCCTGTTTATCCCCCCCACAGTGCCTTGAGACCTTACCAGGTGAGTAGCGCGCGTAATACATTTTTTGATTGATTGATTGATTGATTGATTGATTGACTTGCATACTTAGTCCCGTAGAAAAGGAATTTATTGGACAGGTGAGGAAAGGAGGAGAGCAAGGAAAGCTAAAATTTAAAAGGGAATTTTGCAGTGTTCGGAAACAGATGGTTCACATACAGTGAAGGATACTTGGCTATAGATTGGCAACATATAGGGAACTTATGTATATATAGGCTTAAATCAAAGACTGATACACACTTTGTAGGAACTAGTGAATGCAGACATGTATTTTTGTTTTGAAGTGTTTGGAACTTTATGTTAAATGGATAAGACCCCGCCATAACAGGTGTTTGTTTCTTATTTGGAAAGAATGCCTACTACAAGTTGCCCAAAGGATGGTATGCCACATGCTATTTAGGAGTAGTTTTTGTGAAACCGTACCATATGGACCATATAGTCATCCAGGAAGTACCGACAAATCACATGCCAGAGTGAGGAGAGGAGTTGATGCATTAGAGATTACAGGAGACATTTTTGGTGCCATAATTCCATCAGTAGGTGTCATCTTGAATGATATCGAGATTAGGAACCTGTCAATGATCATGAATAAGTTAACTACAGACACTGGAGTATTTTTTTTTTAATGGACATGGAAATGGTTGCTGTGAGATCAATGTTTTTGCAAAGTCGTCTTGCGCTGCACATCTTACTCGCAAAGGAAAGCAGAGTTTGCAAAACATTACATGTGCAACTTGCTGCATTTACATACCTGATAACTATAGGGAGATAAAGAATCACATTGCAAACTTGACGGACCTAAAACAGGACCTGAAGTATTTGACAGCAACAGGTGCATGGGAATCTGTAGGACATGGACTGGGAGCTTGGGTAGCAGTATAGTGGAATCCATTCTGAGGCCTGTGTTATTATTCCTGTGTGCCATAATAATGATTGGTTTTTAGAAACTTTAAAAGAAATCGAAAGAGAAGAGAGCTAGAAACAAACAGAAACAAGATGAGATTGAAATGGAGAATAGAAGGAACATATATTACAGTAATGCAAAATTACTGCAAGAACTTAAACAACCACAACAAAACAGTTGACTGAACCTTTGATTTCTCTAATTGAAATGAGTATTGAGTCCTTATGATGCAGTACTTGCCATCAGAGAGAAGACTGATTTAGCAGAAATGTATGAATTTGCTCTTATGCTATACTATTCATTTATACATTTTAGAAAATGCAGTAGTCTAAAGTAGAATTATGAGTTTGAAATGTAGAATTGACAATACGTAGTCATTTAAATGTGCACAGGTTTAACTTAACACCAGAAATCTTGGTGGCATTTGAGCTTTATTGAATGTTAACCGAACTAAAGTGATGTAATCATATATTTTAGACTCTGCACTAACAGAATATATGAAAACGATATTGAATCTCTAATGATTTATATTTTAAACATATGTGTAAACTAACGTAAATGTAGTAGTGCATCATACTTATTGAAATGTGCCAGCAACAATAATACATTTTGAAATAATGTAACATGAATACTAATGGAACACATTTATGTTAAAATTATAATTTGCATAATGAAATTAATGTTTTATTCGATTGTGAACGTGTATTTCATTGCTTGCGTTACCTTGAGGCCTGATTCAATTTTTTTACTGTGCTGGAATTGCAATATCATTCTGCTTAATGTGAATTTTCTTTTAGATGTCTTTCCCATGAGAAGCTTGTAACTGAAATTGTATAATGGTTCTACCACACCCTTCACCAGGCCCAAGGATCCATGGACCTCAGTGAGCATTTGATTCCTGTGAAGGATGGAAGGTGACCCAGCAAGTATTATTCTCTCACCGAATGCTCTTGGCTGTTTGTGTGTAACCTTCAATCCTTCTGCTTCCTTTTCAAAAATACACTCATTACATTGCATTGTCCCATTGTATTATTTATATCACATTCACATTCAAAATCCAAATCAATGTATTTGTAGCATTTTATTAGAGCAGGAGGGGTGTACATTGCTTTTGTCAACCCTTTAGTTTGAACCTGTTTTGATTGCTGTATTGGGGTCTTTGACATACGGGGCACCTGGCCCTAAGAGGTTTGTCCTATCTCACACAACTCGAGTGGCATCCTAGGGTCAGGGTTCCTGATGTGGAAAAAACATGGTGACGTCAGCCTCATTCTCCCAATCGGCCCCTCCTCCCAGCCTTCTGGTCGTTAATGCTGCAGAAACAAGGCTTGTCTGATTGTATGGCTTCTTTGCATTCATCACAGGCGTATTTTGTTTCTATGTCAAATGACTGTCAGGAGACAATGGACGCTTCAATATGAGACATAACTTCTTTCTACAGGAATGCGCTAATGATCTCTTTCTCAGTGTGGACATTTCTCGTTGATCGTTAGTGACTTTTTTGACCTTATATAAGGTTGTGTAGGTGTTTAGAATGTTAAACAAACAGGAGTCACGCTACACGTACGTATATTACTAATGATGCTTTATATCACATTGTAGCATGAGAAGCTTCCCTGCATTCTTAATATTAACATAGCCTGCCCAATAACTTCAACATTTTTGACTGGAATGACGTGGCAATGACTTGCAGAAATACCCACCTATCTTCTCTTTCAATATTATGAAATAGAAAACAAAAATAAGTACGAACGTAGCTATTCAGAATGAGGCAAGTAGATTCGGGCCCGGAGATCTGCAAATTCAAACTGTGATTTTCATCTGCTCCTACCTCTTCTGGCAGCTATATATCCAGCCATCTCTGTTTCTTTTAAGCATACGCACTTGCAGAATACATATGTGCTGCAATGAGCTACAATTGACTTTTCATGGTTCATTGATGTCTCGGAAATTGTGATTCCTAAGTGCTGACATCTGCTTAATTGTCTCATTTGAATATTAATGAGCCAAAGAACCACCACTGCAGAACCTTTGCTTTGTTTCTCCCAACAGTAGCTCGCGCTCTGCAAGTCTGTACACGCGCGCTGCCCATTTCCCCTGTTTTTGCGTGGATCCATTTAGCAGGTATTCAGCTTCACAGCAATCTATTTTAAATTAGAAATAATCCTTTCAAACCTAAATAGTTGATATTTCATCAATTAAAACAGAAGATAGATCTCTATTCTGAAATTATACATTTAAGTTCTATTCAGTAAGGGCCATATTTATACTTTTTGACGCAAAACTGCACTAACGCAGTTTTGCGTCAAAAAAAATTGCGCCGGCTAACGCCATTCTGAAGCACCATGCGGGCGCCGTATTTATTCAATGACGTTAGCCGGCGTTAGCCGGCGGCGCTGCCTGGTGTGCGTGAAAAAAAATGACGTACACCAGGCAGCGCCGGCGTAGGGGAATATGGAGCTTGGGCGCCAAAAAATGGGGCAAGTCAGGCTGAGGCAAATTTTTTGCCTCAACCCGATTTGCGCCATTTTTTTCGACTGCCAACCCCCATTGAAATGACTCCTGTCTTAGCAAAGACAGGAGTCATGCCCCCTTGCCCAATGGCCATGCCCAGGGGACTGCTGTCCCCTGGGCATGGTCATTGGGCATAGTGGCATGTAGGGGGGCACAAATCAGGCCCCCCTATGCCACAAAAAAAAAAAAAAGAAATACTTACCTGAACTTACCTTAATGTCCCTGGGATGGGTCCCTCCATCCTTGGGTGTCCTCCTGGGGTGGGCAAGGGTGGCAGGGGGTGTCCCTGGGGGCATGGGAGGGCACCTCTGGGCTCCTTCCGAGCCCACAGGTCCCTTAACGCCTGCCTTGTCCAGGCGCTAAAAAACGGCGCAAAAGCGGCTGGACGTCATTTTTTTTGACCCGCCCACTCCCGGGTGTGAATTTTGCCCGGGAGTGTAAATACGGCGCACATGCCTCGGAGTCAATTTTTTAGACGGGAACGCCTACCTTGCATATCATTAACGCAAAGTAGGTGTCCACGCTAAAAAATGACGCAAACTCCATGGACTTTGGCGCTAGACGCGTCTAACGCCAAAGTATAAAACTGGAGTTAGTTTTGCGTCGGAATTGTGTAAAAAAAAACGACGCAATTCCGGCGCAAACAGAGTATAAATATGCCCTTAAATGTCTTGCAGCATTAAGTTACAACAGGGCCAGACTAGGGACCCAAATGCTGTCCTGGCAAAAATGCTTAAACCAGCCTTACACTCTTCAACTCCTGGCTCAATCTCTTTCCATCCATGCTCTCTCTCTCTCTCTTTTGCCTTCTCCTTTCTCTCTCCTTTACCTCTCTGATCACTTTCTCTCTACTTTCCCATCCCTCCCCTCTTTCTCTCTCTCCTGAAGCCTCCCTGTGCCTGCCACAGTAAGTCCCTGGGAGCTCGGGAAAGTGGAAAAGACACTACTAGCGGCCCTGGGCTTTCAAACTCCACCTCCAAAGGCTCCAGTCCACCAGGGAAATACCTGGTGGAAAAAAGCCTGTCCAGCCTTGAGATACCCTTACATGCGCAAAGTTACTGTTAATGTTTGAACTGCAGAACAAGATTTTAGGATTTTTCTGATATAATATTCTAGAGGTTTTTTTTCTGCCTTAAGTAAAGGGTTAGTGGTGTGAACTATGTTACTGTCAGGTTAGAGGAAAGAGATGGTCTTTAGGGATGTTATTAACATTCACAGGAGGTAACTGTGTAGTATTTCACAGAATTTCCCAATGGCTTATGAAAAACCCTATTTCCGCACATCAGTGCTAAATGTCAGAGTAAAAAGGGAATTTCGACCCTCCTGGTAAATATGAGAAACCTGGGCAGGAACATCCAAGAGCAACCAGAAGTTGCTAGGTCTTCAATAGTAAAAATCAGAGACTTTACCCTCTGTAAGACTTGGCCAGTAGCACCTGTGGATCTCTAAACTGCAAACCAACTACCCCCTTTTAGTGCTTGACTTTTATAGTGCTTGACGTTCA
The DNA here is from genome assembly GCF_031143425.1 of Pleurodeles waltl. Taxonomy (NCBI): domain Eukaryota; kingdom Metazoa; phylum Chordata; class Amphibia; order Caudata; family Salamandridae; genus Pleurodeles; species Pleurodeles waltl. Next base: position 562,019,235 of record NC_090439.1, read on the forward strand.
GACTTTCAAGGCAGCAACGCAGAGTATTCTAGGGGAGGTGCAATGGGCTAAAGATGCAGAACTTAGCAACACAAAAATGCTTACTAAACCAATGTCCTGGCAGTCCTTGTCTTTTAAAATGTAAAAGTACCTTAATACATACAAAACTAGTTGATGGAAATACATTAGGGACACTGTAGTGGTTGCAGAATTGAATGTTAAAGTTGAAATTTGGAAGATGGTATGCAGGGAGAGACCATTATGAGAGAAGTGAAGAGCTGGGAAGAGTATATTAGTGAGAAGATTCTATTAGTCTAGCCATCCTAAATAAAGGTTTTAAGTGCTTACTGTGATGTGTGATCACTACAAGTATTTGGTGAAGAGTTCCTGACCAAACAGTCAGCATACGGAGGACCCGTGTGTCTCGGCTGCATCCTGCTCCTTGGCGTCTGTTGTACGACATTGTTGCAACTGGAAGTGATATTTGCAGGTAGATCAGAGTTGTGGCTGCTCACGGTGAGTCAAGTGAATTTTGTTTTCTTAAATTTACGCCATTGGCTTAAGGTGAATTTGCCATTCACCAGGTGCAAGTCCACAGAACTAGATTGAGGAGCAGTGAACACGGCTTATGCAAAATATCCAGTATATTAGGATTAGAATGTGCTCCAGATGAGGCAATCATTACCTTGATACATTCAAGTCACGTAATGTCTCTGTCATATTAGTTTGAGATATCAGTAGGAAAGGAAACAGTCTGTTTCACAAATACTGCGTTTTAGTGGTTTTTTAACACAATTTATAATTCAAATTACTGCTTGTGTGCTCGCTCATTCGCTCGGGTATTAGTTGAATGTGGCATCGAGCACTTACTATGTGTGGAATGGGTGAGTTTAAATATTGGAATCAAAGTATTCACCTTGATTGTTGGTGTGAGTTCTCCAAACAGGTATCTTTATGTGTTACTATACCTTGTATAGTATTAGTTCAGCTTGAAAATCTAATTTTGCCTAGAATTTACCAATTCTGTGTCCTTGATATTTAGGTACTAGTAGCCATTTAGTGGTAATGAAAGGACTAAGGACAGTCCACATAATTGGTCCTACCTTAGGACTAGTCCATTGACTCATGACTTACACTTCAATAATACTCAACCCACCCAAGGAATTTTTATGTATTCCAAGTTATCCACCCTTACCTTAGTTACGGTAGGAAGAATATTTTTCGAACTACATTACTACCATTGACTTTAATGGCTCCTTATCTCCTGAAAGGAAATGCAAAGTTTATTGTTTCACTCCTTGGGTCCTGGAGGCTTAAGAATATGCAATGAATCAACTAAGGAAGGGACAGTGTTGGGTGGTAATGTGCTTACAGAAGCATTAACACAACTTGATAATTATTTTTCATCTAGGGTTTGCGTAAGCATTTCACATGATACGTTTTTTACAGAATCCAAGGAAAAAAGAATCAGTTGATGAATATGTAAATGCTTTAAGAAAATTAACCTTAGATTGTAGATTTAGGAACTTGCAAGAAGAATTAATCTGTGACCAGGTGCCTGGTCATGTATATGGGTAAGCCTGCAATTCAGGAATGATTATGGGTAAATGGTGATGCAGATCTAAAAGATGTAACATCTAGTATAAGGAATGCAGAATTGTCAGGTAGGTGTGCTAAGGCTGTTTAGACAGAAACCTGGATCCTAGAAAAGGAGTTGGTAGCCAAAGTCAGTTTTGAGAAATACACCACTAAAATTAAACAAGAAAGTAAAAATAGAAAAGCAGATCAAGGATAAAAACAAGGAACAATTGTTTTGTTATTTTTGCGATGCCACAAACTATTTAGTGTCTAGTAAATGTTGTCTTCTGCTGAAACAAGCATGTACTGATTGTATAAAATTGGGCACTTTTCATGTGTATGCAAAGTGAAAATCAAGCAGTTTGGGAAATTCAAGAGCATTGGTGAAGGTGTTGTGTATTCATTTTAGTTAAAGCTCAATGCACATTATTTTAGCAAAACCAGGCCTGCAGCTGCGCACTTTAACCTAGAAATAATTTACTCAGCTTTGTTTATTATTTTAACAATAGCCACATTTGCGGTCTTGTTTTATTTTTCTCTAACTAGCTGTTGTTTGCCTGGGCTAGTACTTCATTCTTAAACAAGACATTTCTTTGACTCTGTGCTTCTCTCAAGGCTGCAGTAAGATATGTTGTCTGTAAACATGGTGACTCTTAGTCTCTGGTATTCATAGAAATATACACATCCTTACGTAGGGACGTTTTCTTAGAACATCAGCTGTTTTATTATAAAAACACTTCTCTGTCCCATACACGTTAGAGGGAGATTCCAGCCAGATGACCATGACTGTATGCTGATTGTTGAATGCTTCACTACAGCTACTTATTCAGACTTCAGGCCTCGTGCTCAGGTATGAGGGATGATGCCTTCCCAGGGGAACCTGAAGGGCAGAACTAGAGCTTAATATGCTGTGCTCTAATATAGCCCTTGTCGGAATTACTTTAATGTCTTTAGTGACAAAATGGTAGCTTTAGTTTTTATTCTTCACTTTTCTTGTCACTATTTTAATCCTGTCATGCTTCATCATCCTGGTTATTGCAATACATGCTTTATTATGTAAGATGTAGTTGCTTCATTAGAACCTTATTGAAACATGTACTGCTTCTGATTGTCCTTGCATATGTGAGACTAAAATAACTGAGATAAATGGATGTGATCTGAGTGACCACGATTTCCCTGAGGAGTCAATTGTGTCATGCACTTGGCTGCCCAATCATCCCTGCTCTTTGGTGGAGATGAGGCACTGCTAGTTAGCTGGAGTAAAACCTGGATTAGCCCAACAGGTGTCACCTGTAGTGGGTTAGACTCAGTCTCCCATATCACAGGTGAATCTGCCCCTCAAATCCAGTAGTCTCATTAGAATAATGAGACCCTACACAACAAAGGGGTGATTGACTCTTCTAGTGATGAGGATTCAGAAACTAGAAATATTTTAAACATAAAAGAAAGAGTAATTCTAAATATTTATAATGAGGGTAAATTGAAAAAACAAGCCCATTTGTTTCATGAAAATTGAAAGAGTTGGCATTCATAATGTTGCAGATTCTAGATCTCCAAATACTATTGTAAACAAAATCGTCTAGAAAATGATTTTGAAAATAAACTAAGTTCAAAACCTTTTGGAGGAGGTATTGCATCAGAACATTACAGTTAAAGTTAAAGGGTTTCATGAGCTATAGGGGGCTCACAATAAGGAAGGATCACTCTCCCCTAATAATCTCCTACATGCATACCACCACTCCTATCCCGGAGGCAGCATTAGTGGTTTGAACAACAGCTTCCTCTCTGCAGGACTTCTCGGCATGGCCTGGGCCTCTCCAGGGAAGTTAGAGAGTGCATGCCTTTCTAAACTAGCATGAGACGACTCTTAGGTAATGGCTAGTTCACCAACCAGACCCATCTGGTCAGGGAATCCCTGGAGTTATATGTCATCCATCGCTGGTCATGTTGAGTATCTTATGTGCACTGTGGACTACACAGCACTCAAGGAGCCTCCCAAATTCCATGCATAATGCCATGAATAAGTGACATTAATTAGTGGCTTCTCCAGTCCTGATTAATTATATTTGATGGGTCTTTCTTCTCCTTGCTCCTTTGGTGCACTTTCAGCAATCAGCAGTGTTACTGTAGGGTTTCCTTACCTCTGAACGTCCAGATTGTTTTCCTGATGTACAAGGAAATGTTTTTACAGCCCCCTGGCACTGCTGCTTCCTTTTCCCTTGCAACATTAGACTGTAAGGGTTGGTACCTGCCCTTGTGTTCTGTTTCTCTGGTATATATTCCTTGGGTCTTCCTGAGCCAATATCCTATAGTCCTGAGGCAGATTATCCTCCCTGTGTCCGGCAGAAGCCTAGGGTACTCCTTTTTAAGACCTATGCAGCTAGGACTACTCCATAGAGGTCTAAGGGGACTTCCTTCCATCTCTGTAACAGCAACTCCATCATCTACTGTCCCGCAGAGCATGTAGAGGGGTCAGTACCACTGGATCATGAAAAAGGATCCAACAAAAGTGGAAGATGTGCAAGTCCAGAACATTTATACATCAGACAGCTGTTCGTCAGCAAGCCAGTCTCGTTCTTCTACTGTTTCTAGACATTTCTCAGAGTCTCCTTCCTTGTGCAGGGGTTTATAAATGTTAATAGAGAGTTCATGACAAGTGTCCCTACTAAATCCAGAGAAATCACATCATCTGTCCACCTTTAACTAACATATTTTAGAAGCAGCCCAAAGGCTAGTCAACCCACTTGCACAGTATTCTGCAAATTTTTAAGTTAGCAATTACAACCAAGGTTGAGAATATCCTCTGGTTTGACCCTGACTTCTCCCAGCTGGAACGGGTAACGTTTTTCCAAGATATCAAAGCAAACCACTTGGGTGACTGGTGCTAGATTTGTGCTCACTCGCTGTTTCAGAACAACATGCCCATCCACCATGTCTTCCTCTCCTATCATAAGGGTCATGTCCCCAAATGGGCTTATTGTTCAGGGAGAGTCTCTGAACTGCCAGCTGGTCAGTAGAGTAATTACGTAGCCTAGCAGGGTAAGTGAAAACATGAATGTTAATGAGGATGACTCACAGAAATTCTTCCAATTTCAAAATATATAAATGAACACTTAGTACAAAATGGATACTACATAGGTGTTTTAAGCAAGAAAAATTGTGAAGGATTAGAGTAATGTCTTTTCTAGGTTAAGTCAAAACAAAATTGCAATTGAAGAATATTGTACCAGATGTGTAAAAACAGCAAAACAGCTACAGATTTACAATTTATAATCCAAGTTGAATTATGAGGGCTGAGACCTTGACCAATGTATTGAGGTACCAGTTAACATACTACCTGTATGCAGATACAAGGTTGAGTCAGACAACCATCTTCTTCACTCAGCTTGCACACCCGTGCACACATGTGTATATATTTATGCATGTGTTCCCCCCAACTTACATTTCAAGTTTATACAGCACATAATATTCCACAGAGCATACTTAACCCCACGAAAGGTACATACTTTCTTCCTCTCTGCAGCACCCACCTGCCCATGCTGCCATTTGGAGGATGCAGATCTTCTACACATGTTGTGGGCATGCCCCTCCCTGAGACCCTTCTGGGTATATGTCTGCAAAGCGCTGCGGGTAGTAATGGAATTATCACACTGGGACTCAGCTGAACACTGTATATTGGGGCTATATCTGAGACCTAGGGGCCCCCGGCAACAGTAAGGTTTGCTGACTTGGCCTTGGTCCTAGCCAAGCATCAGAAAACTAGCCTGTGGCAATCAGTAACCCCTCCTGCTGAATCCTTGTGGGAGGCGGAGGTGGTCCGGTAAGGAAAAGCAGAGAGTGTAGCACTACAAGAAGAATATTTAGGGTGGCGGAAACGCAATAATTCTGCAACCTTGCATAGATGCTACATCAGTTTCAACGATGAGGCTGAATAGCACATAGACCTATAGTACTGGTCGGTCCCTCCTGTAGGTGTTAGGCAACCGGACCAGTTATACAACCCAGACAACCCCTCTCCTTGTCCTGAAACTGGCTATTGACCTTTACATTAAACGTAATCAGGTGTGCAAGTCCTTGGCACTCCTCCTTAATCTTAAGATGTATCCGGGCTTCAATCGAACATGGTGCTTGTTGCATGGGTGGGAGGTTGGGTTGTTGTTTAGTTTGCTATGTGATCTAAAGTTTTGGCACCAAATACTTGTTTGGAGTACTAACATGCTGCATTGGGCAGATCTCTTCGGTGTCTACAGCATTGTAATTTCCTAGTCTGATGTCATAATTCTAATATCACCAAATGATGTAAAAACTGCTTGTAATGCCATGCATGCAATATCAGATACTGGAACTTGTTTTTTGTAAGTATGTATGTCCTTGGAAACCCAATAAAAAGTGTTTACAAAAATGTATGCACATGTATTCCACACAGAGCCTTTTAAGCCAGATGCACAGTAAGAGTTACTAGACTTCCTCAAATCAGTCATCCAAAACAAGTAGATCCAAACACCAAAAATAGAGTGTTTTTACTGATCAGGGTATGCTGTCATAAAGTAATATTGCACAGAAGACTACCCTTGCACAAATAACATGTTGGGTGTATTTTTGAAAGTGATTGTAGCTGTTCTGCAAAAAGTGAATACTCTAGTGTTAAAATGGTCTTTGCACTCTTTTTATTTGCAGTTATTATTCCTTATAAAACCAAACACATTCAATGCTGAGTTTGTAAAAATGAATAAGTGCCAGAGTCCAAAATGTTTCTAAGAGATGAATGCTAGAGCTGACAAATCCTAAACCTTTTTAATCTGGAATGCACCTCATTTCTGCTTTTTCACTGCTCTATATTTTCCATCTCTTTAATAACTCCTGCAGATTCTTTTACACCCCTACAATGTCTATTTGTCACTGTTTTCCCATCTTTCTTCTCCCCCTTCTTAATTCCTTTTCTCCATTTTTATCTCTTGTTCTGGGTCAAAGTCTGATGATAAAAAAAGTCCTCACCTTAAAAAATGAGTGCCGGTTGGCTCTACTTGTAACTACTGGCTCAAATAAAGTACAGAATACACTGGATTCTAACTGGATAATACAGGTATCTGTTTTCCAAATTTTTAGACCTTTGTGCGAAATGCTTCAATATCCATGCCAAAAGTAGAAATTATGATCAGTGGATTCAAACTGGACTCACTTTATTAAAAATATTTCAGACAGTAATTTTGGTCACATGTTATTACTGGTTTGCAGACCATTTTTATGGTTAATTCAAAGTGTACTGATGCACAGGCACTTAACAAGGGGGTGATACTAACAATGATTTCCCAGTATGGTTCTTTGATTTCAAAGCAGAGCCGTTAAAATGCTGTGCATCATGCTTACAAAGTTGGGGGCTTATTTGCTAGTAACCTGTGCTGTGGTGCGTCACTTTTTGGGATGCATCAGCGGCTCAGGCTGCTGACCCATATTTACAAGGCCACACAATGCCAATTTGCATGGCTTTTCAGTGCCTTTCATTGCCTTGTAGCTATGGAGTAAGGCAATACAGCGCAAGTTTCTGCATTACCTTACTTTGCATCAGGGATATATTTCCATGGGTGTTACGTGGGTGTTGCCATGCAACATCTGTGGATTGTGATGCATTCCCAGAATTAAAACGTTTTTTAAACCTGGGAATGAGTCAAAAGCCTAAGCCACCCCAGGGGTGGCGTAAGGATGAAACAACGGGTGTAAATGTCTTTATTTCTCCCCATTTCTTTCTCTTTTTGTGCATGCTGCTTTTCGCATCACACATAGAAAGAGGAAAACACCTTTTGTAATTGTTTTGTGCAGGAATGTGCCCCTTTCAGCACAAAAACAATCATCCCCACAATCCAGGCACCCTTGCACCATGGTGCAAGGACACATGGCAGCAATTTGTGTGCCTGCCCCTCATCAGAACGTAAATGAGGCCCTGGGTCTTATGAATGCTGTTGGTGATGCTGAAAAATGACACTAAAAGGGGCAACTGCCCCATTAACAAAGGTATAAACAAGATGAACTACATGAGTGAAATAAGTGCATAGGGAAAGCAATTGATAGTACCTGGTGGTAATTAGTACCCAAAGTAAGGTTGCAAGGTAAAGAAACATCCCATTTCGCACCTACTCTTACTTGTAATCTGAAAGGGTGGCCTATGATGAACCCATAAACAAAAGCAGAATGCTTGAAGAAATGAAAAGGATGTTAAATACAAATTGCTAATTGTAATATGTCCCTACACAGAGGACATGGCTGACCCACATTTAGTGATTTACAGAAAATTACGTTATCAAGTAACCTGAAGCCCACCTGTGATGGGGACCCATAAAGATCCAATTACTGGTGTAGTAATTGGCACTTATAGGAGAAGACAGTTAAGACAAAAACAAATAAAAGCAGGGCAATGTTGTAAAATAGATTTACCTCAATTCGTTATGAAAGGAGAGGCAGGTACCCAAGGTGATGTCAAAAATGTGTAGCATCTACGTAACAATATAGGGTTCCATAAGGGATAAATATGCAAATAATCATTTTAGCCCTCAATTATCTCTCCAGCATTACTGGGCACCGTAATTATTTTTTTCATACTCAACAATTTATATCATTTATTCCACTCTGGAATGGTAAAATCCATTCAATTCAGTTCTATTATCACAACTGCCCAAGCATGTGAATTCGTGCTATAGTCTTTATACTTTATTCTAACGTTCAAATAATCTGTTATATACAATTTTGCCAAACATCCTCCCTTTTTTAGTTATTTTAGATCCTTATGGATCACCAAATCAGCGTTTTACAGTCTTAGTAAACATGATTTTATGGGTGTTCACAGATAATTCCAGTGTCCAGCTTGACAGCCGTAGTGTGAAAAGGAACTTTATATTGCTTTTCTGAGATTGTGTCCTTGATAACTCAAGAGAATGCTTCAATCACATTCATGATTGCTTAGCTCCTACATAATATTAGTCAAAGCGTTTTGCCCTTCATTTTTTACGGCCTCCTCAGCACAAATACAAGGAACAACGTATTTTATTGTAAAAGCATGTGAACATATACACACGTAATCTTATGTGTGTGGGATCTTTGCACACATCAAATAAAGGGGCAATGTACAACCTCATCTATTCTAGGAAGGGAAAATGTGAAAAAACCCTGATTGTTTCTTTAAATATTTGTATAAGGCAAGGAAGCCCTTGGATTAAACACATGTTCTGTTGGATAAATCGCCGAATATTAGGCAGGGAAAAATAGAATAGGCTGTAGGAGGTGAAGAGGTCTGCTCAGAAGAACAGCCAAGATACACACACTGCTCAGTAACATCGTAACTTGATTATGCATGTATCAGGCTAGTTGCATTATTATAGCTTGTAGAAGGATCATCGTGAGCTCACAATGAATTCAAACGAGACAGGTATGGCGTCAGAGTAACTCACTGCGCTTACCTAGACGCAGTTGTTGTTTTTTTAAAGGAGTATCATTTACCAAAGATCTTTAAAATTATGCATCTATGCAAAGGATAGAAAACTGAAATTACTATTAGTGTTCTTGCCCATGTGCAAAAACAGAAAACAGGCCAAACATAATGCTCCCTAAACTCCCCTATAGACACATGTCTGACGTAAGATGGGGTGGGGTGTGATGTGTACCCTATTGTAGGAAAGTACCATGTTGCCTGGCATGTTAGCACCATTTTTACTTGTGTGTCTGTTTGTTTTTGCCTGTGTCACTGGAATCCTACTAGCCAGGACCCCAGTGCTCATAGTTTATGGCCTATGTGTGTTCCCTGTGTGGTGCCTAACTGTATCACTGAGGCTCTGCTAAGCAGAACCTCAGTGTTTATGCTCTTGCTGCTTCTTAAATTGTCACTGCAGGCTAGTGACCATTTACGCCAATTCTAATTGGCACACTGGAACACCTTTATAATTCCCTAGTATATGGTACCTAGGTACCCAGGGTATTGGGGTTCCAGGAGATCCCTATGGGCTGCAGCATTTCTTTTGCCACCCAAAGGGAGCTCAGACAATTCTTACACAGGACTCAAGCCTGAGTGAAATAACGTCCACGTTATTTAACAGCCATTTTACATTGTACTTAAATAACTTATAAGTCACCTATATGTCTAACCCTCACCTAGTGAAGGTTAGGTGCAAAGTTACTAAGTGTGAGGGCACACTGGCACTAGCCAAGGTGCCCCACATTGTTCAGGGCAATTTCCCCGAACTTTGTGAGTGCGGTGACACCATTACACGCAGGCACTACATATAGGTCAATACCTATATGTAACTTCACAATGTTAACTCCGAGTATGGCCATGTAACATGTCTCAGATCATGGAATTGTCCCCCCATGCCAAATCTGGTAATGGGGTGCCAATCCCATGCATCCCCAGGGCTCCAGCATGCACCCCGGGTACTGCCAAACTAACTCTCTGGGGTTTTCTCTGCAGCTACTGCTGCTGCCAACCCTCAGACAGGTTTCTGCCCTCCTGGGGTCTGGGCAGCCCAGTCCCAGGAAGGCAGAACAAAGGATTTCCTCTGAGAGAGGGTGTTACACCCTCTCCCTTTGGAAATAGGTGTTAAGGGCCTGGGAGGAGTAGCCTCTCCTGGCCTCTGGGAATGCTTTGAAGGGCACAGATGGTGCCCTCTTTGCATAAACCAGTTTACACCGGTTCAGGGATCCCCCAGCCCCTGCTCTGGCACGAAACTGGACAAAGGATAGGGGAGTGACCACTCCCCTGTCCATCACCACCCCAGGGGTGGTGCCCAGAGCTCTTCCAGTGTGTCCCAGACCTCTGCCATCTTGAATGCAGAGGTGTGAGGGCACAATGGAGACCTCTGAGTGGCCAGTGCCAGCAGGTGATGTCAGAGACCCCTCCTGATAGGCTCTTACCTGGTTAGATAGCCAATCCTCCTCTGAGGGCTATTTAGGGTCTCTCCTGTAGGTTGCTCTTCAGATAACGAATGCAAGAGCTCACCAGAGTTCCACTCCATTTCCCTCTTTGACTTCTGCCAAGGATCGACTGCTGACTGCTCCAGGACACCTGCAAAACCACAACAAAGTAGCAAGAAGACTACCAGCAACATTGTAGCGCCTAATCCTCCCGGCTTTCTTGACTGTTTCCTGGTGGTGCATGCTCTGAGGGCTGTCTGCCTTCACCCTGCACTGGAAGCCAAGAAGAAATCTCCTGTGGGTCGACGGAATCTTCCCCCTGCTACCGCAGGCACCAAACTTCTGCATCACCGGTCCTCTGGTTCCCCTCTCATCTTGACGAGTGTGGTCCCTGGAACACAGGAGCTGAATCCAAGTGACCCCGACAGTCCAGTGGCCCTTCTGTCCAAATTTGGTGGACATAAGACCCTGCCTCCCCACGCCAGACAGTAATCCTGTGTACTGCATGATCTGCAGCAGCTAGGGCTTCTGTGCACTTTTGCAAGGATTTCTTCATGCACACCACAGCCCAGGTCCCCAGCACTCCGTCCTGCATTGCTCAACTCGCTGAGTTGACCACCGGCTTCGTGGGACCCTCTTTTGTTGTGTTGAGATGACCGCCGTGCTCAGATTTCTTGAATGCCTGTTCAAGTGCTTCTGTGGGTGCTGCCTGCTTCTCCATGGGCTCTCTCTATTGCTGAGCGCCCTCTCTGTTTCCTCCTCCAAGGGGTGACCTCCTGGTCCTTACTGGGCCCGGGCAGCACCCATTATCTTCAACCACAAATCTTGCAGCTAGCAAGGCTTGTTTGCAGTCTTTCTGCGTGGAAACAACTCTGCATCCTCCAGCACGCCCTGGGACATCTTTTGACCAAAGGAGAAGTTCCTGGCTCCTTCCGTTGTTGCAACATCTTTGGCTTCTTCCACCCAGAGGCAGCCCTTTTGCACCTTCATCCGGGGTTTAGTGGGCTCCTACCCCCCCTGGACTTGGTCCCCTTCCTTTACAGGTCCTCAGATCCAGGAATCCGTCTTCAGTGCTTTGCAGTCTGTTGTTGCCTTTGCAGAATCCCCTATCTCGACTTTACTGTCTTTCTGGGATAGTAGGGTAAATTTACTCTGTTTCAGGGCCTTGGGGTGGGGTATCTTGGACACCCTTAGTGTTTTCTTACACTCCCAGTGACCCTTTACACACTACTCTTGGTCTGGGGTCCATTCGTGGTTCGCATTTCACTTTTGGAGTATATGGTTTGTGTTGCCCCTAGGCCTATTGTGTCCTATTGTGTTCTATAGTGTTTGCAGTAGTTTTCTAACTGTTTACTTACCTGATTTTGGTTTGTGTGTATATTTTGTGTATTTTACTTACCTCCTAAGGGAGTATATCCGCTGAGATACTTTTGGCATATTGTCACTGAAATAAAGTACCTTTATTTTTAGTAACTCTGAGTATTGTGTTTCTTATTATATAGTGCTATATGATATAAATGGTATAGTAGGAGCTTTGCATGTCTCCCAGTTCAGCCTAAGCTGCTCTGCTATAGCTACCTCTATCAGCCTAAGCTGCTAGAACACTACTAATCTACTAATAAGGGATAACTGGACCTGGCACAAGGTGTAAGTTCCATCAGGTACCCACTATAAGCCAGGCCAGTCTCCTACACCTATGCATGCCTATATGGACCTCCTGACATGCATACCTTTAGTGAAAACCGGATATAAAAAAGGCCATTACTAAATTACCTGGTGGTGCCCCCAGTTAAAAGGTAGATGGTGCCCACGTTGCAAGTACAGGTCATGTGACTTGTCAATTCAGTGAGGACCCCTCTTGGAACTGTAAAAGTCAGGAAAGCTCTTGCTGTCATAAACAATGAATGTATTCAATGATGCACCCGCAAACAAGAGGCACAGGTATAACAACACTTGAGTATATCTTATTACATGTTGCAAAACCGGTCCTAGTGGTAAAGAACCACCATCATATGAAAATACAAATGCCATACTCTGATGGTGGAAAACAAGAGAGCCACAGAATAGGATCGACAACTGGTAAAAAAACGAACGTCAATTATCTTGATCACAGCACAGGAATATCGCATATCTCAGAATGTAGAGTATCAATCTAGCAAAAATTACCTTATCACGAGACTATAGATCTCATGTAGTTCAGTGAGGTCTAATGTAGTTGTCCTCAGTTGTTAAGTCAGCATAGCTTCAGTGAAGAATAATCTACACTCTGTTGATCATCCTCTTCTATCGTGTTCTATCACAGTCGGAACTGTCTATTGAATATTATTTTGTTGGGGTTATTTTATTGTGATATTGGACTAAAGGTGCCCCTTGTTTATGGCTTCTTATCCTCGTTATATACTGTGAAATAATTTTCTGAATTCTTTGTTGTATGCCCTATATAACTTTTGTTGTACAGGGAAGTTATCACATAAATCATGTTTCTTGAGCTACAATTGGAAAAGCTTTCTGTTGCACTGTAATGTTGTTTACTGTGATCTGTTTAGTGTTAGTTGTAAAGTCACATACATTGCACTGTGGTTGATCTAGACAAACACTGACATCTCTTTTTACCTTTTTGAAGCCAAAAAGTGTGGCATGTAGCAGAAAAGCCTCTAGTGTTACCCAAATTGCTTCTATCCGTTTTCAGATCTTATTTGTTGTAGGAGTATATGAGATAACACATCAACGGTATGTGACTCTCTCCAGTTTTAGGTTGTTAGCAACTTGTAATGAGTATTTACTAATAATGAATGAGGTTCCTGCCCCACGTCTAGGTGCAGATGATATACGCTTCGTGGCTAGGACTGAAAATGCACTGCATAAACTATTGACATCATTTGAGAACTGTTGTCTTTTAGAGGTACTAGAGGCAAACACTTCCAAATATAAAGTTACTTTAATAGAGAGAATTTATCACCCAAAGCGGCCATTTTATGTAAATGAGTAAAAACTGGTGCAGGTTGAAGATTTTGGTGATTTGGGCATACAGCTTTGTCTTACTGGCCTAGCTCGACACAGAAGTGAGAAAAATACTACTATATATCTGGGGAGTGACAGAGGTTCTGAATATGAAATTATAAGGATTGTCATTATTTGTCCCATTAGAATTATTTACGGCCAAGGCTATAGAGAGGGCTTTATATGACTCTTATCTGTGGGCCAACTTGAATATTTCACCCTTATCATTATCCAAGGATATATTTTTACTAAACCTCTTTAAACTCCCACAATCTACTTTAATTATTTTGCTTTATTTGGAGCAGGGAGTCCAAATTGGGATGAATCATGTGTATGTTAAATCCATCCCAATGAGAGCCAAGTTATGAGCAAATAATGAGGTAAATTTGAATAAAGAAACTATGGCTGACCTATTGAATTGTGAGTGAACACAGGACTTCTCGGCTGGCACATGCACAGAATGCATTGATTTCTGTGCGGTTGTAATAAGATATGGTTGATCATGAACTCTGGTAGGAATAACAAAGAAGGTGGGAAAAGAATCCCTCATAGAACCACTGCAGCCAAGAGATGGTGATATTTTCAATGTAACTCTTGCTGGGATTAAATTCAGGCTATTGCCTACAACTTCTACGGTACTCAGTAAACCCAGGACCAGCCCATCTACAATGGATGCCTACTTAACATGAAGAGGAAATCCAGAAGTGGTGCCAGAGTGTCACACACAATCAGGGATGTGGTAGTGTCAAAAGAATACAGGCGTACCTTAGACATTCTCCACTTCTGAAGGATGCTGAAAGGGAGTTGGAATGTAGATGCATCATTGGTAAACAAACAACCCTCTAGTAGAAGCTATGCTCTCTCTGAAAAGGATAAACGAACTATGTGAATTGAGCTGAACAATATATCTCTTTGAAAACAAAAATACCGGTCAGAATGTTGCCGGACAGCTCAACTGACATAGAAAGAGGACTAAATGGTGCATGGGTTGTCTGACTCTCCTTTTCACCATAACTTTTTCTGGTTTGGAACCTTCACTTGGAATTAGTGCACCTCTAAGTTAATTGCTCATTCATCAGCAACTGGGATAATTACAAGATATTAATCTCTGTGTAACTGTGATCACCTCTTAACATGTGTTCGTTATATGAATCAATGTTTGAGCACATAGTATTCTCTATCTCAAATTTCAGAGAAGAATTTTATGCTTTTTGTGCAAATCTAGATCAAGCAAATGCCTCCTGTCTAAGTTAAAACCGACCAGATAGGTGCTTTTCCATAGCTGTAGTAGGTAAAACTCAGAAAATAACACTGGATCACCCATCAGCTGAAGAGGAAGAGGTTAATATGCAAGCTATAATAAATGAATGAATCTCAAAAAGTATACATTGGATCAGTGAATGAGAGACCACTAGGAAATTGGTGAATGAGAATCATTAAATAGTGTTTCCTTCACCTCAAGACTTAACTTAGCAGAGACTAGCTTGGAGTCTGTCAAACAAACACTAGCAGAATTACTTGAGTGGAAATTAAACAAGATCACAGAATAATGGAGTGGAAAATCTCTGCAAAGGGCCGCAGAAGAAGAGATACGTGGAAAAATGGTGTGTGTGTCCATTTCTCCCCAGCACACACGGACTTGCGTCATTATTTTTCACGCAGGGAAGTCGTGCGTCGTTTTCCGGCGCGCGGACAGTCTCTTTCTGTGGATCGCGGGGATTAACAGATGTCCCAGGTCTGTGCGTGGATTCTCCTGCTTGTTTTCCGGCTGCGCGTCGTTCCGTGGGGCTGTGCGTCAAAGTTTCGCTCTCACGGCAGGCGTCGCGTAGATTTCTCCTTGGAAGTCGGGCGGCGTTGTCCTTGCGAGGCCGTGCGTCGAAGTTTCGGTCGTCCCGAAGGGGTCGCGTCGATCAGCGCCGGTGTGCAGCGTTTTTCTCGCCGCGGAACAAGCTGTGCGTGGAAAATTTAGGCGCACGAAGCGTCCAAGTGAAAAAGAGAAGTCTTTTTGGTCCTGAGACTTAAGGGAACAGGAGGCAAGCTCTATCCAAGCCCTTGGAGAGCACATTTACAGCCAGACAAGAGTTCAGCAAGGCAGCAGGCCAACAGCAAGGCAGCAGTCCTTCGTAGAAAAGCAGACAGGTGAGTCCTTTCAGCAGCCCGGCAGTTCAGCAAGGCAGCAGGCCAACAGCAAGGCAGCAGTCCTTTGTAGAAAAGCAGACAGGTGAGTCCTTTGAGCAGCCAGGCAGTTCTTCTTGGCAGGATGTAGTTTCTGGTTCAGGTTTCTTCTCCAGCAAGTGTCTGATGAGGTAGGGCAGACGCCCTGTTTTATACTAAGTTGTGCCTTTGAAGTGGGGGTGACTTCAAAGAGTGTCTAAGAAATGCACCAGGCCCCCTTTCAGTTCAATCCTGTCTGCCAGGGTCCCAGTAGGGGGTGGGGCAGTCCTTTGTGTGAGGGCAGGCCCTCCACCCTCCCAGCCCAGGAAGACCCATTCAAAATGCAGATGTATGCAAGTGAGGCTGAGTACCCTGTGTTTGGGGTGTGTCTGAGTGAATGCACAAGGAACTGTCAACTAAACCTAGCCAGACGTGGATTGAAGGGCACTGAAAGATTTAAGTGCAAAAAAATGCTCACTTTCTAAAGGTGGCATTTCTAGAATAGTAATATTAAATCCGACTTCACCAGTCAGCAGGATTTTGTATTACCATTCTGGCCATACTAAATATGACCTTCCTGCTCCTTTCAGATCAGCAGCTGCTACTTCAACAATGTATGAGGGCAGCCCCAATGTTAGCCTATGAAGGGAGCAGGCCTCACAGTAGTGTAAAAACGAATTTAGGAGTTTTACACTACCAGGACATATAACTACACAGGTACATGTCCTGCCTTTTACCCACACAGCACCGTGCTCTAGGGGTTACCTAGGGCGCACATTAGGGGTGACTTATATGTAGAAAAAGTAGAGTTCTAGGCTTGGCAAGTACTTTTAAATGCCAAGTCGAAGTGGCAGTGAAACTGCACACACAGGCCTTGCAATGGCAGGCCTGAGACAAGGTTAAGGGGCTACTGAAGCGGGTGGCACAACCAGTGCTGCAGGCCCACTAGCAGCATTTAATCTGCAGGCCCTAGGCACATATAGTGCACTCTACTAGGGACTTATAAGTAAATTAAATAGCCAATCATGGATAAACCAATCAATAGTACAATTTACACAGAGAGCATATGCACTTTAGCACTGGTTAGCAGTGGTAAAGTGCACAGAGGTCAATAGCCAACAACAACAGGTCAGAAGAAATAGGAGGAAGGAGGCAAAAAGTTTGGGGATGACCCTGTCAAAAAGCCAGGTCCAACAAAGGGCATGAGACTACAGAATAAGATGTAGAGTGGTTATCCCCTGTCTTTTGAGACATTAACAAGCATGTCAAGCAGTCATGACAGCCAAAAACTCTTCTCAGGATAGGCATCTTTTAAGTACAATTATCATAAAGTATATATTTCCAAATCTACTTGTGTCTACTCATACATGTTCCCTTACAAAAGACAACTCTGGGTCAGTAGTGTTATTACAATCATAATTGGATCATATGGGTGATGGGAGCTGTGTTATTTATACGCGTAATCTAAAAGTTGAATGTACTCCTGAAATTGCACATTATCCATACCTCACTGGCAGGGAGATGTAAAGTTGTTAAAAAGATATGTTTTCCTCCATTACTGGTTGTCAAGCACGACAACGTAGGGACAGACATTCCTCATAAGCTTTGTGTGCATATATTATATTTGTCGCTATTTGCTAAACAATGGTAATAATTGCTCATTATTCAAATTTGATGGTATATTATGTCAATAGGCAAACCCATTGCCCATGTCTAATAGACAGGATTAGCAGGTATTACAAGTGCATCATTATCTTGTAATGAATTGTTGCCATGCTACATCTTCATAGTCCACGTTGCTCAGCATCACCCTAGCCTCTCTGCTTCTTACATTCAGCTAAGATAACTGTAGGAAATGTGCTCTTTCTGCAACGTCACCTCAGATCTGTTCCTTCTTTAACTGAACCTATTTATGTTGGTTTTAGGACTCCACAGGCTTTACTCCTACTAACTAGTTTTAAAGTGCTTCTGGTCTCCCTTCCAATCATGGTTAAATTCAGATCTACCTTATTAGTACATTTAGTTTACTTAAAATCCTGAGTAAGACATACTGTATGTACCCAGGGCCATAAATTAAATGCTACAAATGGGATGCGGTACTCATTGTTCAACCTACTCTAGTAGCACTGCAAAACCAGTCCAGAAGCTTGTTCTTGCAACATGTGTGTGCAAATTCAAATTGTTATTTCGACCTGGCAAAATAAACCTTTTGCCAGGCCTAAATCTTCCTTTTCAATAATTATAAGTCACCCCTTTTGTAGACCCTAGCGTCTCATAGGACAGGGCTCGTGGAATTTAAAAAGTAGTACGTGGGAATTTCATGTTTTACATGGCCTGGCAGTGAAAAACCCCAAAAGTAAGTTTTCATCTTGAGTTTTCACTTTATTACTTTTTCAGTATGGGTTAACCACATGTTTATTTACTGACTTTTGTTTTACATCCAGACAAGGCTTGTGATTATTATTTGAAGTGGGTTCTCAACCCTTTCAACCAATAATCTTAGTTCTTAGAATAACCCTATATTCTCACATCTGCAAATTAGTTTGATTATTACTTGAATAAACAAGTGAGATCCCCTTGTACTACTTCTACGGCATTTGAGGCCAGTTGTAGCAAAGGTTTTTACCCATTCTATGTCTATGGGAAAAAGTGCTCGTACATATGGCCCTTGGTCTCTTACTCCTCCCTACCTAAGAAGCCAGGACACACAACATGTAGACCTCATAGACATTCCATTGGAGTAAGCTACTTTATGCAAACCTGCTTTAAAATGGCCTCATAAACATCTGAAGATTTATCAATCCTACAGCTAACTTTGAATGGAATAACATACTTTGTAAAAATATAAATTAACAGTGCTCTAATTTCTTAATTCTGAGCATCCTAGTGTAGCCCTGCTTCAAGAAACACACATCATATTAGACTTGGCAGAATTAGGGTGGTCTTCCTTCAAACATTTTGCAATTATCCTCTCATTGAATTTTGTTGGCTCTGGAACTGTGTCCAATTTACCACTACTAACCAATTCTAAAGTGATAGTACTCACTCCCTTCAACATGTCAAAATTAGTTACACCTAATTGGCTTATCCAATTTACGTGTTAGTCCCTTGTAGAGTAGTATACTCTACACCCAGAGCCTGTACATTAAATGCTACTGGTGAGCCTGCAATACTTATTGTGCCTCTCACGGAAGTAGCCCCTTAAAACATGTCCCACGCCTGTCATTTCACCTTGAATGCAGTTTTAAACTTGCAATTCAACTTGCTAAGCTGTAAACTCACCTTTTGTTGCATTTACATCACCCCTAAGGAAGGCCCTTGGTAGCCCATTGGGCAGGGGGCTGTATAATTACAAGGTTGGTCATGTACTTCCAAGTTTTACATACCCTGGTAGTGAAAAACTTCTAAAATCACTTTTCACTATCGTAAGGTTTACCTCTTCCATAGAATAACATTGTGTTGCCATATTAGATTTAATAAGTGTTGATTTTTAAATAGGAACAGGCAAATATGTTGTGTTTGGAGCCTGAGAAATCTTAATTTAAAACCCTCTTTAATGGTAAAGTCAGGTTTTAAGTTACATTTTTGAAAATGCCACTCATAGAAAGTTGGTGTTTTCCTGCTCTGTTTGGTGCATGCAGCCTGTTTCTGGGTCACGTGACAAGGTGTAGTCAGCAGGTTGACTTTGTTTATTCCTCCCAGACAGGCACACAGTAGAGGGATTAGGTGTGCCTGGATAACTCATCCTCTAGCAGGTTGGGGGGGTGGAGTTGAGCATAGCAAATGCACATGCAAATTAATAGGCTGTGCTCTCCCTTCAGACAAAGGACGTGCCACTCCTGCACTGTTCATGCAGATAGCCAAGGTTCAGGGCAGGGGAAGCAGGAAACTTCCAGCAATTCAAAGGGAATACTCTAGAAACTTCCCCTACTTCAAAGAAGGCAGCAGTTATAAACAAGCATTTGCAAAGCAATAGGTCTCGCATTTGCTTGAGTTAAAGCTATTGGCTTTGTAAATTCATAACTGGACTTTTCTTACCACATGAATTGGTCAACCCGTCTCATAATTTCGTCCTTTACTGCCATATAATTCCAGTGGCCCTGCATATAACTAAAGCACTTACATTTACCTTCTACCTCCATCTGCAGCAAAAAATGAAACTGTTGCCATTTAGCATCCTAATGTAAATCTGCCATGCTAATTCCAATAGAATACTGCTTTCACAACCCCGCCATCAGAGTTGCTGGCTGCCTAACAATTCCCCAAGGAAAGACACAAGACAGCCACAGAGGAGAAAAACTAGAAGGATCACCCAAACATATTAAGAGTGTTCAAACAGTGATAGTGTGATAAGGATGTTAAGTTGGCCGGAATCATGGTCATAATTGTAATAAGGAGAGATTATTCAAACAATTACAGCTATCATATAAACCTTTATCAGGAATACGCTTTTGGCACTGGACTGTAATGCTTAAAACAGCCACTATAGGGCACCATAACAAAAATATCATCTGAAAGAAACATGGTCATGGAACTATATTGTTAGCCCCTAGAGGACATAACCCCATGAAAAATAAACAGGAGAAAGTAATGCTGTGTAACCATATACTTAGGCCCTAGAGCATGTTTCTATGGCTAGCAGGCCTACTGCAGTGATATTACCAGCAAAGGCTTTCAAACAAAACATCTCCAGCTGTAAAACAAAAGTTCTAGCCATGAGAAAGTTTCTTAAAAGATGCTGAATGGTGGAAGGGGTTATTATTTTGGTGTCCCCACTAACCTAGTGTAGGGACCCAGAGATGATGTAGATAGAAAGAGTGTTTTGAAGGTGATCCCATTGTTCTAGGACCACCACAGGGTGAGTTATGAGCAAACATTTTTTCTAAAAAGTAATGCCCTGTGGAACATTATGTGGTGAGTTTTCATGCCACAAATATTATAGTATATTGACTGCAATGCTCAGGACAGACCCTAGAGGACACCACAATAAAAATAGCATTTGGAAGAAACATGGTCATGTAACAATACAGTCAGCCCTTAGTGAGCATAACCACATGAAAAAAGAATGTGAGAAAGTAATGCAGTGTACCCATATATTTAGCTCTTAAAGGGTGTACTGCATTACAAATTTTCAAAGCAAGAATGGCTTATTGCAAAGATATGAGAAACAAGGCCCATAAACCATAACTTCTCCCAGCTGCAAAACAGAAGTTGCAGCCATGAGAGAGCTTATAAAGATAACGAATGGGGGTAGGGGGTTATTATTTTGGAGTCCTCACTAACATAGTGGGGGACCCAGAGATGATGTAGACTGAAAGAGAACACTGTGGTCAATGTTGTGAAGGTGGTCCCATTATGAGCAAAATGTTTTGTAAAAGTAATGTCCTGCAAAGCATTATGGGGCAATTTTCCGTGCCTCGAATATTTTAGTATGTTGATATGACTGTAATGCTTAGAACAGTCCCTAGAGAACACCACGATGAAAGCAGCATTTGTAAGAAACATGGTTAAGTAACTATATAGTTAGCACCTAGCGGGCATACCCACACAAAAAGAAAATAGCATTGAATAATGCAGTGTAACCATACATTTATTCTCTAGAGGGCATACTGCAATACACATTTTCAGGAATAGCAAGCCTATAGCAATGATGTTACAAACAAGGCCCTTAAAACATAAGCTATTCTCAGCTGTAAAACAAAAGCTTCACCTGTGAGCAAACTTAAAAAGACACAAGTAAGAGGGGTTTATATTTTCAGGTCCCCACTAACTTAGTGTGGAGATCCAAAGATGATGTAAAAAAAAAAAGAGCAACTCGTGGTCAACATTTTGTAGGTGGCCCTATTGTCCTAGATCCACCACAGGGTGAGTTATGAGCAAAAATGTTTTGTGAAAGTAATGCCCTGCAAAACATTATGGGGTGAGTTTCCAGAGTGCAGTGAATTTGTAGTATTGGCTCCTCTGCTGTGCCAGGAGAGCCGCTTTCGCTTTTATGTAAAGCATTCACCAATTTCAAGTGTTTTAAGGGGAGAGCCACAAAAACTGACTAGGTAACTGTGAACAGTGTGAACAGCACTCTAATACGCCAATCGAGTTCACGCTGTTGTGCCTAATCGCGCTGTGAGCGCCATGGCCGCCATGCAGCACGAAGGCTAGAGACAAAAGAAAAAAAATAGTTTGCTCACACTAAAGTATATCAGCAATCATGCAATAATCCATGTAACAGGCGTCTGCAAGGCGTGACAAAAACAGCCTCAAGGTGGAACAAGCGTAAAGTATTTACAAATGGCATCAAGTGATTTTGGAAAGGCAAGCCCAGGTATGAATGAAAGTGATGGGCGTGGTTAAAAGCCCACAATACTTACACAAGGTCAAAGCGCATGCACGCGCGACTTAAAGAGTGTCCTTTATGGGTTATACTTTTATAATAAAAACGTTAACCTTCCTGAAAAGTCGCCGTTGTGCAGACTATGGATCTTTGAGAATGTTTATATAAAATGTATTAATTATTCTGCCAATTTAAAAACACTTTTGAAAAGTGCCGCAGCACTAAAAGATGGCCTTGAAGACGACGACGACACGCTCAGTTAAAAAATATACAAGAGACACTCAGAAACTGGTCCATTTTCACCGTATTTAAATACTGCGTTTTTTTTACTCTCCCAAAAGACCATCTTGTAAAAACCAACAGTAAAGAAGAGAATTGAAGTGTACATTTCAAAATTAAACGAAATCACCATTCTACAAAATGTAACACCCCAAAATAGTGCTGTTTCCAGGAAACAAATACAATGCTGGAGTTTGTCTGAAAATATGTAGGTGGTCTGCTACATAAGGCTGCAGCCTACTAAAAGGAAAGTGTGAGTGCACGGAGCAATGTAAATGCAGTGCAGACTTATTAATTTTGGGAAGCAGTCATTGGGAGAAAGCGCAGCAGCCCGTGCTGCATTTGAGATAGAGAATAAGGTCAGCACCAAGGGAAAACAAAGTAGAACTCAAACTAGATATTAACAACAGGACTGCAGCCAGGCACATGGTCGAACTGGCCTGTTGAGCACTCGGGCACTGCTGGATGGACTGGTCAGACAGGTTAGTGTGTTACCTTGATTTTTGCAGTTTATGAGCATGTTTTAGGGCCCAGTAGACCTCCTTTAGTAACAAGAAACAGGTGGCCACAACGACTAAATAATGCAAAAGTGGAAAGAAATTGTGCAAGGGGCTCCTCTAGGTATTTCTTGCGCAGGGTAACAAGGGATTGTCGGCACAGAAAAGCGAGCGAAAAAAAATATATTATTATATGAATTAAAGTGCCATGTGCATCTGCAGTGCCCGGGGTGATGTGTGTACAAGTGGGGCACAATTTCAGAGCTCACATACTTGATAATAGTGGCAGGGAAGAAAATGTCACGCGGGAAGGGCCAACAACAACATTGCACTTTTGTGAGAGTAGGAGGAAGACTTTAGTAGTAAAATAAATACAAACGAGGTTTTACGTTTCTTTAAGTGTCTGCACATGCAGGAAGCACTGCTCGTGATGCGCTACTGCACAATAACGTAGAACGTTTTTTGCAGACAGACTAATGGGCGCACAGACACAACCAGGTGTAATACTCGTAGAGTGCATGTGGAGCATACATGTTAATGTAAAGAGTAATACATAAGCTGTACAGTTAGTATGTAACTAAAGGTCGGGCGTGCGGCAGCCGTGGCACGCGGGTTGGTAGTTGTTGTAACAGAGTGTGAGGTCCGTCATCGGCCCCAGGTCACCCCACCCTGCTTCTTTGCCTCAAAGGTTGGAAGATGCATTTTGAAAGTAAACAAGCGTCCTCTATGGATTATACTTTTTGAATAAAAATTGTATCCTTTTTAAAAAGAAGCAGCTATGGAGACTACGTACTCAGGAAAGGGTTTATTTAAAAATATATGAATCCTTTTGGCAACATAAAAACACTTCACAATCGTGCCTTAATAGATATAGCACAGTGGTTGTGAGACGGACGTCCTTCCTATAAAAATCAACACTGTTTCCAGCAAACAAACACAAACAACGTACCGTGCAAAAACATCAACACGAATATCGAGGTGTTGGAAAGATAAAGTTTGACATATGTGAAGTGGCCGCAGTGCTGAAACAGAAAAACAAAACTTGAACACTTATAAGTGCTGTTGAAAATAAAGTTCCACAGACAGAAAAGCATTTAGAATGCAAAAGTCTTGTGTTTGCGGGAGTTAGAGCTCATAGCGTTGTAAATTACTGACTAGACTTTTATTGCCCCACAGACTGAAAATAACAAGAGGAAGAGAGCCAGAGCGAGAGCGAGCTGGGCCTCGAAACCCCCCCCCCCCCCCCCCCCCCTGATGTTGGTTTACGTTTACAGAGGGAGCTGGTGGGGAGGAGGGACTGAGCACACACCCACAGTGCAAGGCAAACAGGCCAATACTGAAAGAAAATGTCCCCTTCAGAAGAGATAAACAGGACATAGCGTAATTACACAGTACTTTGAGCTGCTCCCAAAGTGAAAAAAGGCAGGACAAAGAGGCAGAACTGACCACTAGCAAAAAAGGATTTTTGAAGGACACTGCAACTAACAAATCAAAACGCTGGAACTCACTCTATTGTATACTTTAGTATACAGCAGCCCGAACACTAACGCTCGACCTAAAAATGACCCTCAGAAGCATGCTTCAGTTTAGTTTCTGGACCTTCGGAAGTACTTTCAGAGGATTGCCTACTGCTGCGGCCTGCTTTGAATACACAAGACTGGTTTGCTGCACCTGGAAGGACTGATTTGCTGCCTGGAGCCTGCCTTGAACTGTCAGACGTCTGCACTTCAGTTTGACCCTTGTTCTACTGCTGGACCCAGGACTGCCATAGTGACTCCAAAGGCTACCTGGATGAGTTCCTGATCAGAGTCTCAGGGACAGAAAAGGCTTTAACCATCTTGAGCCCACACCCGCTCCAGGCAGGTTGAGCCCTAAACCCCCATGTGGTGACCCTCCAGTCCTGGTCCCTTGCGGTGGTGCTAAAAGTGCCCAGATAGTCAAAAGCCAAAACTTGGGATTTAGAAACTTGGAAGCTAACACTGCTCTGAGAACCTAAAGTAGACCAGGAACAACTTGCTTGTCTATCCACGCATGCATCACTAGTGAGCCTCATTTTGTGAACCTCATGCTAGGTTCTTCTCCGCAGCAGCATATTCTGTTCAATTGTCCTTAACCAAAGTGGTAACCAACCTTGTGAAACTCTTGTCAGCCACAGCTGCTAGCCTCATACTACTGGAGCATTTTGGAGAAATCCTCACATCAACGGATGAAATCACTTCCTCCTCGGACACCGCCTGAAGCCGTGCCCCTTTGAACTTTACCTTCTAAGATCATTTTTCTTCAAACTTCTTCTAAGTCTCAAGGCAAGCACCGACCAGGCTCAATCCACTTTTTTGTATCCAACTCGTGCTCCACCATGGCCAGCCATATTTTTTAACTTTGACTGGATTTTGCATGACTAGACGTTCACAGTTGGCACTTTGATCCTTTAGGTGCTACTTTTTAACGTAGACTTTAAAAACTAAGCTACTGGTTGGATTTCTGTTGTTTTTGGTGTCAAATCATTTTTTAAAGTTACTCTATTTTTCTAAATTGGTGTGGGACTTTTTTGTGTTGTGTTTTCACTTTATTGCTGTTGGTGTGCTGAATAAATACTTTACACATTGTCTGTAACCTATGCATTACTGTTTTTGTGTCAACCTATCAGAGGGCTATTCACAGGTTAATTTATTTATTTTTGTGGCCCACCCTGACAAGGATTGTGGCTGTTGCTTGAACAGAATTAACACCCCAATTCAACTGACAACTGAATTTCTCACACACATCCATTATAGAATGTGAAAAACTGAAACAAGTCTGGGTGGAAAAGGTAATCTTTGCACATGAACTATGGACTGGTACTTCATCACGTGCCTCCTTTAGAAACAAAGTGCTGGCTATCTTGGTGAGGAAATCACTACCTATGAGAACATTACAAACTTGGGTAGACCTAGAGGTTTATTATGTATTTGTCAAAGTGAAGCTACAGGATTTTACAATAGTAGTGGCATCAGTCCATTCCCCTACTATGATTAAAGGAGATTTCTTTTCCGATTTTTCTAAAACGCTTGTTGTCACAGGGAAAGCTAATGAAGTGATATATACAAGGTGACTGGAACATGCTCCTTGATCTACTGCTGGATAAGTAAGGAAGACCTGACTTAAAACACTTTAGAGACAAGTACCTCCTACAGGATGGTGTCACTCATAATGCCTTTGCCAACCCATGTTATTTAATTCGCTAGTGGAGGGAGACTACACATTGTCATCTTGTATTCATGGGTGCGCTCCCGTGATTATTTTTTTCTGCAATCTGGACAGATGGGCACAGGAGTTTTGACATGACAATCATTATGAACAGTGTGTTGGATAATGACTTGGTTACTGTATACCTGGGCACTGGTCTCCTGCACTCCCATAAACGTTCCTGGTGAATAGATGTACATTAATGTAAGGTGCCCAAAGATAGAAAATGCTTCTGCTCCTTTCTCACAATGTACCTAAATGATAATAAGGTCTCTAATAACTCAGCTCAAACCTTATGGATGTTAGGCCACTATGAGGGCAATAGCCATTGCCAAAAGCTAAGTAAAAGAATCCCATACATGGTAAGAAAAACATATTGATGATCTTGTAGTGAATCACTTTATGCATTTTAAGGTCCCTAATAAAGGCAAAATACCTATAAAGGTCCATTGTAGATTACGCTCTCGCACACATTAAACAAAATAATACTAATAAAGGGAACAAGCAGGCTAGTTACTTGCCATTTTTCAAGGAATATAGGGCCTCATTTATGAGCCCCTAGTACCACCAGAGCGTTGCTCTGGCGGTGCTGTGCAGTGCACCCTATCTTTTCCTGGCTTAACGCGGCCCACCCAACGCAATTTTCTGCTGCTAAGGGGCATCCAAAGGGTGTTTCTGTGGGCATACCCATGCAACACCCATTGGCTTTTGACACTGCCCCAGATTTACGTGAAATCATAAATCTGAGGGAGCACCAAAAACGAATGCCTCCCCAGGGGAGGCGTTGGAGTAGTGCAACGAGGAGAAATACATTTATTTCTCCAAGTGTTTTGCTCTTCCTATGTGTGCTGCATTCTGCATAGAAGGAGCAAATTGCAATTAAAGATTGTTTTTGTGCAGGAAGGGTTCTGCACAAAAACAATCACCCCCGCAATGCAGCAATCCTTGCACAATGGTGCAAGGGTGACTACGTTGGCGCTAGGCAGCTAATTTAGCACTGGGGCAGGGGGAAACATAGGGAAAAGCCGCATTCTTTTATTTAAGGCGCATCACTGCATTATAGAAATAACACAGCTCGGCGCAGCAAGATTGTTGCGGCACCGCTCTGTGCCATTTTCTTTCCTTCTAGATTAGGCACAGAGAATCCAATAAAAATGTGCATGCAATTAATGACTGTTGCACTTGGTTATGCCTCAGTAGTACGCCTGGATTTTTTTGTTTGCTAATCACCTGTTTTTTGGACTTTTTACTGTGGGTGAGCCTCACTACTGGTGTCTCACCCAAGTTAATCACATGGCAAATGGACTGCACATTTTTACTGCCAGTGTCAGCCTTTTAATGTAAGGCCGCTGCAACGCAGCAAGGGTATGGGGCACGTGGCTGGTTACACAAGAACAAGTGTGCACATGCCTTTGCACACATGTGCAGGCTGCGAGTGGGAGACTACTGTCATGCGCAGCCCAGTAACAGTGCACAGGTAACTTGGAGCAATGGAGCTCTGCAGGAATAGGTATTACCTGGGTTAGGCCTCCTGAGGGCAGTGTACACTATTAGTGAAAGTCAGTGGGTTTACTGTTTTAACTGTAGTGACATTTAATTATACACATGGGGAGGGAACTGCCTTATAGGGTAGTGTCCCTTTCCCTGGGCCTACAGAGACAACTAATGTCTTGAATTAGAGTGTAACCTATGTAAGAAAACCAAATTTTTAAATTCAAAAATGATAACTGTACATTTTGCGGTTCACGTAGAGTGTCCATGTTTTCATTTCTCAACTCATGATCAGAACCCAGGCCTTTTGTCCCCCAGCTGTGCCCAGTAATTACATTTTGTCCAGCAGCAGGAACAAAGCCCATGCCCATACACAAGGAGCAATTAGCACTACTTCTCCCAGCTCCTGAGGAGGAAAGGGGTAGGATGGAATGATCTGTATCAATCACCCAGCTGTCACACTGCACCAGGCATAGGCCAGCCTAACCCACTGAACAAAGGAACGTGCCCAGACAACTGGATCCAACTCATCCGGGGGGGTCCCTTTAAAATTATAGGCTGCAAGTCCCTTGCAGTAATGTCACTGAGAAGTGGAACTGAGATTCCTGGAGCTGATGTAACCAGTGGCTCCTGGATGATGCAATTTTGGATTTTCCTAATGCTGTACAGGAAGGTTTGGAAGGGGTGTAGACATGATGTGGCACTTCAGGATTGATTAGTGATGCCTGTCTTCTGGAACCTTCCACTCCCCTTTGTAAACCCTTGCACAAGGGGAAGACTCTCTCTTGCCTGCAGATTTTCTACCTAAAGCACTGCTGGATCCCGGGACTGCCATGGAGAACTGGAAGGAGGAAGCCCCTGCCCCTTACTTAAGACTCAGGACTCTGTCCAGTTGAGCCCAGGACCAGCGGGTCTCCCCAAAGGACAGTGAGGTTTTCCCCTTTACTCCTCCTGAAGACCAATTGGGGATTCCAACAAAGCCACAAAGGAGAACTGCCACAGGGAGCAAGGAGGACCAGAATTTGGAGGAATTCACTCCTTTTGAGTTGAGGATGGTTGTTGCCACTGCCCCTGCCTGGTGGATAGAGTGCACCACCAGGAGGAAAATGAGCCAAGGATCGTTCAAATTTGGCAACCTTTGACCTAATTTTCCACACTTGCAATACGTGGGGCCATTTGATCAATTTTCCCCATTAGGAACAGGGCCCAGGGGACAGTGCAGGGAAGCTGTATTTCATTCACTGAGGGTGAGGGGGCATGCATGGGGGTCCCTTCTTGTCCCTTTGACCTCATCCACTGGACAGATTTTTAAAAAGAGGGCTGGGACCCCAGACCCACAGCACCACAAGAATGCAAGGAAGCACCGTTGTGCTTCCCCACCAAAGCAGAGAAGTGCCGTCACACTCCCCCCACGATGGCACCACCACAAAATTGTTCAGCATGATGTACTCTTGCTCCCTCCTCAGGTCATCTTCTGGGTCCTCGCCATAAGTTTGGGTTACTCAAAAATCATCAACTTCCAGGCTTGCTCATGGATTTTTAAGGTTTTCCATGGCTGGAGCTTTTGTTCTACAGCTGGGTGGTAGTTTTCTCTCTGGGGGTCTTGTGTACGGTAATGTTTTAGAAAGGCTGGAAGGCTAAAACATGTGTAAAGCACTGTTCATGTGGTTACACCCTCTAGAGGCTGATTGTATGGTGACACTACAATGCTTTTTAACCATGCTCTTCTACTGTGATGATCTCTAGGAATTGTCTGACTGTTACAATTACTGGCAAGTATATGAAAGAATTCACGAACACAGAGTCTATTCCTGACAAATGTTGCATTGGGTTTTCATGATGATTGTATATGTTTTTATTGATTCATCATTTTTGCAAATATAACAATGATTTATGGCAAAGTAATATGGTTAATATAGAATGAATGTTTAAACTCACTTGATATGTTTGGGTAAATCCTCTAGGGGGTCATCAGTGGCTACACAATCTCATCAATGGCATGTTCCATCTGCCTATCTGCCAATTTATATTAGTAGATTATTGCACAGTATTTAGAAGTGTGTGCATAATAAATGTACTTCTTTTTTAAACAAGAGGTACTGACTGGACAATTATTTATTGAGTCTTATTATTGCTTGCCAGTGATTGGTGTTTGCCAGCCCACAACACCCCCATTGAGTGGGCCTTTGGACTGCTACGCCTCGCTGCCCTGTGAGAGTCAAGCTCTTAAATTGGGTGTCTAAAGACAATTTAGGAACTATCACTTGTGTTGGCCACACAATTAATAATCCAATTTCCAACAATGACAATCAATGACTTTTGCTAACCAATCCAGTTGAAGTATCTGATGCATTACATTTGCCTTCTTCTTCCGCAAACTATACCAATCTGATCACACTCACACTACATAACTACAGGCAGCACTTATTTTACAATTAGTCTTGTGGTACTCTCAGCAGAAGTAAGACAAAATGTGTGGGGTATTTCTGAAGAACAAATA
Source organism: Pleurodeles waltl (assembly GCF_031143425.1). Lineage (NCBI taxonomy): Eukaryota > Metazoa > Chordata > Amphibia > Caudata > Salamandridae > Pleurodeles > Pleurodeles waltl. Next base: position 562,049,161 of record NC_090439.1, read on the forward strand.
GCGAATGCTATTAGTGAGTTGTCAAAAGGGAAGTAAATGATGGTCTACCCGTGGAATACTATAAAATTGATAAAACAAAATTGCTGCTTCTATTGTGCACGGTATTCAAATAAGAATTAGAGATCTGTGGCCTACCCCTGGAATACAAGAGAGCCTGCAATTCTCTAATTACAAAGAAAGACAGGGATCCCATTTGATGTGGCTATTATGGGTCTTTACCTCTATTGAATGTAGACATGAAAACACTGGCAAACGTGCTTACCAACACTTTTACAAAGGTAGTTCCTGTTTGATTCAGCAATCACAGAAAGGCTTTGTCTGTAACCAATGTTCCTCCTCACATTTGAGCTTGCTATCCTGAATATTATGGCAGGTACATGATGATAACAGTTACTGCTGTCTGCTTTGACTTGGAGGAAGCTTTTAAATCCATAAAGTTGAAATACCTGTTCAATGTATTAATTAAACTGGGCCAAGGAGAAGACTTTAACCAACGGGTACAATAGTTGTATAATAAAACAAGAAATGCTGGGAGATACCAGACAGGACTGTCCACTTTCCCTGTTATAATAGTTTTAGAACTAGCTGACAATCTGCAACAATAAGGGGGATAGGGAGAGCTGTTGGAAAAATGTAATGCTTTATGCAAATGATTAATGGAGGTTTGGAAAACATGATGAGGAACACATTATGTATATTATTAGGTCAATTGTCTCCTGCACCTAGTCTATGGTCTACACTGTGATTTTCAGTATAGAGAAAAGGTAAAATGTTAAAATGAATGTGGCTACCTATTTAATTATGGTTCTACGATGGTGCCACCGAGAGTGCCAGAAAGTCTATTACAATCGCTGCTCAGGAAAATAAAGGACTTTGTATGAGGCACCCACAGTTTCTGACTGAAAGCATTACCATGTCATTAATTAACTGAATCTTGTGACTTTTTCTCACCTCACATGCATTTTTATTGGCCTGTCCATCAAATGTCACCGACAAAATACATGCTTCCTTCTTGTGGAGACAGCATACCATGGGTACGCATGGGAAAACTATTATTTGTTTGGCAGGAGAGTTAAGTTAACTTTTCATGAAATGTTTAAAGGTAAACTAACACTCAACCCCTATTATGGATTCTTTGTGTTATGCCTCACAAATGGCTGACTTTCGAATTGGGGTTCAATACATACTTCATGTAAATAAACCTTATTTTTGTGCCATTTGAGCTAAATATGACTTGGACTTGTCCAAGTCAGCAAATTAAATGGGGACCCTGTCCTCTTGTCGGTCCTATGTTCTCATATGATTATGTGTAATATCTGCTCAAGGTCCAAACTCTAGCATCTCCTAATGGAATGTCTGGTGCAATACTGTGCCTTTATTGAAGATTTACTGATTAAAGGCGGATTAAAGTCCATACACTAGCACTTTTTGTTTGAAATGGCAGGACGAATGTGTGAAGTACTTTAAAGTTGTATGAATTTTTATATTTTATACCCATTTTTGTGTCGTAGCTAAATACGATTAGGACTAGTTGAAATAAAGTTATAGTATTAGGCTACAGTAAAACGCAGCCTGGAAGGGAATTTTGGCAGGCCCTTAACAGATACTGCAAACCAGTACCAGTTGTACTTTGGGCGATTTGCACTAAATTGGCCACTCGAGTTAACGGCTTAAGATCTGCCCGACCGCTTCGGCACTTGCACTGTCTCATAGGGACTTTCTAGAAATGTGAATGGCGTTCTAATTGTATCCTTTGATTAGTTTTAATGAACATACTTTTTATGTATTTATATTCTGAAGTTGTCCATTTTAAAACATGTGTACTTCCGTTATGTATGTTGTATGCCCTGTCCATGCCAAGATGACACAATAAATGAACTTGAACTTCAATTGAAATCAGTTGCAGGGCTGCAACAGGAAATTTGATTTAGTACTGAAGACACCACCAGCCGACGGATAGTTTAACTCAAGGTTTAGGCACAGATTTGTCCCAGCTACATATATGAGAATACATGGGGAGCTTTTAAAGCACCAACCGCTGGTGGGATAATAAGTGGGAATACAGAATAGTACTTAAATATTCAGACGAAGATAGGTATGATATGATTTCACTTCAAAGGAAGGACCTGAGAGAACCCAGGATAAAATGACAATACTTTAAGGGCGTGAACCTGTGGGATTGGTCACACCTTAAACTTCAAAGTGCAAAACCAAGTGTTGCATCTTTGTGTTAGAGTTGTAAACAACCTAACTATAACATGGCCTACATGCTGTGGGAATGTAGTAGAATTAACTAACGTTGGGCACGTATATAGAATATTTAAGTGAAGTGGGAATTATGATGCCTGTAATGGCTCTAAAGTGCTTCATGACATTACCATTATACCCAAATCACCCACAAGCGGTTCTCAACCTTGCTGTCAGTGGTGAAAATGGGTACACTGAGATAATGGAAACCACTGAAGGTGTCAACCTGTGAATCCTGACTGGAAGACGTTTCATATAGCGACTTGTGGAAACTAAATGATTAGCTGCCCAATTTTAGAGAAAAAGGGGCAGGTTCTTTAACTTGTGAAAGAATGCTTGTAAGGCTGTAACAATGTAAAGGAATATGATTGACTTGTGGGATTTAATGGTGAGGTTCCGAGCGGGTTGATCCCGTGTAATGAGAAGAAACGACTGCTGATACCAGAGAACTCCATTTCATGCTGAAAAAATACCTATTGTCTTCAATATTTTTGAGTAAGTTATCAAAAATCGATGCGTCTACTTGATATCTGCATTCTTTTACTTTCAATAAACAACTAAATACAAATGTACCAGGACACTCCATACATTATTAGCGGTTATTAATGTGCTTAGCAAGACTCAGAATTAAATCAAACAAATACTCAACAATGACGTGTACAGCAATAATAGATCTGCAAGTACTTAGGCTACATATGTATAAGGCCACACAACAGAGAAACCTTATATTGCAATAAAAACATAACAGGGCGATTTATTGATTACTCTCCTTTTCTCAAACATGTTAAACCATTTATCACTATAATAATTCTATTATTTAATGCACTGCAATGCCATTAACAAGGAAGGTTCTGTAAAATATACAGCTACGTCTGAAGAGTTCAAGGGAATACTTGTCACCTATAGGCGTTGTTGTCAATCTTAAAACACAGCATAACTAATAACCATGATAAATTGTCACTTCTAAAATTGAAAAAAACGGGGCCCAGATTATCCTAAACGTTGTCAAAGTGGAAAGCAAAGAGATCATCTGTGTCTGAGCCTACCTTGAAAATTATAAATTCCTTGAGTTTCAGGTAAATCCTCATAACCTGTAGCACTGTCAGGGATCCACCCTGTGTCTAGTTATACTGTTCTGTACTGGTAACACCATGTAGGAGTAGGCATTGAATCTCTGAGGTCAATGTAAAAGGACATCAGTCTCTAAACATTAATGACATAGTGTAGCTGAAGGATTGCATCACTAACATTCAGGTGTCACGGCAAGGACATTGTTTTGGGGTCGACAGGGATCACAGCTGTGACTACTTGCTTGCTCCTTAAAACCTTTGGCACTGCCTTTGTGACCCCTGACTTCAGTGATGGCAGAGGCAATGCAAAGGACTGAATGTAAACAGTGCCGTAATGATGACTGTTTACTTTCTGAAGTTTGCACTGAGACCTGATATGCCTAACAAATAAACTCACCAGTGCAATACTCATATTCACCAATAAATTAAAACATGAAATAAATATGAAAATACACACTTTGCCAATGTTCATTATTTTTTAAATCACTTGTTTGTTCATCTTTCTGTAATTAACCAGTACATATTATTCTTGCGCTATATAACATTGCGATAGCTTGTGATAAATAATGTGGGCTCCTATTGTTGTTTATGTGAAAAAAGCGAAGTGTCTAATATTTCTATCATGTCAGCTAAATACATTGAGCATATAACATACATATTTTGCTGTGCTAGTACTGTTATTATACAATTGGGTGCATAAGGGGTTCTTACGTTCAGCAATGTCAATTATTGTGATTCCGTCAGGTTCCAGCTCATGTGTTACTACTTCCGAGATTCAGAATCAAAGCTAATAAGATATCACTTCCTATAATCTCATCGGATCAAAGGTGGGTCCCTCTGACATTTTGGTGTTCCATGTTCATGTTTCAGGACCGAACTAAAACTCACTTTTCTGAAGATGGAGTTTGTTTTCATTATAGTGACAACATATAAGAACAATTGCAAGTTTGCCTCCCAGTACTGAACAAATATGACTATACCTCATAACCTATTGACAGTCCTCATCTCAGATTCAGACTTCTATTATAAGGGCACTTTGCAAGCCAATATGCCCCCTGAAAAACTGGTATTGCCCAAAACTGGTACTGCCAGTTAAGAACTCCCTCACTTTGAGAAATCCCTCATTGCCAAGCCTCAGATGCAGGGGTTGGTGGAACTCGCGGTGATTCACTCTGTGGAATTCCGTGGAGTCACATGAAAACTCAGTGAGATTCTGCAGAGGTCCAGGAGCTTGATTCGTGCTGCAAAATCAGCGCAAATGGCACCTCGCAGTGAGCCAGAAGGCCCTGCTTCTTGAGTTGATTTTGCAGCAGTTGGAGTAGATTTTCTTGTTGAGCAACAGCTTTCTGACCGCAAATGGTCACAACTGCCCATGTTGGGGAAATAAAGCTCAGTGCCCTTCTACCGGCCAAAAATTGCACTAAGGAATGCCAAATCTCACTCATGCTCTCCAACTTACCTTTGGCGAGATATGGGCAAGAAAAATATCTACCACACAACAGTGGAAGGCCAAAACGTTACCAACTCTGCCAGCATAGTTGAATTTATCACCCACCCATACTCAGGCTTATTTTCTTTGGCAACTTTAGTTTGCCTAATTTGTATGGTATAGACGTACCAAGGTATATCACATGCTTCAATGTGCGCCTGTCAAAATAATGGTCACATTCCATGAAGTAAAGGTGTGCAACAAATGCTTATCCAGAAAAACGTTGGCCATATATCCCTTCTTCAAAACTAACAATGAATGACTAACATATTTCGTACAGAATCTGGAAGGCTCCTTCCCTGAGGAGGTATAGTATTCTTTTTGGATTCCAACAATGGTTGCTATGAAAGTGCATCCTCGTCACCACACCTAGATAATTATAAGGAGAAATAACTATGTTTTGTTGGAATGTATAGGCCAGCTGCTCTCGGTCATTCATTGAATGAAACACATCATTTTGAATTTGGCCTGATTAATCAAGCAATATTGCCTGCTAAATAGTTTCCAAACTCATAAATTCCCCTTTGTAGCATCAAAAGAGTCACATTTATTAGCATCTTCAGTGAAATGCAATGAATGAATGTAAACTAGATGAGCTGGCAATTATGCATCTGACCTTACTTCCATATCCCAAGTGGCAATACAGACATTGAAAAGGCAGTCAGCAAGCACATACGACTGCAAATGCAGAAGGGTTAGGGCAGCAACATTAGGCATTGCTGACATTCAAATACGAAAGCCGGTTTGTGCCTTAGGGATAAAGCCTAATCTTACTATTTAATCTAGCAGACAGCGCTTTAAGATTATTGCAAGCAATTTTGCAATGTGCAATGCGTGGACATTACAGAATACCAGCTTGGTTAATAAATTATCCTTTTTATGAATAAGAACTATTTTTGCATACTTTCAAATATGTGGAATAAATTCTGACTAAATAACTGCAAAAACACACTAATCCCATGGGAAGCCACCAATCGATGTATGCCTTAATTTACATTGATCACTACATAACAGGAAAGAGCTCTAAAATGTTCACACTCTGGAACAAGCTTTTCAAATAATAGTTTAAAAAAATGTTGAACTCAGAAGATGCATATTGAGTTTTGAAATATGCTTGTAGGGAGAGTGGTGTACAAGGTGGTGAATGTGTATGCCGGGGCTCCTGTCCGAGTGCAATGAGATCACTAGGCTTTGGGGGCCATAAACATGACCTAGTGAATAGGATTCCTGGAAGGTGATGCTGGAAGGTGTGACAGTACTGCTAAATCTGTGAAAGAAAAAACAAGAGACCGTAATCATGTGCCACCATGGATATGAGAGTACATGTTGGGAGATCTAAGATGGTAGAGCGCAGTGCTGTAGGGATGATGGAGGGAGTATGTTTGAGATGAATTATGTAAGGGGGAAGACTGGAAGACTGGAATGCAGACTGAGCTGAGGAACCCAGGAGAACGACACCTGTGAGCTTTAAACCAGCTGGCCTAGTAGTGGGCCTAGCTGGCGTAACAACATGGGAAGATACAAGCTTAAAGGAGGGCAGTCTGAGATTAGTGATGTGGAACTTTCACATTTGGTGCAACCAGAAAACACAGCAGGCACTTTCCCCATGGAGAAGACAACGTGTCCCTGCTGACCTGAAGAGTAAAATAAGACTGGTGGCATCAATTTCTGAGTGGGACTATACTTCATATTGAGTGGGGTGCTAGAAGTAACAGTAACAGAGGCTGGATGAATCAGCCGTCAGGTCCAACCCAATGCATTGTCGGTTTTAGGGCTAACTCTGTTGATGCAACTGCATAGAGAAAACAGAAATTCAGACAGTTTTATAGAAGGAAAAGAAGATTCACAACCAGTACAGTGTGGTAAACTGCTTAAAGGGAGAGGTTAGAGCCCTTTAGCTTGAGTGTAGGCTTGATTCGCTCCTGAGGCTTTCACTCGATGACTGGGCAAATCAAGGAAGAATTTATTGTCAAGGTGATTGTCCAATAGGAAGCCAACTACAAAACTTGAAATGAGGAAGGTGGACCAAGCAAGCTAGGTGCTGGGAGGGCTCTAATAAGAAAGCCCAGACCATCAAAAAGGACTTCCTTGTACAACCCTTTCACTAGGTGAAGGATGAAATGTGAACCTGGGCACGAATATTACAAAACACATATTCGCATGAAACTCATTTTTCATCAATTTGTTATATTGTAGCAGAAATATTTTACTACTAGCTCAATCATTCCACAATTCTTTGATAAAGATGAAAATCATCTGTTAGAAATATCTGAAGTTGGTCCACTAAATCCAGTACCATAACATATGTAACAACACAAATTTATCAATATACTAAAGAACATAAACTGTAAAAGGAAATAGTGAAAAAATGTGCTCCCCAAGTGAACAAGAGACACCGCGACAAAGGGTAATAAAAGAATCACTAGTATTTCTTTAATTCTAAGAATATCATAATGAACAATGACTTTCACATAAATATGTGCTTTGCGAAAATCAGTGCAAGCAGCATGATGTACCAAATTCTGCCACTCGCTGAACTCTGCTGAATCAGGTAACTCTGTGGAATTCGATGGAGTAAAACTCTGCGAGTTCTGCCCACCCCTAATTACAGATGACTGCTTACATGAAGAGATTGAGTGTTAGGCTTTTTGGACTGAAACAAATACACCATGAATGATAATCGATTGTAGGGATCTTGTAAACAGTGAAAGAAGTAACAACTGGATAGGGCAGTGTACAGTGAGGCAGGATAGATTTAGCAATAGGGAAGTCATTTTTCATCAACGGTAGAGAATGGGGTTGGGAAGGGAGGTGGGATTAGTTTTGGAAATGATGGGTAGAGATGCATGTTTTATGTTTTATTGGTTAAATTAAATAAAATCGATTGGAACATCTGATTCCTACAGAGCTGTAATGTGCAAAGACATCAGCATAGGTGCGATTCCTGCTAGTAATACTTGGCAACTCTTATTATTCATAACTGCAAAAAGTAACTTTGAAAATAATTTATCCCTGCAGTTCTTGATATCTGTTAGCATTTGTGCTTTTTTTAGTCATCCTGAAAATGCTATTTTCAATCTTGTTTAACTTTCTGGAATCTTATTATCCACCTTATTGCTCCCTACCATATGTAATGGAAATTATCCATTGAGGCAGACGATGCAGCGCAAGGTAACTTCTCTCTAGAGTCTCTTAGAAGGCTTGTGCATGAGTGGCACATTAAGCCTGAGACAAAATTACAATCTATCACTGGTAATGATAAGCTCTGGGGGATGGGGTCCCCGGGGTCTAAGAAGGCTCAGGGAGATAGGCTCTCTTCCCCCTTGCCCATTAGAACAGAAGGCCGCATACAATGTGGGGTTGGCTGCATGCAAGGGGTTGGCTGCAGGTCCTGGCCACAGGCCATAGGCCAGTCCTGTGGCCAACCCCCGCTGTGTATAACTGAGGGCTCTGGCCAGTGTGGGATTGCCTGCCTTTAGGGAGTTGGCCACAGAGCCTGGCATTGTGGTCAATCCGCAGCTACGCATGGCCGAAGGCCCTGCACATTGTGTGGTTGGATTCCTTTATGGTGGTTGGCCACAGGGCTGCTTCGCTTGGTGTCAGCTTCATGTGATGAGTTGGAAGCAGTGTCTGGAAGCAGCCCAGGTCCTGCAGCTAATCCCCTGCTGCCCATGGCTGAATGCCATGTGTGGTGGGGCTTGGAGTTACATATGGTAAATAAACATTACTTTATGCTAAAAAAAAAACTAGAAATTCACTGAAAAAAACAAAGGTAACATCATAGGTAGGTGAACTTAGTGACAACATTAATGTTTTGAAGTTAAAAACACAGAATTTCACCATTTATAGTTAGCAAAGCAAACCGTAACTTGCACTTGGGCATGCACTGCTCATGACCTCACATATGACATCACTCATGAATTGTTTTATGATAATTAACTACATTACTGATGACATCTCAAATGACATGGTGCAGGGATGATGCTTTTTGGGTACTGCAGTAAGTCATTAAAATGTATGCAGTACTTTGGCAGCTTTTCAACAATTTCTATGAAGCTACTGAGGTGCATGGCCATAAACCTATTTAAACTTGTATTAAAAACATTTTCCCTACCTACTACCACTTCAGAAAAGTGGTAATAAGTACAGATCTACTACTTACCTACATCCGTGGCCCTAACACTGAACACAGCCTAAGTGTAGTAAAAACAATATGGCTGATCTTTATTCTCAAAAGACAGCCTTCACCTAATTATGTGCTGGCTTGTCATTGCCTTTTACCACAGTATAATGAAAAGTTATTACGGCATACGATGGTTCAAAATATAACTAAGGCCTTGCAGTATTATTGTATTGCGGTACCTTTGTGTCACTGATGATGTTGCATGGGTATTGCAATACTTAAGTCAGATTTACAAAGGAATGCAAGGCCACCATGCATGGCCCTGTGTTGAGTGATAAATCTGGAGGAATGCAAGACAGTGCAATTCACTCTTTTGCGTTACTCTACACATCATAATCTATATTGCTGCTACATTTTGAATACATCTGTATGCTACACCACTGTAGCCAATCTACATATGCTATCCCAATCTACAACACACCACTCTATGCCTCTCCATTGTATGAGATTCCACTCTAACCAACTCCTCTCTATGCTATTTCACTTTGCGCAAAGCCACTGTACGTCACTACAGTCCATGTCAATCCACTCTATGCCACTCCACTGGTTCTACTCGACTATACACTATCCTATGCCATGCTACTGAATGCTACTATACTCTACTCTATTCCACTGTATGCCCCTCCAATCTACAACACTCCACTGTATGTTATTTCACATTATGCCACTCCACTGAATTCAACTCCACTCTACACCACTTCATTCTTTGCTATTCAATTGAATCCAACTCCAATGTACGCCACTCCACTGTATGTTATTATACTCTACCCCATGCCACTGTATGCCATACCAGACTACACTACTCTCTTATACACCACTTCACTGTACGCCACTCCACTATACAGTATTACATTCTATGGCACTCCTCTGTACAATACTCTGCTCTAAGGCACTCCACTATATGCTATTACACTGTACACAACTCCACTCTATGCCAGTCTACTCCACATTATTGCACGGTATTCAACTCCACTCCCTGCCTCCTCAGTGTATGCCACTGCACTATTTGCTAATCTGCTATATGCTACTCCAGCATATACTATTCTACTCCATACCATTGTATGCCACTCCAATCTATTCTATTAAATTAGCCACTCTACTGTTCGCTGCTTCACTCTATGCCACTCAATTCTACACCAGTCGATTGGACCCTACTCCAATGCATGTCACTACACTGTATTATATTACACTGTAACCCAGAACCCTGTATGCTGCTCCAGTCTACACTTCTCCATTACATGCCACTCCATTTTACAGCACTTCACTATACATCACTGCACTGTACACTACTCCACTATACGTTATTCCGTGTACTCCACTCTACTGTATACCACTCCACTCTACCCAGTTATACTGTGTGGTACTCCACTACACACTACTCCACTCTATACCACTCAAGTGTACACCCCTCCACTCTATGCTAGTCCATTGGATGGAACTCCACTGTACACCACTCCAAAAAATCTTTTTTTCATTCTACCCCATTCCACCGTACACTACTCCAGTCTGCACCACTCCCCTGAACACCACTCAACTATATTCTTAATTGCTATTCCACTCCATGCTATTCTTCTGTATGTCACTCCATGTACTCCACTCTATGTTATTCCACTGTACGCCACTCCATTCCATGTTCTTATACTGTATGCAACTTCAGCCCTTGGCCCTCTACTATATGGTATTCTACGCTTCCCCACTCCATTCAATTGGACCTCACTCTAATATACTGTACCCAACATATACTATTTTTCTGTACTCCACCCCACAGTACACCCCTCCATTCTAAACCACTTCACTGTAAGAGGCTCTACTAGACGATTCTTCATTATATGCTATTGCACTTTACTTTACTCCACTGAATGCTACAACACAATACGCTATTACGCTCTATGCCACTCCACTGTATGTCACTCCAGGCTACGCTACTCCTCTCTACGCTATTCATCTTTATAAAACTCCACTGAATGTCACTCCAGTCTACGCCACACCGTTGTACTCTCCTCCACTCCATATAACTCTACTCTACAAAATTCTTGTACACTCTATTCCCCTTTACTACACTCTACTTCAGTCTAGCCCAGTACACTCTACTGTCCATATTTGCCCAAACACTCTATTGAACAACACTCTCCTCCAATCTACAACATTTTCCAACACTGTATGACACAGCACTCCCTCTGCCATATGAGCTGCCACTTCAATTTATAACATTTTCCTCAACTCTAGCTATGCCATTCCAATGTATGCCATGCCACTCTGTGTTAATCCTCTGCAACCTATTCCACTCTACATCACTACACTGTAAACTGCTGCACTCTTTGCCACTCCACTCCGCTGTATACTATTCCACTGTATGCTACTCTAATTCACAGTAATCCACTCTACACCACTGCAGTGCACACCACTCCACACTGATCCATTGTATGACACTCTCATCCACTCTATAAAACTCCAGTCTATAAAAGTCTGACACACATCATGGCACCCTACAACATATTTCTCCACTCAATCTCCGTATACTCCACTGTCAAACTCTATACTCCACTCTATGCCCATACCCTTCAATGTAAAAAACTCTATTCCACTATACAACACTTGTCTATATGACACAGCACTCAACTCTACTGTACCAGACCCCACACCAGTTTGTAACAGTTTACTACCTATGTTACACCAGTAGACTCCACTCCATGCCACTCTACCCTATGACATACCAATACACTCTATCGTGTTGTGGGTCCATTTTAGTTTGCCCTGGTATAGGTGTTTAGCTTAGCTATTGACTTGCAGACCTGTGCCCTTTTACCTAGATAACATGTTGTGTTATTATTATTCATTTTTATTCATTTTAGCATTGCTAGCATTTTAGAAGAAATGTTTTTTATTTCATAATAAGTTGCCATTCCGTGAAAGCATCATTATCAGTAATGTATGAATTGGATTGTCTTCATGTTATTTTACTTTCCGTTGGACAAGAACAGAATGTGAACATGTCAGGCAGTTGTTATGATATAGCTGATACAAGGTTGTGCACGCAATCTAACATATAGGTACATACCTACCTCAGGATGTCTGCACGAACAATAACATGTACCTTATAAAAACACCTTGTGGGACCAAGGCCATTAGAGGGGGTTCCACATAGGATATTCCATCTATAGTGCACCTCAGTTTGCAGCAGACATCAGCCTTTGTATCTCTACGAAGCCTGATTTGGAGACTGGAGGCTGACCTTCTCCTAAGGTAACAGGTGTTTGGGTGCTTCTCATGGACATGGTGTGGGCAGATTAGGTTTATGAAACCTTGCTCTCTTTAGGGTAGAAAATACGCTTTGGGGGGAATTTGCATTTTCATGTTAATTGCAATATGTTGGGGTTGTTCATATTTACATTGCTTATTTTCACAATCCTGATTTTGGTACTTGTCATTATCCTAATCTTTGCAGTTCATGCATTTCATCACAGAATGCAGTCTTTTTAATACATGTATTGAAAACTATCTTGCATTTTCTTTCTTACCTTTGTGTGTGTAAGAGACTTATTGCTAATGATATAAAAGAGTAAGACTTATTCCATCACGATTTTTCCTTAGAGGTTTCCTGAGTCCATGAGCTAGGCTGCTAGAAATCAACTTTACTGTTTGTGTTTTGGTGAGGTGCTGCTAGAGAGCTGGAATGATTGGGCCAACAGCTACAAACTGGTGTAGGAGTAACTCAGTCACCTACAAACAGAGGAGCTGTTGCCTCTAATCCAACAGTCTCATAGAGACACTTGATTCCTTGCGGCAATTGTACTTTACCCCACACTACATTACACTACTTGACTTTACTCCACTGTATGACACTTTACCTCACTCTAAGCTACTATACAACAGTTCACTCTAGGCAGCTTCACTATTTCACTCACTACTGTACTCTATACAAATCCACTCTACAAAATTCTAATACACTGTATGCCACTCTCTGACACATTACTCCTATCTATACACCTTCACTCTACTGTACAACACTGTACTATCCTGTATGCTACTGTACAACACTCTACTCTTTTCTAGTGTATGATACTGTACTCCACGGTTCATCAACTATATGGTGTACTACACTGTGTTACACTCAACAACAGACCACTCAATTTCTCTCTATGATACACTATTCCACTATATGACATGGCACTCCATTATACCCTACGACACTCCACTTGATGATACAACACTCTATGACAATCTACTTTACCCTACTCTACTCTAAAACCCCCTGCTCCACTCTATGACAGTGTATGACACCCTATGCCTCTGTTCGATTCACCAGTCCATTACACAACATGCTGCTCCAGTCTATAATACTTGCCTCCACTAGATGTAACACCATGCCACTGCACTATGTAACACTTTACTACCATGTATGCTATGGCACTAGACTCTACACTGCTCAAGTCCTATCTCAAGGTAGTCATGAGAAACCCTTTTAGATGAAAAAAGAAGATTAGGTTGTTGTTCCTGTATCACACCTAGAGCCTATACGTACCAACTGTGTCATGCCCAGTGGTTCAAGCGATTCCCTGCATCACACTTAGAGAGCAAGCATACCATCTGTCTCATACCCAGAAGTCCAAACAATACCCTGTATCACACCCAAGGATCAATCGTACTGCCTGTGTTACACCTGGCGGTCCAAGCGACTAAACAACAATTTAATCTTTCCTAGTTTACCGTACGCCAAGCACTGAAACAAAGGATCGTAAGTAGTCTTTTACCTAATGATGGTGGCTTCAGAATGGATGTCCACCCATGAATTCAGCAGAACTTTCAATCAATTGCGGCATCTGCTTACCTGTCTTGTTGCGCAGATGTGAATCTGTATAGACGGGGTCATTTTCCTGTAGTCGAGTTTGAAGAACCAATCTCTACTATCTGGCTCACCAAAATGTTGCTTGAATGCAGATTTAGCTTAAAGAAATGAAAGACAAGAGGTATTTGGGAAAACAGGAACAGTTGTTTTAACTAAACGCAGCGGCCGGGAGAACAGTACAGAGTTGGGGACTGATGGCTGTCTCTCAAAGTTACAGAGTTCGGAGCCCATTATATACAATTTTTGAAAGGTCATGAAACATACAGTCTTTGGAGAAAGGAACCCGGGCCTAGTCATTGAGTTGTTACTCTGACCATCTGATAAAGTGCGCAGGTGGACATAATACGGTCCAGTAGGTAACATGTCCAGATGTCAGGCAGGGGAGCGCGTAATCACTGCGTGTTTTGTGTGTGTTCTGATTGGCTACGTTTTCCTAGTTTTATGTGGCATCAACATTTTATGGTGTTTTGGGAATGTGCACCGCTCTGGCCAAATATATTTTACTGGGGGCCAATCTCCTTGGATCTTTGTGGTGTTGCTGCCTATCTAGTGGATCGATCTGGGTTTTTCCTGTTTGCCCGTTTATCCACGGCTACGTGTGATCCCACATGTGATCAGTGAATGAATTGCCTAAGGCCTAGGTCGCAGTGCTTGCTTGACCACGTATTTCTGATTCAGGGTTGATGGGAGGTCACATCAGTTTGAATCAACAACAGTGATGCAAGTTCGTTGTTATGCATACAAAATTCATGGCAAACATTGACATTGTTTTTACCAATACTAACAGGTGCTTTTTTGACCATGAGGTACCTCTGTGCCAAATCTTGTGTTATTTGGTCTACCGGTTTGGGTCATATTCATCTACAAAAATTCCATTGGAAATTGCAAGGGGAAAAAGCATTTTGGGCCCCTTTTTTCTCCCCCGCTTGAAGAATCAACACAAAACATTAGAGGCAACAGCTGAACCGACTGACGTTCTAGTTCTGAAACATTCATAAGGATATGTCAAGCGGCACCAAAGTCATTGACAAAACAAAAAATGCTTTTCCAATGGAAACATGGTCCTGACAATATCTATCCTGGTGACCGGCAAAATGCAATATATATATATACATATATTACCTACTGGTGGTCTTTAGGACCATGTTTCCATAGAAAATTTTTTTTTTGACTTGCCTATATCTTTGGCACTATTTTATTTGAAGAATTTTCACAAAAAGTTCCAAGTCTTGTTGCTCATGGGAAGTTTTGAAGTGATCTGTCAAGCAGGGGCCAAGGGGAAAAAAGGACGATCAATTAAAGTGCATATCCCATTAAAATTTCCATAGGAATTTTAGACATGACTGCAGCCTGAACCACTGGATGGAGTTTCACAAAATTTGTCAGGAAGGTAGCTCTTGGTCCAGAAGGAGTGCTTTTTGTTATTTGGTGTAAATCCGTTCAGTAGTTGAACGATAACTAAATACAGTTTTTTTTTACCTGAAGACTTTGCGAACACACCTGATCTTGTGAGATCAGATTGTGTTAGAAATGGGGTCTCTGGTGGGCAGTCAGTTTGTACTCTGTCCAAGCAGGGACCCTCGCTCTACTCAGGGTAAGGGAGTTACACTCCTAAGGCAACCCCTGCTCAACCCCTTGGTAGCTTGGCACAAGCCATCAGGCTTATCTCAAAGGCAATGTGTAAAGTCTTTATACCAACACACACAGAAATACAGTGAAAACACTTCAAAGTTAACACCACACCAGTTTAGAAGAATAGGCAATATTTATCTTAATCAAACAAGACCAAAATGACAAAACTCCAACACACACAATCAAGTTATGACTTTTTAAAGAAAAAAGAGTCTCACTCAATAGAAAACAATGGAAACATTGTTGTTACACAAAGTAGCAGGTTTGCGTAAAAAATAATGATGCACAGGTGAGCCTGCATAGGAAAAGTCAGCAATGCGTTGATTCCTTCTGGTCGGGTAGGAAATGCGTAATTTTTCTCTCCCACAAGAGAGTGATGAGTAGATTCCCGGAACAGGCACCTAGAATCCACGTAGGTTCACATTGATTTTGATGTCCTGTGATGATGCGTGAGAAATCTGGCCACACTGTGAAAGAAAACCGCACTGGGTGGGGTTTGCGATGATTTTAGCAGCTGCAAGCTTGTGTTACATTGAAATTTTCCCCACACAGCTTCCTGTTCATGGATTTCAGTCCTTGTTCTACCAGCTCCACCTTTCAGGGCGCAGGGCTGGAGAGACTCTACTTGGCAGGGCAGCAGTATCAGCAGAGAGTCTAGATGCTAACAGGGTAAGTCTTTGATGGCCCTGAGACTTCAAAGCAGGAGGCAAGCTCAGTCCAAGCCTCCAGCTCTTCAGCTCTTCTCCTTGGCAGAACTTCCTCTTGAGTCCAGAAGTAATTTGAAAATCTGGGGTTTTGGGTCCACTACTTATACCCCTTTCTACATTTGAAGTAGGCAAACTTCAAAGTAAAGTCTCTGTTGCCCAGGCCTCGCTCCAGACTCACAATAGGGGGTTGTAGACTGCATTGTGTGAAAGCAGGCACAGCCCATTCAGGTGTAAATTACCACTCCTCCCTCCACTCTAGCCCAGATGGCCCATCAGGATATGCAGGCTTAACCCCAGCTCCCTTGTGTTACTATCTAGTGGAGACACAGCCCAACTGTCAGTCTGACCCAGACAGGGAATATACAAGCAGACATAATCACAGAATGGTTTAAGCAAGTAAATGTCCACTTTCTAAAAGTGGCATTTTCAAACTGACAATGTAAAAAACAACTTTTCCCCAAAAATTATTTTTAAATTGTGAGTTCAGAGACCCCAAACTCCATTTCTCCATCTGCTCCCAAAACGAAACTGCACTTAAAAGATATTTAAAGGCAGCCCCCGTGTTTACCTATAGGAGAGATAGGCCTTGCAAACAGTGAAAAACTAATTTGGCAGTATTTCACTGTTAGGGCATGTAAAACACATCAGTACATGTCCCACCTTTAACATTCACTGCATCCTGCCCATGGGGCTACCTAGGACCTACCTTAGGGGTGCCTTACATGTATAAAAAGGGAAGGTTTGGGCCTGACAAGTGGATACATTTATCAGGTTGAACTGGCAGTTTAATGTTGCACCCGCAGACATTGCAGTGGCAGGTCTTAGCCATGTTTACAGGGCTACTCATGTGGGTGGCGCAACCAGCACTACATGCTAGTACTACTAGCATTTGATTTCACAGGCCCTGGGCACCTCTAGTGGGCACCTCTGGTAGCACAGCTAAAAGCTACAGGAGCATGGAAGAAGGCTATACAAAAGACTAGTTACATGTTTACTGGGAAACAAAGATTTTAAAAGTATGTTTAGATGACAATACATTTGTTTAGTGAAAGAGGAATATATTAGCATTATTTTAGAATATATACTAAAAATATATTTTGTCGTCCTGCGTGGATCTCCAGATCCAACCGAGGAGTCACACCGGAGGCCACGTTAAGCGCCGCAGAGGATCCACGGATCTGGCGAAAACTGGTATGGGATTGGGCTATCTTTTGAGGAGTGTGGGAAAGGAATAACTATGATATCCAGTGAGAAGATGTATAGCATAACGTACATGTGAAAGAAACTTTCTGATAGACTTTGTGATTGAGTTCCTTCTTTGGAGTGCCGCAAACTAGAAGATACCCACTCTTTAATTAGGAAAGCCGGCCATTGGTTGAATTCTAAATTTAAACCAAATTCTTCAGGCTTCCGTAATGATAAGATTCTTATGGCCCGAAGGGTGAAGAGGGTTGGCTTCTCAAAGGAATTGAAGGAGGGCGATTATGTTGTTTTAAACTTTGCCAATCCTCAGTCAGTAGATTATTTTTTGACTAAATCGGCCTATTGTAATATGTTAAATAACAAGATTCAAATCCATTCCCTGCACCATTTTTATGACCCTGTGCTTTTACCAAATCGTCCTATTACTAATTTAAGCATGCACAGCCAAGAGCCAGATAGGTCTCTCTTACAGGTCAACGTCCCAACTAGCAATAGATTCTCGACCCTTAGTCACTTTGATGAGAATGATTGACTATCGGTGACCCACCACTGTTCTTCTAATTTAGAGAGACGGATGGTTGGGACCGTTCAAACCAAACGTATCAGGGGCACAGGAATGTGTACTACAGATTTACAAACTCATCTAAATACCAAAGTCTCATCATTATGTTCTGCATTTAGACCACTAACCCTGCTCAGTTGGAATGTAGCAGGGTTGCGATCTAAAACTAACAATTCGGACTGGAAGAGTTTCATTTCTTCTTATGATATAATTTGTCTACAGGAAACTTGGTCTAAAGATATGTTTTTCTTGAATGGCTTTACTTCTTTTTGCCAGCCGGCACGGAGTTCTCACATGGGGAGAGCTAGTGGTGGCCTTTTAGTACTTGTTTCTGTAAATCTTCCGCTTTTAAATGTGTCCCTAATTTGGTCTTCCCCTTATTTTATGGTTGTTCTCGTCTCTATAAGCGGGCAAAAGGATATTCTAATTTTAAACTTTTATAATAATATCCCTCGGGGCTTCCTTATGACCCATCTGGAAGAGGTAATGGATTTTATAGATTCCTCACCTGCTTTACAGTTTAGTGATTTAACTATTTTCTGGGTGGGTGATTTTAATATTCCCTTATGCTGTAAAGAACACACGGACTTGTGTGCCTTCCCTGTTGAGGGTAGAGAGTCACCAATTCATTTTAATCATACCTCTGAAGGAGATGCCTTAAATTCTTTTATTTGTAAATTTGATCTGGTTCACGTTACAGAGAAATTGGCCCCTGATGCCCGTAATACGCCCACTTACACCGGGAATTTGAAGGGGAGTACCATTGATTTTATACTTATCAGCTCTTCTGATTTTTATCTAATTAGAAATTTTAAGATTACGCCTCATTGTGCAAGTGATCACAACCCTCTTAGTATTACACTGGACCTAAAAGTAAATCAGGCACCCTTGAACAAAAATTTGTGTGCTGCTACAGTTTATAATTTAAATAGTGGCATTCGTTTAAAATGGGATAAAATTGACCCTAAAAAGTTTAACCAAGAAATTGTAAGAAGTAGGTCTGATACGATTTATACGTGTTTGTCTCAGCAATTAGACTCTGACTGTATTGTGCGAGAATTCGAATCCTTAAGTAGTGATATTTCACGCGCCCTGGTGATGGACAGGCCCGGGAAGGGGCCAGTGGTCCATAGATGGTTTGATTCTGCGTGTTCTTTAGCCCATAAAAAACTTAAAGAAGCTCTTAAAGCAGTTCCTCCCGCACGTCAATTAGTAAAATCAGCGAGGACTGACTATAAGGTTGCCCTTGATAAACGGAAATCCGAAATTAGGTCCAGGGCTTGGAGCGATCTTTTGGCCGCATCTGAATTTAAGGACACTTCCAAATTCTGGAAAGTGATAAATCACCCTTACTTTTCTGATAAGAACTCTTTGGCCAATGAATGTTTTATTACTGAGGATGTCTGGATAAATCATTTTAGGAAAGTTTTCTGCTCTGAAACTTATGAGAATTCGCATGTGGCAGTTACTCCTGCTACACATTTTACTCCAGATTTTAACTTTAAGGCCCTAAATATTATTTTTGATCTCCATGAGGTCAAAGGTGCCATTGATAGATCAAGGCAGGGAAAGGCCCCTGGACCCGATGGGGTTCCTGTCGACCTTTTTAAATCAGAAATTGAGCTCTGGGGCCCTTTGGTTACAAATGTGTTGAACAACGTGGTAACTAGTAATGTGCCCTCTTCATGGAAATCGGCTATTATTGTTCCCATCTTTAAAAAAGGTAATAGACAAGACCCCTCTTGTTACAGACCAATCTCCCTTATTGATTCAACGGCAAAGATTTTAGGTAGTGTGATCTTGTCCCGTTTAGAAGATTGGGTAACAGATGCCCAGATTTTATCTCCCATCCAATTTGGTTTTAGACCCGGTGTGGGCACAGTTGAGCAAGTTTTAAACTTACAATTGATACTTAATAAATATGTGTCTGTTAAGAAAGAGTCCATCCATATGGCTTTTATCGATCTAACCAGTGCCTTTGATTTGGTTAACAGATCAAAGTTATGGCAAATCCTAGAAGTTCTAGGGTGTGACCCGGCTCTATTGGAGCTTATTAAACGTCTACATACAGACCTAACGGTTTCTGTTCAGGTCGGCTCATTTGGGCAGAGAACCCCTCCTATTCCGTCAACCAGGGGCGTAAGGCAAGGATGTATTTTAGCCCCTTTTCTTTTCTTGATTTATATAAATGGGCTCTATGATTTTTTGGTTAAACAAGCAAAGGATGTACCGAAGATGGGCCAAAGATTACTTCCAGTTTTATTATATGCGGATGATGCAGTTTTAATTGCTCGTACTGCAAATGGCTTACAGGGCTTATTGGACATATTTTATGAGTTTATGTCGAGCCTCGATTTGAAGGTCAATTACCCCAAGACTTTTGTCATGACCTGTGGCCCACGTAACACAAAATCCAAACAATTTACTATGGGAGGGCATTCTCTTATTAAGGTCAAAGATTTTTGTTACCTAGGCATGTATTTGAGTTCCTCTCTGTCCTGGAAGACTCATATTAATTTTAAGCTCCAACAGCTGATAAGGAACACCGAAGCGATCTTTCGCTTCTCTAATAAATTAGGCCATAGACCCCCTGCACAGATGAAAACTCTGTATAATTCTAAGTGTACCGCAGCTGTGCTCTACGGAGCAGGCGTCTGGGGCTGTGTAAAGGTACCATCTCTCCAGAGGGTCGAAAATAAATTTTTGCGAAGATTACTGTTGGTTCCAAAATGTACTGCAAATATCATCTGCCACGAAGAACTTGGTCAGTGTTTTTTGGAGGATAGGGTTTTTTTGGCGCCATTATTGCTTTGGATTAGATGTTGGCTAAACCCAATGGCAAAATTGGTCCAAGATTGTATTTCTGAATGCTTACAATTGGAAAATTCAAATAGGATCCCCTGGCTTATGTTTCTACGAAACTCTTTTGAGAATTTAGGTCTTAGATATATGTTTGATGAACCTCACCTATTAACTATAAATTCTAGGTCCGTTCTGAAGGCTACTTACTCCGAGTACATATCAGACCTGAGATTTTACAGTTCTCTGAAATTAAAATCCTTTGATTCCTATTCTCAGGTTGTGACAGCCCCATGCCTTGAACCTTATCTGACCTGGTTTTCCAGTTTTAAGATACTTTCTTTTTTAACACTTTTTAGACTTAACTTAATTCATTTTAAAGTAGCGTTTCCTGAACCATGTTTTTGGAAAAGGGATTTACCTCTTTGTCCCTGTGATTCTAGATCAACCCAGAGTACTTTGCACTTTTTTCTCTTTTGCCCTTTTTATGCTGCTCCTAGAGGGGTTTGCATTTTACCCACTTTACGTTCTGTTAGACCCATCCATTACAAGGAAGCTTTAATATATTTTCAGAGATTGCCAGATAGACAAATTTGTCATTTTGTATTAGATTTTGTTACAGCTTCTTTAAGCATTAGGAAAAGGCTCATTTCATTTTAAATGTATATGTATGTATAGTTTAATATTGTAAGTTAATCTTTGTATTCTGTTATTGTGATTTTTCTTATGTTATGAGTTTTATTTGTTTATTTTATGAGATTTTAGACCGGATGTTTACGTAATGTTTTAGATATGGTACTATTTTATTCTTCTATCTATTTACTGTAACGTAATTATTGTGTGGTATTTGTGTTTTTGTCTGTACTTTTATGGCATTTGCCGAATAAAGTTTTGTGACTGACTGACTGACTGACTGAGTAACCTTGAAAGAAAAGTTGGAAAGATTGTCATTACTGGTTCACTTACGTGAGAGTGGTGTGCCATGCTTCTGCTTAGTATTTGAGTATTTTAAGTGAGAAAAAAACTCAAACTAATTCTGAGAGATGAATATACAGAGCAAAGAACATACTTAAGCGGTATGTGTAGTATAATATATTTTAAATTAAATTGTGTTACTACAGGGATAATTTATATTAGATGCTTTGAAGAGGAATATAAATAATCTGTATGATAACACTAAAGAAAGGTATAGTAATCAGGAAAGAAAGATTACAATTCCTTTTTACCACGAATAAGACAACCCTTTTGTAGACTATATGTAGCTTATACAGCAGGGTAATTTGTTATTAAGACATCAATCATGTTGTTCCAAGTTTAACTGAGTTATATGTGATCTTGCAGAGCATTATGCTCACATATATATTAATTCTGATGTAGAAACTACAACTCATATTGTAATTAACAGAGGGATAGAGCCACTGACAAAACACTTACATACTTAGAGGGGTGCCTATACACTCATGCATACAGCCAGACAGCAATTATATTTCCAGCAGTATTGAAGCCAGTTGCACAGATAGTTAGATACCCTTGTACTCAGCAGATTTATTTTAACATCTGGTGGAACATTCAAAGATGTACTGATACAGTCAGACACAAATAGTGACACAGCTGACTTACCTATCCATGCAAGTACTAGTTTAAACATACTTGATAGCTACTGCTGGAGATTCTGCACTTTTATGTCTGGTTGAGAAGCCATTAGAAAGGCTGATTGAGAATGTTCAAACTGTGGTTTTACTCCAGTAAATTGAGCACTCAGCTAGTCTGTAGGTGGGTGGTAGAGGATGGTGCTTTGTGGTTAAAACATTAAACATGCACTTGTAACCTTTAGCAAGCTAAACATACACTTCCACACTCCTGTTATCACTTATATAATCAGTGTCCCACCCATAGTTCAGCTCATTCATCTATTAAGAAAAGGATATAGTCACTGACACAGATATACAGACTGTGAGAAGGATGCTTTTAGATTTATACACATATGGAGGCAGCAGTTATGTTTCCAATGGAAAGTGAGTCAGTTGCCCACGCAGCTAGATATATCTTTCATCACTGTTTTTATTTAGAGATTTGGTGGGCCACTCATAGAGGTACTGATAAACTCACTCAGACATGTACCAAATACTGACATAATCTACTCATCCATCCACAGATGTACTGCTTTAAACATGCCTCGGGCCTACCACTGTAGACCCTGAGTATGCAGCTTAACTGTCAGAGGAACTTGCCATTAAAGGTCTATTTGTTAATCCTTAAAATATTGCTCATTTATACACCAAGATAGCAATTATGTATCAAGCAGTATTGCAGGCAGTTGCACACACATTTACGCATTTACATACTCCTTTACTCACCATACATACTTAAATATATGGTTGTATAATATAGAGGTACTGATACACTCAGTTAGATGTGTGTTAAACACTTACACAACCTACTTAGCTATCCACACAAGTACTATTTACAATATTGCTTAGGCCTAGCACTGTAGGCATTGAGTATATAGTTTTACTGTCAACTGGAGTTCCCATTAGAAAGGCTGGTTGTCAGTTCTTAAATTGTAACTTTAGTGGTCAAAGTTTACTTCTCCAGTTGGCTGTAGGTAGGGCAAACACAAGGAAGCTTTATATTTAAAAGATTAAATATGTCCTTTTAAGTTTCACTGAGTTAGATATGTAGTTACAGAGTTTTATCCTCAATTATATATGTATTGTGTAAGTCAAACTACAACTCATATAGCTAATAAGAAAAGCATAGAGTCACTGACACATCCAGTCATACACTGAGAGAATTGCTCAAACATGCATGTACACATGCAGTCATCACTTATGTTCTTAATAGTATTGGAGCCAGTTGCACACAGTTACATATCACTGTGGGCAGCATATTTAGTTAAACATCTGGTGGCACACCCATAAAGGGACTCATACACTCACTCAGATATGTACCAGGTTTACTTAAATATATGATGGAACACTGATATATGTACTGCTACACTCTCCCATATATGTAGAGATATACTGACTGATCCTACTCACCTATCTAAACAAGTACTTCTTAGAACATGGGTCAGGCCTATTAATGCAGAATGTAAATGTGCATTTGTACTGTGAGTGTCACTGAGTTACCGATGCCCATGTAGAACGCTCTGCTTACTTCTACATGCAGTGTGCAGGTGACTGTAGTAATGGTATAGCTATTAACAAAGGGACAGATAAACTGACACACCCACTGCCACACCCACAGACGCACTCTAACATCCACTTCCAAATTCAGAAATACCACCTCACATGCACTCTCACACCCAGAGAGACACTCTCACACTCACTCTCACAAAGACATATTCACAAAAGCAGGCTCTCACCCAGACAGACACTGTTTCACTTTCTCTCACATACATACAGACTATCTGCTACTCACTGTCACACCTACACAGACACTCTCATAACTACTCTCACATCCACAGAAACACCCATTGTTACACCTAGGGAAAGACTGTTATACCCAATCTCACACTCAGATTCTCTTCCACTCAGTTCCACATCCATATAGAGAATCTCAGCTGCACTGTCAATGTGGCAAACTATCGCTGTCTACTGTGACACCCAGATAGACACTCTTACACACACTCTTCTAGCAAAACAGACACTCTCACACTGATGCCCACACTGAGACAGTGTCACACCAAGACAGGCACTCTCACACCCAGTTCACACCTAAAGAGTCGGTCACAACCAGCCGCATACTGAAACACTCTCACAGCTACTCTCACACCCACAGATTCTGACACCCAATCTCACATCCAGACAGACAGTCTCACATACAGTCTTACAGTGATACACATAGGAGCATATTTACAAGCTCCTAGCGCCTTCCTTCGTCACATTAGTGTAATTTTTTAGTGCTAATGTGGCATTAGGAAGGCTTGCATTGTGTCACTTTGCACCCCATTGCACCACATTATGTCTGTGGTAGGTATAATGTATTCAAGGGAGATGTTCTGACCCTAGGAGGCTGGCAAAAATGGCACTGTAAAATCCACAAGATTTCACTGCACCATTTTTGGCATCATTTTAAACGCCTGCTCAAAGCAGGCTCAAAATTGATGCACCCGCAGAAACCTATGGGCCTTCTTGCACGTTTCTGCACTAGCGTCAAACATTTTTACACTAGTGCAGCAAAGCTCCCCAATAGCATCAAAAGTTATGACGCTATTGTACTAACGACTGCCACGGTGCACCGTATTGTAAATACGGTGTACCCATGATGGGTGGGGCAGGGGCGATGCAAGAAAACTAGTGCGTCAGCCAGTTTCTTGTAAATGTGCCCCATAGTCATATAGTGATTTTAAATAGATAATGAGATAATGAGATGCTTTCTTATAAGTTCATGCGCATACCTATGTAGTAGTTAGGTAGCCAGCAGTATCAGAGTGAACTACACACAGAGTTACATACCATTGTACTTAACAACACAGCAAGCAACTTATTTATAGAGTCACTTAGAGACACATTTACAGATTGATAGAGTTAGTAAAAGAGCCAGTGATGTTGTCTCACATTTACTGAAACATCTGAAACATCTGATGGAACATTAATGAGGGATTCATACACTCAGTGAGATATGTATGCACTTTTAGTCCTTAACTAACGCAGATTTGCATGAAAAGTTTAGCACTGGCTTGCGCCATTCGTGAGCACCAGCCGGGCACCATATTTATGGAATGACGCAAGCCAGCGCAAAAGGTGGACTAGCGTAAGTAAAAATGAAGTTTGCCGGGTGGGAGTGGTGGTATGGGAGAAGGGGGTTTTGCACCAAAAAATGATGTTAGGCTGGTTAAAGGCAAAAAAAATGCCTCTAACCAGCGTAGCATCATTTTCTGATGCAAACCCATGCATACCACATGACTTCTGTCTTAGTAAAGACAGGAGTCAGGCTCACCACCCCAGTGACCAGCACAGAGGA
Source organism: Pleurodeles waltl (assembly GCF_031143425.1). NCBI lineage: Eukaryota > Metazoa > Chordata > Amphibia > Caudata > Salamandridae > Pleurodeles > Pleurodeles waltl. Next base: position 562,074,867 of record NC_090439.1, read on the forward strand.
CCAGTGTCCCCTGGGCATGGCCTTTGCACCCTGTGCCATGCAGGGGGTCCCACATTGGGTCCCAAATTGCACTTTGATTAAAAAAAAAAAAATACTTACCTATACTTACCCTACTTACCTGGTGTGGGTGGGGGTGTTCCTGGGGCTTGATGAGGGCACCTTTAGAATCATTCCTTGGTGTTTAACCATGGAAATGGGTACACAGTCCCCTAACACCTGGTCTGACTCAGGTGTTGAATAATTGTGCAAAGCAAGCTTTGCACCATTATTTAGCCCCTCCTCCCACCTGTGTATCATTTTAGCCCGGGGAATAACTATGGAGCTATGGGGTTAGCACCATTGTTTTTAGATGGGAACGCCTACCTTGCATCTCATTGACACAAGGAAGGTTCACACATCTAAAAAATGGTGCAAACTTAATTATTTTGATGTTAGACAGATCTAACATCAACATTTAAATATAGAGTTAGTTTTGTGCCAAATGTGCTTAACAAAATGACGTAAATTCGATGCAAATGGAGTATAATTATGCCCCCATAACTTTGAAAAAAACAATCTTATTTACAAAAATGTTGATATAATTAGGAATCTTAGATATGTTGATGACGAAATACTACAATCAAGTGGACAAATTGAAAAAGTGGATGAGGAGAAGTCAGAAGAAATCTATGAGCACTGTAGTATTCATCCACTTCATTCAAAAGGTGCTGTTGGGGATGGTATTGTTCTGTTTCAGATGGAACAAGCTAGAGGAGCTCCAATGAGTGTGAGGGAATATTGTTTAGAGGCTAGTTGCTTTCTACACTTGTTTCCTTCAGGACTAGGCAGGCAGACACTACCATGATCGACCTGTGCAAATACCAGCAAGTGAAACAAGGTCAAAAAGTCTGTATTCAGAGGATCCTAGGTTTCATCAATGTATTCCCTATAAATTCGAACTGTTCTGTGATCTGTCAGGACTCTTGTAGGCTGTAAATCATATTCTTAAGACAGGAGTTAATCTACAAACTCCTTCTGCTGGAGATTTAGTTGGTAAAATACAAGGTACGGATGAAAATCTGGAGTACAACTTAATTACTTGAATGGCATGTCAATGTGGAACAAACTAATACTGGTACCATCGAACAGGAGAACTTAAATGTATGCTCTGAAACGTAGATTCACCTACTTGGTTTGTAACACTTAGTTGTGCAGGGTATGCATGGGACGATTCACTATAATTTGGAAGAAAAGCAAACTCTAATATTAAGGATATTCAGCTGAAGATAGGAGGAAAACTTTGTTCTTTGGATCCTGCTAACATATGTAGGTATTTCAATCATAAGTTTCAAGCAATGCTGGCTTTTATGTGCAATAAAAACAAATCCTCACCTTGGAAAAGTCACACATTTTTTGGGGAGAAAAGAGTCCCAGACAAGAGGTGCCCGCCATATGTACATGCTCCTATGGACGAAGGATGCACCAAAATTTAGTACTGATACTGTATTTTCTCTCCAGAGCTTTTGAGTTCCTTGGGGTTTGCTGAAGGTTTCTTCAGGAGGTGCTTGACCTCAACTTGCTTCCAGGTGTCCGGAACTGTGGCTGTGGAGAAGGAGACATTGAGGATTTCTCTGAGGGAGACTCCAATGACTTCTCTTGGTAGGTTGTAGTGAGGGCAAGGGTCTGTGGGGGATCCAGATTGGATGGAGGTCGTGATGGAGATGATGTCTTCGGTAGACAGCGGCTTCCAGTTAGTGAGCTTGTTGGGGAGGGAGGAGTGGGTTTAGGTGTGGGGATGATTGAGGTCAGTGGGCTGGGGATTGATGTTGCTTTGGATGTCAGCGATCTTGGGCTGGAAGTAGTCCGATAGCGTGTCACAGAGGACTTGGGGGGTGGATCATGTTCTCTGTGACAGAGGAGCAGGATAATTCTCTGATGATGCTGAAGAGTCTACCTTCTTTGAGTATGGCTTTTAAAAATGGGGTCTTTGGTGGGCAGTCAAGTTATCCCCTGTCCAACCAAAGACCCTCACTCTAGTCAGGGTAAAGGAGAATCACCCTCAGTTAACCCCCGCTCAACAACCCTTGATAGCTGGGCACAAGCAAGCAGGCTTAGCTTCAGAGTGTTAGGTGTAAAGTATGTGTACCAACACACAGTAACTCAGTGAAAACCACTACAAAATGGCACAACACAGGTTTAGAAAAATAAAAAATATTTATCTAAACAAAACAAGACCAAAACGGCAAAAATCAAACATACACAAGTCAACTTTACTAAAAGATGTATCTTTAAATTGTGAGCTCAGAGACCCCAATCTCCACATGTCTATCTGCTCCAAAAGGGAATCTACGCTTTAATCATATTTAATGGCAGCCTCCATGCTAACCTATGAGAGAGATAGGCCTTGCAACAGCTAAAACCGAATTTGGCAGTATTTTACTGTTAGGACATATAAAACACATTAGTATATGTCCTACCTTAAACATACACTGCACCCTGGCCATGGGGCTACCTAGGGCCTACCATGGGGTGTCTTGCATGTAAGAAAAGGGAAGGTTTAGGCCAGACAAGTGAGTACACTTTGCCAAGTCGAATTGGCATGTTAAAACTGCACACACAGACACTGCAGTGGCAGGTCTGAGACATGATTACAGGGCTACTAATGTGGGTGGCACAACCAGTGCTGCAGGCCCTCTAGTAGCATTTGATTTACAGGCCCTGGGCACCTCCAGGGCACTGTACTCGAGACTTACCAGTAAATCAAATATGCCAATCATGGATAAACCAATTACATACACATTTTGTATAGGAGCACTTGCACTATAGCACTGGATATAAGTGGTAAAGTGCCCAGAGTAGCAACAACAGCAAACAACAACTTGGAAAACAGAGGCAAAAAGTTAGGGGAGACCATGTCAAGGATGCCAAGTCTAACAGTGGCGATCCAGACTGTTTCCAAGACTTTGTCCCAGTAGCGCCAGGGGAGGGGGGGAGATGTCATTGAGGCTTCAGGCTGTCCGTAAATGGTGAAGTTGCCAATGTTGTGGACAGTCCAGGTTACCTCAGTGGTGTGGGCGAATTTGGCTCTTTCGCAGGTGAAAACAATTGGGTCCAGTGTGTGTCCTGCTCTGTGTGTGGAGGCCGTGACCAACTGAGAGGTCGATGATGCTCGTGTTTTCAAGAAACAAAGTGGAATTAGCATCATCTGGGTCTTCTACGTGGAGGTTCAGGTCCCCCAGAAAGATGTAGTGGCTGGACTCGATGGCCAGGTGGCAATGAAGTCCAGGATGGAGCTGCATGGGGACCATGGGGTCCGTTGGCAAGGGTACCTCTTATAGGGGTTTTGGCATTATGTATATGATCTGGAAGTTGAGGTGTTGTCGGTGCTGTGTCATCATCTGGCGGTGCAATTGACGGAGTCCATGTGGATGATGGTGAAGTCAGGGTGGTCGGGATTAATTATCTTGTATCTGGGGGTGGAGATGTCTGGTGCAGATGAGGGGGTGAGCCAGGTTTCAGTGATGAAACATTATGCCGGGGAGAGGGTGGTTATGGTGTCCCAGATTTGCATGGCATGCTTGCAGAGGAATCTGACATTGAGTAGTGCGCAGTTTAGTTGTGGTTTTATGGCTTAGAGTCTGTTGGGCGGTGTATTCAGTGGTTCCTAGGCCGCAGGAGAAGCGGCATTTGTGGCAGGAGAATGGGCCTTTAGTAGATCAGGGTGAGGCGATGCTGCAGCTGGTGTTATGGGTCTTGGGGATAGGATTTAAGATCTCATCAGAGGAGTACCAGCACTGGGCTACAGATCCAGGGGCCCTGGTGCTGGGTGCAGTCCAGGCGCAGACGGGCACAGACGGGTTTGCCTTTGGTGCACCTTTGGAGCAACAGCCGCCATTAAGTATGTCCTGCGGAGGGCATGGTGCAGTGGCAGGAAGGCGGGTGAAGGGAGTAGGAGCATGAAAGTGTTGGGGAAAAGGAGCGGGACCAGGAGCATGAGGAGAAAGCGGCAAGAGCAGCATTCAATAAAATGGACAATAGCAAAACAAAAAGGGGAGAGGAAACAAATACAACCGGCCAGTCAACCAGTGATATCACCAAACAGACAGAACACCAGTAATACAACCACCTAGACAGAGAAGTAGTAATCTAACCAACCGGAGAGTCAACCAATAATACAACCACCAGACAGATGACCATACATACTAACAGTGCTTTGGAACAGCAAGGGAACAGCAGGGGGAACGAGGTACATGACGTGCACAGTGGGGTCACGCAATGATCACCATTAAGTACGTCCTGGGGAGGGCAGGGCACAGTGTGTAGTGGGTGGGCGTAGAGAGCAGGAGTGCAAATGTGGCAGGAAAAAGGAGCAGCGGCATGAAGAGAAAGCAGCAAGAGTAGCACTGAAAATAGGGACAATAGCAATACAAAAAACTGGGAGGAAACTGGGAGGATACAAATACAACCAACCAAACAGTCAACCAGTGATATCACCAAACAGACAGACCACCAGTAACACAACCACGCAGACAGAGAATCGGTAATCTAACTGTTAGAACTTCAGTCTTAGGTTGCCAGTCAGGTTACCCCTCTGTCCAAGCTAGGACCCTCACTTTAGTCAGGGTAAGTAACACACAATCCAAATTAACCTGTGCCCACCCTCTGGTAGCTTGGTACTGAGCTCAGGCTTAACTTAGAAGGCATTGTGTAAAGTATGTGTGCAATAAATCATGCAATTAACACAGTATAACACCACAGAAATACACCGCACAGTGCTTAGACAAATATATAATATGTATCTGGTTAAATGCATGTCAAAACGATTAAGATTCGATAAGTACACTTTGAGTTATCACTGTAGGAAATGATAAAAAGAAGTCTGTAGTATTTAAAAAGCAACAAATGTCTCTTGCAAGCACAAAGTACCTGGGGCAGCAGAGGAGGAGGTGTGTGGAAAACGGGTAGGTGTGCATTGATTTTTCTGGTGCACACCATCGATGTATTGTTGAGTTTTCACGCAGGGCAGGCTTTGCGTCGATTTTCGGCACGTAGACTGGGATCCTTTTTGGGTTGCAGGGTTTTTGGATGCCACGGGGATGATGCAGAAAATTCCTGGGTGTGCAGGACAAAGTCACAGGGGCTGCGTCGATCCGGTGGGCAATGAGTGGAAATTTCTGTCAGACGGCATGAGCTGCATCGATTCTTCTTGCAGAAAGTTGGGCTGCATTTTTCTAGTTCAGCTTTGCGTCGATCCAGTGGGCCGTGCGTCAATGTTCTGGTCGCATCGCTGGCACTGTGTCAGTTTCCTCTCAGCGAGCCGGGCTGCACCATGAGTTTCTAACTGCGATGCAGGCTGTGCATCGTTTCTTGCAGACTGTGTGTTGATTTTTGCTGCACAAGGAGTTCTTTTGGTGAGATGGAGTCTTTTTGGTCCTGAGACTTCAAGGAACAGGAGGCAAGCTCTCTCCAAGCCCTTGGATAGCACTTCTCAACAGAGCCAGAGGGCAGAAAGGCAGCAGGGCAACATCAGGGCAGCCGTCCTTTGCATAAAAGCAGTCAGGTGAGTCCTTTGGGCAGCCAGGCAGTTCCTCTTGGCAGGTTGCAGGTTCTGGTTCAGGGATTCCTCTCCAGTGTTATCTTGTCCAGAAGTGTCTGAGTTGGTATGGTCAGAGGCCCTGTTTAAATACCCAAATGTGCCTTTGAAGTGGGGGAGCCTCCAAAGAGTGGCTTAGAAGTGCACCAGGTCCCCTTTCAGTTCCATCCTGTCTGCCAGGGTCCCAGTAGGGGGTTTGGCAGTCCATTGTGTGAGGGCAGGCCACGGTCCTTTCGAATGTATGTGTCAAGCCTTCCACCCTTCCAGCCCAGGAAGACCCATTCAGTATGCAGATGTGTGCAGGCGTGACTGAGCATCCTGTGCTTGGGGTTGTCTGAGTGAAATGCACAAGGGAGCTGTCAATAACCTAGCCAGACGTGGATTGTAAGGCACAGAAGGATTTGAGTGGAAAAAAAATGCTCACTTTCTAAAAGTGGCATTTCTAGAATAGTAATATTAAATTCAACTTTACCAATATGCAGGACTTTCTATTACCATTCTGGGCATACTAAATATGACATGGCTACTCCTTTCAGATCGGAATCTACCACTCAAACAGTATATGAGTGTAGCCCTAATGCTATCCTATGAAAGGAGCATGCATCACAGCAGTGTAAAACGATTTTAGGAGTTTTACACTACCACAACATATAGAACACACATGTTCATGTCCTGCCTTTTAGCTACATAGCACCCTGCCCTATATGCTACCCAGGGCCTACCTTAGGGGTGACTTACATGTAGAAAAAGGGGAGTTTAAGGCTTGGCAGTCACTTTTAAATGCCGAAGACAAAGTGGCAGGCCTGAGACCTGGTTAAGAGGCTACTTATGCGAGTAGCACAATCAGTGATGCAGGCCCACTAGTAGCATTTCATCTAAAGGTCTGGGCTCATGTAGTGCACTTTACTGGGGTCTTATCACTAGATTAAATAAGCCAATTGGGTATGAATCAATGTCACCATGTTTTAAGGGAGAGAGCATATGCACTTTAGCACTGGTTAGCAGTGGTAAAGTGTGCAGAGTCCTAAAACCAGCAACAATGAGGTCAGAAAAAGAGAAGGAAGAAGGCAAAAAGTTTGAGGGTGACCCTGGTGAAAGGCCATTTCCAACACTAACTGGAAAGTCAACCAAACAGGTAAACAGTACCTTCAGAAAAGCTGGGGAACAGTGGGGCAGAAGAGTGTGGAGAACACAAAAAGGCTTAGAAGGACTCAGGAGAGCTCAGAATAGGTGAGCGAGATGCAGCAGGGGGAGCGAGGTACAGGACCTGCTTGTTGGGGTCACGCATCAACCACCTTTAAGTAGGTCTGGAACAGCAAGGGAACAACAAGGGGCAGAAGAGCACTGAAAGGGCGGAGAGGTTCACTAGGGCTCAAGACAGCTCAGAGCTCACAGCAGGTGAGTGACATGCAGCGAGAGAGTGAGGTACAGGATCTTCTCAGTTGGGTTGTGCAGTGATCCTCATTAAGTAGGTTCTGAGTAGGGCAGAGTACAGTTGGAGGAGGGCAGGCAAAGGGAGCGGGAGCACAGAATCAGTAGGAAAAAAAGCTGGACAGTGGCACTCGGAGAAGGCGGCAAGAACAGCAGTGAAAAAAGGGGCAATAGCAATATAAAAAACTGGGAGGAAAGAAATACAACCAACCAAACTGTCAACCAGTGATGCCACAAAACAGACAGTCCACCAGTAATACAACCACCCAGACAGAGAAACAGTAATCTAATCAACCAGATAGACAACCAGTAAAACAACCAGCAAGATAGACATCCATATAGACCAACACTGCTTCAGAACAGCAGGGAAACAACAGAGGACAGAAGAGTGCAGAGAGCATGGAGAGGCTCAGAAGGGGTCAGGGGAGCTCAGAACATGTGGGCGAGATGCAACGGGGTAGCAAGGCACAGATAACATAATTAATTTCATTTTCAATCTAAACAGAAATGAAGGTCAATATCTGGCAATTAAATATGATGATCTTGAAGGTGTAGAACGGATAGCAACGGATAGCAAGACCTGTTGCACATTTCTTACATGTAAAAGACTTATATGTTCATAAAATGCAGTTTGCAATATCTCTAGCAAATGCTGTACTAATACATAAGTCTCAAGGTCCATGTGCAGATGCAGAATATTTTATATAATAATAATATGTACGCTGTGCCACCTTTTAGTAAATCTGGCCCTTTATTTGTAGTTGAAAAGTACAGAAGCTGAGAATAGGGGACAAGGGAACATGATTCGCTGCAATAATATTTATAATTGCTATACATTAATATACATTTCTTGTGTATTGTAATTAACAATATTATTTTATTACAGATAGTGAAGTGTTAATAGATAAGTTAATAAAATGAAACGTTAACTTCTATTTATTTTTTGTCTTCTTTTACACAGGTTAAAGGACCTTTTTATTGCAGTAATGTGGGTGAATAATTACATCGTCCTTCATTGATTGAACATTCATATATATATATTTATATATATATATATATATATTTATATACATAGATATAGGTATAGATTTATATATATATATATAGATATACCCAAGTACACACAATTATTAATACTGATACACCAACTAACTAATGTAAATACACATGTATACACATAGCTATACAGTAACACACCCAGGTACAGTAATGCACCCAGGCACACACTAATATATATACCCTGACACACCCAGGGACACATTGATATATACATTAGCACACCCAGGAAGACACTGGTGTATACTTTGACACAACAAGGCATACACTAATATATACACTAGCACGGCTAGGTACACACTCATCCATACACTCATGTACCCAAACACACACTGGCATATACACAAACACACCCAGGCAAATACTAATCCACACACTGGCATACCAAGATAGATACAGATGCATACACTGCTACATCCAAACAACCATTACCTATATATTAAAACACCCATCCACATATTGATATATACTTTGATACACTGATATAAAACACTAATTTATACACTGATACATGCAGGTATATACTAATACAGGTATTGACACATTCAGATACACACTGAAGACTATACTAATATATGCACTAGCTCATCCAGGCACACACTGATCTATAGACTAACATACCCAGGCACATAGTGATACACACACACTAACATACCCAGGGAACCACTCCTATATGGATTGATACATCCAAGCACACACTGATGCACACACTTACACACCCAAGCACACACTGATGTGTAGATTGACTTAGGGAGGCACACACTGATGCATACTCTAACGCAGCAGACACACACTGGTGCATACACTCACAAGCACGTACATACTTATAGATACATTGACACATCCAGGGATACACTAATACATACTCTGATACATCCATGCAAACACTAATTGATACACTAACACAGTCAGTCAGACACTCATCCATACATTGATACATCCAAACACACACTGATATACAGATGAACACACCCAGGCCCACAGTAATACATACATTAATACACTCAGCCATACACTAAGACATACAATAAGACACCCTGGCACACACATGCATACACTGACACATACAAGCAAGCACTCATATATACCCTAACATACCAAAGGATACACTAATCTATACACTTATACATGCACACACATACTAATTCCAACACTGACACACACAGACAATAGATGCATACAGTCATACACCCAAGCACACACAATTAAGGGCTACATGTATGAAAGTTTGGTTGTGCGAGTTGCAAATTGCGAGTCAGAGCGACTGGCAATTTGCGAGTTTCAAAACCTTATGTTGCACAGCGTCAATGATGCTATTTGCGATTCGCAAGGGGGTCGCAAATGCCCTACCTCATGAATACTCATGAGGTAGGTCACAATTTGCGACCCCCTTGGCAGTGGCCGCACTCACAGGGATGGTGGCCTGCTGGAGACATCAGAGTACCATGTCTGTGACTGCTTTTAAATAAAGCAGTTTTTATTTTTTATTAAATGCAGCCCGTTTTCCTTAAAAGGAAAACGAGATGCATTTCAAAAACAAAAAATTAAACATTTTAGTTTCATTTTTTCAGATTTGGCAGTGGTCCGTAGTGTTTTTACTGCCATTCACAAAGGGGAAGGGGTCCCATGGGGACCCCTTCCAGTTAGTGAATGGGTTAGCACCAGTTTGACACTGGTACTAACTGTGATTGATTTGCGACCGCATGCGCGGTCACAAAACAATCATACATGGTACTGCGACTCGCAATTAGGAAGGGAACACCCCTTCCTATTTGCGACCCGCAATCCTTTTTTGCAATTCGGTAAATAGTTTACCAAACATGCCAAAGTGCATTTTGCACATCGCAAATGGCCTGATTCGCTGTTTGCAATGTGCAAAATGCTACGTACATGTAGCCCTTAATACCCTAACATACCCAGGGACTCACTCATCCATACACTTATACACCCAAACGCAACTGACGTACACACTAACACACCTAAGCACATACTAATACAGCCGAATACTTATTGATGCATACTAATAGTACACCCAACCAAATAGTAGTGTACACACTGATTCATGCAGGCATATACTAATACATAGACTAACACATGCAGCTACACATAGAAGGCTATGCTAACATACCCAAGGACACTTTCATTCACACACTGATACATCCAAGCAGCAATTAATAGATACATTTACACACCTAAGCACACACCTCAACATACACCCACAAACCCTTTCACACTCTCACATCTCTCCTTATATGCCCAAACACACTTTTATACATACACGGATATACCTAGAAAATGTGAATTCAAATACTATTATTGGTAGATACATACTCATTCATACATTTATACACTCCAGAATGCGCTAACATATACAGTAATACATTCAATACACAGGCATACACTAATCCATACACCAACACACCAAAGAATACACTGACGCATACACTGACACACCTTGGAACACACTGATGTTTAAGCTGACACACTAATGCACACAGTAACACACATAGGCACACACAGATACATACATTACACACCCAGAGCACACTAATAACATGACACATCCGAGTGCACACTGATTCATAAATCCAATACAGATATGCACACACTGATGCACACATATATACACCAAGACTCACACTGATGCATACACTGATACACCTAGGCACACACGGATGCACACACTAATACATCCAGGCACACACTCATGCATACATTGACACACATGTGTACACACTGATAAATAGACTAGCACACCAAGGCACACACTAATGCAAACAGTAACACTAATGCACACATTAACACTGTTCGGACACACTGATACAAACACTGCCAAACTCAACCACAGGCACACTCTGATACATATACTGGCACACCCAGGCACACAGTAATGTATACACTGACAGACCCAGGCACATATTAATGCATACATTGGCAAACCTTGGAACACACTGATATATAGACATCTATTCAGACATTAATGCACACAGTAACATAGCTACAAACACATTGATACAAACACTGCCATACTCAACCACACACAAATGACACACTGACACAGCCAGGCACATACTGATGCATACACTGACACACCTAGGCACATACTGATACATACCCTTATACACGTAGGCACACTCTGATGCATACACTGACACACCTAGGGACGCATTGATGTATGGACTCACACACTCAGGTACACACTGATGCACACAGTAATACACTTAGGCACACACAGACACATACATTCACACACAGACAGACACTAATTACACACTGACACACCCAGACATACACTGACGTATACACTGACATACCTAGGGACGCACTGATGCATACAGTGATGCACCTTGGCATATACTGATGTACATACTGACACACCCAGATACACACTAATGCATACATTGATACACCGAGACATACACTTGTGCACACACTAATGCACACCCTCACACACCCATGCAGACACTAATGCAGTCACTAACACAACCAGGCACAAACTGGTATATACACTGGCACACCAAGGGACACGCTGTTATACAGACTGACACACCAAGTCAAACACTGATGCAAACACTGACACACCTAGGAACACACAGATACACACATCACCATACCCACGCAAACACTAATGACACACTGACACACTCAGGTATGCACTGATGCATACATGGATACACCTACACATGTACTATTGCTTACAGTAACAGAGCCAGGCATACACTGATATATACACTGATACGCACACTCATACACCAACACATTAACTAACAAAAATACTAATATCTCCAGTCAAAAATAAAAACACAGACATAGCTCTTAGTAGAAAATATGGCGGTTCTAATAAGAACCATTTTTTAAAAGTTTTTAACCGCAATTTTTAAAAACTTTTTTGAGGTTTTTTTATTTGAAAAAATGTAAGAATGCAAAATCCGCAAACAATAAGACTATATGCAAAACAGTTGCATGCTAGTGTTTTTTAACACTAAAATAAAAAACAAAATCAATGTCAATGACTCCTATCCCATATGGTAATAATATCTTCATTTCTTTTAATTACTACTTCATGGCACTTGCTACAGTAAACAAGCATGTTTTTGAACTCCTTGCATGTAGGTGCAATACAAATATTTGCGGGTCTTTCTCCGGGAGCTGAAGTAGAAGAAGCAGCATCGGATGGTTCTGTACTTCTATCTCTCACTCTTCTGAGGTAGGTACTTTCATGATAACTTTTGATATGCTTCCACATTGTGGATGTGCTGTAACTATATTTTTAAGTGTGCCCCTAGAAAGCTGCTTCTCACACAACTTGCATTCAACATATCTAGACTGCCTTTTTCTCTCCTGTTGGAACACTAAACCACATCCACACATCACTCTTCTTCTTCTTAGGATGCCCGTGTTCCAAATCTTGTTCTTCAACCTCTGGTCCCTCAGATTTACTTGGACTAACAGCTCCTGATATGGTTTCTCTGGAGCTAGAAGATTTCAACCCCCTTCAGGATCAGACAATGAAAAAGTGCTATTATTGGGTGTGGTTTTTTGAAAAGTTGGGGTTGGTTCGTTTTACCCAATAGAAAGGCAGATTGTTTTTGATCATTCAAAGAATCAGCGGAATTTGTCAGTAGTTTGCGGTGTTGTGTAGCCATTTTATTTATAGCTCCTTGCACGTTATTTTGGCACACTAGGCCTGCTGCTGGTCACCTTAATCTAGATATATTTTATTCAGCTTTGTTTATTATTTTAGCAATAGCCACATTTGCGGTCTTGTTTTCTTTCTTTCTATCTAGCTGTTCTTTGCCTAGGCCAGCACTGTGGTATTAAACAAAACATTTCTTTCACTCTGTGCTTCTCTCAAGGATATAGTAAGATTGCCGGTAAATGTGGTAAACTTTTTGTCTCTGGTATTCATAGAAACACACACGTCTTTACGTAGGGTCATTTTCTCAGAACATCAGTTATTTCATTGTAAAAACACCTCCCTGTCCCATACACATTAGAGGGAGATTCCAGCCAGATAACCATGACTGTATGCTGATTGCTGAACACTTTGCCTACAGCTGCTAATGCACACTTGAGGCCTTTGCTCAGGTATGGGGGATGATGTCTTCCCAGGTGAACCTGAGGGGCAGAACTAGAGCTTAACATGCTGTGCTCTAATTTAGCCTAAGTAGGAATTAGTCTATTGACACTAATGACAATATGGTAGCATTATTTCTATGCTTTACTCTCCTTGTCACCATTTTAATCTTGTCAAGCTTTCTTGCCCTGGTAATTGCATTCATGCTTTATTATCTAAGATGCAGTTGCTTCATTAAAACCTTATTGAAACACATACTGCCTCTGATTGTCCTTGTATGTGTGAGACTAATGTAACTGAGAGAAACGGATGAGATCTGAGTGACCACGATTTCCCTCAGGAGTCAATTGTGTCATGCGCTCAGCTGCCCAATCAACCCCGCTCTTGGGTAGAGATGAGGCACTGCTAGTGAGCCGGAGCAAAACCTGGATTGGGGCGACAGGTTTTACCTGTAGTGGGTTAAGACTCAGGGGGTGATTCCGATAGAGGCGGGCGGCGGTAGCCGCCCGCCTCGCGGGAACCGCCATATGGCCGCTCCGCGGTCGAAAGACCGCGGAAGCCATTCAGGCTTTCCCGCTGGGCTGGCAGGCGACCGCCAGGAGGCCGCCCGCCAGCCCAGCGGGAAACCCCTCCCCATGAGGAAGCCGGCTCCGAATGGAGCCGGCGGAGTGGGTATGTGCGACGGGTGCAGTTTGCACCCGTCGCGTATTTCAGTGTCTGCATTGCAGACACTGAAATACACAGTGGGGCCCCCCCTGCAGTGCCCATGCCATTGGCATGGGCACTGCAGGGGCCCCCAGGGGCCCCGCGGCACCCCCTACCGCCATCCTGTTCCTGGCGGGCGAACCGCCAGGAACAGGATGGCGGTAGGGGGTGTCAGAATCCCCCATGGCGGCGCAGCAAGCTGCGCCGCCATGGGGGATTCCAAGGGCAGCCAAACCGCCGCGGTCAGAATGCCCTGCGGGGCCGACCTCAGACCGCCGGGGTCAGAATGACCCCCTCAGTGTCCCACACTGCAGGCAATTCTGCCACTCAAATCCAGTAGTCTCATTAGAATAATGAGAGCCTATGAGACACGGCGCCGCCAATGTTTGGTCAGACTCGAATTTTCAGGTCCTCCGGAGTATCTCTGTCTCACTACATACAAAGACACCTCAGGACCATATACGGAGACATCCATGGTATTGAGGATTTTCCTCCTCAGCTAAGTAGGGAGTACCTAACTAATGCTGTAGGTTATTCAAGCTTGAACTCTAAAAGGATAAATCCCCATTTGGTGTGCTTACCTCTGAACAAATTCAGCATTCATAATGGCAAATCCACATCAGGTAGCAATGGCAGTCAATATGCGACCACCCCTTACTGGCCCATTACCTGGCAAACAGCCTAACGGCCAAGGGGGGTCCAGTCACAGTTGTTGTTGAGAGTCATGAGGCTTATAGAACAGAAATGTTTTATTCTTGGGTCACATTTTCAGCAGTTGATGGGAACACCAATACATTTCTTCACTACACACCTGCAAATGTGCCTGCACAATACAGAGCATATTTTGAAATTCCTCTATAATTGACTTGATGGCACCCTACCCCACACAATTTTACACGTTAGGTTAGGTCCTCTAAGTAATGAAGGTCCTAGCTAGCCTTTATTGGCCACTTATACACCTCAACCTACTTCAGGAAACTTAACGGTAGCTGAAATCCGTCGCTTATATGCTGATCTCATGGCAATTTACAGACGATTAGTACAGTTTGTAATGCAAACATTAAACACAAACCCAGCATGCGCTGCACGAGCGCAACCACATGCAGTAACTCCTGGCATTAACCCCGCAACTGTACATTTGGTTATGGGTAAAGTACCCGCCAAACAAGAAGAAATTCTGTTTTGGCTAGCACAAAAAACAAACACACTGGAATCAGAATTTCCCCATATTGGGCCTCAGGACAAACAGAGAATATTAACTATGTGCTTGCCATTTGGGATGGTTCCCACAGTAGATAACTGTAATACATGGGGCACGGTATTTGCCACACTCTATACTACCGCACACGGTACACCAACACTTGCCAATTTATCAAAAGTATTGAAACAAATTCAAGATGAACACAGGGCTGCCCCGGTCCAGTACTTGGGGATGAAACTAATGGGCAACTTTCCCACGGTGTCCTCAATTATATTAAGTAACCTTGAAGGGGAAGCAGTCGCACTAGCAGTGTACATGCAGCTCTGGGACGTTCCTCCACAGGATCAAGAACACAAGCTGCCACAGATTATCAGGAAGACCTACTGTAGCATTGGTTGAAATAGTGTGGGGGCCAGACCAACAAAACCACAATTTCAAGGTAAATCTAATAAAGATTCAACCAAGCGAGCTCCTGAGGGTACTAAGAAACGTTGGGATAAAAAACAACAAACACCTAAGCAAGAAAGGGGAGAATCTCCGCACGCAGAGACCCCACAGAATAGATATAAACTCAGAAATAGGGATAATATAAAAATGCCTGATAGATATCAACATACTGATCCACGCCAACCTCGTTCCTTTCAGGACTCATCGAAAAACGCAGTGAGAGAGGTGGGTGGTCAGAGCGAAGAATTGAGTACGTGAAACCGAGACAGGAATAACAACGCTCAATAGAATTTTCTGTTAAAAAAGAAGAGAAGCTTCCCCAACAAAAACCCCAATTCAAAAAGAAAAAAGTGGCAGCGGTTGCAGCTCAACATGCCACTCAAGAAGATGGCTCTATTGAAGAACAAGAAGTGGGCAGTAGCGTTATTAGACAGCACGGCAGAGATCACAATAGTTCACCGGAATCTTCTAGAGCATCTGGAGGTGAAAGCAACTGATTACTTCTTACAAGTAGAAACCGTGGACATGCGTGTCTCCACCCCTGATAGGGTGTACAAAGTAACACTACAATTAGAAGGAGACATAGAGCGCACAATAGACGCAATCTTTTGGGATCTCATCGTACCCATCTATGATATTTTGATGGCCGAACAGGATTGGCCACCTGAGTTTGTCCGTTCCTGCCCATATGGCGATGATGTTATTAAACCTTCTTTCTTGCCCCATCTTCCTGAGGAGCTCGCTGAACCCTACACCATCGATTGGGCATTGGCGCAGGCCCCTGTATTAAATCCCAACCACGTAGGAAGGGCTAAAGACTCCCCCTACCATGTAATACCTATTAAAAACCAACCCCAACTTGAAAACCAGTATCCAATAAAACATGTTGCTAAAGCACCCGTGAGGGAAATCCTCACACAATTGGCATACCAGGGCATAATTTAACCCGGTGTCTCGCCAAAGAACAATCCTCTGTTCCTGGTAGCTAAACCGGACCATTCGTACTGAATAGTCTTAGACTACAGACATTTAAACAGTCATACATGCACATATGCTATACAAACCTCACGGAACACAGCACTCATGAACAACATAGTGCGTAAAATATACAAAATACAATTAGATATCTCCACTGGTTTCTTCTGCCAAAATATAGCACCTGACAGTAGAGACTTAACAGGTTTCAGCATACTAGGCTCTCAGAAAAAACTCTGTTGTTTACCCCAGGGGTACAAGACCAGTCCAGGACTGTTCACAGCTCGTGTGACTTCAATATTGCACAACATTGACCCTGAAGCATTGTCCTATGTAGATGATATCTATCTCACGGATGATGAATTGCTGCAACATTTAAGACGGGTAGCCCGCATTGTTGTGGGATTTGCTGAGTTCAGGTACAAATTCAATAAAAAAAAAAATAGCCTTCCTTAGCGTCCTGTTTCTGGAATATGAGCTATCAAGTGAAGGAAAGAGAGTAGTGGCACAATTCATGGAAAAATGCGCAGTTACAACCTCCAAATACCATTCAAAAAATTCAATCTCTACTGGGTTTCCTAAATTTTGGCAGAACTTACATTCCTGATTATGCATCACACATAAAACCATTATATGACTTAATATGTCTTGACTTTTCAAGTAAATTTTGGACAGTCGAACACACACGCATACTCAGAGCTTTGCAAACAGACATGCTTGTAGCACAACATTTACACACGAGGGACAACAAAACACATCTGGTCATCAGAGTAATTGCTGGTGCCATCGGTTTCACCTATGTAACTTTAAATGAGGGTGAGACTGTCCCGATAGCATACAAATCACATTTGTACTCAGCAGCAGAACAACGCTTTGCTCCCACTGAGAAAATTCTCACTACTGTTCAGATGGCTTTCATTAAAGAAAGACCTCTAACCCAGGGCAAACGCATTATTGTCGTTTCTCCAATTCCAGCCCTTGAGGCTGTTACCAAAGCCAGCATTCCAAACGCTAAAGCAGTACATCCACGTTGGATTCAATTGGCAACATCTTTGACAGCCACTGATGTAGATTATATTTTTGACCCAAAATTACAAACTCAAGAATTTTTGCAATATGAACTAGAATACCCAGTTCCAGCAAACACACTGCCTATTGATCAATATCACAGAGTCATGTACACCGATGGCCCAGCACAAACTGCAGTAGGCACAAAACATCAATACTCCACTGCTTGCACAGTCGTAAGTGGCTACATGGAGGATAATAAATGTTGTCCCCAGCATACATTCACACAAACCTAGGGGATTGCACAGCACAACTCGCAGAGCTCAAGGCTCTGGTGATGGTACTGGAACATACGGATCCTGCACAGTTAACACTGATTGTTTGTGATTTGTACTACTGTATCCAGTCCTTCAATGAATACCTGCATTACTGGCCCCAGAATGGGTTCAGAGATGCTAAAGGCAACACCATCAAACACAGACTTCTGTGGGGGGAAAGTAGGGTATCTGAAGGAATCGCTACCAAATGTCAATGTTGTACATACACTTGGACACCAGGACGTTGGAATACATGTTGCTGGAAATATACTGGCTGATTAAGCTGTGAAATCAGCAGTAGCTACGGCCACTGTTTTCTGCAGTAACCCACTCAAGTGTGAAACCGGATGATGACATATGAGCTGCCATGAAAGCTATGGCTGAAGGCACACCCTACCCTAAAGCATTCCTGCTAAATATTCCCACCAAATGGGAGGCTGTTTAGACGCTGAAGTGGTCATACCAGGTGTAGAGGTTCGAGTTATTCCCAGCAAAGATGTAAGATCAGAGTTGATTAAATCCATTGTGGTCCCCTAACACCGGATAGTGCATATGAATACATTTTAGTCGCTGTTGACTCCTGCTCCAGATTTCTACGGGTTTGACCACAATGCTTGGCTGACGCTCAGACTGTTATTAAAGATTTTTGAGTCTTTATTGGTACATATGCAGTTGAGGCTTTCCACTTGGACCAGGGCCCTGCTTTCACCTCAAGAGCATTCAGGGACACCATGGCTTCGTTAGGGGTCCAACTCCATTAGTCGTCTCCATTTCATCCCAGGGGAAATAGTGTCATGGAGTGATTAAACCATGATTTAAAGCAGTCCTTAACAGCCAGAGTCTTAGGTATGGGTCATAGTTGAGTTAACCACCTGTATGGAGTCCAGAGAGCACTTAACAATCTGCCTAGAAGGTCCCTGGGGGGGTCGTACTTCATATGAGTGACAGTTCAGAACACAAATGTATGTTCCAGATCCTGATGGTCCTGACGTGGAGGCGGCAGAAACATCCTTTGACATAAATGAACGTGTCTGGATTCCTAAAGTTGAGGATCTAGTACATGAAAAGGTCACTGTGAAGAAGGAGTTTGGTCCTTCCCATTGTGCACTGGTCCCAGTCTTGGGAATACATGTTAACAGAGCTGTCATTCTACCACCGTTGGCTGGTGCTAAAGAAAACCACTTTGTATCTATCGACAATGTCAAGTTACACCATGTGGCCGATCCTGCACAGCAGACCAAGAGGAACAGCCAGTAGTTCCCGAATCTCTCTTACTACTAGTCAAGAAGTCCCTCTACAAGTTGTGAGCAGTTTCAACAAATAATACAGAAATAACTGATCGATTTGACACAACTTCATCACAGACGGATGACATAATTTATTCTGAACCACTGCGGGAAACCCCTACTGGTTCTCCACCTACAGACACGGCTCCTGCTTTTGCACAAACTGCTTCTGGATACTTTGCCGACGTCAATGACACCTTTTCAAACTCATTTGCCTCTTCTACATCTGAACTGTCAAAAACACGTAAGCTGATAAACTGGCTTAAAGTAACTTACTTTATACTCCCATGGAACTATCTGTGGCTTTCTTTGACTATATTGGCTTTCCTACTTTGGATTGGGCTTGTCATAACATTCTTTTTATTAATACATGGTAATTTTCTTCCTGAAAGATCAACAGTTGAACTGGTGGATGAGGTCCTAAAATCAAATTCTTCTTCTCATAAGGTCTGCAGACTCTTGTCTTTTGTGAACATTTCCGCTATACCAATTCCTGATGGGATTATTTGGCATAAAGTAACATTTGATATATATGGCCCAACAGAGGTCATTCAAATACCATATGTGTTCAAACTTTCAATGACCAATGTAATAATACCCGGAGTTGTTTCTGATGACTGGGATGTGAAAACAGTTGATTCTATGATGAGTGAATTGCAGTATTATACTGTATTTGAAAACTAAGATGTTTATCAATCTAAAGAGAATCATGGTGATATGTTTTGTTATAATTATTATGGGCACCATTTCATTCACAGAGAAAGTACTCCAAAGACTGTTTTTAATTACACATAATGGAACATTGTCCAGCTCTACAACAAAGGAGTTCTAAAACATACTCTGCAAAGTTTTCATATTTTTCTGGGCACGATATTAAGAATGCTGAGCCGTATTATTTTAAATTGCCATCAGTGGTAAATGAACACATATTATTAACAGATACGAAATGTATTTATTCAGATTCCTTTGTTTTCCTGGTTGGGTATAGAAGGCTGTGAATATTGGCTGAAGTCGATTGACTTGAAAAATGTGTGGGAAACATGAAAATTGCAAATAAGGGGAAAGGAAGCTTTGTTTAGAGCCTGCCTGATACCTGTTCAAATGATATTTTTAAACTAAACTGTACAACAAACGCGTTGTTTAGGCTTAGCAAAGATTAAGGAATTGAATGCGGCCAGTATTCCTGCCCCCACAAAATTCATAAATGGCAAAAATATATAAATGCAACTGAAGATCAGTTTGAGGCATGGGTCCAGAATGGCACTTTTAATGCTTCACTGTCACGTACTGGCGGGTGGTTATTGGGGCCAATAGATATCAATGGGTGTCATGAATGTTTTATAAATTCCACAGGGGTTTTAGAACTAATAAGCTGGATCCTCACTACGTATCATGTCAGCCTTTCGATGGATTGTGAACAGTTGTCCTTGCATGGGCCATGTAACGTTTTGGCAGCGAACTTGGCTTGTTATTTGAAGGGAGTTCCAGTCCCCTTGATTAGACCTGCGTTCCAGGTGCTTTCAAATGGCAGCTATGTTCTCCTCAATAGTGAAAACTGTTGTGGAATGCGAGCCGGAATTGTTTATGTTGTTTCGGTCTCTAATATTGTTAAATGCTGTGGGAATGTACTTTTTCTTCCCACTAGGAAAAAAGAGGTAGCTGACATCTGGCCCCATATCGCTACTTCAAATGTGAAGTTTGACAAGTTGAGCAGACTCAGGGCTTTATTTTTCCAAAAACATGTGGTGCTCACATCTGCACGTGAGACCTACGCACTTCAGGTGGCAAGGTCATCAGCTGAGATACAGTCCCTTTTAAGTAATAACTTTCTGAGACTCTTTGGTGAGCTTGTGGGATGAATAGTTAATGCGTCCAGAACTACTGGAATTGCAAATTTCTTTAAGGCTGTTGGTTCTGGTTTCATTCACACCTTCTCCTCCATATTCAGTTTAATACCATCAGCCATCCACTCAATATTCTCGAGTATTTTAGGGGTATTTCCAATAACTTTGGCTATAATAGGTGGCATTTTGCTATTGCTACTTTTTCTGCGCAATGGCTATCCCGCCACAACAAGGAGGATTGAAAGTGCTCCGAGCAGCGCAGCTGTGTCGTGAAAGCATGATGCATTACTTTGGAGCAACACTCCTGGAGGAATTGGAGTGTGACTGGTCTCTGTTATTCAGACTGGTTTTGCATTGTGTGCAGCCTGTGTTTTGGTGCCTCTGGTTCTCATTCGAACATGCACTGAGAGTTTGTCTTTCTACGCAGCACTTGCTTTCATTGGATGCTGATCTTTTGATGTTCTCTCTGAGGGTTCATTACCGGATATGCGTGTTGAGGGTGTGTTTGCTGCGGGAAGCTGCTTATGAGTTGCCCTTCCTGGAGGATGTGGTGCTGAACTCATTACTGGGCACACCACGGAATGCTGCTGCCTTGGCTGATGCTCAGGCTATGGAACACAAATGCTCCTTTGTCTTTCTTGATGATGCATTTCCAACTTTAACACCTGCCGAAGTGGAAGATTTCCTGTCTTCAATTGTCCCGGATTGTATTGGCAACTTCCAAAATGACTCTGACTCTTGAAATTCAGCCTTTTCATGCCACAAGTTAACATTTTTAAATTGTCCTTTTATATATTATTGGAAATGTCCTTTCTGCAGGGTCACCCCCAAACTCTTTGCCTTCCTCCTTCTCTTTTTCTGACCTCATTTTTGCTGGCTTTAGGGCTCTGAGCACTTTACCACCGCTAATCAGTGCTAAAGTGCATATGCTGTCTTCTTAAAACATGGTGTGATTGGCTCATACCCAATAAATTTACTTGTAGGTCCCTAGTCAAGTGCACTACATGTGCCCAGGGCCTGTAAATTAAATGCATATTTAGTATGGCCAGAATGGTGATGCAAAATCCTGCTTAATGGTGAAATTGGATTTTATGTTACTATTTAAGAAATGCTCCTTTTAGAAAGTGAACATTTCTCTGCACTTAAATCCGTCATGCCTTCCAATCAACGTCTGGCTAGGTTGAGTTGACAGCTCCCTTGTGCATTCACTCATACAACCCCAAACACAGGAAGCTCAGTCACACTTGCATACATCTACATATTAAATGGGTCTTCCTGGGCTGGGGGGGTGGAGCGCCAGGCACTTACATGTCAAAGGACAGTAGACTACCCTCACACAAAGGACTGCCACACCCCCTACTGGGTCCCTGGCAGACAGGATGGAACTGAAAGGGGACCTTGTGCACTTCTAAGCCACTCTTTGAAGTCTTCCACACGTCAATGCACATTTGGGTATTTAAGCAGGGTCTATGACCCTACCAACTGAGACACTTCTGAACAAGACACTTCTGAGGC
Organism: Pleurodeles waltl; assembly: GCF_031143425.1. Lineage (NCBI taxonomy): Eukaryota > Metazoa > Chordata > Amphibia > Caudata > Salamandridae > Pleurodeles > Pleurodeles waltl. Next base: position 562,097,301 of record NC_090439.1, read on the forward strand.
AGACACTCTACCTTACAGACACTTCCTGGAGAAGAGAACCTGAGCCAGAACCTGAACCAAAACCTGCAACCTGCCAAGAAGAACTGCCTGGCTGCCCAAAGGACTCACCTGACTACTTTTCTGAGAAGGACTGCTGCCTTGCTGTTGCCCTGCTGTCTTGCTGCTCTATGGCTGTGCTGAGAAGTGCTCTCCATGGGCTTGGATACAGCTTGCCTCCGTTCTTGCTGCTTCCCTACTGAGTATGAGTGATGTCTTGTCTCTTCCCTGGTGAGTATGAGTAATGTGTTATCTCTTCCCTGGTCGGTATGTGTAATGCCTTATCTCTTCCTTGGTGAGTATGATTGATGCCTTGGAATGCTGCCAGTGGCAGCTAGATGGCAGGTTCACACCGCAGCAGCCCTGGGCTGATGAGACCTAGGAGATGTGAGTGTCACTGACTCCTGGTACACTGGTGGCCCCACCTCAGCCCTCTCGGTCACTAGTGAACCCTTATGCTGCCAGGTGTGATCTTTCTTGTCCTGGGTGTGAGTGGCATCTCTAGTCACTTCCCTGGTGAGTTTAAGGGATTTTCTTTCTCTTCCTTGGGGAGTATGATTGACGCAGTCTCTTCCCTGGTGAGAATGAGTGATGCCTTGTCTCTTACCTAGTGACTTTGAGTGACGTCTTGTCTCTTCACTGGTGAGTATGGGTGACATCTTCTCTCTTCTCTGGGGAGTATGAGTGATGCCTTGTAATGCTGCCAGTGTTGCTAGGTGGAAGGCAAGCACTACAGCAGCCCTGTGCTCAAGATTAATGTATAATAATGTAAATACTTTACTTTAAAAAAAGACATAGAAATTCACTGAAAAAACAAAGGTTACATAGACGCTATAGCTAGGAAACAGTATTAAAAAAAGTTTGGAAATTCACAATCAAACCATAGGTTACACTGACGTTACAGTTAGAAAATAGAATTAAAAAGCCATAGAAATTCACTGAAAAAATGAAAGATTATATGGACGTTATAGTTAGGCTCATATTTCACACAGAGAAAACCAGAGAAATTCAGAATTTTTAGTTACATTAGCTAACTATAGCTTGTACCCCTGTGCCAGCGCACCTGGTCCTTAATATGTATACTTCTGAGGGGACGCATATAGGTCGATGAACCTTTTGATTCGCATGGAGTATCCTAGCTATGAAGTAACCAATGCTCATCAATAATCAATACACAATCATAACCATTAAGCAAATCATTAATCAGTAGATAATAGCATCAAACAAAACATTCAGTCATGAATGACCACAACTCAATAAACGTTTTAGCAATTTTATTTTCCTATTACTTACAATACTAATTCATGAGATCAATTCAAACTTTATTCAATCTAATCAAGATTATTTCATTAGTGACCACCAATAACATAATCAAATCAGAATTTGAGAAAACATACATTCTAATGCTTCAGCATAAGGCAACATATGAATCAAAGGTGAATACGTCAACATAAGTAGCAGAGTTCAGCAAATCAGTCTATCAATCAATTGTCACTGTATATGTCAACGTCTCAGAACAGAAACCTAGTCCAGATTAGCATTAGCATGTGGGACTTCATGCGAAAACAGTTTAGAACATGAATTTGGAAAAACATCTAGCTAATAGAAAAACTATTTAGACAGTGCAGTTGGTACCTAGAAAGAAAAGGCACAAAAGGTAATTCAGTCACAGTGTCGTAGCTACCTATCCACTGTATGGATCAGCAACAAAGTCAGTCTTTGTCTTCAGGTCATCAATCGATCAGCATTTCATCAGGCTCTCCAGAGCATGAGCCTGACAGAATCTCCTCGTTCCTGTAGTCTCTCTCCGGACATCTGCACCTTACATCTGATCTCTCCCCTTTTGTCATGTCATTATATCAAAGACACCCAGACTATCCCCCAATTCCTAATTGGTCAATTAATCACCAGTCATGACTCTACCCAATAGTCTTAATTTTCTACTCATATGAATTATAATATTACACAGTTCTCAGGATGTCGATTGGTTCACTGTACGATGTCCTCATCGTCCGGCTCGTCTGGTATCAAAAATGTTGCATCTTCTTCTCCAGTCAGTGTCTCCATTGTTCGAGTCCTGGGAAAGTATATCCAGTATGCTTTATACCGATTTGGATACAACTTTTATTCCATAATCTCCTGTCCGTCGGTTCACGCATAAGATTTTAGCTGAGCAGATTTTATTAAACAATGAGCGGTTCATGGTCAGTCAAGCACATTAATTTTTACATTGAGCCTTAATATTTGGCTTCTGCAGGAGGCCTGGCAAAACTAGGCCACAACTTCGGCTAAGTTAGCTCTACAATATAATGCAAAACATACGTTATGTATCTGAATATGACATATTACTACATTGTTATTATGCATTTTCAACATTTCACATGTTTTGGAAACTTTTTAATATAATTTGTGAGAGGTGGCAGCCACTCTTCGAGGGCACATTTTCATACGTGCACCTTATTTTTCTATGTTAATCACTCAAACTATTTAAACATTCATTAATAATTTCTAATTAATATATCTGCGTTATCACCTGTAATGCACTGCTTATGACCTCACATATTACATCACTCATGACAAGGTCAGTTACATCCCTGATGACATCTCAAATGACATCTCTGACGATATCACTGATGACATCATCCAGTGAGTGTAAGTAGTTGTATGGGTGTGTGAGTGGTTCTCTGGGTGAGTAACTGGTTGAGTCAGTTCCTGTACGTAAGAGTGAGTGAATGTGTAAATATCTGTATGAGTGAGCAAGTGGCTGTGTAAGTGGCTGCATTGGTTGAGTGAGTGGGTGTGTGAGTGGCTATCATGACCCAAACATGCCTAGATGGCCTTATTCCAGTCGTGGCTTTCTGCAGTTTGGGGCTGCTTCGAGCGTGCCTGCCAGGGCTGATTTTGGTTTGACCCTGGCCTATAACGTCGTAGTTAACTCAATTTCCATATTTTTTTGAAAGATGTGCTATTTGAGTCAATTCGTATTGCAGTGATCCTACCATTTTTCTTCTTTATTAAGCAATGCATGTATCGCCTATGTGTAGAGATGAAATAATGGGGCTTTTTATTAAAGTTGTTCTCCTACTACAACAGTGTTAAGATTATCTAAATTCAGAGAAAGCTTTAGTTTATCAGACTCATTCGTTTTTGCAGCTGCATACCACGAGAAGATAAACTGAGCACAACTGCATGCTACTAATGTGTTGCCAAATAGCTCAACTAAGGCACTTCATCTAATCTGTCCCAATGTCATACGCCAACTCCAATTTGTTATTAGATGTTTACACTCTTTGGTTTGAATATAATTATAATATAATTATTCACATATTGATTATTTGAACGTAGCCTTTCATAGTCGCAGATTCAGTGCATAATATGAGACCAAGATAAGTTGCATTGGTGCCAAAAAAAGAACACATATCGAGGGTTTTTACAGGTAATATGCATACAATAGTGATTTGTACCTTAATGGAGCCTGCTGTGTCCGACACTTGCGGTTTACCCTTCTTTAAAAGGATTTTTACTGTGGACGTTAATTTCCAGAGTTTGGCTGATAGATTACATTATGTTGAACATTTTACCACTCTCACTATAACCGTGCTGAATATTTGTGGTGAAATGCAGGTTATTATGGTTTCCAAAAGAAACGAAAGCTAACACAAAACAAAACTGAAGTTCGGGCTTTCTTTGTGGTGCAACTGAAGCTTGATGACAAGTGTTCCCGAGTCAGCTTTGCAATAACTTACTGTTACAACTGTACCTCCTAATTGCTTCTGAATTTTTTAATACATACAATAGATGATTAATGTCTTTTGCATTGCACAGTCTTCTTTGGGAATTACTTAAATAACTTTCATCTATTACCGTGGGCCATAATTACTTAAAATGGATGTATCTTGTGAATGATGCAAATCGTGTTTCTGCAAATATTTAATACAACATGGGCAGCAGAATATGTTTTTTCCCTAAAAGCCACGAGCTGGCATGCCATTCTTTTGGGCCATTCCATTACCGGAGCCTCAGGGATTTTCATTGTTTCAACTACTTCATGAACAAACATATATAGCTTTTAGCTTATTCCATAAATAGACTGTCCTTTATCGTCCCTGAGCCACCGGCTGTTTCAAACTCCATTTGTTTTCATGAGGTCCTTTTTGTTTATAAAAATGTGTTTATGTATTTTTGCTCCTTTTAATTAAGGGTTTGCTTCTTTATCCAAGACAGCCTTTCCTTCTCCTTCGGGGTGCCTCTGTTTTTATTTATTTTATTGTTATGTCTTATGAGATGTTAATTCCCCAGTTCTCTTGCATGTATGATCCCAATAATTTATGAATTTAACATTGGACTTAGTTGGAAGCCTGGAAAGTTTAGCAGATTAATTGTTGGACAAGCATGCAAAATCAACCAAAGAAAGTTAAAATAGAACAACTCACATAAGAAACTAATTGTTCTTCTAGTGACTCTGAAAATATAACCTTTACCCAGGCCTGTAACCTGACAGCATTTGTTTTTATGTGATTTGCTTATGTCTGTGGCAGTGCTGCTATTTGCAAGAACTACTGTTACCAATACCTAAAATATATACCTAGAGTGGAATGTGGATCCCTCGCAGGAGGTGTATTTCCATTTTACATCATGCTATTGGTCTTTTTGATGTATCCTCCTGCCTTCCACTCCAATGCAGGAGGGAGTATCTGACATCTAAAAATGTACAAAGTCATCAAACACTCAATCGTGTATGTCACATCGGTGTTATATACATAAAAGAGTATTTGGTTAAGTTTATTTTACTAAATCAGCACTGTGACTGTTTCGACATGACTCACATTGCTGCGTATTTTTATTATCATTTTTCTGCTTGGAATATCACCTTGGGGTCAAGATGAGAGAGATTTGACAGCTTGTATGCTTTCCAGTTTCCAGAGCTTCTACTCATTGCCTTGGGGCAATGCAAACTCCGAGCCCCATCAGTTTTCCCTCAATTGCGACTTTAAAAAAAACGCTCTGCCCCTGTCGACTTTTGCTCACTGCCACTCCGACTGTGTATTTTCTAAAACAAACTTAAGCTGCCCCTGGATTCCCCCGACTGGCATCAAGTATTTCTTATTTTATTTTTAAGTGCATATCAAGAAAGACTTTAATATATCCCTTTGTTAGTTTCTGTGCATTGGAAAAACACGGGGATATAACGAAGGCTCCCTCGCCATCTCATGTTCATTTTATTCAGAAATAACATTAGAGCTTGATGGGAAAAAACAGGGTGAACTCAAACTGAAATCTTTGGAAGGGTTCAATGAGGAATTGTACTGGGTTTTGAGGATGGGGAGGTTCAGTAGTATTTTAGGATCTATGGGTGAAGTGGAAGAAACAGTGGATTAACTTAGAAGGAACAGGCAGGGAGCGGAGGATGAAGGAGAAGGAGTCAGCATGAGCAGAAGAAGGGGTTTAAAAAGGGAACTGGTAAAAAGATCAGAAGAGTGTAAGAACATTGACAGAGAACTAGCAGAAAGGCAAGAAGTAGGGTAGCAAAGGAAGTAGTGAGCTAAGAAGGGAGTTAGGCTCTCATGAGTGAAGTAGTAATAGCCAAGATGTGGGGTAGAGGTGAAGGTGGATCGGAGTCAGAGATGGGTGTCTGATGCACAGTGTAAGAAGAGAAGAAGCATGCAAGATAGAGAAGGCACTAGAAAGGTGAATAGATCCTTTGACACAGACTTCTGGGTGCTGAGAGACATATTGATGGTGATGAAGGTCCATTACAGAAGTGCATCTTTTGAGAGGCGCTTCAGTGTCCCAATGCAAGAGAATCTGCTTGGGTGGATGTTCATGCTGCACTAAGGCATGCACTCTGACTATGCTATTCTAAGAGGCATGCAAGGTGATACCCGGATCCTGGGAGCTCTCAATAGTTATAGCAGAGTTCAACTGTGAATCTATAGGGTCAATCCAGGAGAGGGATTGCTACAAACTAAATTCATAGCATTAACAGGAGGCCATATGGAATGGGCCTACCAATGAGCTTTTCAGGTGCAACCTAATTTCACAGTGTTAATCAGTCCATGGTGTCTACATATACGTAATGCAGATGTGACTCAGCGATGCACAACTCACAAAGATGTGACAGAGTTTATAAACTAGTGTTTGGGATTCACCTGGCATTTAATGTCTGGTACCTGAACATGTGAGGGCGATTGTTGTCTAAGTACTATCTAGGTATGGTTGTGTTTATATTTCATGTTGGTGCATGTATCTATTTTGTCTGTAGACTTCCTTGCTCATGCCCATTGGAAACACTAGAAACTGACAATGTCAATACTTGTAATTTTCGTGTTGGAAGCACTGCCATTTAGGGACATTGTGTGAAACAGCAACTATTCTGGGTAACTGTCCTGGAGTTCTGTATCTGGCGTTTGTTTTAATTCTTAATTTTCTACGTTTAGTTTTGTCATCATATGCCTCCTGTGTCTTTTAGCTCTTAACTGGGTGCTCTATCAAGCATAGACAATTGGGCACAATATAAATCTGGAGTTTAATCTTAAGAGCAGCATGAGTTGAGTAATAATGTACCAGACTGAGCTTGGCAGATGGAATAGTCTATACAAAAAGACTATTACCTTTCCTAAATGCACTTGAAATGGTTTTCAAATTAATGTGGCATTTAATAGAATAATTTACAGGAAAATCTGCTCTTTGTTATTCGCAAGCAAAAACTTCAAATTGCATCGCGTTTCTAGGAGAGGACTGTGTTGAAGTAAAGCAAACAGAGAACCTCTGTGTCTAATTAAACGATTATTTAACATGTACTTTACTCGAAAAATGTACATTGAAATACCACGCAGAAGTGTGTTTGCATACTTCTACTAAGAAGCACTATGTTGGCAATAACAATTTTGCTTAATTAAGAATGCATACATAATAAACGTAGCACACTTTAATGTCTGCTAATCTGAATAGAGAGGTGCTTAATAAAGGACAATCAGTCGCTGACTTTTTTTATATTATTTGATGAAACAAATCTGCAATTACAAGACTAATAGTGAACACGTGGCATGTGGTCAACGTATATAGCACAACACAGATTTCCAGTTTTGAAGTTTCAAACAGCTTAATTTAATGGATAGTATGGTCCACGAACCGAATCAGAGATTAGCAACTACTTTAAATAACATCATAAAAAAAGAAAGTGAATTTGAAAGACTTGCCAAATAAAAATGTCTGTAAAATAAATGAAACACTAAAAAATAAATAGTTGCGATCAAGTAATAATCGTTTTTTTCATTGTGTTTTATATGATCTAAAATTAAGCAGCTACATATTTTTACTTCGTATGCGATTGTAAAAAATTAAATCACAATCGTTAGAATTTGATGTGACAGAATGGTTGGACTTTGGTGGTGATTGAACATTAATTAAACATGTCGCATTTTAAAGGCGTGTCGTAGAGGCCACTATTGTGATATCATAGTTGATGTATTACCTATTTTACACAGCAACCAAATATGTTTATGACATTTGAAGCAAATTAGATATTTCTATTGCAGTTGGTGTTCACTGCTGTATTAACCCTTGTCTATGAAAATGTAAACATTTTATAACGGGGACTATACTGTACTAGTAATTGCATTATTCTATGATAGGTAACTATAGATTACAAATAGTTGCACTAACTTTCAAGGGGTATGCAAAGTTGTATTTTTTTAGTAATCATTCTGAAGGTCTATAGAAAAATGCAGTTCTACTGGGATTGCTTATTTTTCACTTTGCCATTTTCAAATCAAAATGATGACCTTTGAGACAATTTATTGTGCAAGCATCTCTTCTAATACTAACCAACTGTATCAAGCCAACACATGTTTATACAAATCAGAGCATTATTGAGATTTGTGATGGTCCATCATCCCGCTAGGGCCTCTGCTGGGCCTCTGCTGTGCCAGTGGCAATCCTGCCATGAGAGATACACGCCGGCTTGCTGAGGATCCCATTGCCAAAAGTGTTCTCTCTGGCACAGCAGGAGCATTTTGGGGAAAAATGTGATGCCGGCCACTACCGTTTTGTGATGGCTAGCTAACTTTGTTGCTGTTTAGAAACCATCTCCCAATTTGGGATTTCACTCTACAAAACTAAATAGCAGTTTCTGCACATTTACGGGTGCTTTCTATGACAGTCACTTCTCTTCAAATCATGACAATGGATTGTCATTGTAGTGTCACTGTTAATAGGACAACCTAAAGTCCCGGTTGATGGAGTGCACCATGAAGTTTAGATAACCTTTTCCCTGTTTTTGAGGCTCAGAATGAATGGTCACTTCCCAGATCAGAGTGTAAATGGTTCACCCATCCTTCATGAGCCCCTACAGTCACAATGCCAGACACTTACCTCCAGTAGCTTTCAAGTGGGTGGCCTGTGGAGTGTGACCCCTCTCTGCAGGATTAGCTCCAGATCCTAAAACATTGCTCTGTCTTTTGTGGTACATAGTCAGTTGAAGTTAGGATACTGCACCAACATCCAATCGTTTATTCCCAGCACTACAGCAGTCTGTACCTCTGCTCCTTCCTGCCTTTGCTGCATCGTTCCCTCAGGGATCGATCGTGGATGTTTGTTCCCATTTAAGCTTGCTTCCTTCCGGTATTAATCCTACCCAAATCTCACCCGAAAGATGAACATTCATAGCTGAGTTACATTTTATTTTTTTACAGTGACAGCTCCTTGTTAATCCCAATTTCAACTTCTGTTCTGCTATGCCACCCCCTTCATTCTCTTCTGAATTGTTCTTTATCTAACTGTTAGACTTTTCATCCTTAGTGTGGTCTCCCTTAACTTTTTGCCTCTGTTCCCCAGGTTGTTGATGTGTGCTGGACTCTGATTTTACTGTTTTTGTACTCTGGGCCCTTTACCACTGCTAACAAGTGCTAAAGTGCAAGTGCTCCTGTTTAAAATGTGTACGTAATTGGTTCTCCATGATTGGCATATTTGTTTTACTGTTAAGTCCCTAATAAAGTGCACTAGAAGTGCCCAGGGCCTGTAAATCAAATGTTACTAGTGGGCCTGCAGCACTGGTTGTGCCACCCACACAAGTAACCCTGTAATCATGTCTCAGACCTGCCACTGCAGTGTCTGTGTGTGTATTTTTACACTGTAAATTCGACTTGGCAAGTGTACCCACTTGCCAGGCCTAAACCTTCCCTTTTCTTACATGTAAGGCATCCCTAAGGTAGGCCCTAGGTAGCCCCAAGGGTAGGGTGCAGTGTATGGATAAGGTAGGACATATAGTAATGTGGTTTATATGTCCTGACAGTGAAATACTGCCAACTTCGTTTTTCACTGTTGCAAGGCCTGTCTCTCTCATAGGATAATATGGGGGCTACCTTTAAAAATTATTAAAGTGTAGATTCCCCTAGAGAGTAGATGGACATGTGGAGTTTGGGGTCCCTGAACTCACAATTTAAAAATACATCTTTTAGTAAAGTTGATTTTAAGATTGTGCGTTTGAAAATGCCACTTTTAGAAAGTGAGCATTTTCTTGCTTAAACCATTCTGTGACTCTGCCGTGTTTGTGGATTCCCTGTCTGGGTCAGTTTGACAGTTGGGTTGTTTTTCACCTCACACTAGACAGTGACACAAAGGGAGCTGGGGTGTAACCTGCATTTCCTGATAAGCCATCTCTGCTAGGAGGGAAGGGTGGAGTGGTCACTCTCATCTGAAAGGACTGTGCCTGCCTCTGACAATGCCGACTCCAACCCCCTGGTGTGTGTCTGAGGCCTTGCCTGGGCAAGGCAGGATTTCACAAGTAGGTGTGAGTCCCCTTTGAAGAAAGGTGACTTCAAAGACTAAAATGGGTATAAGAAGGGCACCCAAATCTACAGACTTCAGAAACACTTCTGGAACCAAGAGGAACCTCTGCCTGGAGAAGAGCTGATAGCTGAGGAAGAAGTGCTGCCCTGCCTGTGACTGTGCTTTGTGGAGCTTTCCTGCAGTGCTGCTTCTGCCAGAGTAAGAGGGCAAAGACTGGACTTTGTGTGACTTCCATCTTGTGAAGAAATCTCCAAGGGCTTGATTTAGAGCTTGCCTCCTGTTGTTTGAAGTCTCAGGGACAGCAAAGACTTCTCTCTGCCAGCATCTGGAGAGACTCCTGCTCTGACAAGTGGCGCCCTATCCAGTTCCTGGGCCCTTGGAAGGAAAGCTGGTGGAAATCCAAGGAAATCGACTTCGGACGACTCCGGACCGATGCCGCTGCCGAATCGGTAACGCCGCCTGCACCCGACGCCGTGACCCTCGCTGGAACGCGACGCTCTTTGCAGGCCCAACGCCGCTGCAGCCCCACTGAAGTCCGCGAGTCCATGGAAGTCGCCGGACCACGTCGTGACCGACGATGCTCGAAGTGCACGGATTCAACGTTTCGCACAGACGCCGCGATCCCCGACTTCGCACATCAGCTTGTTTCCACTCTTCAACAAAGGTACTCTACTTGGGGGTCTACACGACTCCGTGTCGGCGCCGCTGGTGTCGGCTTGTTGGGAACGACTCCGTCACGACACCGTGTTAACATCTCATCGAAGCATTTTTGTTTCTAAGCGCTATTTTTGAGTTTAACCTCTAAAAATTCATAACTTGACTTGTGTATGTCGGATTTTTGTCATTTTGGTCTTGTTTTGTTTAGATAAATATTTCCTATTGTTCTAAACTGGTGTTGTGTCATTTTATAGTGTTTTCATTGAGTTACTGTGTGTGTTGGTACAAATACTTTACACCTAGCACTCTGAAGTTAAGCCTACTGCTCTGCCAAGCTACCAAGGGGGTAAGCAGGGGTTAGCTGAGGGTGATTCTCTTTTACCCTGACTAGAGTGAGGGTCCTTGCTTGAACAGGGGGTAACTTGACTGTCAACCAAAGACCCCATTTCTAAAACTAACCATGCCCGTTTCACTTGACTCAATGTAGAATTAACCTCCCCAGTGCTTAATTTGGTAATAAAAACATGCCGGTGCCCAAAGCCCTCCTCTTAAACACGTGGCTGCTGCAACGGAGCACGGAATACTGAGGCAGCATAATCCTGAGGCCATTTCGGGCACCTTTAATCCATTTACGGCCACTTCCGGCCCCTTCAGCTCACTCCTGCAGCTTTCTGCTTTCTCCCTTTGTGAGCGTTTTCATTTTTCTCTTACTCGTTTTTCCCAAATGTGTCTTTTGCTTGCAATAAATGCTTGAGGCAGAAAATTAAGCGCCGGACCTCAGAAATAAGTGCTGGTGCTCAACACCGGAAGCAACAAGCCCAAATTAAGCACTGAACCTCCCACAGTCTGATGACTTTAAAACCACGTGGCTCTAAAACCGGATCAACAAGCAAAGGCGTTTATATTTTTTTGAAGCCACTTACCGTGCTCATTGGGTTTCTGCATCTAACACCTGGTAATACCCCCTAAATGTACTCCCATTGCTGATTGAGTATGATGACGCAGCAGCTAAAGTGAAAAGAGCTCCACGTTAGGTCAGTGCTCTCATTAGCTGGAGAGTCCTTCAAAAGAGCAAAGAGAAATGAACATTATGGTGATATTTTATGAAAGCCATACTTGCCACTCTGAATGCCTCCACTGTGCCCTTTGTAAATTGGCACAGTGAAGGGTCCTCCCTGCTGGCTCTGGGATATAATTAGCCAGGGGTTTGCTTCATAATTGTAAATCTGACAGGACACTGTGTTGACATTATAATAAAAGATTGCTCATTGGATTCCTGAGCTATGCACTGTGTTTGTAAGTGCTGCTGGAAGAGCAGTGCGATAAAGAGGCTGAAGCAGAAGAAGCTCCCTGAAGTCTCCATGCTCATAAAGAGAAATGCACAATGAACAGCACATCCATGACATGAACGCATCAAGCATGATGTTCTCAAACTATGTCGCCATGGTGATGCCTGGCAGTAGGTCCAGGTGCCACTAGCAAGCCTCACTTCCTTAGTCAATCTTCAACAGCTAACAACCCTGAGATTGTGCTTTTCATGTAGACCCTAGCTTACAATGGGCAAAACCCTTGCTAACCAGTAGAGATTAACAGGAAAAGGACAATGGGAATGGAAAATCACTGCAATCTGGGTCAAACCTTTGGCAAAGATGGGTTAAGCAAGAGCCCATTCATAACGATTACTTAATTGGGAAACAACAAGATGGTACTCCTGCCTGTGGTCAACAAATGAATCCAGCCATTCCTTTGGCTAGTAGCGGGAAAGGGAAGTTATCAAGTTCCCCAATGAAGAATTCCTCACTGGCTAATACTCCGGTTGCCATTATTCCATCAATGGCAACAGTTGTCTTTTCATCGGAAAGAATGCCTGTTTTAAATTATAGTCTGTACAGGCACTGGTTCAATTATGAAATAAGTGCCACATTCTGCAATTTCTAGATTTAAATTGTGAAGTTCCAATGGTAGAGTTGAATGTAGTCAGTCGGGATCCATTGTTAATTCCCAAATGAAGCAGGGTAAGTGGATTCATAATGCTGAGAACCAACTTACAATATTGAAGGCCCAGGAACATAAAAAGCACCTATTTTCTGTGTGTGTTTCTGATTCAGGAATATAGCTATGATCTCTTTGTGGGATCATACTACCACTTCCATGTGTATATTTATATCTCGAAAAGCAGAAGAGGGAAGAGAGGCCATACCTAATGAACAGTTGGCTAAATAACACTCCCAAGAGGCAGTATAGACTCCAAAGTGCAGAATTAAGATGTCTGAATAAAAGCCCTAGTAACCCTTAGACAATAACTTAAAAAAGGATATAAGAGGCTAATGGGTGAAGCTGAAAGATGTTATGTGGTGTCTCAGATACTAAGGGGCATATTTGAAAGGAGCTTGTGCTGCTGTTATGTCATTATTTGTTTTGATGCTCTGGCAGTGCATTCTTTGCTCCCACTTGCTCCATATTTACAAAATGATGCTTTAGGCCCAATGCATCAGTTTTTGTAAGCTTGCATCAAAAAATACCTGCGTTAGAACCAGCTGCACCATGTAGATTTTAATGTATGCAGGGTAGGCGTTCTGTTGTAAAATCACACTTACAACTGAAGCAGTGATATTGATGAGTTTTGCAATGTACAATGCATCTTTACAATGCATCACTTTCAGAATGTAATGCATCAAAATTCCACTCACTCTGTAACACAGGTATAGGAAATGATGCAGTGGCTGTGTAGTAGGAATCTGACCAGTTGAAGTCCTGTACACTGTAATACGTTATAAAATCATATCCCCTCAACTAGTAGTAGGCCTACACATGTAACAATCATGTTGTAGTACCCCTTGGCAAACTAGGGACTGAGATATTACCATCCACTATAGCAATGCAATGTGAAGCTGTGTACTCCATGTAATGGTCATGCCAGGATTGTCACTTATCCATAGTGGAATGGGTCCTCAAGTACAGCCAAGTGTACTGCAATACACCACAGGTAAGAACAAACATAAGGTAGGTAACACATGAATTGCCAATGTAGATTACAAGATATACTGGTATCCACTCACAGTTAAGTGTCACTCAGTATGTCACACATACTTAGGTATATACATACACATAAGTAGACTATGCCCATTGTAATGTGACACATAGTCATACTTGCTTTCATTACATCCAAGACCAATGTAATAGAGTACAAGGTGACGTTTCTATGATTTTACACTATATTACAATGGTCTTCACATATTAGGCTACATGTGACAGTCAGAACTGACTCATTGCTTATGTCTTTTGATGCATTGCTGAAGTTGTTCTTGTCATAAGCCCAACTTCAGCAATGCTCCATGTTTGACCCTGGTGCTCTGCAAAAGAGTTTTCACGGATTCATCAGAATTTCTGACGCATGCTTGGGACCTTACGCCTCAGTGCTTGATACTGTAAATACAATACATTCATGGCGGCGTAACCTGTTTTGCCATATTACAAGTAATTTTGGCGCATCACTGCCTTAGCACAGTGATTCATCATTCCTTGCAAATATGGCACTAAGTTTCTATGATCTCTGTAAATTAAAGAATTAATGGTGGGTCTGGTAATTTATTTCGCTCTACAATCAGGACTTATGCTCAACGTCCACATCAGATATGAAAAAGCCCTTGATTGGTTCAACGATGGGATCAGAGTGGTAATGAGGGACAGTTAATTCCGGTTAGGTGGGTTAAGGGAGCTGGACTATCAAGTGTCTGGGTCTAGGATGGCTGTGGATCAAGGCTTTGGTATGCACTCTTTTGAAATGTGTTCCAAGATGTGAGCATCCCTTTTAAAATGCAAGATCGGGACCTAGAATGATCTTAATCCAATATGGCATCATCTAGGTGTGTCTGTACTGGGTCAGGAAAGGCCGTGACAGTATAAGCGGCCAGGCAGAGAGAAGCACAATGTTATGAGTTGGTGTGTTTTCTGTTCTTCTGTACTGTTCATCACCCTTTTCTCCCTTGCTAACGTTTGCTGTTTTCCTCTAACCTCTTCCTTCTCATTGGTCTTGGCTAGGATTATCCCATGTTTTTTCTATTTTGTGCTTTATTACATTTACTAGATGTTTCCAGTAAGACCAATCTTCTTCACACCCTCTGGACCAGCAGAGCCCATGCCTGGCAAATGTGTTTTCCGTGATTATTGCATTATATTTGTATTTATGAATAGTGTTAGCTTTTGTTATTATCTCCAGAAAGTGTTCTCAGAGTCTGGAGCGTCTCATTTGGTCCTGTTGTTCTTTTAGCATATTTTCCTTATTTTGCTGTCCTACATTCCCTTGGATTCTTCTCTTTCATAGTACCTTATATATACCGATTTTCTCCTGGGGGATGGATGGATGTTTTAAAACTGGAAGCTATTTGCTGTGGGTTTTTCCAATATCCCCTATACCTTAGAGCTTGCCACGTTTAATGGACACAGCAGCTAACCTACTTTTAGCATTCTCACAAGCCTTTGAAATAATACAAATAGAAGTGAAAACCTTTGTGAGAAAACAGGGCTGATTGCAGAGGCCCCATAACTTTTTGCCCCCATTTTCCTCTTTTTGCTGGTGTTTTCCTGACTTTGATGGTGCCCTGGGTACTGCTAACCAGTCCCAGGGCCTGTGCTCTGTGTAAAATGGATATGCAAATTAGGCTAATTATAATTGGCTAAGTTAACCTACCTATAAGTCCCTAGTATATGGTAGGGCATGTAGGTTTAGGGACCACAGCATAGGTGGTGCACACCTAGGTGCACTGCTGAGGTGCCCAGTGTCATTTTAAAAGCAAGCCTGCCTTGCTGGCTGCTTTTAAATTAAAGTTATATGCAAATTCGACTTTGGAATTAAAGGTACTTCCAAAGTCTTAAACTACCTTATTTTTACATATAAGTCACCCCTAAGGTGTGCCCTATGTGCCCCTAGGGCTGGGTGCCATGTAACTATAAGCAGGGACTTTATAAAAATAGATTTATAAGCCCTGGTGAGGTAAAAACAGCCAAATTAGTTTTTCCCTCATTGAAGTAAATGGCCTTCATAGGCTAGAATGGGCAGACTTTATTTTAAATTTTAAAGTCTCCTTAAATGTTACATACCAAGAATTTGGTATCAAATTGATTGTTATAATAAATCCCACAACTTCCAGTTGTTGGATTTAATATAACTAGTTCAGGTAAAAAGTTTAGACTTTACCTAAAAAGTTGCCAATTTCAGCTCTGCATTGTTTTTGCTGCTGTGCTCTGATTGGCCAGCCTGCAGCAGCTTCTGCCAGGCTACCTTGATGAGGTGTGAAGTGGCCTGACTTCACACAAAGGAATGTGCTTGGGGGAGAGAATCTCCCCTCAGCAGATGGTGAGGCAGGAAGGGGGAGGGCTGCCAAACTGGTCTTCAAAGGCAGAGAAGGACATTTGCAGCACCCAACAACACCCCCACATCCTGCAACCCCAGACAATTAGGTGCCTCCTTGATTAGATTAGGAGAGGGCAGGAGAGGGGTGTGTTTATGATTTTTAGCCACACCAGTGGGTGGGCTCAGCCAGATGTAACCTCCAAAAATCAGATTCATCCATGTTGGATTTTTGGAGACTGTTGCCTTCTGGGATGGATTTTTGCCACACTTCCCAGGAAGTGGTCATCACAGGGGGACGACCCTGTACCTGATTGGAGGATCAGGACCCCCCTGCTTTTCACCCAGGAGCAAGGATAAAACTGGCAGACCTGACCCCACACCTCAGATCCCCTCCAGAATTCAACAAGAAAGGAACTAAAGAAGAAGAAGGACTGCCCTGCTGGACCCCTGGCCTGCACCTGGACCCTGCACTCAGAAGGACTGCACCAGCTGCACACTTGGGCTTCACCACAAGAAGGACTTTGCCTGGCTTCAACTGGTTCAAGGAGGGACTCCCTGTTTGCTACAGGTGAAAAATTGCTAACCAGAGTCCCCTGCACCAACTCCTGAAGAAAGCGACCAGCTGACCACTGTCCAGTGGCCAAAAAGGAGTTTGCGCCAGGTGCATTCTGGGAGTTGAAGTCCGCACCCCCCAAGGACCATCACAGAACTTCTGGACCCTTGGGGTGAGCTGTGGACCCCAAAAGAACCTTAAAAGAACATCTGGGTGAAGCCCCAGAAGTTTGGAAAAGATTTGAGAATTTTTGGAAAAAAGCTCCAGAGAGGGACCGACCCGCCGCGGAAATTCTAGCCGGCTTGCCTCAACCGCGACCCGGCCTGACTTCGTGGTTCGTCCCGGTAAAGAAAAACATCCAAAAAAGAGACTAAGTCCGAACGTAAAAAGTTGACCGGGACCTCCCAGCCATCGTATCCGAGAAGGGCTCCATGGACGTCGGATCAAGATCCAGGTTTACCCCGGTCGAAGGATTTTCATCTCGAAAAAACGACTAAGTCCGAAGGTAAAAGTCTCCACCGAGGAAACCCACATCGCGTATCCGGACAAGGGCTCCAGGAGGTCGGATTCAACTGGCAGGTTCGTCCCGGTGAAGAAAAACTTCAAAATAAAGACTAAGTCAGAAGGTAACTTTTTAACCGAGGCCTCCCGCGACCTGTAGCCGAGCAGGGCTCCATCGCGGTCGGCCTGAAAGTTTGACTTTGCCCCGGTCGAGGTGCAACCAGATGACCCGATTGGCGCTTTTTGTTTCTAAGCGCTAGAAAAGTAATAATTCTTTAAAAATTCATATCTCCGGTTCCCCTGAACCGATTTTAATCGTTTTTGTGTCATTTTAAAGATAAAAATATAAACTATTTTTATAAATTGGTTTTGGATTTTTAAACTGTTTCCTGTGTTTTATTTAATTACTGTTTTGTGATATTTGAATGCTTTACACTTTGTCTCCTAAGTTAAGCCTTGACGCTCGTTGCCAAGCTACCAAGGGTTGAGCTGGGATTAATTTACTGAGACCTAACTGTACCTATGTGGAGGTTAGTGGCTTGTTGCTAGGTGTAGGTACCTACCTGCCCTACCAATAACCCATTTTCCAACATAATTGGAAGCAGCGACGGGATCCTGTACTTGTGTTCAATATCACGTTACAGTTTTGGGTAAAACAAATTAAAAATCCTTTAAATTGTCCTAGTGCAAAAATTGTTTTTAATTTTTAATTTGGATTAATTTCAATTATTGAATTTTTGTAATTTTTCTAAATTCTTGTTTCCAATTTTTGAAAAAAGTTTTTGTTGACACAAAACTAGGGAACCATGGAGCTTGATCTGGCTAGCCTACCCACACTGACAGTAGTCCAGCTTAGGGGGTTGTGTATTGAAAGAGGGTTGCCTGCAACCAGTGATCTCAGGAAGCAAATCCTGATCACATCCCTGACAGCATGGGCTGAGGCCCAAGAGGTAGAGTCAGAAGAAGCTCCAGAGGAGGGAGAAAGAAGGGAGGATGCAAGCTCTAACCACTCAGGGGAGGGAAGGCATCTGAGCCCAAGTGAGGATGAGGAAGAACAGTCCTCAGTAAATACAGTCACTAGGGGCAGATCCAAAGCTAGTGGTGGGAAGGGGGTCCTTTCAGGAGGAGAGAACCCATCCATCAGAGAAAGAGAGCTGGAGGCCCAGCTAGCATACATAGCTTTGGAAGCAGAGAAGCTGGCCCTAGAAAAGAAAAAGTGGGCATACAAAGAAAAAAGAGATGGAAGCAGCGATAAAGAAGCTGAGGTGTCCCTGGGTGGGGGAGTTTGCCCCAGATTACCCAAGGGGGTAGTTCCTGCTTATGTAGAGGGGGATGACATAGATAAGTGGCTAGGGGCCTTTGAGAGGGCACTCCAAATGAGAAGGGTTAGGCCTCAATACTGGGGTTCCCTTTTGTGGGAGTTGGTCCCCAACTCAGGGAGGGATAGGCTTCTGACCTTCAGGGGGAGGAGGCAGATTCATACCCTAGTATGAAGAGGTGCTTAGCCAAGAAGTTTGGTCTGACCCCAGAGCAATATAGAATGAAGTTCAGGGACACCCAGAAGGTCAGTACCCAGTCTTGGGTTGACTTTGTGGACATTTCACTAAAGGCACTAGAGGGCTGGATTATTGGTAACAAAGTAGATACTTATGAGGGGTTATACAATCTGATCATGAGAGAGCACATCTTGACCAATTGTATCCAAGAAAGGTTACGCCAGCATCTAGTGGACTCTAAGCAGACCAACCCTAGAGAGCTAGGGGAGGCAGCTGATGAGTGGTTGAGAACCAGGGTGGTTGTCAAGTCCCAGGGGGGAGACTCCAAGAAGGGGGGGACAGGTCCCCAAAAACCTAAGGATGGAGGTGGTAAGCCCACCACAGAGACTCCCTCTGTACCCCAGAACCCTAAGAAGGAGGAGAGTAAATCCCACTCCCACTCTGACAAGCAGAGACAGGGAGACCCAGGGTTAAAAAAGCTCTTGGACAGTAGGGCTTGCTTTGACTGTCAGCAGACAGGTCACTTCAGAAGAGATGCAGCCTGTCCAAAGAAGGTGGTTAGCATTGGGCTGTCCAGTGTAGCCATAGAGGAGGATTCCTCAGAAGATGAAGTCCTCCTAGCATTGTGCTGGGAGACAGGACCAGATGGTAAGCTGGTGATCCCTGAGGGTGGGAGTAGGCACTTCCACCACATTCAAGTGAATGGGATCCCTACCACTGGCCTGAGGGACACCTGTGCCAGTCACACTATAGTGAGTGACCGGTTAGTGACGCCAGACATGTATGTCCCAGGAAAGACAAAGAAAGTCAGGATAGCCACAGGGGAGGTCACCTCCAAACCTGTAGCCATAGTGCCCCTAGAGAGGGAGGGTATCCTTGACTGGATTAGGGTGGTAGTCAGTGCTGACCTCCCCCTAGATTGTATCCTGGGCAATGACCTCCCAGAGGTGAGTCTGGTCACAGATGGGGTGGTCGCCCAGGGCGCCCCCCCAACCCAAAGTCCTGGGGAGTCAGTCCCTACAGTTAGGAGACAGGGGTCCCCAAGAAAAGGAAAGAAGAAAAGGAAGGGTAGGCCACTCTTAAAGAGAGTTCCAGGGAGCCAAGGGCCCTCTGCCCCAGTAGGGGGGGAGCCCAGAGTTGGCACTGGTGAGGCCTCACCTGACCCCAAGGAAGTCCTGAGTAGTCAGGCAGCTGTCCAGATGCAAGGTGTTGCCCCTGCACTGACAGAAGGGAGAGTGGAAGGAGGGTGTCTGCCACAGAAGGTGGTAGCCCCCCACTCTAGACAGCAAGAGGGGTGCCAGGACCCCAAAGATGCCCCTAAAGCAGCTCAGCCACCTGTCAGTGGAGAGCTTAGGGTGTGGTTCTGGGTACTGACAGCTGTCAGTAGCCTCTGCTGGGTGCTAGCCTTCCTGGCAGCACTGTACTTGGCCTGGGAGGCAGACCCCAGGGCCAATAGCAAAGTAGGCCCCCTGACCCTATTGGTCATGGTGGGGTTGCTCAAGTGTTGGGTGACCTCTTTGGGTAAGCTAGGTGTTGCCCTAGCAAAGTTTGGAGTAGGGGAGGTGGGCACCTCACTACCCAAGTTGGCAGAGAGAAAGGAGGAAGACCCCCCTAGAGGAAAGTTTCAGTTTGTGTTGGGTCCTTTTACTGTTGGGATGGCTTCACTACCCATAGGGAGTGACCCTGACAGGAGGAGACAAGGCAGAGTAGGCCCTGCAAAGGGACAGCCAGTTTTCTTCACTGTCTTCCTCGCCTAACAAGCCAGGAAGACTCTCCCAGGGTTGGGCTGAGTCTCCTGGGCGTGTGGGCTGGGGGGGGGTTGTGTGAGAAAACAGGGCTGATTGCAGAGGCCCCATAACTTTTTGCCCCCATTTTCCTCTTTTTGCTGGTGTTTTCCTGACTTTGATGGTGCCCTGGGTACTGCTAACCAGTCCCAGGGCCTGTGCTCTGTGTAAAATGGATATGCAAATTAGGCTAATTATAATTGGCTAAGTTAACCTACCTATAAGTCCCTAGTATATGGTAGGGCATGTAGGTTTAGGGACCACAGCATAGGTGGTGCACACCTAGGTGCACTGCTGAGGTGCCCAGTGTCATTTTAAAAGCAAGCCTGCCTTGCTGGCTGCTTTTAAATTAAAGTTATATGCAAATTCGACTTTGGAATTAAAGGTACTTCCAAAGTCTTAAACTACCTTATTTTTACATATAAGTCACCCCTAAGGTGTGCCCTATGTGCCCCTAGGGCTGGGTGCCATGTAACTATAAGCAGGGACTTTATAAAAATAGATTTATAAGCCCTGGTGAGGTAAAAACAGCCAAATTCGTTTTTCCCTCATTGAAGTAAATGGCCTTCATAGGCTAGAATGGGCAGACTTTATTTTAAATTTTAAAGTCTCCTTAAATGTTACATACCAAGAATTTGGTATCAAATTGATTGTTATAATAAATCCCACAACTTCCAGTTGTTGGATTTAATATAACTAGTTCAGGTAAAAAGTTTAGACTTTACCTAAAAAGTTGCCAATTTCAGCTCTGCATTGTTTTTGCTGCTGTGCTCTGATTGGCCAGCCTGCAGCAGCTTCTGCCAGGCTACCTTGATGAGGTGTGAAGTGGCCTGACTTCACACAAAGGAATGTGCTTGGGGGAGAGAATCTCCCCTCAGCAGATGGTGAGGCAGGAAGGGGGAGGGCTGCCAAACTGGTCTTCAAAGGCAGAGAAGGACATTTGCAGCACCCAACAACACCCCCACATCCTGCAACCCCATACAATTAGGTGCCCCCTTGATTAGATTAGGAGAGGGCAGGAGAGGGGTGTGTTTATGATTTTTAGCCACACCAGTGGGTGGGCTCAGCCAGATGTAACCTCCAAAAATCAGATTCATCCATGTTGGATTTTTGGAGACTGTTGCCTTCTGGGATGGATTTTTGCCACACTTCCCAGGAAGTGATCATCACAGGGGGACGACCCTGTACCTGATTGGAGAATCAGGACCCCCCTGCTTTTCACCCAGGAGCAAGGATAAAACTGGCAGACCTGACCCCACACCTCAGATCCCCTCCAGAATTCAACAAGAAAGGAACTAAAGAAGAAGAAGGACTGCCCTGCTGGACCCCTGGCCTGCACCTGGACCCTGCACTCAGAAGGACTGCACCAGCTGCACACTTGGGCTTCACCACAAGAAGGACTTTGCCTGGCTTCAACTGGTTCAAGGAGGGACTCCCTGTTTGCTACAGGTGAAAAATTGCTAACCAGAGTCCCCTGCACCAACTCCTGAAGAAAGTGACCAGCTGACCACTGTCCAGTGGCCAAAAAGGAGTTTGCGCCAGGTGCATTCTGGGAGTTGAAGTCCGCACCCCCCAAGGACCATCACAGAACTTCTGGACCCTTGGGGTGAGCTGTGGACCCCAAAAGAACCTTAAAAGAACATCTGGGTGAAGCCCCAGAAGTTTGGAAAAGATTTGAGAATTTTTGGAAAAAAGCTCCAGAGAGGGACCGACCCGCCGTGGAAATTCTAGCCGGCTTGCCTCAACCGCGACCCGGCCTGACTTCGTGGTTCGTCCCGGTAAAGAAAAACATCCAAAAAAGAGACTAAGTCCGAACGTAAAAAGTTGACCGGGACCTCCCAGCCATCGTATCCGAGAAGGGCTCCATGGACGTCGGATCAAGATCCAGGTTTACCCCGGTCGAAGGATTTTCATCTCGAAAAAACGACTAAGTCCGAAGGTAAAAGTCTCCACCGAGGAAACCCACATCGCGTATCCGGACAAGGGCTCCAGGAGGTCGGATTCAACTGGCAGGTTCGTCCCGGTGAAGAAAAACTTCAAAATAAAGACTAAGTCAGAAGGTAACTTTTTAACCGAGGCCTCCCGCGACCTGTAGCCGAGCAGGGCTCCATCGCGGTCGGCCTGAAAGTTTGACTTTGCCCCGGTCGAGGTGCAACCAGATGACCCGATTGGCGCTTTTTGTTTCTAAGCGCTAGAAAAGTAATAATTCTTTAAAAATTCATATCTCCGGTTCCCCTGAACCGATTTTAATCGTTTTTGTGTCATTTTAAAGATAAAAATATAAACTATTTTTATAAATTGGTTTTGGATTTTTAAACTGTTTCCTGTGTTTTATTTAATTACTGTTTTGTGATATTTGAATGCTTTACACTTTGTCTCCTAAGTTAAGCCTTGACGCTCGTTGCCAAGCTACCAAGGGTTGAGCTGGGATTAATTTACTGAGACCTAACTGTACCTATGTGGAGGTTAGTGGCTTGTTGCTAGGTGTAGGTACCTACCTGCCCTACCAATAACCCATTTTCCAACATAATTGGAAGCAGCGACGGGATCCTGTACTTGTGTTCAATATCACGTTACAGTTTTGGGTAAAACAAATTAAAAATCCTTTAAATTGTCCTAGTGCAAAAATTGTTTTTAATTTTTAATTTGGATTAATTTCAATTATTGAATTTTTGTAATTTTTCTAAATTCTTGTTTCCAATTTTTGAAAAAAGTTTTTGTTGACACAAAACTAGGGAACCATGGAGCTTGATCTGGCTAGCCTACCCACACTGACAGTAGTCCAGCTTAGGGGGTTGTGTATTGAAAGAGGGTTGCCTGCAACCAGTGATCTCAGGAAGCAAATCCTGATCACATCCCTGACAGCATGGGCTGAGGCCCAAGAGGTAGAGTCAGAAGAAGCTCCAGAGGAGGGAGAAAGAAGGGAGGATGCAAGCTCTAACCACTCAGGGGAGGGAAGGCATCTGAGCCCAAGTGAGGATGAGGAAGAACAGTCCTCAGTAAATACAGTCACTAGGGGCAGATCCAAAGCTAGTGGTGGGAAGGGGGTCCTTTCAGGAGGAGAGAACCCATCCATCAGAGAAAGAGAGCTGGAGGCCCAGCTAGCATACATAGCTTTGGAAGCAGAGAAGCTGGCCCTAGAAAAGAAAAAGTGGGCATACAAAGAAAAAAGAGATGGAAGCAGCGATAAAGAAGCTGAGGTGTCCCTGGGTGGGGGAGTTTGCCCCAGATTACCCAAGGGGGTAGTTCCTGCTTATGTAGAGGGGGATGACATAGATAAGTGGCTAGGGGCCTTTGAGAGGGCACTCCAAATGAGAAGGGTTAGGCCTCAATACTGGGGTTCCCTTTTGTGGGAGTTGGTCCCCAACTCAGGGAGGGATAGGCTTCTGACCTTCAGGGGGGAGGAGGCAGATTCATACCCTAGTATGAAGAGGTGCTTAGCCAAGAAGTTTGGTCTGACCCCAGAGCAATATAGAATGAAGTTCAGGGACACCCAGAAGGTCAGTACCCAGTCTTGGGTTGACTTTGTGGACATTTCACTAAAGGCACTAGAGGGCTGGATTATTGGTAACAAAGTAGATACTTATGAGGGGTTATACAATCTGATCATGAGAGAGCACATCTTGACCAATTGTATCCAAGAAAGGTTACGCCAGCATCTAGTGGACTCTAAGCAGACCAACCCTGGAGAGCTAGGGGAGGCAGCTGATGAGTGGTTGAGAACCAGGGTGGTTGTCAAGTCCCAGGGGGGAGACTCAAAGAAGGGGGGGACAGGTCCCCAAAAACCTAAGGATGGAGGTGGTAAGCCCACCACAGAGACTCCCTCTGTACCCCAGAACCCTAAGAAGGAGGAGAGTAAATCCCACTCCCACTCTGACAAGCAGAGACAGGGAGACCCAGGGTTAAAAAAGCTCTTGGACAGTAGGGCTTGCTTTGACTGTCAGCAGACAGGTCACTTCAGAGGAGATGCAGCCTGTCCAAAGAAGGTGGTTAGCATTGGGCTGTCCAGTGTAGCCATAGAGGAGGATTCCTCAGAAGATGAAGTCCTCCTAGCATTGTGCTGGGAGACAGGACCAGATGGTAAGCTGGTGATCCCTGAGGGTGGGAGTAGGCACTTCCACCACATTCAAGTGAATGGGATCCCTACCACTGGCCTGAGGGACACCTGTGCCAGTCACACTATAGTGAGTGACCGGTTAGTGACGCCAGACATGTATGTCCCAGGAAAGACAAAGAAAGTCAGGATAGCCACAGGGGAGGTCACCTCCAAACCTGTAGCCATAGTGCCCCTAGAGAGGGAGGGTATCCTTGACTGGATTAGGGTGGTAGTCAGTGCTGACCTCCCCCTAGATTGTATCCTGGGCAATGACCTCCCAGAGGTGAGTCTGGTCACAGATGGGGTGGTCGCCCAGGGCGCCCCCCCAACCCAAAGTCCTGGGGAGTCAGTCCCTACAGTTAGGAGACAGGGGTCCCCAAGAAAAGGAAAGAAGAAAAGGAAGGGTAGGCCACTCTTAAAGAGAGTTCCAGGGAGCCAAGGGCCCTCTGCCCCAGTAGGGGGGGAGCCCAGAGTTGGCACTGGTGAGGCCTCACCTGACCCCAAGGAAGTCCTGAGTAGTCAGGCAGCTGTCCAGATGCAAGGTGTTGCCCCTGCACTGACAGAAGGGAGAGTGGAAGGAGGGTGTCTGCCACAGGAGGTGGTAGCCCCCCACTCTAGACAGCAAGAGGGGTGCCAGGACCCCAAAGATGCCCCTAAAGCAGCTCAGCCACCTGTCAGTGGAGAGCTTAGGGTGTGGTTCTGGGTACTGACAGCTGTCAGTAGCCTCTGCTGGGTGCTAGCCTTCCTGGCAGCACTGTACTTGGCCTGGGAGGCAGACCCCAGGGCCAATAGCAAAGTAGGCCCCCTGACCCTATTGGTCATGGTGGGGTTGCTCAAGTGTTGGGTGACCTCTTTGGGTAAGCTAGGTGTTGCCCTAGCAAAGTTTGGAGTAGGGGAGGTGGGCACCTCACTACCCAAGTTGGCAGAGAGAAAGGAGGAAGACCCCCCTAGAGGAAAGTTTCAGTTTGTGTTGGGTCCTTTTACTGTTGGGATGGCTTCACTACCCATAGGGAGTGACCCTGACAGGAGGAGACAAGGCAGAGTAGGCCCTGCAAAGGGACAGCCAGTTTTCTTCACTGTCTTCCTCGCCTAACAAGCCAGGAAGACTCTCCCAGAGTTGGGCTGAGTCTCCTGGGCGTGTGGGCTGGGGGGGGGGGTTGTGTGAGAAAACAGGGCTGATTGCAGAGGCCCCATAACTATTTGCCCCCATTTTCCTCTTTTTGCTGGTGTTTTCCTGACTTTGATGGTGCCCTGGGTACTGCTAACCAGTCCCAGGGCCTGTGCTCTGTGTAAAATGGATATGCAAATTAGGCTAATTATAATTGGCTAAGTTAACCTACCTATAAGTCCCTAGTATATGGTAGGGCATGTAGGTTTAGGGACCACAGCATAGGTGGTGCACACCTAGGTGCACTGCTGGGGTGCCCAGTGTCATTTTAAAAGCAAGCCTGCCTTGCTGGCTGCTTTTAAATTAAAGTTATATGCAAATTCGACTTTGGAATTAAAGGTACTTCCAAAGTCTTAAACTACCTTATTTTTACATATAAGTCACCCCTAAGGTGTGCCCTATGTGCCCCTAGGGCTGGGTGCCATGTAACTATAAGCAGGGACTTTATAAAAATAGATTTATAAGCCCTGGTGAGGTAAAAACAGCCAAATTCGTTTTTCCCTCATTGAAGTAAATGGCCTTCATAGGCTAGAATGGGCAGACTTTATTTTAAATTTTAAAGTCTCCTTAAATGTTACATACCAAGAATTTGGTATCAAATTGATTGTTATAATAAATCCCACAACTTCCAGTTGTTGGATTTAATATAACTAGTTCAGGTAAAAAGTTTAGACTTTACCTAAAAAGTTGCCAATTTCAGCTCTGCATTGTTTTTGCTGCTGTGCTCTGATTGGCCAGCCTGCAGCAGCTTCTGCCAGGCTACCTTGATGAGGTGTGAAGTGGCCTGACTTCACACAAAGGAATGTGCTTGGGGGAGAGAATCTCCCCTCAGCAGATGGTGAGGCAGGAAGGGGGAGGGCTGCCAAACTGGTCTTCAAAGGCAGAGAAGGACATTTGCAGCACCCAACAACACCCCCACATCCTGCAACCCCAGACAATTAGGTGCCCCCTTGATTAGATTAGGAGAGGGCAGGAGAGGAGTGTGTTTATGATTTTTAGCCACACCAGTGGGTGGGCTCAGCCAGATGTAACCTCCAAAAATCAGATTCATCCATGTTGGATTTTTGGAGACTGTTGCCTTCTGGGATGGATTTTTGCCACACTTCCCAGGAAGTGATCATCACAGGGGGACGACCCTGTACCTGATTGGAGGATCAGGACCCCCCTGCTTTTCACCCAGGAGCAAGGATAAAACTGGCAGACCTGACCCCACACCTCAGATCCCCTCCAGAATTCAACAAGAAAGGAACTAAAGAAGAAGAAGGACTGGCCTGCACCTGGACCCTGCACTCAGAAGGACTGCACCAGCTGCACACTTGGGCTTCACCACAAGAAGGACTTTGCCTGGCTTCAACTGGTTCAAGGAGGGACTCCCTGTTTGCTACAGGTGAAAAATTGCTAACCAGAGTCCCCTGCACCAACTCCTGAAGAAAGCGACCAGCTGACCACTGTCCAGTGGCCAAAAAGGAGTTTGCGCCAGGTGCATTCTGGGAGTTGAAGTCCGCACCCCCCAAGGACCATCACAGAACTTCTGGACCCTTGGGGTGAGCTGTGGACCCCAAAAGAACCTTAAAAGAACATCTGGGTGAAGCCCCAGAAGTTTGGAAAAGATTTGAGAATTTTTGGAAAAAAGCTCCAGAGAGGGACCGACCCGCCGCGGAAATTCTAGCCGGCTTGCCTCAACCGCGACCCGGCCTGACTTCGTGGTTCGTCCCGGTAAAGAAAAACATCCAAAAAAGAGACTAAGTCCGAACGTAAAAAGTTGACCGGGACCTCCCAGCCATCGTATCCGAGAAGGGCTCCATGGACGTCGGATCAAGATCCAGGTTTACCCCGGTCGAAGGATTTTCATCTCGAAAAAACGACTAAGTCCGAAGGTAAAAGTCTCCACCGAGGAAACCCACATCGCGTATCCGGACAAGGGCTCCAGGAGGTCGGATTCAACTGGCAGGTTCGTCCCGGTGAAGAAAAACTTCAAAATAAAGACTAAGTCAGAAGGTAACTTTTTAACCGAGGCCTCCCGCGACCTGTAGCCGAGCAGGGCTCCATCGCGGTCGGCCTGAAAGTTTGACTTTGCCCCGGTCGAGGTGCAACCAGATGACCCGATTGGCGCTTTTTGTTTCTAAGCGCTAGAAAAATAATAATTCTTTAAAAATTCATATCTCCGGTTCCCCTGAACCGATTTTAATCGTTTTTGTGTCATTTTAAAGATAAAAATATAAACTATTTTTATAAATTGGTTTTGGATTTTTAAACTGTTTCCTGTGTTTTATTTAATTACTGTTTTGTGATATTTGAATGCTTTACACTTTGTCTCCTAAATTAAGCCCTGACGCTTGTTGCCAAGCTACCAAGGGTTGAGCTGGGATTAATGTACTGAGACCTAACTGTACCTATGTGGAGGTTAGTGGCTTGTTGCTAGGTGTAGGTACCTACCTGCCCTACCAATAACCCATTTTCCAACATAATTGGAAGCAGCGACGGGATCCTGTACTTGTGTTCAATATCACGTTACAGTTTTGGGTAAAACAAATTAAAAATCCTTTAAATTGTCCTAGTGCAAAAATTGTTTTTAATTTTTAATTTGGATTAATTTCAATTATTGAATTTTTGTAATTTTTCTAAATTCTTGTTTCCAATTTTTGAAAAAAGTTTTTGTTGACACAAAACTAGGGAACCATGGAGCTTGATCTGGCTAGCCTACCCACACTGACAGTAGTCCAGCTTAGGGGGTTGTGTATTGAAAGAGGGTTGCCTGCAACCAGTGATCTCAGGAAGCAAATCCTGATCACATCCCTGACAGCATGGGCTGAGGCCCAAGAGGTAGAGTCAGAAGAAGCTCCAGAGGAGGGAGAAAGAAGGGAGGATGCAAGCTCTAACCACTCAGGGGAGGGAAGGCATCTGAGCCCAAGTGAGGATGAGGAAGAACAGTCCTCAGTAAATACAGTCACTAGGGGCAGATCCAAAGCTAGTGGTGGGAAGGGGGTCCTTTCAGGAGGAGAGAACCCATCCATCAGAGAAAGAGAGCTGGAGGCCCAGCTAGCATACATAGCTTTGGAAGCAGAGAAGCTGGCCCTAGAAAAGAAAAAGTGGGCATACAAAGAAAAAAGAGATGGAAGCAGCGATACAGAAGCTGAGGTGTCCCTGGGTGGGGGAGTTTGCCCCAGATTACCCAAGGGGGTAGTTCCTGCTTATGTAGAGGGGGATGACATAGATAAGTGGCTAGGGGCCTTTGAGAGGGCACTCCAAATGAGAAGGGTTAGGCCTCAATACTGGGGTTCCCTTTTGTGGGAGTTGGTCCCCAACTCAGGGAGGGATAGGCTTCTGACCTTAAGGGGGGAGGAGGCAGATTCATACCCTAGTATGAAGAGGTGCTTAGCCAAGAAGTTTGGTCTGACCCCAGAGCAATATAGAATGAAGTTCAGGGACACCCAGAAGGTCAGTACCCAGTCTTGGGTTGACTTTGTGGACATTTCACTAAAGGCACTAGAGGGCTGGATTATTGGTAACAAAGTAGATACTTATGAGGGGTTATACAATCTGATCATGAGAGAGCACATCTTGACCAATTGTATCCAAGAAAGGTTACGCCAGCATCTAGTGGACTCTAAGCAGACCAACCCTGGAGAGCTAGGGGAGGCAGCTGATGAGTGGTTGAGAACCAGGGTGGTTGTCAAGTCCCAGGGGGGAGACTCAAAGAAGGGGGGGACAGGTCCCCAAAAACCTAAGGATGGAGGTGGTAAGCCCACCACAGAGACTCCCTCTGTACCCCAGAACCCTAAGAAGGAGGAGAGTAAATCCCACTCCCACTCTGACAAGCAGAGACAGGGAGACCCAGGGTTAAAAAAGCTCTTGGACAGTAGGGCTTGCTTTGACTGTCAGCAGACAGGTCACTTCAGAGGAGATGCAGCCTGTCCAAAGAAGGTGGTTAGCATTGGGCTGTCCAGTGTAGCCATAGAGGAGGATTCCTCAGAAGATGAAGTCCTCCTAGCATTGTGCTGGGAGACAGGACCAGATGGTAAGCTGGTGATCCCTGAGGGTGGGAGTAGGCACTTCCACCACATTCAAGTGAATGGGATCCCTACCACTGGCCTGAGGGACACCTGTGCCAGTCACACTATAGTGAGTGACCGGTTAGTGACGCCAGACATGTATGTCCCAGGAAAGACAAAGAAAGTCAGGATAGCCACAGGGGAGGTCACCTCCAAACCTGTAGCCATAGTGCCCCTAGAGAGGGAGGGTATCCTTGACTGGATTAGGGTGGTAGTCAGTGCTGACCTCCCCCTAGATTGTATCCTGGGCAATGACCTCCCAGAGGTGAGTCTGGTCACAGATGGGGTGGTCGCCCAGGGCGCCCCCCCAACCCAAAGTCCTGGGGAGTCAGTCCCTACAGTTAGGAGACAGGGGTCCCCAAGAAAAGGAAAGAAGAAAAGGAAGGGTAGGCCACTCTTAAAGAGAGTTCCAGGGAAGCCAAGGGCCCTCTGCCCCAGTAGGGGGGGAGCCCAGAGTTGGCACTGGTGAGGCCTCACCTGACCCCAAGGAAGTCCTGAGTAGTCAGGCAGCTGTCCAGATGCAAGGTGTTGCCCCTGCACTGACAGAAGGGAGAGTGGAAGGAGGGTGTCTGCCACAGGAGGTGGTAGCCCCCCACTCTAGACAGCAAGAGGGGTGCCAGGACCCCAAAGATGCCCCTAAAGCAGCTCAGCCACCTGTCAGTGGAGAGCTTAGGGTGTGGTTCTGGGTACTGACAGCTGTCAGTAGCCTCTGCTGGGAGCTAGCCTTCCTGGCAGCACTGTACTTGGCCTGGGAGGCAGACCCCAGGGCCAATAGCAAAGTAGGCCCCCTGACCCTATTGGTCATGGTGGGGTTGCTCAAGTGTTGGGTGACCTCTTTGGGTAAGCTAGGTGTTGCCCTAGCAAAGTTTGGAGTAGGGGAGGTGGGCACCTCACTACCCAAGTTGGCAGAGAGAAAGGAGGAAGACCCCCCTAGAGGAAAGTTTCAGTTTGTGTTGGGTCCTTTTACTGTTGTGATGGCTTCACTACCCATAGGGAGTGACCCTGACAGGAGGAGACAAGGCAGAGTAGGCCCTGCAAAGGGACAGCCAGTTTTCTTCACTGTCTTCCTCGCCTAACAAGCCAGGAAGACTCTCCCAGGGTTGGGCTGAGTCTCCTGGGCGTGTGGGCTGGGGGGGGGTTGTGTGAGAAAACAGGGCTGATTGCAGAGGCCCCATAACTTTTTGCCCCCATTTTCCTCTTTTTGCTGGTGTTTTCCTGACTTTGATGGTGCCCTGGGTACTGCTAACCAGTCCCAGGGCCTGTGCTCTGTGTAAAATGGATATGCAAATTAGGCTAATTATAATTGGCTAAGTTAACCTACCTATAAGTCCCTAGTATATGGTAGGGCATGTAGGTTTAGGGACCACAGCATAGGTGGTGCACACCTAGGTGCACTGCTGAGGTGCCCAGTGTCATTTTAAAAGCAAGCCTGCCTTGCTGGCTGCTTTTAAATTAAAGTTATATGCAAATTCGACTTTGGAATTAAAGGTACTTCCAAAGTCTTAAACTACCTTATTTTTACATATAAGTCACCCCTAAGGTGTGCCCTATGTGCCCCTAGGGCTGGGTGCTATGTAACTATAAGCAGGGACTTTATAAAAATAGATTTATAAGCCCTGGTGAGGTAAAAACAGCCAAATGCGTTTTTCCCTCATTGAAGTAAATGGCCTTCATAGGCTAGAATGGGCAGACTTTATTTTAAATTTTAAAGTCTCCTTAAATGTTACATACCAAGAATTTGGTATCAAATTGATTGTTATAATAAATCCCACAACTTCCAGTTGTTGGATTTAATATAACTAGTTCAGGTAAAAAGTTTAGACTTTACCTAAAAAGTTGCCAATTTCAGCTCTGCATTGTTTTTGCTGCTGTGCTCTGATTGGCCAGCCTGCAGCAGCTTCTGCCAGGCTACCTTGATGAGGTGTGAAGTGGCCTGACTTCACACAAAGGAATGTGCTTGGGGGAGAGAATCTCCCCTCAGCAGATGGTGAGGCAGGAAGGGGGAGGGCTGCCAAACTGGTCTTCAAAGGCAGAGAAGGACATTTGCAGCACCCAACAACACCCCCACATCCTGCAACCCCAGACAATTAGGTGCCCCCTTGAATAGATTAGGAGAGGGCAGGAGAGGGGTGTGTTTATGATTTTTAGCCACACCAGTGGGTGGGCTCAGCCAGATGTAACCTCCAAAAATCAGATTCATCCATGTTGGATTTTTGGAGACTGTTGCCTTCTGGGATGGATTTTTGCCACACTTCCCAGGAAGTGATCATCACAGGGGGACGACCCTGTACCTGATTGGAGGATCAGGACCCCCCTGCTTTTCACCCAGGAGCAAGGATAAAACTGGCAGACCTGACCCCACACCTCAGATCCCCTCCAGAATTCAACAAGAAAGGAACTAAAGAAGAAGAAGGACTGCCCTGCTGGACCCCTGGCCTGCACCTGGACCCTGCACTCAGAAGGACTGCACCAGCTGCACACTTGGGCTTCACCACAAGAAGGACTTTGCCTGGCTTCAACTGGTTCAAGGAGGGACTCCCTGTTTGCTACAGGTGAAAAATTGCTAACCAGAGTCCCCTGCACCAACTCCTGAAGAAAGCGACCAGCTGACCACTGTCCAGTGGCCAAAAAGGAGTTTGCGCCAGGTGCATTCTGGGAGTTGAAGTCCGCACCCCCCAAGGACCATCACAGAACTTCTGGACCCTTGGGGTGAGCTGTGGACCCCAAAAGAACCTTAAAAGAACATCTGGGTGAAGCCCCAGAAGTTTGGAAAAGATTTGAGAATTTTTGGAAAAAAGCTCCAGAGAGGGACCGACCCGCCGCGGAAATTCTAGCCGGCTTGCCTCAACCGCGACCCGGCCTGACTTCGTGGTTCGTCCCGGTAAAGAAAAACATCCAAAAAAGAGACTAAGTCCGAACGTAAAAAGTTGACCGGGACCTCCCAGCCATCGTATCCGAGAAGGGCTCCATGGACGTCGGATCAAGATCCAGGTTTACCCCGGTCGAAGGATTTTCATCTCGAAAAAACGACTAAGTCCGAAGGTAAAAGTCTCCACCGAGGAAACCCACATCGCGTATCCGGACAAGGGCTCCAGGAGGTCGGATTCAACTGGCAGGTTCGTCCCGGTGAAGAAAAACTTCAAAATAAAGACTAAGTCAGAAGGTAACTTTTTAACCGAGGCCTCCCGCGACCTGTAGCCGAGCAGGGCTCCATCGCGGTCGGCCTGAAAGTTTGACTTTGCCCCGGTCGAGGTGCAACCAGATGACCCGATTGGCGCTTTTTGTTTCTAAGCGCTAGAAAAGTAATAATTCTTTAAAAATTCATATCTCCGGTTCCCCTGAACCGATTTTAATCGTTTTTGTGTCATTTTAAAGATAAAAATATAAACTATTTTTATAAATTGGTTTTGGATTTTTAAACTGTTTCCTGTGTTTTATTTAATTACTGTTTTGTGATATTTGAATGCTTTACACTTTGTCTCCTAAGTTAAGCCTTGACGCTCGTTGCCAAGCTACCAAGGGTTGAGCTGGGATTAATTTACTGAGACCTAACTGTACCTATGTGGAGGTTAGTGGCTTGTTGCTAGGTGTAGGTACCTACCTGCCCTACCAATAACCCATTTTCCAACAACCTTTAAAACTGAATGAGGAAATTTACTGGACCAAGTCAATCATTTACAGAGTAGACTGACACCACTACAATAAACAATGCCTTCTATGGGTAAAACAGTGACTTCCCCTGATAAATGTATTGTTGATCCAAGATATTTGTAACCTTTTTGGCTCTAATGACTTTTTTTGGCTTGTTCTCATCAATTTGTTTCAAATACATTTAAAGTATTGTTTGTGTTGTCTTTTTACAATAAGTATACCATTGTTACTTCACTACTACTAAAACAACATGCAGTACAACATGCAGGCAAACTCTTACTTCAGTTGAAAGGGATTTTTTCATGACAATACATTAGTGGAGAGGAATACATAAGCTTACTTATCTTACAACAGAGTATCTAATGTTTGATTAAATATACTGTGTACTGAGGCTTCCTGGCCTGAGGAAGCTGCAGCAGCAGGGCGTTATCAGATTCAAAGGGAGGTTCTGAAGGATGCAGTGTTATTAGTTGTTAACCAATCCACCACATTTCTGACTCCCTGTTGTGTTTGCGTCAAACTGGTCAGCATACTGTGCATGGTTAGCATTTCTTGTTGGCACTGCAAATGTGTTTTTGCTGAAGTTTCTCTTCAGAATGTGCTAGTATAAGCATTCTTTGGAATGTTGGTGACAGACAGAATGGTCAGTTGGTCTGGGGTGATTTCTATTGTGTCTAGAACGGCTAGTTTTAAACCTGACAACTCCATGAAATTTCATTGTCAAATACCTGTCTGGTATTGTCTGAGGAAGATACTTCAGACACTGGTTCCTGAAGTGTACTATGGATCGGGTGGGTGTTGGGCGCATCCACTCGCTGAAGCTGAAGTACGCATGTTGCTGCGCAGGCCCAGAATTATATCAACAAGTAGCGCTTAGACTGTGTGCCCCACCGCCCATCAAAACAAGTCTTTGACAAGTGCCAATCTTAATACACTAAGATGCATACATTATATTAAGTGTAAGTGCATGTGGCAAGAATCGACAAAGCACATGATCTCCTTCAAAAACAAACAAACAGTGAGTGGCCATCTTAAATTGCTGGACAGTATCTGTGCCTTCCTAAAAGTAATTATCATTATGGTAGTTTATGTGAGGACTACGAATAAAGTGTTCCACCAACTTCAAATACAATCAAGCAATGGTGGCCTTCTAAATACGTTGGTCTGTTTCCGATAAGCAATAATTAAAGATGCACACACAAGATGTTTCTACAGTGTGCTCCAGACATGTAATTGTAATTAAAACGCTTCTTCTTCAACAAATTAATGTAAGACGATGCAGTGGCCATGTTTTACCACAAATGTAACAGAGATGTCTCCATTTCATTTTCATCACAAATTTCATTCTGCATGGTGCATGTATCAAAACTATCTACAAAGAAAGTAGGGAAGACTCTGCAGAAACTTTACAATCATGTGGTTGTCCCCATTGTTATACATTGACAGTTACACCACAGTGTTGGTAACTATATTTATGCTTTATACTAGTCACAGGTGTGCAACCCTATACAGGTATTTTTTTAAACACAAATTGTAGACACTAATCTCTGTGATTGACATACCTTCATCACCAGCAAGGTGTCATCAGACAAGTGACTCGCCATCTTTGTAAACTTCGAACACAGCCAATGTGTCAGTCATAGGTTAGCTGAGTATCAGAGTGTAACTGTCTGCACTTCTTTTGTTTTATAATATGCAGTCAGTGAGTCCTCCTCCACCTTTTCTTGACACCCTGAGTGTTGAATTCTGGAGTGGTTCAGGTAAGGTGAGCTCTAGAGCAGCTTTCTCTGTGTAAAATCCTTGAGGAAAAGCATGTGCCAAAGTTGGGCATGGTTTAAACAGTGCCAAATCCAAGATGGCCGCCAAGAGTTTCAGAAATCTCACAAGATCTCTAGAAACCTCAGAGCAGGCCCTAAAGCCAGGCTATATACATGCATAATGTTGGGATTACTCAGCTATGGTATCCCACATCAGGAGCCACACAAACTCCATTCATCACGCTGATGGGCAATGTAACAGTAGGATTCAAGTCATAGTGTGAATTGCTGCCCGTGAGGTGGTGTTCATGTCTCAGGATAAATGTAATGCAGGAGTGAATGATTCTCACAACAGTGCCTATCAAATGGCAAATAGGTCTTGCTAGGAAAATGATCTCAAATATGGGCATAATGATGGAATTACCACGGGCTTGATTGTAGTGATCCATGACACTAGTACCTGGTACTAGAGTGTACCCAGGGCTTGAAAGCTAAATGTCACAAGTAGACCACACTGCTGACTGTGCCAATTTAACCTGTCAGTATAACCCCTTTTGACAGGCCTAAATAATAACAAGTCACTCTTAAATTGGCATTGCATACCTATAAGGAAGGGTGCATGGTATGTAAGACTTGGTCATTTGAAAGTTTAATTTTAAACATGTCCTTACTGTGAAAAGGCCCAGATGGCTATTTCAATGAGCAGGGTTAGCAGTTTCATAGGAAAGCATTGGGATACAATATTACATTTATTATTGGCTATCTCCCCTTTGAAAGCAGTTACAGAGGTCAAGGGTCCATGCTTGGACTTGTTTAAATATTTATTATAAGTCTAATCATTGGCAAAGTTGGATTTGTGATACATATTTTTAAACAGGTATTTGAGAAATGTTACCAGCCGCCTGCCTAAAGTCTCTAGAAGCCCATTTGCATGAACTTCCAATTGTCGTCCAAGATCTGTTTATCTCCTAGATGAGGTATGAACTTGCTTCCAGAACTTAGACAAAGGACTTGGGTCTGGGGAGGCTTCTGTTTCTCTGGCAGGATGGCCATCTGGCAGTGTCCAGGAACTTATTTAGCTTCAAAATGGCCTACTCTGTTACAGTCAGATACAACAAACATGTTACCCTGCTCCCCTTCACTTTGTATACTTAGCCAGTCAAGCACCAAGACCAGTAAGAGAGTAGCTGCTCCCAGAATTGCTTTTGAGTTTGGGTGACCACAGAGGAAAGGTTTTCTTATTTCCATGGCAACAACTCTAGGGTGGGCACAGGAGCTCTACACAGGGGAAGAAAGTTTCTGCCATGTTGGTTTTGAGAAAGAGGACCACTGTTGGATTGAATAAGTAAAACACCCAGTAAGTGCCTCAAAAGGAAGTAGGGTCACCCCTGGGAGCATTTGCCACATTGGTTAGGGAGTGATAGGAGTTTCTCCTATCCACAGACGGGCACTGATATTAAATGTGGTGTCCACAGTACCCTCCTCAGATTACGCCTGAACCTGGAACAGAAGAAGACTAGACCAACTGTCTGTGACTTGAGAAGAGCCTTGAAGAGTATACCTGCTCTTCCTCTTGTAAGCAGCACAAAGAAGTGACCTCCGGGACCAATAAGGCTGGTCTCCTGTTGGGCCTATAGGGCAAAACAAACTCCAAGAGGTGAGGTACTTTCTTGCATTCCCAGCTTACAAGTTCCAACTGGATCTGCCCTGCTGATGGCCTCTGCTGGAATGAGTATTATCCCTCTGAGCACTGGATGCTTGGTTCGTGTGAAAGTATAATCCTATAGGTTCCTGAAATGTGTGACTTAGAAGCGTTTTGCAAACATTTTGCTCAGATAACCAATGGGGTACCAACCTGGCAAGTCTATTCAACAAAGCTGAATTGCCACTGGGCCAAAGCTTCTGGTTGCTCCAGCTGCATTCTTCTCTGCAGCAGAAAATTCAATTCAGCTGGACCTCATGGAGGTATGCAGTCTTGTGGATTCCTGCTCATGGGCTCAAAAAGAGTACATACCTTAGCCCTATGCCCCACAAACTTGCCCTGCAGCCTTGTTCTGCTGGCAGAATCTGAGCTAAAACAAAGTGACTAAGTCAGAGGCAGAAATATTCACTGGGAGAAAGAGTGAAAAATATCCAGGTGACAAGGCATCTTCTCTGGGTGCAAAATTCAAATTTCTCCTGCTCACAAAGTCAATACCTTCACCAAAGCCTCATCCAAAGGATAACCTGCAACTTGAAGCCTTCTTCAGGCCACAAATGCTGCCTTGCACCCCTGAGGAATTTTGACTTCCATTCTATAGAATATCTGAAGGGCTTGGGACAAACCCAGACCATGTATCCTTTTCATGCTTCATTGCAATCAACCTTAAATATTACCCTTGTTCCAGTCAAGTGCAATCAGAAAATGTACTCTGTTTTTCTAAATTGGTGTGGGATTTTACTCGCGTTATATTTGACCTTAATTACTGTTTGAGTACTGCATAGAATATTTTATGCACTGCATCTAAGTTAATCCTGTCTGCTCTGTGTCATTGAGCTTAGCCCAATTTATTCAATTTAGAGGTTCACTCTGACAAGAACTGTGGTTATTACTTAATGTGGGCACGCAGCCACCTAAACGAATACCCCAATGTTTCATCAAGATAATCCATATGTCTTGCATTATAGTCTGTTACGTCCAAGAGAGGAAATTGTATATATGAGAATCTGAGAATCAGGCTATTCTGAGTTGGCCAGTAAAAAGGTTAGTAAATATAATGAAGGAAATTCAGTGGTGTTTTAGTTTTAGTAAGGCGATTTCTACAAGGTTGCTTTGATAGGGGTTTATTTATTTAAGATGTAATCAAATTTGAACTGACAATACTTTGCCTGACAACCCATTAGTAATACAAACAATGCACAAATTTAAAATATTTAAAATATATCAACATTCAACAGCTGCACAAGAAATTGGAGAGCCAGGAATCTTCTTTTAAATATATGTAACTCTTGCCTCTTTATCTACCATTAACTTTTATTGATATGTGGTCAACTTGCTTACTTCTAACTTATAAAACCATTGCCCTGTATCACTATATTAATGGTTTGTTGAAACTTAAAATGCTTTAATGAATAAAATAAATATTTCATGGCAGGTGGTATTAGGCTGCATTATGCCATGGCATGTCTGAAGAACATTGTACTATAGAAGCATATACTTCTATATTATCTTAGGAGCAGTGTATTATCAGATGCAGAAAACAACAGCATTGTTATAATATAATAATTATACTTGTATGAAAAATAGTGGCCATTGCTAGATGAAATTCTATTTCATCAAGAAGTGTTTTGAAATTCAGATGTACCACAAGACCAGTCATCATTACTGTGCTGCAAACACACATTAGGGCGTATCCAAAACTAGAGGTCGGAAACAGTTACAGCGACCAGCCAGCACTGCACTTGGTCAAAGGCCATGCATTCACTGTGATGGGTGGCAGAACAAACGTAGAAAATAGTAGCACATACAGTCATCTGAGTTGTATGTAATATGTGGTAAAAACAAATTCACTGGAAAAAGGGACTTGTTCATGGTTGATAATCAGGTGTGTGTCAAGAAGTGTATGAACATCACAGCAGAGAGTAAATGACAAAATCTTAAACCACTGACTGCCTTCTTTCTGGTGACATTTCTGTCAGAGCTCACACTCTGAGTGTATACTTCAACGGTGAATAAGGATTACAATGCAGGGCCCCTACATCAACCCTAACAAGTCAAAATGTTCACGTATTGTACTCAACATGCTTCCCACATTGTAAGATCCAGATAATATGTCTAAAGATTAAAAGGAACTTCAGCATAACCACTACCATCAAGAGATCATAACATCACTTAT
The DNA here is from genome assembly GCF_031143425.1 of Pleurodeles waltl. Taxonomy (NCBI): domain Eukaryota; kingdom Metazoa; phylum Chordata; class Amphibia; order Caudata; family Salamandridae; genus Pleurodeles; species Pleurodeles waltl. The sequence continues at coordinate 562,136,069 of NC_090439.1, forward strand.
CCATCTAGTCAGTTTAGACTAGCTCTATCACAGTGACTACTTGGCTGGACATAATACTGATCAAGACTGGTGACTGCAAAGGTTAAACTCAATTCAAATAGTGTGAAGTTCTCAATATGGTACTTAACGGGATCCTTCCTGTAAGTCACCAACTAATAGGTCTGATAAGTATCCTCTAATGGATGCACTGACCCTCAGCCACCTAGTAGGCATGCACCATCATCGGGTCATGCTCAACATTGGGTGAGGTGTGCAAAGCCTAACAGGATCCATGGTGGAGTTCTTGTCAGTTTAATTCAGTTCAGGTTTTGAGGAGTTTATTATGTTTTAATTTGTGCTAGATACGGTGAGGGTATAGCATGATTTAAATTGTGAAAATGAAACTTTACTCGCTATAATGTAGCAATGGCTTCTTATCTCTGCCTAGAATACTCTCTTTCTATGACCCCAAGGTAACAAGTAACATGTATATTTAAGTCTAGCTGATGAAAATTGCTGCTCTGTCCATGTCAGGCAGATAAGCAATTACTGGTGCAGAAAAGGGCCAGCTATTGAATGCCAAGCCCACAGAAGGCCCTCCCCATTGTAGTTAATTATACAATGTCATCTTCTACTCACTTGATGGAAAAGAAGCCCCTTTTCGTAGGAGATTGTAACATAGGAAGCTAGAAACCGAGGAGGAATGTAATCTCTATGGGACTAATAAATCCCCCAATATTTGGGACATACAAGTGACTCTGTGGGTTGTATATTAGAATATAATATGCAGGAATATCAATTGACATAAATTGTGTCCTAAATATTGATTACAATAATATAATCTTATTTTCTTTCTGGTAATACTTCACATGAGGCTAATATTTTTTGTACAATATTTAGAACAACATATTTGTGTCTGCCAATCTTTAGACAATGTTATTCTTTAGTACCCAGACTCCATATTTGCATTTAACCTCAGTGCAAACTGAGGCTTTTCTCTCATTACTTAGATGATAAGAGTGTCGGGATTTTAAAACATATTTTAGAATCTGAATACATGATTTCAAGTGAGTAATTAAAGATACATTGTCCTGATTCCTTAAGAATATCTCGTAAGAGACATACAAATCCAATATGGAAGGAGGAAGGACATGAAACATAATGCTTCTTGTAAATATATAGGGGCATACGCAGTGCAGCACCACTTTTCTTGTGCCCCTTAGCACCCCTCTAACGCCACCATGTGTGCACCATATTTAAAATATGCCGCCCCATGGCAGTAGTTAGGGGACTAGCGCCTGAATTTTTTACGCTAGTCCAGCGCTTTGCAGGATTAACGTCAAATATTCTGACACAAATCCTGCAAAGCACCCAGAGGTCCATTGTAAGCAATGCAAGCCTCTTTTTAATGCCTGCTCTGAGAAGGTGTTAAAGGTGCCAAACAAATGAAGCAAGGAAATCTTTTAGATTTCCTTGCACCATTTTTTTGCCCCCCCCCTAACAGGGGAATACCCCCTTTGAATACATTATGCCTGGTGCAGACACAACGTAGCACAAAGTGTTACAAAGTGATGCAATGCATGCATTGCACCACTTTGTAAATATGGCGTGGAGTTTTTGGCCTTCTAACAACACATTAGGGTAAAAGAATGATGCTAATGTGGCTTAGGAATGGCGCTAGGGACTCTTAAATATGCCCCAGTGTGTATTAATATTTGCAACTAGACTCTTTTTTAATAGCATATGTGCTTCATTTTAAAAAACAGTATTAACTGGGTGCTTTCCCATTTGGAACTGTCAAGTGCATCAGGTTTATTACACAATGAGTGGGATGGACACAATGAAGCAAGACTTATTCAAAAGCCATAATTCCACATAAAAGAGTTGATGGCACTGCACGTTATGTTGGTGTAGTGATACAGGTTAATATGGGTAGTAGGAGACAAGGTTTCTCTAGCGTGATGGGTATGAAACTTAAAGGTAGGGACAAAAGAGTACAGCACTATATAGCTTCAGTAGTTGATATGCATAAGAAACAGTTGAACTAGTGGTCTTCAATCATTAAAAAGAACCATGTTATTTTCTTCCTTTGATATGGGCAAAGCCCATGACATCATCATCATTCAGGAAATCCAACAATCCATCAATGGACTAGCCTAGTGCGGTGATGGCAAACAATGTGTGTTTTTTGTCTCTAAAGTGGAATCAGAATATTGAGGTCCAATTTGTGGAATGGATATGGCAGCTGGTGGATGAAGTCATGTTGAGAGGTCCCACATTACATTAGTTACCCATTATGGATTTCTAGTCAATAACTTTAGGCTTTGGGTGAGCCTATAATGGAATCGGAATCTTATATTATAAGGGGTATCTAGTAAATAGAGCTTTCACAAAAAAACTGTTTGGTGAACCTTCAAGACTGTATCCAGCGTTTTAGGTGAAATCAAAGGTTTCAGTCAGCTAAACCTGATATAACGTCTAGTAGCTATGGCACAGAGCAGACAGGTATACTTAAAAGAAAATATGTAAAGCATTTATAGGTATCAAAACAGACATCATGTAAAGAATTCTCATTTCAATGTACAAAAATAGAGAAACATTTAGTGAGCAAAAAGAAACCAAAGCAATCCAATAAGAGGAACCTGAGATGTGAGTTTTTAACATTTCAAGTGGAAAAGCTCTAAAAGCCACAAGGCACCAATGGTAGTCAAAGGTTGAGCAGACTGGGACCTGGGTGCAACTTGAGGCTCAGCGTAATGAAGCCTGGGTGATATAGTCCAAGTGGATTGATCTTGATGAATCTGGAAGACAACACTTTCATGATGTTTCTGAATACCAATTCAGAAAATGACTTTGGGCCTGATTTAGAGTTTTGTGGAGGGGTTACTCCATCACAGCGGTTTACGAATACCCCGTTCGCCGCTATAAAGTCCATTGTATCCTATGGGATTTATATTTCGGCGGATGGGATATCAGTCACCACTGTGACAAAGGAACTCCTGAACCAAACTCTAAACCAGGACCTTTGTCACATTTTGTGAAGAAAAATCCTACACATTTGGGTCGTTGCTGAAATTGTAGCTGCTTCTCTTGGAACTGAAGTCTGGATACAGGTTGGTCCCACTAGTGTGTTCGATCTTTAGTGATTTCTCACTGATAATTTTCCAAGTCCAAATGCAGAAATGGGTCTTAGTTGTTTTCTCAGGAGCGAGAGGGTCTCTGAGCAGTATGAAGCTAAAATCTAATCTGATGCCATTGAAATCCCACTGAAGATTTGGGGCTTTGGAGGACCAGTTTTCAAAAGCTTACACATTTTCTTCTGGTACCCACACAGGTAAAAGAGTACACTTTTGAGGCCTCAGGTTCTCAGGGTGTTACACAGAGGCCCTTACCATGGTCTAGTCTAGATTCTATTGGGCAGCTGGGTACTTCAGGAAAAGTACCTCTTGCAGCTTGTTGGTCCCTGTAGCCAAACAGGAGGCCAGCCAAATTACCCTTTGAGTCCATGTCTTTACCATGGCGCTAAGTGGGAGCAGGAAGTGAGAGCAGGTCCAGACCTTCAGAAATCCTCACTGTTTCTGCTCATAAAAATTGCATCTGCTTTAATATAAATCAGCGGAGAATATACATTTCCTCATATCATGTTTTTGCAAAATCTTTCACTTCCCTGTTCTAAAATGTTAACACAGATGCTTTTATGGCTGACACAAGCTAGTAGGTGGCGGGACTCTAGTTTCCCAAACTTACGCAATGGGGTAAAAGTTCCCAGAGACAGACCTACCCACTTTTGCAGTGGTTCTGGTTTGCCCTACTGCAAATATTGTCATACTGAACCTTATATGTAGAAATCTGGAACGGACCTTGGTAAGAATCATTTTTAGAAGCAGCATACTAAAAGTGCACTGCTGCTTCCATACTTGGGGAAGGCAGGTTGATAGCATGGGGGAGTGTCTATTATCAGAGAGAATATTGACAACTTGGATGCTGTTCATAACAAGGGAGCGATCCAACTTGATGGTTTGTATAATTTGTATAAAATTTTGCCTCTACTGTACCTTAATTTTTGTAACTGAGTTAGTCAAAGAAATATGACCTTTTATACGGAATTCGGGCCAGCTGTAGAACCAAAAATAAATATTTTTAAGGAAAACCCAGCAGCATAGCAAATTTGTAAGCTTTGTTGTTTGCAGATGGGTACATATCTGCTTGCCTTTGGCATTCCTTTGGTGCACCACTGTGAGGATACGCTAGCAGTCTCCTTTTATCAATGGTCAGGCAGTTGAAAAAAATAGAAAAAGTCCCTAGCAACCCTGCCAAGAGCGCCCAAACATAAGCCGGCATCAGCTTCTTAAGAGAGCAAGAAGGAAAGGAAAGTGGAGTAAATGAACAGAACAAAGAATAATGCTGAACCAAAAGACAGCAAATAACAAGATAATAGTAGATTCAAATCCCCATCAAAGTACACTCGCAAAATAAAAGCATACTCTTTAGAAATGAATACTAAAATCCACAACAGAAACTTTCCAAAATAGTAAATGCAAATCATGTCTCTGGCATGCCAACCTCCAAACAGCTAGTCAATAAGCAGCTACAAAATATATCATTCAAGATATTGCACATCGAGGATTACTGAGACTGGACAGCCACCTATGGTAAAAATAATCCAATAGATGAAGCCTGTCAGTCTCACCCATACAGAAGACCCCATGATTTTAAATTTGGTAGCTCAAATTAAAAGTGGGACCAACTAAGGCTAAAGTGTGCATTGGAAGTCCAAAAACATACATTCCTCATGAAACTTCATCAGTTCCAGGGGCCCCATGAAAGGTTACATAGGAAACAAATGCTGAGGTTAATGAAATAGCTGCCAGACAAAAACTCACAAGACATTGTTGCATTAAAGTTTCTGGAGAAGAGCGAGTTCAAGCAAGAAAATCCAACAGAGACATCTGGGCATCTCAGTCCGTGGTAAAAGGGATATTAACAAACAAGCCTATAGTCTTAATCTAGGACATAAAAATTAAGCTCCCTAACTTTAGCCAAAAATATTGTTGCCAATGTGAATTGAGAATACATAAGATATCAAAGAGAATTAAATCACTTTTAAAGATTTACGAGGCACGACTGTAAAGGCCACACCTAAGAGAGAAGTAGGAAACCTCCCTGCACACAAAAGAAAGGAAATAATTGTGCAGGGTAATACAGCAAAAACAAACTCTACTAAACACGGAGAACTAGCATTTGTCTTCAACTTAGCTCCTTAAGATATGGTTCTTTACACATGGCCCTCTGTGGGATACTCCCTGGAAGAGATCAGCAGTCAAGTAAATTAGCTAACAAGGTCTTGTAATGGTCTATGGTTAAGGAATTTAGCAGGCCAGAGACAAATATTAGAAGATAAATATTAGGTCACATTTATTTAAAAAAATAAAACAAGATATATGCTGCTTCCAAGATTTATGGACTGCAGATGAGACTTCTATGTACTGGTTTATATCTTATTATGCTGAAGCAAACCGGTGCAAGGAGAAGGCCAAAGGGGGTGTAGTGACATAGGTGTCAGTTGCACTGTCTTCTAATGTGAAATCAAACTTAGATTTAGAAAGAAACATACAGCTTATCATGTTGGAAAGTGGAGGATATATGCCACTTCTAAGAATCATGGACTGTAGATGTGACTCCTATGTATGGGTTTATATTTTATGTTCTTATAACCAGGTGCAAGAGAAGAAGGCCAAAGTGGGGTGTAGCTGTTTAGGTCTCAGTTCAGTTGCATTGCCTTCTAATATGAAATCAAATTTTAATTTACGAAGAAACATACAGCTCATCATCTTGGAACTTGATAGCTAGAGTGAGAGAAATTGATAGATAGATTGACTGAAAAAGTAATCCGTGAAAGTGAAAGGAGGTTATCAAAGATTGATAAAGTGGAGTAAAATCACAAAAGAGGGGAGCAGCCAGAGCACACTGAAAACCAAGGTCTTACAACCCCTCCAGTAACTCATTCAGGATAGGAAACAGACTATTTTCTATTTAACATGGAAGCATATGCAGCAGTAATTGATATGGGTGTTCACAACAAGGTAGAAAGTTATTAAGATCCCCTTATAGCCTATCTTCTTTTGCCTGGAGTGGAGCAGCTATTCCAAGCCATTAGGTACATCGTGGCCCCAGCAGATTCAGTCCTAAAATTCGACCAGAGAGCCAAATAATTAAGCACATGGTGGCCTCAGCAGAGGCCCAATGGTGGTTAGGTGTTGTATGGAAAGTTATGATTTCCTAGCACTGCTCATCAAAAGTATTAAACAGAGCCAGCTCAAGGAGAACCAGGCATAGGAGAAATACAGACAAAGCCTATGAATTAATACTTGAGTTGATTTTTCACATCTTCACTATGACAAAAAGTCCTCACTAGCAACACTGAAAATAAATTAAACTAGTTCAAAAAAAGATTGCCACCTAAAGAACAGGACCTATGAGGGCGCTAAGACCATGAAATGAACACTCCACTGTGAAACAAGCACTCAAACTTGAAGGAAGGAGTAGAAGGACCTCAAAAATTTCAGTAAGATACAAATTGGACCAGGGCCTGGGAGGTTATTACGAAAGCATTATGGCAGAAGGTTGTTAGGAGGTTTTGGGAACTGGCATTTTGAGGTACAAGGGTGCCCCTGTATGCCATGGAGTTAAGGGCACTGAGAGGCCGAGGGATTTGAAGCCATGAATAGTAGTGAGAAACGGTGAAGACAGCAGGTGCCCATGGTAAGCAAAAAACATAAGACCGACACTCCAGTGACAGATTGCCTATGTGGCAGGGTTTTTCTGATGACATATCCATGTTATGTACAAATTAGGTCTAATTGTACAGCAAGAATGACCAAATGGGTATATGAAAGGTTTAGGGCCTGGAAACAAACAATTTGAATGGTGGTGTGTGCAAATTCACCATATTTTATAAGCAGGTTGACATTGGTCATGCTAATAAAAATACAGAAAGGTAGCAATGAAGATGTGTCTATTGTGCCATACAGAATTGTCATGTAGTGGGCTACATTTGCAGACACTCTGGCTCTGCACAGAGCTAATGTGCAACAAATCATGTTTTGCACAAATATTTTCCTTGTGGGTGTGTCTCTGAGGGATTATTTACTCAGTGATGCAGATACAAGAGACTGCACACCAATGCCTCTCCTCTCTACTCAGAGAATTGTTATGGAGAAGGTTAGAAAGAGACCTAAGAATGTGGGAAGGGCAGACAAGACTCCTTACTTGTGAGGACAGTGAGGAAATATACTAAATCATTAAACAAATTCCAAAACAAGGAGGGTGATAATAATACAAACATAGGCATTATGTAGAGCACAGACTAATTATTACAGATAGTAGGGATGTGCAATATAAAATATTTTGTAATTTTTTAATGTTCATCTTATTTTACACTATAGCTGCAGGGATTAGTTTAATAATATTCATGATTCTGATACACAAGATTTGGGCATAATAAAAAATCTAATATTATAAAAGACTTGCTGCTATGCATGTCTAATGATTCCAGGGGTAAGGATGAGTGTCCACGCAGCTACTAATAAACCATGCACTTAAAAGCATTTTGACAGGGTTGTCTGACACATAATACTCTACATTTAGATCAGTCTAAATCGTTATAGAGAAGAGTAAGAGACACCTGTTCATTTTCTTTTTCTACAAAGGAGGTGTAGTAGCACGATCCCCTTGGGTCTGGGAAAACCTTTCCAGGTGTGCCCTTCAACAAGGGGATTCCAAATAGGTACACCCAAGGGTCTTGAATTTGGCGTTGTGGCCAAAGAGTAGCAGAGGCATTTTGAAGTGATAAACAGGAATGCTCCAATTTCAGTGGGTGTTCTTATGAATGCTGCAATAAATTGGGTTGTTTGTTGATGGGGTTTGACCCCTGCTCAAGGAATAGCCACACCCTGGCAGGATCAACCACTAAAGTTACTAAACTAAGCTTCAGTAGAATGGCAGAAAAGCAGTCAAGCTTTGACATAGAGGCAATGTGTAAAGTATGTATATAGCACAAAAACAGTAATACATTGAAAACACAATTCAATAAAAAATCCCACACCAATTTAGAATTTTTTTTTTTTTTAAATATAATAAATGATTTGATACCAAAACCATAAACATCCAATCAGTAGAACCAAAGTTATACATTTTTAAAGTTTAAAGTGAAAACTAGCACCTAATAGATCAAAGTCAAAAGTCATGGCTGGCTGCAATGGAGTGCAGGTTGGATACAAGAAGTGGAATGAGCCTGGTCTGTGCTTTGGACTTGGAAGAATCTTTGAAGAAAAATGTTTGAGAAGGAAAAGTTCTGCGGGGCAAAGCTGAAGCCAGTGTACAAGGAGGAGGCGTTAAGCTCGGGGAGCTGCTAAACGAAGTTGCAGTGAAGATTTCTACATTTATATATAGTCTCTTTTCTGGAAGTCAAAAGTCTCCAGCTGCAAGTGTAGCCGAAAAGGGTTCTATGAGACTGGATACCCCTTCTGCAAAGAGCAGCTGAAAATGATTTGCGTTGTGCAAAAGGATGCAGCAGGAGTGTCCGCAAAGTCAGGCCAAACAGCAATGCACCTTGGGCAGCTCAGCAAGCAGGTAGGTCCAGGTTTCCTATTGGTTCTCAGAGCACTTTTTAGCCAGGTGTCTGAGTTCCAAGTTTTGGTTTTGGTTAATGGGACACATTTAGCACCTCTTCCAAGGGTCCAGGACAAGATGGGCACCACTCTGAGGGTCAGAACTCACTCAGGCTGGATCCAGCTGCAGGCTCAAGATGGTTGTAGCATTTTCTATCCCTGAGGCTCTAATCAGGAGTTCAGCCACTCAGCCACCTAGCCCTTGGAGTTGCTCTGGCAGTCCTGGGTTCAAGCAGTAGAACAGGGTTCAAGCCTCTGAGGAATCAAGGCAAGCAAAACATTTTTCAATGGTGCAGCAAAGCAGTCTTCTGAGTAGTTTCCAGAGATTCTCTTTGAGAAGTGCTTAGAATTTCCCGCCTTCTTTCCCTGTCTAAAGCCTTACTATGGGCACAAAGGGTAGTGTTAAGGTCTTTGTGTGAAGGCAGGCCTATTGATTTGCATGCGCAGCTGTGTCCAGCAACCCCCCCATTGTGACAATAATATTCCATCCAAGCATAGCTAGGAGTAATGTACAAAGTCATACTGCCAAATCTACCCAGTCATATGACCCAGGGAAAGGCTGCAGGTAATAAATGGGTCAGGAAAATGGCAACTTACTAAAAGTGCCATTTTCAAAATTGTGACTTAAAATCCAACTTTACCAATGAAGAAAAGTTTAAATTATAATTTCTCAGACACCAAACGACTTTCCGACCTGTCTCAAATCAAATATAATAAGGTAATCCAATGCTACCCTATGGAGAGGTAGGCATCACAGTAATGAAAAACAAATTTAGGGGGGTTTCACCACAAAGACTTGTAAAACCTGAAAGAACGTTACACCTTTTACCTACAATACACTCTGCTCTATGGGCTGCCTAAAGCCTACCTCTGGGGTGGCTGATATGTAATTAAAGGAAGTTTAAGGCTTGGGTTATTTTCCCACATGGAAATAACAGTATAAGGCTGCCAGCAGGCTTAAATGGCTTGCCTGACACATGTTTTAGCTGCTACTTAAGGGTATAGCAGTGGTAAAGTGCACAGAGCTTTAAAGGCAGCAAAATGAATTCAGAAAAATAGGAGGGTGAAGGCAACACTTTTAAGGGAAGTGCACGCTAAGACTGACATGTCTAACAAACACTTAATAGGATCTGATATTCCAGTGACTGATGAACTTACCACCAGTCAAGGGTCTAGTACTCAAGAACCTAAAACCTGGTGCATACATTTTAAAGTCAAAGATGCATGTCTCTACAGTTAAATGTCAAACAAGGCTCCTGTTACTGACAAAATATAGAGTTCAATCTGACCTTTATTTTACATGGGTGCATACCTGGGCCCTCGCCATGTGCACCAGTAGCTATATACCATAAACAAGGAGTTCTGCAATATTATTTCTAAGATAGAAGATGTATAACTGTCTAGATCACACACATTTAAGTGGATCGAATACAAGTCTTGACTAAGACCAAATATTTATCTTGTTTATGCCACATAGGTTTCAGGAAAGGACTGAGCACTTTAGAGTAGGCCAAGAGATTTTTTTTATATGTGCAAAGAATTCCTAATGTATGAAAACCTCTATCTGCCCTTAGCAGATCTCAATACAGATTGCAACTTAGTCAATGGAAGCCTCCTAAAGAGCACACTGAAGAAGTAGGGTATACTGGATTGATTACCTGAGAAACTGATACATAAATGCCTCCAGACATCAACCAGGAAATAATGCGTAAAGCATTAATAGATTCGAATAACTGTTGGAGTTTGCCAGGGATAATGTAAGCCCCATAATTATTCAATTTGCATAAAAATAATGTTGACAGTCAGCTGCTCCACATCACTCTGGAAACAACAAAACAGTGAGGGAAAAAAAGTGTGATCCTGTCAATTGCTGATGATAATCTGGCTTATTGAAGCACTGCCTATTGAAAGGCCTTGAAACCTATTGCCATAAAAAAGCTCATGACTAATGCAGGCAAAAGAAAATGTATTATCCAAAAAGAACATGTTGGACTTGGTCCTTTCTGCAAGGTCATGCCCAGATTTTTTGTCTTCACCCTCCTGTTTTCTGAACCTGTTTGTGTAGGCTTTCAGGACTCTGCACACTTTACCACTGCTAACGAGTGATAAATACTTATACTCCCACCTTTAAACATGGTAACACTGGCTTACACCTAACTGGTATATTTAGTTTCTTGTTAGGAAAGAGGTACTACAAACATTCAGCACCTGTAATTTAAATGCTACTAGGGGGCCTACTGCACTGATTGTGCCACCCACTTAAGTAGTCCTCTAAAACATGTTTAAGGCCTGCATTTGCAGCCTGTGTGCCCAGTTTCAAACTGCAAGTTCAACCTAGCAAAAATAAACCTTTTGCCAGGCCTAAACCTTCCTTTTCAATACATATAAGTAAATCCTACGCAATGCCTTGAACAGCCCAAATGACAGGGTACAGTGCAAGTAAAAAGTTGGATGTGTACTTTTAGCTTTTATATGTCCTGGTAGTGAAGAAAATCTTACATTTGATTTTCACTTGTGAAAGGCAAAGGTCTATCTCCTCTTAAAGGATACCGTTGGTTTCCCTCAACATATTTAAGAACTGATAACTGTCTAGTGGGGATAGGTAAGAATGTGGAGTTTGGTAACTAAACAATTCTAATTCAAAACCCTCTTTAATAGTAAAGTCTGATTTTAATTCTGAAAATGCCACTTTTAGAAAATTGGAATTTTCTTGCTCCAACCATTTGCTTTTGTTTATCTCTGACTTGATGAGGGTGAAGAGCAATCACCTACCAAACTTTTACATCACAATAACTCTGCCAGAGCACACTCACAAATGGTTTGACACAAGTCCATTGTGACCCCAGACAAGTTGGGGCCAGGGGAGGGAGGCAGCAAAGCCTAAACACCTCTAGGGTGGAAACCTCCAGAACCTTTTCCTACTTTAATTTGGGCACCAAAGATAAATAATGGACCCTCAGCTCCAACTCTTCAGGACACCTCTGAGCCCGTTGCAGACCCAGAAGGACTGCTGTTCTGCTCAGCAAGAAAGACTACTACTCTGTTGCCCTGCTACTCTTCTGCCTGAGTGAAAGGACTGGACATGCATCTTAATTATAGAACTATCTGTGAGATGCATCTTTAACGCATGATCTTGCAACACCCCACAAACCAGGATTTAATATACTTTTGTTCAACAGGCTTCTTTGATTCCTGAATCTGCCAGGCTCCATCGTGGTCGACCTGAACTTATGACTTTGTCCCAGTCCAGCACGATCAGATAACTACAGTTGGAACTTTGTGCTTTTAGGCACTATTTTCACTTACATTTTTAAAACTGTATATCTTCAGTTCCACTGATTGGATTTTTGTACGTTTTATGTTAAATAATTTTTAAATTCTAATTTATTTTTCCTTGTGATTTTTCTTGTGTTTTGTTTTCACTTTATTGCTGTTTGAAGTGCTGCATAAATACTTTACACAATGCATCTAACTTAAGCTTGACTGCTTGTGCCATGCTGCCACATGGTTAAGCATAGGTTAATTTGGGGTTTGCTTATGACTTCATCCTGACAGAATCTGTGGTTGCTGCTTTTGCAGGGTTACACCACCCTCAACCAGTAACCCAATTTCCAACAGTACCTTTAAAATATTGTGTACAGTGCAGAGGCCCTTGCTGCAAAGGGTATCATCCTTTGATTAGTTGTGCATTAGGTTAAGCACTGAAGTTTAAATGGCTCATCTAAAAACTATACGGATTGAATTATGACATAAAATATGAGATCTGTCCTCTACTATGGAGCCTTAATAAAGGATATCATAGATGTTTTTCTAATGAAAGTAGTTGCAGCAGCAACATATAGTCCAGACCTGTGTAGGGAACAGAACATTCCCAAGAAACAAAAGATACAAAACTGCTTCCTTAGACAACCTTTTATGTCTGAGCCTGTACACCGCATTAAGGTCCCTAAGATTGAACCTCTCGATACATTCAGTAAAAGACATGATCCAACTCCACCAAATTCTTACAGTGAACCAAATAAACGTATTGTGATCTTAGTACTAGAGAGAGCTGCCTTCTTCTAGAAAATTTAGTAGTGAAGAAACAAACTGAGCTACAATCATACCTGAGAATCACAACAGGGCACATTGGTATATTGGTAGTCCAGGTGGTGTTTCCCTCAACAGAAGGAGACTACTGCTGTCAATAAGACATCTTGAGCTTTGAGTGAGCTGGGTAGTTCTAAATCCGCAGCCCAAGGTGGGGAAGCCTGAAGTCATATGGGTTCTGGCACCAGATTTGGTCTGGAAGAACTGGAAACCTGAGTAGCATGACATGGGATGGATGGGGTGTACTCCAGAATCAGACCCATCTCACAGCCAGACCCTAAATGTCCTCTTCTGGAATGTAAATAGCCTTGGTAATGAACTTAAGAGGGGAACTGTGAGAAGCTACCTGCTTTGACATGATCATTATATAGTCTTGCTTCTTGCTCCAGGATCTGCCACTTACTGGGAAACAATTGGAAATTCCTACGTTTAATCATATATGTCGTGATGGCACATGCAGGATTTTCCACCAGATCCAGGGGGTTGGGAATCCTGGCCCACAGATCCTTTCTATTAGAGGTCACTAAGAAGGGGGTCAGTAAGACCGGGTGCCAGGCTGTGAAATAAGGGAGATATTATAGTGAGGATCTGGTGGTAGGCTCCTGGTATTTCCCTTCAGGCCTGCAGAGTGGGCTTGGAGTGCCTAAGGTCCTGGATAACAAGCGCACCAGATGCAATGATGATCACTGGGGGAGATCCTAACTTGGCACGGCAGCAAGACCTTGATAGGGGGAACAGGTCTGGAGAGAGACCAAAGGCGGATACACAGTTGGCCATCCTTGTGGAGGGCATGGGGCTGGCAGACCTCTGCCTGGAGGTTCAGCCGGGACAACTCCAATACCCATATCCAGCCAACTCCTTGGGACCCTTGTCCAGACTGGGCTATCTCCTGGTGCCTAGACACCAGATAGATAGCTTAAGACACACAAACTGTCTTCCTCGAGGGATATCAGACCACTCATCTCTACACACAGCAGTTCAGATGGGTACACCAGGACTGAATGGGGGCGTGGCAGCTTGATGCTTGGCAGTTGACTAAAAGACATACAAGACAAATGATTACCACTGCTACTGAATGGTACTTTTTGGAAAATACCGGGTCCATCCAGTCTGAGATCGACTTATGGGAAGCATGCAAAGCCATGCTTAGAGGACAGGTAATTGTGTACCTAATAGGCAAGAAGAAAGAGAGGAATGTGGAGTGCAGGGTGCTGTAGTAGTGGCTACTGTGATGGGGGAGAGACTACGCCACCTCTTCCTCCAGTGAGCTAGCCCATAGGATAGGCAGGAATACACAGCCCTGGGACACCAAAAGTCCAGAGCCCAGTTTTGAGTGATGCAGGGCAGATTAAGTGAAGCAGGCAACAAGGTGGAAAAGCTATTGGTCTGATTCACCAAAAAAGAGGAGGGGCAGAGAGGGATACAGGGTGTAAAGTCAGGGAAGCTAGGTCTGAGGGAGACCCCTTGGAGATCGCACAGGCACTTGCTGAATATCTAGAAGATCTCTAAGGAACCCCAACTGAAGCCGCTCAAATTCCACCTGGATGAATTTATCAGAGGTATCCCAGCCCCCAGACCTGAGATTGATCATGGGTCTTTGCTGGAAAAGGAGATTACTGTAGGGGAGGTTACTGAGGTTATATCCCAACTACATAGTGGTAGGAGCCCTGGTCCCAATGGATTCCCACCAGAATTCCTTAAGTGTGTGAAGTCCAGGAAAGTGAGGCCAAAGTATAAAATGTTTACTGTGGTTGAAAATTGGGCAGGCTGCCAAAAGATCTCAAGGAGGCACCCAGTGTCCTGATACACTAGGAGGGGAAACCACCAAACAATTTTGCCCCCTACAGACCAATTTTGCTGCTTAGCGTGGACACAAAGGTTCTAGTAAAAATCCCGGTGAACCGTTTGGTACAAGTAGTAAATTCGCTGGCGGCCCCAGATCAATTCAGTTTTATGCTATACTTTTATGCCCTACTCGGCCATAAGACATAGCCTGAGGCGGTTGATGGGCTACCTCGCTCGCTGTGATTAGCTGGGTGAGTTGAGGGTCCTCTTGGCCTTAGACACAAAAAAGGCTTTCAATTGCCTGCAGTGGCCATATATGTCAGCCATTCTTGGTAAATGGGTTTTTGTCCTTGTTAGATTGGGCTCTTATACAGAGACCCTGGGGCCTAGGGTCCGAGTTAATGGGATGCTCTCTGAGAAATTGGGCTGTCCATGGGTACTAGGCAGGGACACCCGTTGTCTCCCTCGTTCTTTGCAGTGGCATTGGAGCCACTAGCGGCCTGGATCAATAGACATGCACTGGCACTTGGCCTCCAATGGGACCCTGGTTGGGAGGATGTAATCTTGTTATATGCTGATGAAATCCGCATATAGCCCTCAGCACACTATATGAAGAATACCATGCTTTCTGAAACTCTGAATCATATGTGGTGCTTCAGATTAAGTGGCAAATATCGGGTGATCCGGATAGGAGAGGGTGTGCCAGATCGGAATTGGGCTACCCCTTCAAGTGGGAGACTCAGGGCTTTCAATAATGCCAGATTGGGAAACATTCCTGCAGGAACATCTACTAAAGGTCCTTGAGGCCTATCGGAGTGATGTGGAGAGGTGGAGGAGACTCCTGCTCCCCTTTCTGGGTTGGGGGGCCTCTATAAAATTTTCTACCTGCCCAAATTTTCATATGTTTTGTAAAATACCCCCTTTCCAGTCCCGGATGCATTTTTCTAAACTGTGGCTGAAACCCCAAGAGTCCTACCATGAGATGGAAGGTACCCAGACTTGCCTTGTCACTTCTGACTTGGCGGCCTGCAGATGGGGGCATTTCCCTTCCAAATCTCCACCTTTATTACTGGGTCACATAACTGCTGGTGATAAATGACTGGAGCTTCTTGATGCAACAGGAACCTTCCCTGACGGCTGACAGAGGTGCAATGGATATGGCCTGGAGTGTTATGTATGAAGATTATATGGAGGGAGTGGGTTGAACCCCCTCCCTTTCCTACAGAGGTGGTGGTGAAGATATGGAAAATAGTGACCCAGAAGCTAGGGGGGCAGGGGCAAACTGACAATCGAGACTCCCCCATGGGGTTCAAACCTTCTGAGCAGATTGCAAGAGGGGTAGGTTTACTGAAAGTAAGACCTGCTTGGAATATCCAAACTAGGGGATGTCTGGAAAGATGGGGGTGGTGATCTTGTTTGCACACCTACAGGCAGAATATGAGTTGGCAGTAAGCCAAATCCTGAGTATCAGCAGATGAGGTATATCTTAGGAAAATATGAAGCCCTCCACGAGGGAATAGTTTAGGAATCCTTGTTAGAATACAGAGTGCTGAGTGACTCCGTGATGAATCATTTGGTATCCCAAATTTACTCTAACCTGTTGCACAATAGTCTCCTTCTGCTTTATTCACTATGGTACAAATGGGAAGGGCTCCTGGGTAGGCTTGAAGATGATGACTGGGGAATGGTGTGCAGCTACACAAAGAACTGGTGATAAGGGCTGGTTTCCATTTGATTCAGCTGAAACCTTCCACAGAGTGGATTATACATAGACCCGAATATTCTAAGTTCTCAGAGGTCAGAGCTTACTGAGAACAAATAGGCAAGAGACTGTCAGACACTTTAGATTGAGTAGTGCATCTCACTCTTCAATTGATCTCCCAAGGCTTATGGGGATAACAACCTCTGAATCGCTACACCCTGCTTTTTAGCAATATGACCTTGATGGTGGCAAGAACAGATTTCCTTAAATATTGGGGCGTAAGGTCAATGGTGAATATAAGGGAGTGGGGTAGAAACATGAACCTGTATATGGAGGCAGAAAGTTTGGTGTACCGTGCAAGGGGGTGTCCATGTTCATTTGGAAGTATATGGGGTCCATGGATGGAGGCAGGAGGCAAGACAGGGTAGAGCTCCAGGTAAGGATGTAGGTAATATGGAGCAGATAAGGCCTGGTAAGGGCCAGATGGCCCACCAGGCAGGTAAACAGTCTACAATATACCACCATGAAGAGTGTCCAAGTCTGGAGCTAATATGGGGAACTGAATTTTGGTGGATGTATGCTTATTTGCATGCCTTCTGCAGTTTGGAGAAAGTTTGTTTTGTTTTCTTTTTCAGTCGAAATTCAATACAAAAAAACTTTAAAAAGAAAAGAACCTTAAAATAGTAGATGTTGAACTTTTTTTCTTATGCAGCCTCATCCCCAATCTTTTTGCCTCCTGAATCCTCTTGTTTCTGACCTGTTGCTGTTGGCTTTTGAACTCTGAGCACTTTACTACTGCTAACCAGTGCTTAAGTGCATATGCTCTCTGTGTAAATTGTATCCATGATTGGCATATTTGATTTACTAGTAAGTCCCTAGTAAAGTGCACTAGAGGTGCCAGGGCCTGTAAATCAAATGCAACAAGTCAGCCTGCAGCACTGGTTGTGCTACCCAAATAAGTAGCTCTGTAATCATGTCTCAGACCTGCCACTACAGTGTCTGTGTGTGCAGTTGTATCTGTAAATTCGACTTGGCAAGTGTACCCACTTGCCAGGCCTAAACCTTCCCTTTTCTTACATGTCAGACACCCCTAAGATAGGCCCTAGGTAGCCCCAAGGGCAGGGTGCAGTGTATGGTTAAGGTAGGACGTATAGTAATGTGTTTTATCTGTCCTGACACTGAAATATTGCTAAATTCGTTTTTCACTGTTGCAAGGCCTGTCCTTCTCATAGGTTAACATGGGGGGCACCTTTAAATCTGATTAAAGTGTAGATTCCCTTTGGGAACAGATAGACATGTGGAGTTTGAGGTCTCTGAGCTCACAATTTGAAAAATACTTATTTTAGTAAAGTTGATTTTAAGATTGTGTGTTTGAAAATGCCACTTTTAGAAAGTGAGCATTTTCTTGCTTATGCCATTTCAGTGACTCTGCCTGTTTGTGGATTCCCTGTCTGGGTCAGTTTGACAGTTGGGCTGGTTGCACCTCACACTAGAATATGGCATAAAAGGAGCTGGCGTGTAGCCTGCATATCTTGGTGAGCCATCTTTGCTAGGAGGGAGGGAAGGAGTGGTCACTCACACCTGAAAGGGATGTGCCTGCCCTCACACAATGCAGTCTCAAACCCCATGGTGAGTGTCTGGGGCCTGGCCTGGGCAAGACAGGATTTCAAATTCCAAAGAGACTTTACTTTGAAGTAGGCTTACTTCAAAGGAGAAATTGGGTATAAGAAGGGTGCCAAAAACCACAGACTTTAGAACACTTCTGGAAACCAAGAGGGACCTCTGCTTGGAGAAGAGCTGAGGAGCTGAGGAAGAAGAGCTGCCCTGCCTGTAGCTGCGCTTTGTGGAGCTATCCTGCAGTTGCTGCTTCTGCCAGAGTAAGAGGGCAAAGACTGGAGTTTGTGTGCCACCCATCTTGAGAAGAAATCTCCAAGGGCTTGATTTAGAGCTTGCCTCCTGTTGTTTGAAGTCTCAGGGACAGCAAAGACTTCTCTCCGCCAGCACCGGGAGTCTCTGGAGAGACTCCTACTCTGCCCTGTGGTGCCCATCCAGTTTCTGGGACCCTGAAAGGAGAAGCTGGCAGCCTAAGAGGAGGAAATCCACGCACAGAGCGCTGTGCGGGGAAAAGATCGACGCAACTCCAGTCTGCGGCTGAAGAAACGATGTGCCGCCGGCTCTGCAGCTGAAAGTCAACAGTTGCCGGAAACGCGACCGAAGAATCGATGCAAACACCGCTGGGAATGTAAAAACAAGGCAAGGCCTGCCCGGACCTGAGCAGTGCTGACCGGACCAATGCATCGCTCTCCTGCGGAGAGAAGAAAGGACGCGCCCCGACCCAACAAAAGGAGAAACGATGCAAGGTCTCACTCGTGAGTGAAATCAACACATCGCAAGCCCTTTTTGACACACACTCACCTGTGCGGGGTTATTTTTGACGCACCCAAGGTACATTTTCACGCTAACAGTGTTAGTGTGTGTTTTAAACTGCAGAAAAACTCTTTCTGCTTTTTAATAGATAACTTGACTTGTGTATTGTGGATTTTTGTTGTTTTGGTCTTGTTTTGTTTAGATAAATATTTTCTATTTTTCTAAACTGGTGTTGTGTCATTTTGTAGTGTTTTCATTAAGTGACTGTGTGTGTTGGTACAAATACTTTAAACCTAGCACTTTGAAGTTAAGCCTACTGCTCTGCCAAGCTACCAAGGTGTCTTCTATCACTCAAAGGTCAGAGAGTAACAGTTTTGGCTTGTTTTACTTTGCATGCTCTGACTTTTCAGCAAATACTCACCATTTGTATACACGGGATGAAAACGTGAGGGTTTCTTAAGGTTGACAGCATTAGTAGCAGGAATAAGAACCATTTAGAAAAGGGATTTCCTAATACAGGTGTCCTCCTGCTCCAGGTATTTTTCCTTCTCTTCCAGGTCCATCTGTGCCATTAGGCATTGATCCTCCCAATGTTCCTTTTCCAAGTCTGGGCTGTTTTGGTCCTCCTGAACTGCATCCTGGCCCTGTTCTAGCTAATTCTAGTCACCCTGGTACTGTTTTATTGGCCTGAATTGGTGCTCCTAGTTACAGTCCTTCCTGGCCCTGGTCTTTATGGCCATGCTCCTGGCCCAACCTCCTGATCCTGTGCCACTGATCCTCAACTTGGTCCTGCTGGTCTGCTGGGTTCTTATCCTCCTAGCACTGTTGTCCTGCTTCTCCTATGACTAGCACTCCTTGGGCCTCATGGAGCATCAGTTTTAGTGACGCTCTGGTCGCGCCGTGCCCTGCTCCATATTTGCAATTTGGCTTTAAGCCACTTTATGTGATTGAACACTGCCTTGTAAATATGGGCCGCTCCAAGCAGTTTTCTGTGGTAAAGGGGCATACCCACACAACACCTATTGCTTTTTTAGACTGTCCCAGATTAACAAGTAATTCTAAACCTGAGGCAACGCCAAAAACTGAAGCTTCCCCAGCGGTGACATTAAAGTGGCGCAATGAGGAGAAATACTTTTATTTCTCCTCATTTTTTGCCCTTTCTATGTGTGCTGCATCATGCAGCACACAGAGAAGGAGCACATTGCCAAATAATGATTGTTTATGTGAAGGAAGGTGTCTCTTCCTGTACATAAACACTCTTCCCCACAATGCAGGCATCCTTGCACCATGGTGCAAAGGTGCCGGTGTTGGTGCTAGGCAGATGATTTAGCGCTAGGGCAGGGGTAAACACAGGGAGGTGCCATATTCTTGAAAAATATGGTGCATTCCTGCATTTAGGGAATGATGCTGCATGGTGCAGCAATATTGCCTGAGGCACCGCCCTGCATTATTTCATAATAAATGAGGCCCATAGTCTTCCTGGTTTGAGCTATTTTGATTATCCTTGCCCTGGTATTAGGTTCTCTTGGGCTGGGCCTGGTCATTTTTGTCCTGGTCTGGTCCCATTGGTCCTTCTGGTTCAGGTTGATCTGGTTCCCCTGTCAGTCATCTATCTGGTCCCAATTCCCTATTTACTAGACCTCCAGCTCCATGTGAAGCTTCATGTCCCTGTCCCCTTGGTTCTGACCTCTTCTGTCCCCCTAGCCCTGTTCCTGCTTATTCTGAACCTTCTATTCCACTTAATCGTCCTTCATCTGGTTCCTTGCTCATAATGACTCTAGCCCACCTTCTCCATACCTAACTCATTCTCCGAGTCCTCCTCCAAAATGTCATAATACTCTTGGCCCTGGTCCTACTGCTCATTGTCATCCTGGACTACCTTGTCCACTTTGTCCTGATTCTCCTTGTTCAGGTCATCATGTTCTTAGCCACCCACCTAGCTTGGACATCAAGCTCTCCTGGCTCTCCTTGTTGTGGTCCTCCTTTTCCTTCTTGTCCTGGTATGGCATGTTCTGATACCCTTGGGCCTCTGTGATTTGAGCTTCCTTTTCCCTTGGTTCTGGTCCTAGTGATCCTCCTTGCCCTGGTCCTTTTAGCTCGTGTTCTGCAGGCCTGGTCATCTCCTTTTGATTTTTCTAGTCCTGGTCTCCCAGTCTTCCTCATGCTCAGTCTGGTTTGCCTACCAGTGTTCATTCTAGTTCTGGTATCCACAGTTCTTTTTGTATTCTTGGCTTTGTACACACTAAATGTGATACGTTTGGATCTGCTCCTCTTTGTTTGGATCTAATTCTCTTCATTCTGGTCCTTCTGACCATCCTAGTCCTTTCAGGCTTCATTCCCCTTGCTCTTCATTTTCTTTCCTGAGCCTCTTGACCCTAATCTATTTGACCTGGTTATTGTGATCCTTCTGATCCTGCTCATCTGATTCCTACTACATCAGTTTTTGGTCCTGCTTGTCCCCTCCTCCTCCTGGCCTCCTCAGCCTTAGGTCTTGTCCTTTTTGTCTTTGTCTTTCAAGTTTAGATCATCCTTGTTCTGCTGGCTGCGAGCTTTGTCCTCATGGTCCTCACAGGACTCAATGGTATGGGACCTGATGTTCCTGGCTCTCTTTGTTTGGGTCCTTGAGAGCCATCAACGTTTGGTCCTTTCTCCTAGATGTTCAGTTCCAGTCCCCTTAGTCTTCCTGGCTTTGGTTTTTCAGGTCCTATGATCATTCTCACCCTCATCCTCCTCCCCTCAGGTCTTGATTTTTTTGTTCCACTTGGTACTATGCTGTCTGGTCATAGTCCCCCTTGCACACCCATGCCTGTTCCTCAACCACTTGTTGCTGAATATTCTAATCCTCCTTGCTTGGGGCTGTGTCCTCCAGGTCCTGTCCTCTTCTGGTATTCTTGGTACTGCCCTCCTCATCTTTCTTGTTTATTCTATCCATCGGGTCCTATTGGCCTTGATCTGGCCCTCCTGGATCTGGTCATGTTCCTTCTAGCCCTAGTCTTCCTGCTCCTTGTCCTCATGCTTCTACACAACCTCTTCATGGTCCTCCATTATATGGTTCCTTGACATTTTGATACTAGCCCTGTGACGTGATCCTCATACCTTGGTCATCCTGGTCCTGATGTCCTTGTACTCAAGCTCCTGATCATCTTTGCCCTGATCTTACTAGGCCTCCTAGTACATTGTTTTCTAGTCCTCTTAGAACTTTTCCTTATGGCTCTGGTTGCCTGTTCCCATGGACTACCATCCCTTGCACTCCTGGCCATGGACGTGCTATTTTAGTTTTTAATAGACCTTTTCCATCTCAAGATTGTGCAATTGGGCCTCATTCTCTTGGTCCTGGTCCCTATAATTTTGTTTCTCCAGTGCTTAATTCTCATGGACCTGGTGCACCAACCATCCTAGCCTTAGTCTCCTTGGCCCTTGTTGTATGTTTTCCTTTTTGTCATATTGTGTTTGCCTTTTGGCCATCCGAGCACTTATTGGCTGCCCCAAGTCTTGACCCATCTGGCTCTGTTCCCTTCTGGTCCTTTCGGCCCTGGTAACCTTTTCCTGGTTCTTCTCACCATGAATATTCTTTTCCTTGTCCTTGTCCATCCGATCTCTTGTGTTCTAGCCCTCTTAGTCTTTGACTTTCTGGTTTGTTTTGTCCTGGCAGGCCTTAAAGAATCTACTTACCCACTCTATGGTGAGTCATATTTTATCAAGTCAAGCTATTTTTAGAACCTACTGGTTCCTTCTGGCGAGTTGGCAATTAACAAGTGTTCTATTCAGTCCAAACATAAAGGAGCAATAAAGGTGCCTTTAAAATCTTTTTCTTGTCACATTTGCTCTGTGTTCAGAGACAGAGGTCAAAAGTCAGTTTGTTTTCTTGCAATTACTTTTCCTTCTGACTGCAGAGTTCCAGGATTTTGTAAGGTGAACTGTCCGACCTGCTGTACAGAGTGTGAAATGAAAGGCAAGGTTGTCAGGTTTTTCTTCACACACAACACAACATTTAAATAACCAAGTCAACTGTGCAAACATTTCAAAATATATTTCAGTAGTTGTGAAAGATCATTTTTTGTACTTCTGTGTGATGAAAACAGATTTTAATAGGATGAAAACAAATCAGAACACTTTACTTGGTGATGTGCAAATGATAAATGATAAATATGTTTTTGAAACTCAATTTCAACATATAATTGCTAATACAATTATATAGTTTTATCAGCAATGCTGCAAGTTAGTGGGAAGGGGTTTGAACATTTCTTTTAGTAATATCTTTATTAAAAGTGAGTATTTAAACATAAACTGAAAAAAACTCCTGTCCTGGTAGCAAAGCTATTAGCCATCTAAGAGGCAAGTCATGGATCATGTGAACCCTAGATGTGGGCAAGATTTATTATACATGGAGCAAATGTTTAGTCTATTTATTGAAACAATTGAGGTTTTGTTTACAGCAGAAATGCTGAACTCACATATTTGAAGGTGCACTCATATGTAAGAATGAACAAAAAGGCGACTCTGTAAAATAAAATATTTGCCCAGGATCACACAATTTGAGACCCATTTCTGGTTCAAATATATTACAGTTAGGGCAAGTAGGTTATTCAAGTTACTTGACCTACTGGTCTAGTAACATTTGAATAATTATTTTAGGCCTGCCTGGTTGTCCTGGCCCCCATTGATCTTTTTCTTGTCTTTTTAATCCAATTGATGATGCAGCCATTCATCCAGGACCTCTTGATCCAGGTTCTCTTCATTTGGGTCTTTCTAAGCCTGGACATTTTGTCTTCCCTTCCACCTGTGCTGCCACACTTGGTAATCGAGCTCTGGTTCCGTAGTTCCTAATCCTCGTAGTCCTCTTACTCTGCTTCTGCTCCACCTGATCATAATCCTCTTATTTAATTTAGTCATCTTTTCTCTAATCTTCTGGGTGTCATTGGTACTGTCTCCTTGGTCTTCCTAGCCCTGTACTGCTTATCCTGGTTTCCTGGTACTACTGGCATTTGCCCTCCAGGTTCTGAGCTTCATAGTTCTCTTCAATCTGGTCCTGATGCTCCTGGCCATAGTCTTCCTGCTAATTGCCCTCAAGTTTCTTCACGCTAGCCTAAGAACATGTTGATCCTGTACTTCCTGCTCTATCTGTTCATCATTCCAATGTACTACTGCACCTAGTCCTTTGCATTCTGCATGCCCAGTCCTAAGGCTCCCTGTTCAGGACCTTTTTACCCTTTCACCCTAATTTTTGTTCTTCAGTCTTCCTAGTCCTGGCCCCTGGTTTATCTACTATCAAGGTCTGTTCATAATCATTCTGCTACTGGTTCTCCTGGTCCATATAATCCTGGTCTTAGTTATGTTACTTCGTTGTGTGGTCCTCAAGTATCAGGTCTTGTGGTGCTGGTCCCACTGGCCTTGGTTTTTCCAGCTCTCACAGTCTCTTAGTTCTCCTGCCCCATCCTATTCCTACTTGTCCCTCTGCTCTTATCAATCTGAACCTAGTCTTCTCTATTCTGGTCCTCCAAGTAATGACCCTCCTGGGTGTGGTCTTCCTCATACCTCTGTCACTTGTCCTCCTGGTTCCCATGTTGCATGTCACCCTGTTTCATGTAGTCTTTGTCATCCTGGTATAGGATCCACTTGAGTCTGACTCTCATGGACCTTCTGATTCTGGTTCCACTAGGCCTAGACTTCTTGGTCCTTTATATCCTCCATGGTCATTCTGATATAGGGTCCCCAGGCCCTGCTAGTCCTGGTCCTTTCTGGTAGTAGTCTTCCTAGTACTGGCCTATTGGCTTTTGGCCCCATATTCCTTTTTGATCTGATCTCTGAGGTTTTGATCCTCTTGTCTCTGGTCCATCTTTCCATTGGTCTCTTGGTACTGGTCATCATTGGTCTGTCTTTCAGGGCCTGCCACTCCTGGCCCTTGTTGTCCTCAATACTCTGAGCCTTGCTGGTGCGCCAAAGCCCTCCTAGCTCTTCTCATAGTTATGGTCCTTGGTGTTCTGTTCCTTCTACCCCTGGTGTTTCTGTTTCTTCAGGTCATTGTCCACTGGGCCGAGATCACTGTGTTTCACATCCTCCTGGCCCTCCTGATCCTTCTCACTATGGTCCAGGTACCCCTAGTCCTGTTTTGCTGATCCTGTTCCTTATCACCTATTTGTTCCTGGTCCTCTCTGGCATTGGTAACCCATGCCCCTGTAGATTAGGTCTCCATGGTCCTTATTTTTCTTGTCCTGGCCCTTGTAGCTCTGGTCATTCTAGCCCACCTGATGGTCCTCCATCTGGCCATTATTCTCCTACTTATCATCATGCTGCTCCTACTTCTTCCTTCCTCGGACCTCCTGCACAATGGCCTTAGTCAGGTACAACCTCCAATCCTGTCACCCAGTTTTTTGGCTTAAGGTTTCAAAGGTTTCTTTTGTTGAGACAGCACTGTCAAGGACAGAAATGAAGGGTCAGGAGAGACAGGATCTTATCCACTTAAAACACTGCTCAGCATGTTAAAATCAAAACTAGCATTCCAAAACCATAATGTGCAGGTGACTGAATTGTCAGTGTGGCTGAAGGGGCCACTCATGCCATTGCGCCAATAAGAATGTATGCCTAAAACCCACTCTGCCACATGAATATTATGAAAAATCTCAGAGAGCAAAGTGAACTCCTGTGAATTGTCCACATGCATTACTTTCTTATCTCCTGCTTTCACCTCCCCATTCCATAGAAGCCCCACTACCCAATTTACCTACTGCAAGTGGCCAAAATAATTGTGCCCTCAAGCAAAAATTGCCTAGTGCACGTGACCCTCTGTCTGGGGCCAAGATACCACCTACATGTCTGTATTCCCAGTTTACTTCTGCTTGTCCACTTGTTCTGTGTTGCCAGGATTGAAATACTAAGCAATCACAACCGCACCTTAAAAAGAAACCTAACGCTGGTACAAGGCCTTCCACAAGAAGCCCCAAAAGAGTCAAGTCAAAAATCATCAAAAGGAGAATCATGAATTTAAAAAACAATGAATGTATTCTCATGTGTGACTAAAACATTTATGTGACATATTTTATAACCATACTCAGTATTCTTTTCAGACAGCCTAAACACTCCTAGGCTGCAATGCACCACGTCTGTGTACCATATCCTGAAGCTCATGAAATAGAAGTTTGAATCCTGCACTTCTTATCTGATTATTAAAATAACATAAATGTTTTTATTTAAAATTGATTTTACAGTTTTTTTTCATCTGCAGTTAATTCATGCGCTTACCTTTGTACTGACTATTATATATTTTTATATTCATTTACATTCAAATGCCTCACTCATGTTGCATCCCCTTTACAAGATAAACCTCCTTCACACTATTTATTCAGCTGCCAGTCAAATTGTATATCATCTCAACTATTTATAATATGGCCAGGTAAACAGCAAGGACTTAGGGAGTCATTATGAACACGGCAGAAACAACCGCCGTGTTCATGCTGGCAGTCAAAACACTGACCACCAGCGACCCCGGAACCCTGCCGGCCAGATAATGAACCTTTCTGAGAGCCGGGGGCCGGAAACCTTGTTTCTGCCCCCGGCTCACAGAAAGGCTCGGCCGGGACATTGACGGCGGCTCCACATGGAGCCGCCGTCAATGCCTCTGTGCGGCAGGTGCAGTTGCACCCGTCACGCAGATCACTGCCCGACAATCGGGCAGTGAGCTGCACGACGGGGCTCTGCACTGGGGCCCCTGCACTGCTCATGGCACCAGGAAAAGGCTGGCGGAAAATGAAACATTATCCGCAGGGTAGTGCAGCTTCCCTGGCGGATGGTGTTTCAACCCGCCGCCAGGCTGCCTGACGGCGGAAGCCTGGCGGTTGGTGACGGCTGCTGTTGGCGGCCATCACCATGTACATAATGTGGCGGTTCGGCCCCCCTTCTTCAAAATGAGGGGCTTAGTTCTATTTGGCCAATGGCTTGTAAAAAAGCAAAAACCCTTCCTTTTTCTTAAGACATCAATAAAGAAACTGTCCAGACTTGAGCTAATGCTACTGCACACCTTTGGCAGGTACCAGCAGTCTGCCAGAAAATAGGCAAGAAATCAGTGCAATGAAGAATTTTCTTGGTGGATCTTGCACTTTAATCTGAATGATCCTTGGGATTTTTATTACCAAGTTAATTCTCTTTAATGACTTTTTGTTCCAGTGTCAGTATGGTTTCAGTTGTTAAATTCTTTGGATATTTATTTTAAATTATTGTTAGACTAAGCTCGCTGTCTTGTTAGCCAGCAAGTAATATCGCTGACCTCAAGAATTCTAATAGGCAACCTCCAGTCAATTAAAAAAGATCCACGATTATATTTTTTATAAACTCACTTCACATGTAAGGTATTCCCTTTTTCTAAGGAGAAAGAATATGTCCAATTGAAAGGGTCAAAAAACTTCTAAATTGCTCTAAAAATACTTTTCTTTGGTGTGGCAGCTAAGGTGAAGTTTCTCAAAGACACTGATCAAAAGGGAAAGATTGCAATGTGGGAAAATTATTTTATCGCTTTAACGGCTACCAGTATTTGGAATACCAAAGATAAAACGGAGTGGGTTTACACTTTACAACTTGTTTATTAAACCCTTTTGTCAGAATATTACTGTTTCCTTTGGCACATTGTCATATTGTTAGTCAGACAGCAGTATGTATATATATATTTGTCACGAATATTATGCCTTCTAAATTGCTTAAAAAAACAGACATAGCTTTTTAGTATTTCCGGTTTTCTGGATCATTACACAACGAGGAAAATGCAAGGTATTGCTGCATTACAACGTCTCAGGAATAAGACTCTTTCAAACAATTGGCAAAATGACGAGTACTAATTTTAAGGATGTTCTGTACACCTTATGCTCTCATAATAGCTCAAACAAAAGGCTAAGAAAGACTCAATTTGATTGAATTATTAAGTCAAATACGTAAATAAAGACTGGCATGTTGACACTCAACTACTAATGCTCTGACCAGCTCCCTTTTTTCATATCTATGGTTAGTACTACTGTAACGACTTAACAATCCTGAAGCAAAATATGCAGTTGACGAATTCTATATAATCACTAATACTGCAAATACCTCTCATAATTAAAAAGCAACATTCTCATATTTATGGTATTTAATTATATATATATGTTTGTTTGTTTATGTGCATGCTCAGTTGTCTATTTGCACATTAAAATACCCAAGGTTTTCCTTTGTAGAAATATTGGCTGATGGGTATAAAGACACTATGGGGCATATTTGCAAGAAAGTGGAGTATTATAAATGAGGCGCCACTTTTGCTGCACCGCATTGTGTGTGTGGCATTTACAATACGGCACACCATGGCACATGGTAGGCCAATAGCGTCAAAAATGTTGATGTTATTGTGGGGCTTTGGTGGGTAACCACCAAAAATGATGGCGCTAATCCACAAAAGTCAAGGGAGGCCCATTGAATACAATGGGAATGTCACTTTAACACCTGCCTAAGGCAAGCGTTATAAATGATGCTAAAAATTGTGCAGTGAAATCTTGTAGATTTCACTGCACCTTTTTTCTTGGCCTACTAATGAGGAAACGCCCCTTTGCATACATTAGGCCTGGCGGAGGCATAAGGTGGTGCAAGGAATTACAAAGTGGTGCAATGCTTGTAATGCGCCACTTTGTAAATATGACACTATAAAAATGCATCCCTAATGCCACAAGAGCGTAAAAAAGCCTAATGTGGCACAAGGAGACACAAGGGGCTTGTAAATATGCCCCTATCTTTACCAAGCACTCAGCTCAGGCAGATTGTGAAGTGTTCAACACGCTAACCCAGCCATACGTTTGATCTGGTTTTCACCTGGTGTGTTCCAATAGTTCTTAGTTGGATGACACGTATTTCTTTAGCATTAATTATCCTCCTCATCATACTCATGTGGGCCACTACTATTTTGACTTCTCAAAAATAGGCCTTCATAAATCTTGGAGCCTTTTCTTTCACTTTCATCCATCTCACTACCCAGAACTTGGGTGCTGATTCTGCTTTTCATCCTTCTGTTTCTTAAATGTCTGATATCATTAATACCACTCCTGCTTTGAACACAGGAAGCTGTCCTTTTCTTTCAAACTCTGCTGAATCCTTGAAAATGGATGTTAAATCCAGAGAGAACCAATGGCAATTGTTTTTAATAACAATACAAAAGATGTTCAAGGGTATCATAAACACGATTTGCCACATGTCAAACATCAGCCAAATCTGTAAAACAGAGAATAACGGTACAGGCACCAGAGAGGATCCCAGCAGTACACTGACAACGCCATCAACAACATTTCCACACATGCAGAATGATGCAAACATCAGAATGTTGCTCAAGGATGGGGAGTAGGTAAGTGTCAGAAAGCATACAGGGGGAGACAAAGAAAGATATTTCAGCACCATCCTAATTCTTCACACTGGGCGAGACAACATAATGTCCACAAAGGGCATTAGACTTGGTATAAGTTAGGATAACAACTGTGGTTTTCTCAATGAAATGTTTAAATGTTTCAATAAGAATGCACACTCGTTTAAGGAAAATAAATTGTTGTTAAACAGTGTGCATAGTATCTTATAATAAGTATTGAAGAGAGTGACAACCACATGCATGATGCATACAGAATGTAAAAGCTACAGCAAACAAGTGGAAGAGTATAACTTATTATATTAAAAGTTTTTGACCCTGGCTGCAAGATTCTAAAGCATAGCAGGGGAATATACAGTAAGTGGAATTTGAAGTGTGTATACGTGAAAGCTCGTAAACGGCCACTTCCCTCAGTCCACTCCATGGGGGTTATGCAGAGGATCTTACATTTCATTAAAAATTATCTTCTAGTAATTAAACGCATAAATAGTGCACTTAAGCTAGGCTCTCCATGCCAGTTCAACCTACCATTCATCATGGTGGGCAAGGTTAGTTACTTCATGTCACAGGAGACAGATTTGTTCCACAGTCCAGAGATCCTGTAGGCTACCTCTATCTATGAAAAGACTTGCTCCAGGACAAGTGTATCATGTAAGCACACAGGAAACGTAGGGAGGGGTGGAAGTCGCCACTGCAGACATTGCATTCCACAGTGGCCTTTTATGGTATGAAACTGGGGCAGTTCCTGTGTATATAGAGCAGGTAATACCTGGGTTGATAGTACCGCCAACACATAGAATGATGAAAAAGGCTAGCCTTGCATAATTTAAGTGTGGAACAATGTCAGTTTTGTAAGATCTTCAATAAAAGAATTTGAGGTTGATTTCCCTGATGTATATCTTGTGATGAGTCATTTTCTGATAATCGCATTGAAGTACTGCCAGAGACTGATTTATTAGTTTAAGAGGTAGAGATTCCCACCTTAAAAACTAAGGGCCTGGTTTAGATCTTGGCAGTAACATTCCTGCTGTTGACTTTTCGATTGGAAACCCATCCACCTCCGCAATGGTCTGCCATCGTTGTTTAGATATTAGCAGTCCCATTAACGAAATCCAGCATTCGAACTGCAGTCTCCACCAAGAAATATTGCCCACGTTGATGGTGTAATAGGAAAAAGTGGCTGACTCCATGCAGATTTGGATGTGCCTTACCACCAAGAAAAAAGTGGCAGTTCAACATCTATGTTTGAGTTGGAGGATGGGAGAGAGGGGGTGAAAACTCAACTTTTTGCCACATTCCATCACCATTTTGACTCTTCTGAACTGCATTCCACCTGCCATCACTGCTGCCACGACATACAGAGAAAACATGACCCCCCCGATTAGCGGACACAAAGGTAGGGATGCTGCATTGCCAGGGTATGTCGGGTTGGCACTGCATGGGAAGTTGGGCTAATGCAGTCAAATACATGTTACAGTAATTTTGTTTAATCACTGTGAAATGCATATGTTGAAGACATGAGTGGAGACAGACTGGTACACACACAAATCACACACATACACAGCTGTCATTTTGTTGCCAGTATCCATTGACAAAAGAATGCTGGCACCACAATGATGGTACATTCACACCTGTCAACTGTGTCAATGTGTGCGCGTTGCCAAGCAACCTGTACCCTCATGTTGTGCACTGAGATGTGTGTGTTAGGATGAGTCTGTGCAAAGCAATTGGCTAGTTCAGGTGAAGGGAGCGGTAGTGGGTGATGTGGTCGTGTCTGTATGTGTGTCATGTGCATGTGATACCAATTTTGTGTTGCTGTGTGATATATTCAGGTCAGTATGGTTGTCGTGTGGTGGATGTCGTTGTGATGTGTGTAGGTACAGTGTCAATGGTGTGTGTATGTTGTAACATAGATGCATACAAACGTGTGTTTTTGGCATGTCCGGCTTGTGTTGTGTTAGAATGGCAATGTGTAATTGTGTGTATGTGGTGTGTTGTGTAGTGTGTAGTGCTGGGTGCACATTTGGCTAACAGACAGTGTGTGTCACTTATCTCTCTTCCATAGCCCCTGCCATTGTACAAAATCCATTGGGTAGCCCTACCATTTCCCTCCACCAGCAATCAGTCGCCAATCAGTCCGCTTGCAGAACTCTAACATCTAAATACAGCAGGCAGAACACAGTTGGCTTGACGGTCTTTTCAGGTCTGCAGTCGATGTGGCTTGGCGGTGCAACTGCAATAGTCTCAATCAGGCCGATTATCTGGTTAGGCTAGAATCTAGTTTTTAAACAACCTCTGCTCAACCCATGGTAGCTAAGGCACAGGGGATGCAAATTCTTGAGAAAATGAGGAACAAGCTGAAGCTGTATCAACAATTTCAAAATTACAAAACAACTTATTTTACATTTAATTTAGAATAATAGAGCATTTGAAAGGCAAACAGACACCAACATTATTAAACA
This sequence comes from Pleurodeles waltl, assembly GCF_031143425.1. NCBI lineage: Eukaryota > Metazoa > Chordata > Amphibia > Caudata > Salamandridae > Pleurodeles > Pleurodeles waltl. The sequence continues at coordinate 562,167,485 of NC_090439.1, forward strand.
CAGAAAAGCAGAACAGTTGGTATGATAATTTAAGGTTTTAAGGAAAATAGGGCTAGATGTAGGAAACAGTTTTGCGTTTAAAAAATAGCCCAATTCCCAAAATCTGGCTGTTTGCAAATGCATTTTCTTATGTACAATGTCCAAATTTAGATTTGGTAACCTGTTATCAAATCACAAAATTGGTTTATGAATTAGTATTTGGAAGGGGTGTGTTTGGGCCATCCCCTCTGAATACCAGTTTGCTTTGGTATTGAACTGCGGTTGCAAAACATTTGCACTTTACTGCCAACTAAAAGTTGGTGGTAACCCATTTGCAAATGGGACCCGTTCCCCTCTGAGAATCGTTGGGAAAATATTTTTTTAGAGCATGCAGTGGTCACATGGGTCACTGACTACTCTTAAAAAAATTTAACTTTTCCAAAGCATCCTGTTTCTCCTAAAGGAAAAAGGAGTGCATAAAAAAAAAAAGATTGCTTTATTTAGAAGCAATCACCAACTTGGTGGTCTGCTGATCCCAGCACGTCACCATCCCTGTAATGGCAGTGAATCCTAGGGGGTCACAAATAACAACCTACCTCACTCATATTCCGAGGAAGGCCTGTTTGTGACCCAATAAGTATCTCTAATGGGCCAGCTATCACTTTTGTACATTGGTAATAGTGATAACCAAACAGCAATTTATAAAAAATATTCTACTTGGCAATGGCTATTACCAATCTTTGTATATCTAGCCCAAAGTGCATCAAAGTGAAGCACCTTTGAAAAGTAGTAGTTTACTGTTGACCAGGACCTGTGTGCAATTTCTGGGCAATTGCTATGTATCATAGGTAATATACACAATCTTGGTCATCCCAGTCAAAGTTTTCACCTTTTGATTTCAGTCACATTTGTGGAGTTCAAAGTTATCCAGTGGGTTAAGGCTCTAGACTGAAGCTGGTGAGAGCCTATCAAAGTAGGATACATTGTTGCTTAGCTTCTGCTGACCACCGTGTTGCCATACCCTGAACCAATATTTTACCTTTGGACTTAGTCACATTTTTGGTTCTCAGAATTATTCAGGAGGGGAAGGCTGGAAGCTGTAGCAAGGCAGTGCTCCAACCTGCTACTTAACTTTACTGCAAAGTCCCCCTGAAAATCTCCAAATGAGACAAACCTGTTTTTTAGCTCACTGAGTAGAACTTCCTGCATAAGACTCAGAATCTTGTCAGATGCTCCAGTAGTGAAAAACGTGTCTAAGTATTTTCTCCAACTTCTGAAGACTCCTTCTGGTCACTTTTGTAGCCTCCAGATTCACTTGACAGACTTCTATGCACTATATTTCTCCTCTGCTGGAACTCCTTTAGGTTGAGCACCACCTGTCAAGACCCTGTGTCACAATCTGGACACACCTGTGTGGTTTCCATTTGTAGAAGTTGTCACTTCAAAACACTAAAAAAACTCTACACCCCTCACATTTCAAGACTCAGTGCTAACCCTCCAGTACCTACAGCTATACCACATTGGCCATGTTGTGCCCTTTCCTCCTGCAGCTTCCTCACCCAGCATTAAAGCCCTAAAGGTTCTTGTATCAAGGGTCTGTGATATCGGCTGAATGTCAGTGAGGTCAAAGGGTCTACAGTACTTGCTGAATGACCACAAGACTTAGACACTCTGCCTCCACATCTATACCAGAGTTTCAGGTTAGTGTTCTAACAGAAGACAAACAAGTGGTCAGCCATCTGTTCCTTGGAGAGCAGTTTCAGTCTTGGGTGCTAGCACGAGTCAGCAGAAATTCTGTCATTTACCTTCATCAGCATATTCTTTCTTCATATGATATCTTCCTAGGTTCTGGAATGTTCTGAGGTGGTGAGGTACCGGTCTTACCTTGTGGCTAGATAAATGCAGTAGTCAACGTTTGAAGAATTTCTTCTTACCAGTGCTATACAATTTCTCATTCTAGACCCATCCCCATGTTACAACCCTTCATCCTTGCTTTGTTTGAAAATTGCTAAAGGTTAACACTTGTGTCATCAGAAGGAGGTCTAGCTGTCCATACATCACACCATTATTTAGATGAGATTTTATCCCTCTGTCAAGGCCAAGAACTGGTTTTCACCTTGCTGTGCCTGGAAACAGAAAATCTAAAAGGGCTCTGTGAATTAATGGGAACAGATTCTGTCAGCTCAATATAGAACCTGGTATTTCTAAATTAAAGGATCTTTCTGAATGCTGTACTTTGTTCTGCCAAACTGTTCCTGTCCCCTTCTCAGATGGCTAATGCCTTTTAAGTAGCCAGGTGATGAAAACACTCCTGCCTTTCGGGCCAGAGGCCAGGTCATTGTCTTCTGAGAAGAGGATAATTAACACAAGCAAATATGTGGCTTGCATTTGGAGGTGTGGCAAAACTAGTTCTAAGACAGTTGTGACTCAGGTGACTCAAAGTATATTTTTATACTGTTACTTTTTAACTAATGTTATAGAAATAAACTAGTTTCACTATGAAATATATTTTTTAAAACTGAGTGGAAAATAAATGTGAACAATGTGGCCTATGGTTTCCCAAGCTAAGATGAAATTAAACATTTCTGTTATGTCTAGGCCTGTTTGTGAAGAATCGAGCTTAACTTACACAGTAAATACAGCTTTTGAATATTTTGTCACTCTGACAGCACAGTACTTTCAATACCAAATGTTCCAATTTTATGTATTGAGCAACTAGGGTAGCTTACTAAAATTAAAAAATAGGCTTTGCTTTGTTACAAAACTATTTTCCTTTCCATGTGTCCCGACTGTGTTTTTACCTGCAGGCCAGTCAGAACACAGTCTTGTTCCTGGCAGCAATATATTTTGTCATAGTAATTAGAGAATGTGAAAACACCTTACATGTACTTAATGCCAAGCCATTCCAGTTTGGACCCAGCCATATGCATATTAGTCTTGACCCTGTTCCCCATGGGAACAGTCCAGCTCGAACTGCCAGGCAAGGTGCTCCCTGGATCAGAAACAAGCATTCTGAGATCACCCTTCATCAACCAGGCTCTTGTCTGGCTATTACATATTTAACAACCAAAATTCTGACCCCTATTTATAGGTTGAGATCTGCCCATTTCACAAAACAGTTCCTTGTCAAAGAAATCAAAGCATACAAGCTGACGTCAATGATTTTCTCAAATCTTCTGTATATACAATATCCCAAGACACTCATTGCATGTTTTAACCCTGCACACAGACACACATCTTAATTCCAATCAATTTTCTCATAAATATATCATTGGCATTGCCAAAGGCAAGCCCATCTGTGCCTGGACAATGGTCTTCCACCTACTCACCGCTACCCTGCCGCACTCATATCAAATCCAGTTGTCAGTTGGTTCACTGCTGCCAGAACCACACCACACAACATAGAGGGGGTGTTCACATGTGCTTACTGCACGTTCTCATGCACTCTTCCATAACCTACACCCAGCACTCAGCACCAACAGCACCCAACACCGACTTGCCTACACTCATACAAACTAGCCACCTTCTCACACTCACACAGACTAACAATCATCCACGCAAGATGCCATACTCACATGCATGCGCCTCAACACCGACTTGGGCACCAAACACACCACAGTTATAGGACCTACGGCACAACCATGTTTGGGACCTGATCTTCCTCACAGAAACATGGCTAAAACTACCCTCTGCACTACAGCCATTCCACCAGCTACAAGATCACCTGGCAAGACCATAAGCATGAACTTAGAAGCAGATTTGCCATCAGATTCAAAGACCACCAGCTGCATTGAAGCAAACTTCTCCCTGGCTGAAACTCTCATATACATGCCATCAGACTAGGAGGACCCTGCACCAATTTCACCTGCAACATCATGTTCTTCGTTGCACCACTCATCATCAACACTAGCACTTTCATCCTCCTCAAACACCTTAACTTTCTCCTAGAAAACTGTCCCGACCCAAACTCGGCAGCCCATTTAAAAAGTCTTATAAAACTCTGCTTCATCAGCCACATTACCAAACCCACCCACAATGCCAGACATATGTTAGACCATATTTTCTCCTCAATCAGCAACATCACAGTCAGCAATCAAGCAACTATAACTTTTGCAGTCCACAGTTATGTCGGTTTTAGCATTCCCATGTGGCACCATCACAGACGTACCCCCTCCGGACCTACCTTCCACAGCTGGAAATCCATCACAGAAGAGGGTGTTCTACTTTTTATGCACACTGACGTAGCACACCAGCAAATTTTTGAAAGCCATCTAGAACCTCAACTGCTGGATCGCTGCTTGTGATTTCACCCTGGCTCCCCTTAAATGCCGACAAATAGCAAGAGCCTGACCACAGGTCAGCTGGCAAACAAAGGAAGTCAGGCTGATGAAACACGATGCAAACAACTGGAGAGCACATGGAAAGACAACGTTGATAAAGATATCTTCAAATCCACCATAAAATCCAATCATATATAGCAAATGACCGTGAACTAGACCCCATCTCCATCATAACTGAACTTCTTAGCAAGACCAAATAATTAACCCTTAACCTAACCCATTATCATAACTGCTGGTACCATGAACATCATCCACTTGGATGTCCAAACTGAAACATTTCCCCCACCACTTCTTCAACAAAGAGCTCCTACCAATCAGTGAAAAAATTATTGCCATGCTCAATGCCTCCATTGCCCCAGCCTCATTAGCAGCCACCTGGAAATATGCTACTGTCACATCCCTGATCAAGAAACAGTCTGTTGACTCAGCCACACTCTCCAACTTGAAACCCCTCCCTACCATATCTGGCTATGTTATAAATAAATCTAATCAACGATGCCTCACTGACCACATCAGCAACTTCCCTAAGTGCCCATTATCCTAAATAAATATATAGCAGACAGACTTGTCATTAAAATATTGCAGTCATTTAATCTTCTGAAACATTCATTTTAGAATGTTGGCTTAAACAGTATTCTCCGAAAAGTTTGTGCATTGGATTTTCTGAACGCATTGTTGTCTTAGCAACATAAAGTATGCATGCCAGCACTGAAACAAGCCACAGAAAGCATAGGTCCATTTATTCAATTGTTTATTATCTTGTTTCTAAGTTAAAGCATCTGCTGCTCAAACCTGACACAGGACCGAAATGGCACCCATGTGCTGGTAAGTGGTGGAGGATGCATCATGTTATTATCACCACAAAACGTCTAGGACTTTAGGGATATCTTGAGCAAGGCTACTTATGACATAACTGTGAGAAGATCTAACTCAGACACCTAGTTAAGGGCACAGTGCAATTCTGAAAACTCGACTTGTCAGAAGTATCTGCATATTTGCATTTTCATAAGCCAGTAAATAGTCTATTAATATACAGTGAGCAGTACTTCCACACTCCTTAGTTCCGATTCCAGCGTCTCAGCTCAAGATTTGCATCACTTTAAGTCATACAAAAATAACGCGAGGGACACTGTATTTAACCCTTGATGTTCTGTGTAGGTTTTGTAATAATATTAAGAGCAAATTCAAGTGAAAGAGGCTCACTGTCGTAAAGTTTAATAGCAGTGTGTTTAAAATTAGGACATGAACTTTAGTTAAGTTCATTTTGTGTTTGATCCGTCTCTGTGGATTACTAGGAATGGAGCACAGAATTTGTTTTTCCTTCCTTTGGTCTTGCAATAGTTGCAGAAGTCAGAATTCAACACCTATTTACTGTATTTATGTTTCTCCTGTGATTCGTTCATGGAATGTTATTGCTCTGCGAAAAAAAAAAAAAAAGAAAATCATTTGGCCTCAATCCTGGGCAACGCAATCAGTGAGTTGAGAACAAAGCTGATTAAACGTTGATAGGAACGAACGGCTCCCCACACCCCCACTACCACGTAAAGGACATTGGAAATGAAAAAAGACAGTTTAAATCTGGAAAAGGGCAATGAAAAATTAGTGGACGGAGTCCAAAAAAAGCTGATTCACAGCATAACCTCTTCACATTTGAATCCAAATTAAAATCTAATTTAGATGGAGCCTAAATTAAAAAAGCTGACTTAATTCCTTCAATTTGCAGAACTATTCCATTCCATTAGGCAACTAATTCCTACCTGTCATCTGTGGAATGAAAGTGGTCCCTCCCAGGAGGAACCTTCATACTTGAAGTAATTAGGTATGGGGAACGTGCGAAGATGCGCAGGAGCGTGAGCAGATAGTTGGCTGCATCTAATTCCCAGAGTGTATCCGCTCTCGGGCATGCTCATTTGAAGCGTCAGATTCAGTGTTTCTATGCTGGTTGACGGAAACATGAAATCATATATTTCATAATTCAATTACACAACAATGCTAATTTCATTAGACAATTATAAAAGGCCATCCACGTGTTGTCAAGAATGTAACACTCCCACTTGTTGAGCTAATCATCTAACAAGCAGTTAAAGACTAAAGGTAAATAGATTTAATATTTGAATAAGCAAGGCACAGAATCAGTGTGCAATTCTCGGAAACCATCAATATGAGACTGCATGACAGATGGACAACATAACTTCTTTATATAAATACACAAAGGAGCGAATAACGGGACGGTAAAAAGAGAAACATTTAATTGATCTTTACTTGTGGACCACAGAACTGCCAAAGCTTACATTGTATCATGAGCGTCTAAACAGAAAGCAGACAAATGCATAATTGTGAAAGACGTCCATCAGTTAGTTAAATATACCTATGTAAAAAATTTTGATAACAAAAGAACATGTTATTCTGCTACACATTTACAAAACATAGCGCAAGGGGTATAATATATGTAATAAAATACCCCCGCTATTTGTTATAAGGGCATTGCAAGCCAATAGGTGTATCATGGCCATATAGAGGAACAAGGCTGAAGGCTGAGTTCCTTTATAAATCTATGAACTCCCAGGTGACTTGCAATCACCTTCTCTTGTATAGCAAGGGTTGTTTTTTTTCCTTATAATACATAGTCACGCCACCATCTTTCCCACAGTCTATTTAAATCAGTTTTATTAGGATCAAGACCAAGAGGCTTTTGCTTGTTTATGGCAAATGATACATATTCACATTATCATTTGTGTGCTATACAGTTTTATCAGTAAAATTGTATGTCTGTGCAAATGTACTGGCCAATGTGCCATGGAAAATGTGCTGTCTGTAAATCACAGTGCACTACAGCATGGTGCTTTGGTAATATATTTGTAACAGTGTGTTCCAAAATGTACCTCCAGCTACATGCTCCGGCTACCCACTTACCACTCTCCTGCTGAGTGCATTTTCTACACTTTGTGTGAATCTAAGATTTTTAACAACCAATTTGACTTCAGTGATGTAAAATTGATGTCAGCACTCCAACGCTGAAAATTGTTCAAGTACCACTGGTACTAAGATGCTGAGCTATGAGTCTAAGTACTATTTTAAAACCAACCTCTGCAAGTTATAACAAAAATCCAGATGAGCTTTCCAGTATTTTTGTTGCTCCTTTTTTATACTTCACAAAGCTATTTCAACAGAGAATGTGCACATTGTACATAAACATACACAGTCATACACAATAACCCTACATATGTATTATTTTCATCCATAATAAGAGAAATGTGTGTTCAGCCTACCAGCCAGAACTGACAACTTTGGATCTGGGGAACCAAGTGTGAGTCCTGGTGTTGACTCTGGGCAAATCACTTAGGGCCTCATTACAAGTTTGGCAGTCTGACGGTAAGACCGCTGGTGGTGGTGGCCACCAAAGACCATCATGTTGGCTGTCATATGACTGCTATATTACGAGTTACACGGTGAAGACCTCCAAAATCCAGCCAAAATTCTGAAACCGCCAGGACACTGGAGGGTAGGAAAGAGACAGTCACACCACCATCCCGCCAAAATATCTCTAAATCTATTATGACCCACAAATCACAATAGTGGTCCTTCCATTACAGAAGACCAATGGTGATGCGAACCGCTGTGGTTGGCGGGCACCACAGTAATACACTACACCACATTGGATACTTTAAAAACCCTGACGCACATCCACACACCCGACACACCTACACACTACACTATAAAACACACCCCTTCACACACTACAATCCTTTGCAGCCAGAACGTCACACACAGCAAGAAAGAGGCCGCACACAGAAATCAGAAACCATATATTACACACCCCTACACACCACATAGCACACATCACACACCTACACAGCACACACAACACAAAAATTAGTCCCCCACACATTAGACACCAACCGTCACCCGCTCACTTCACAGCACCCACACTAAATTACCCTTTCTTTAACCTTTACGTATCGTCCACTACTACCATGTCCCCACAAAAACATCCCTGTTTCACAGATGATGAATTAGGGGTCATGGTGGGCAAAATCATCACAGTAGAGCCACACCTATTTGGAGCACAGGTTCAGCAAACATTAATCACCAGGAAAATGGAGATGTCGCAAAGAATAGTCAACAGGGTGAATGAATTCTGTAGGCAGCTATCCATGCACAAAAGAGGACATCAGAAACAGGTGGAATGACCTCAGAGGGAAGGCATGTTCCATGGCCACCAGGCACCAGCTGGTGGTTCACAAGACAGACAGTGGACCCCCACCTCTTCCGTCTACTTTTACATCATGGGAGGAGAAGGTCTTGGACATCCTGCATCATGAGGGACTGATAGGGGTACATGGGGGAGTGGAGTCAGGTAAGTCACTATACCAATGATGTCACCATAATATTCTGTCTTGCATGCTCACAGATCACCTCAGGGCATCTTAACAGGCAAACCTCTCACCACTCCCGTGTCAAACTGTCCAAATACCCCTCTTTTGCATTCTACATGTCTAATAAACTCACCTGGGGCCACAGTGTCTGTGTGTGGCATTTGTAGTACCAGAACTGACAGCACTGCAACACCCAGCAGGCACTGCTCCACCTGTTAAAAAACAGAACATTGCACTACAATTTAACTTCCCTTACTTGTTAAACTAACAATCAGTTCAACCCACCTGAATGCTCCACAATTGTACAGTCCATGGCAATAACAGCAATGCAATTGCCATCTGCTAGTACAGTACCGTCCAAAACACAGCTACAGCTGTGTACTCTGGTAAACTGCCCTTTAAACCTCCATACAACCATTGGAATTAAGTCACCTGGGAAGCAAACACTAATGTGAAGTTGGATGTACTTGCAGTAAACTCATACAGAGGCCCAGGTATGATGGTCACTCCTAATCTGATGGCCAGCTCTGTTTCCATAGTACATTGTGCAGCAGTTAGTTGACACAATGATGCTAAACTCCTCACTTGTGGGTAACATGAAAACTGTAAAGCCACATAGCAGACAAGACATAAGTATATGAACAGACATCTAACCACCAAGATTCAGAAGCATCCTGTAGCAAGGTATATGATATAGGAAATCTCTGTATCCCAAATAACTGTGCCCCTGATTTGGAAGCTGGTGTCACTGTCATGTCAGGGGATCAAGTTAAGGATTTATTTGTATGGCACATAGCATATCTACCTATCAAGGTTTGATACCACTTGTTGCATTACTATCAGTAGCTGTGTGTTCCACTTCCCCTACAGGTAACCTAGCCATTGTGACTATGGAAAGGACACCAGAGACAGCCACTTCCCCTCTGGATGAAGCCCTAAGTGAGGAAAAAAGCCCTGGATCTGTGAACATTGAGGATGATTTTGGCCAATCTGGGACACCTGGTTGGCCAACAACAGTCAGCCTCACCCAGCCTACATTGACTCCTCCCAGCCCTGTTGCCTCTATATCTCAGCCAATCATTCACACCCAATCCTGTGTTCCAAGGACAGTTTCAACCATCATATGCCCCCCAGTACAGGTATCTGAGTCACAACTACAAATCCCAGACAATGATGGACCTGGCACCAGTGGGGAGTGGGCAAACTGTACCAAGGGCAAAGCATGTGGGGGTAGGGTGCGTGGGAGGGAAGGTGTGGGCCGGGGGATGGAGGCTCCTAGAGATACAACTGGCCAGGACACCATCTACCAAGTCTTGGAAGCTTACCAACAATCCCAAGGTATGATGGGCCAGGTACTTGCCTTAATGAGGGAGATAAAGCTGCTGCAGAGGGACAACCACCAGGAACTCATGCAACAGTGGGAGGCCCAAAATGCCCAGCTGGCTATCATTGCAGGGCTGCTGATACACATGAATACCACTCTGTGTAGGTTATGTCCACAACAGCTTGGCCCTTCCACTTGCAATGAAACATCTGCCCCTTCTACTTCTGTGGCAGCCAGAGGAATGGAGGCCCTGCCAGGGCAAGGACATGCCTCAGACACTCCTGTAGCTGAAGAACCCCACCACAAACGTGGACGTCCACCTAAACATCCAGGAGGAACAGATGCCAAGATTCCAAACACAGCCAGGAAGTGAACCTCTACTGATTCGTTCCCTTGTGTGTCACTGATACACCCTGTTGACTGTCCTACAACCAACCTCCATTTTCCAATGGTACAAGAACACGGGACTTGAAACTCCAAATGTTGAAGCAGTGACCCTGATGATTACATCCACCATGACTGAAGACTTCACTGTTTATATTCATTTGATTTGATCCAATTCACAATATATGAATGTGAACTCCTTAATAAACACTACTAAAACTCAGGTCATGTGGGAGAGTCATTTTTCAGCAGTATGTAGCTGCTAACTGTAATACATCTTATAAGTTAGTAAAATGAGTAAAGTCCCATCTCACATGTACTGTGTACTCAGGATACAATTTGCATTTGATGATACTGATAGAGAAACATATATACACATTCATTGTACATTCCTACACATAGGTTTGGAAAATGCCAATGATCGTACAGTGAAATACTGTTGCTCACTTTAGTAACTCAGCGTAGGTGTGATTAACTAGCACCCCACAGACCAATGAAGTTAGGGACATGTCAGTCTTTCCCTATCCGAATAGGCAAACAGATTGTTTCAATGTATCATCAGCTAATGCCTTTTCACATACCCATTCCGTTGCTCCCAAATGACCATACCCCATAATACAGGTCAGTACAAATGCCACAGTCATGGAACCTTCCACTTACCATGGTCAGGTGTCAGTAGGCATGCTACTCATCTACGTCAATCTTGATACACATGCACAGTGGCCTGAAATTAAAAAACACACTGACAGCTGCATATAAATAAAGTATCACCAATATCAAGCCATTAGGAAGGTTTACGTTATGGGTTCGACAGTATGGCATGTGTCAGAGACACAAGACCACAGTCATGGCACCATTTGGCCCACCTGCCGTGGCCAACAGGTCTATAATGTGGAATAGGGCACTAAAATCCCACTGTCCTGACAGTCTGGGCATGGACCTCACAAACCACAAATATCATGCCTGACAGTACCTGGTTTAATCCATGTTCACTTCACATGTCAGCCTGCTGATCACACCTGCTTGTGACACAGTCAGATACTGCCAAATGAGGATGACCTTGTTAAGTGATTCCATGGATACAAAAACATAATCCCACCATAAACTGGGTCACACAAAGTGTTACCTTACAATCTCTGTTCTGTAAAGGCCACTGTTGGGTGGAGGCCCTACCAGATAAAGGTATTACCTTAAGTTTAGGTAATACAGAAAAAGGAGAACATGAGTTACCTTTGGAATACCAAGATTTTGCATATGTATTTGATAAAGGTAAGACCACTACATTGTCACCACATCGTCCCTTTAATTGTCGGATAGATTTACAGCCAGGTTCACAAATTCCTTGTAGTAGAATTTATGCTCTAGTAGAAAGGGAAATTTGCCTTTGCACCAATACTTAGGTGAGATGCTGGCCATAGAGTTTATGAGACCCTCTGGGTCGCCAGCTTCATTGCCACTATGGTTTGTTCCTGAGAAAGGAGGGGAACTTAGGCATTGTATTGATTAGAAAGCCCTAAACAAGATTACAATCAAAAACAGATATCTGTTACCTTTTATTTCAACCCTTATAGACCAGGTAAAAAATGCACGGATATACACAAAATTGATTTGCGATGGGCATACCATCTTGTTAGAGTCCGGAAAGGTAACAAGTGAAAAACAGCTTTCTGGACCAAATTTGGTTTGTATGAGTACCTTGTCATGTCTTTCGGACTCTGCAATACCCATGCTATCTTCCAATATCGCATCAACAAGGCACAACGTGATTTTATCAGTGTGCGGTTGTCTATATTGATGACATTTTGATCTATTCCAACTCCTATGAAGGACATTTGGCCCATGTCAAGGGCATTTTACAAGCCTTGCGACAAAATCATCTCTCTGCAAAACTAGAAAAGTGTAGTTTTCATGCTCAAGAAGTAGAATTCCTCAGGTATATCTTAACTCCAAATGAGGTACAAATGGACCCTAGGAAGGTTGAAGTCATTGCTCAGTGGAAGGCTCCACAAAGTTTCAAGGAGGTAAAAAGCTTCCTAGGGTTTACCAACTTCTATAGACATCAATTTACTTCATAAAGGAATAAAGTTTCAGTGGGGAGAAGAGGCAGATAAGGCTTTTCATCAATTGAAAGACAAGTTTAGTACCATCCCCATTTTACGACACCCGAATCCTACGCAACAATTTGTGGTAGAAGCGAATGCTTCTCAAGTAGCCGTGGGTGGGGTCTTGTCTCAACCTGACCCTGGGGAGCTTCATCCAGTGGCTTACTTCTCCCACAAATTGAACCCAGCTGAAACTAACTACTCAGTAGCAGACCAAGAATTACTATCAATAAAATGGGCCTTTGAAGGATGGAGAAATTATATTTTAGGGGATAACACACCGTCACCATATTAGCAGGTCTCAGGAACTTACAATTCCTTAAGTCCGCACATGCTTTGTCAACACGACAGTTGAGATGGTCCCAATTTTTTAATGACTATGACTTCCTTATCCAGTTCCAACAGATCGTAAGAATGGAAAAGCTGGCACACTTTCTAGACTAGCTCACACCATTAAAGAAAAAGTAATCCTTCCTTTATTATTTCATCAGACAAGATAGTTGAGGCCACTAACCTTGATTCGGACTTCTTGCAAGAATTGCAATGAGAGCAGGAAAGTACAGTAGCCATAGAAACTCTGCAACACCACACTACTGATATTACTAGCTGTGGGGGATTAAAGGATGTAGCAGAAAGCTATACTTACACACAAAAACACTACAAGACAAGGCTTGTGAGTGCTGCCCTGTTAGTAAACTTGCTGGTGATCCAGGGAAGAAAAAAATCTAGTAATTCTTCAATGACACTTTGGTGGCGATCCATATTCAAAGACGCAAAGATCTTTGAAGAAAATTGTGTGACCTGTACCCAAGGGAAGAGTTCTCATCAAGCCCCCACTGGTCTTTTGCAACCCTTACCTACACCACCTGCACTGTGGCACACAGTATCTTTAGACTTCGTAGCAGAATTACCAAATTTTCAAGCTGGGTTCAACACCGTTCTAGTTGTAGTAGATCATTTGTCAAAGATGGCACACTTTAGTCCTCTAAAAGCCTTACCTTCTGCTATGCAATTAGCCAATGTATTCTTACAATTAATAGTTTGTTCACATGGTCTTCCTTCTTCGGTAGTTGTGTCCGACTGAGGAACACAATTTGTGTCCAAATTTTGGAAATGTCTCTGTCAGGAATTGGATATGGATGTCCACCTGTCATCAAGTCATAATCCACAATCAGATGCACAAACCAAAAGAGTTAACCAGCGTATGGAACAAAATGTACGTAGCTATCTTCTAAGCTAAGAAGTGGATTGGGCTTAGTGCTTGTTGGCAGTCGAATTTGCGTATAGCAATGTATTCCATGTATCCACTGAATATTCACCTTTTTACTGCACTTGCGGATATCACCCTCAAATGTTATAATTGAGTGCAATACCTCAGTTAACCATTCCTGCGGTACAAGACTGTTTACAACAATTGAGCGACATTCAAAAACAATTGCCAGACAATCTAAAATTAGCAAAGCAAACATACAAAATATATGCAGACATAAAAAGACGCCAGAATTAAATTCTCCAGATATTCACCAGTTAATCATTATACTGTGCTAGTAATGAGTTACAGTTTGAAGACCTCTGATCTAAACACTGAATTGCGTTCCTCCGATTACTAGAACAGTATAACGATTAACAGATGAATATCTGGAGAATTTAATTCCCTGAGAGTTTGTTCTTATTATTGTTGCCAATTTAAATGTCTATGGGTCAAGTGAGTTAGCATCTTGGGAAATCTCATCAAGGTGAAACAAGCAAGATATCCACTGAATGTCAAGGAACATCTAGGTAGACTTAATTGAGGTGATGAGCGAATAATCTAGGATCACAGTGGGAGTAGTTATTGAAAGTATAAGAGCTTCAACGCTCTGGTTTCATTACAGGTAATCCACATTGTTTCCGAAAATTCATAAAGAGAGGGAGTGCCATCAAAAGGGGGGAAAAGAGACTCCAACAGGTACATCTCGCATGCACAGCATAGTTTAACAGTAGAATCTACATGGGTTATGAGATATTAGTTATTTGACTGATGTTTAATTTATCATAGGAAAGACCGGCTGTTCAAGAACCATCATTAGGTGTCCGGATCCAGGCCTGCAACTCCAGTGTCGCTCTCCTTCTCTCATCCATCCCCTTTCCCTCTGGACATTGTGGTGCTGATGATGTGTATTTAAGTGGGAGGCACACAATGTTTACATGGAATTCGGAGCAAGTAGCTTGGTCAACATTCTGTGTCCGTGGGGGGAACAGGTTTGTGCTTGACAGGTAGATGGATACTACTGCAGTAGAAATTGCCATTGGAACACATTGCTGCCTTTGGTGGTCTTGGGCCAATGGCAATGTTCGTCAGTGGTGACGGTATATTATGTGGCAGACATGATTGCCATCTCATACTTCACCTCTCACTTGACTGCTGACAATGCTGCCAGCAAGAACTCCATGACCTGAGCTGCTGTGTACTGCATCTGAGAGCAATCATGCCACATCCTATAGGTGATAGGGCCCGAGGAGGTGGAGAAGCTGGTGGAGGAGGTCCTAACCCTGTATGAATAGCTGTATTGTGAACCAAAGGATCAGGTAAGTGCACCATGTGCACATATGTTTTATTTGCTCATCTATCCTTTGTTATTACAAGCAATGGTAGATGGGCAAAGTTTGGATATATGTCCCAAAAATGTGGAAGGTTCAAAAGTTGTGGTAATATGTGTGGGTACATGGGCTTGTGCATGTGTGTTTTGCTAGATTTGGCGTCCTGAGACAAAGTGGAGAATGTGTGATGTATGTTCCCTGTTCCACCTTCTGACGGTAATACATGATCACTGAAGGTGGTATACCATACTTTGCTAGGAATATCATGTTTACAGATGTGTCTCTAGTTTGGTCATATGTAAGAAGCTGACACCTTGTGCTGGACATGCCAGTTTCAACCACAAACATGGCCTGACTGCATATAGTCATCTATCATTGGAGGGATGTTGAAGACAGTCTGTGCATGGCTTGTTGAACTAACTTGTTTTTCACCGTGCTTGTTTTGGTATGATGCATGTGGACATGACATTTCTTTCTTGTCTTTGTCATCCATGCACGTCAACGCTTATCAGAAGAAGGGTATTTGGTGTGCCATCTCCAAGAAAGTGCTGACACTGTGGGTCCACAGCTGGCGGAGCACCCACTGTAGGAAGAGGTGAAAGGACCTGAGATGCTGGGCCCGGAAGACCACAGAGGCCGAGCTGGGGATGTCCCCTCAAGGAGATCTTGCCCCCCCCCTAATGACCCGCATATTGGCGGTGGCCTACCCTGAGTTCGATGGGCATTTAAGGGAAGCACAGCAGCCACAGGGGGGTAAGTACAGACCTAACACAATTTCAATCCTTTACCAGTTTAGTGTCTCATGTGAAAGATACTTAGCTCTGACAATGTGGTAAGTGCAAAGTGTCACTGATCTCTCATCTGAGATGACAATGTACATGTTGGAAACAATGGAGGTTTTGAAACAGGTATATTGGATCCCATATATTGGTGTCAGGGCTATGACCATGTTCATGTTCTGGATGTGGGAAATGGCTACACAGCATTGTCCTAGGCATACTGTTGTACGCATAATACATAGGCAAAGGTATCTTTTTTACTGTTACAATCTGAACAGCTTTTTTGCCAACATCATGTGTAAATCGAAAAGTTTTGTCATGATTCCACATTGGCAATAGGTATATACATACTTTTGGCTGCTACGAAGGATATGTTTACTGAGACCTGGCTATTTGGGAACCTATTGTTTGCACTGAATCCAATGTGGTGCAGGTGTGGGAGTTCACATACACATGTGAGTGGTATAGTATGTATTCAGGCTTTTGGCTTGAATCATGGTAGGTGTACCTGTCATGGAAGCATCACATGTGTTTTGTCTCTCAGATTTCTTCACAGACAGATGTAAGGCTAATCATGTCTGATGTACATATAGTGATATTGTAACCCAGTCAGTGGGCTATTGATGGAACAATTTGATGATGAGATAAGGCTGATTGTCACCTTCCTGCACATGACAGATGGTCCATTGACTAGAAACAAAAGATTGACAACTTGTTCTTGCGTGTGAAACACTGGTCTGAGCTTATTTGGCACTTACACGACTAATAAAGTTTGTTTTCTGGAGGACAATGACTTAGATGTCTTGGTCTACAATGTATTTACAATCCTTCATGCATCACTATTAGTTCATGTCTCTGTGACGTGTTCTGACTCTTTCACCTCAAAAATTTTAAGTATGCCAATTAAAGGAGTTGCATGTTTGCATACATTCTTTGTGCATTTTCTAAACTGTGTGACATGAAGTAGGTATGGCTTGTATGAACCAGGCTGCCTTTACTTTACTATACAATATGTTTCATTGTCTGGTACATGACATCAGGGTAAAATGTTTGTATGTGTTGAGTTTGTGTATTTAAAAAGTGGAAATCAAAGCCACATTTCTGAACTATAGGTAAATTGGTGCTTAACTATGTTGTTGTGGATTTGGTACCTGCATCTTGTAGCAAAGTCACCTTGTCATGGAATGGTCAGTGTAATTGGTCTACTGATGCGATTGCATTGTAGGTGAGTGTGAGAAAACAGGGCTGATTGCAGAGGCCCACTATCTTTTTGCCCCCATTTTCCACTTTTGGCTGGTGTTTTCCTGACTCTGATGGTGCCTTGGGTACTGCTGACCAGCCCCAGGGCCTGTGCTCTGTGTAAAATCAGTATGCAAATTAGGCTAATTATAATTGGCTAAGTCAACCTACCTATAAGTCCCTAGTATATGGTAGGGTATGTAGGTTTAGGGACCCCAGCATAGGTAGTGCACCCATAGGTGCACTGCTGAGGTGCCCAGTGTCATTTGAAAGGCAGGCTTGCCTTGCTGGCTGCTTTTAAATTAAAGTTATATGCAAATTCGACTTTGGAATTAAAAGTAGTTCCACAGTCTTAAACTACCTTATTTTTACATATAAGTCACCCCTAAGGTGTGCCCTATGTGCCCCTAGGGCTGGGTGCCATGTAACTATAAGCAGGGACCTTATAAAAATAGTTTTATAAGCCCTGGCGAGGTAAAAACAGCCACATTTGTTTTTGCCTCATAGTGAATGGCCTTCATAGGCTAGAATGGGGAGACTTTATTTTAATTTTAAAAGTCTTCTTAAGTGACAGATACAAAGAGTTTGGTATCAAATTAATTATTATAATAAATTCCACAACTTCCAGTTGTGGGATTTAATATAACTTGTTCAGGTAAAGAGTTTTAAACTTGACCTGAAAAGTTGCCAATTTCAGCCCTGCATTGTTTTTGCTGCTGTGCTCTGATTGGCCAGACTCTGGCAGCCTGGCCAGGCTGCCTTGATGAGGTGTGAAGTGGCCTGGCTTCACACAAAGAGATGTGCCTGTGGGAGGGGATCTCCCCTCAGCAGATGGTGTGGCAGGAAGGGGGAGGGCTGCCAAACTGGTCTTCAAAGCAGAGAAATACATTTGGAGCAACCCAGCAACACCCCCACATCCTGCAACCTCCGACAACTAGGTGCCCCCTTGATTAGATTAGGAGAGGGCAGGAGAGGGGTGTGTTCATGATTTTTAGCCACACCAGTGGTTGGGCTCAGCCAGATGTAACCTCCAAAAATCACTTTCAGCCATGATGGATTTTTGAGGAATGTTGCCTCCCGGGATTTATTTTTGCCACACTTCCCAGAAGTGGTCATCACAGGGGGAAGGACCCTGCGCCTGATTGGAGAACCAGGACCCCCCTTGTTTTTCACCCAGGAGCAAGGATAAAACTGCCAGACCTGCACCCACACCTCAGTTCCCTATCACATCCCTACCAGGAGGAACTACAGAAGAAGAAGGACTGCCCTGCTGGACACCTGGCCTGCACCTGGACCCTGCACTCTGAAGGACTGCACCAGCTGCACACTTGTGCTTCACCACAAGAAAGACTTTGCCTGGCTTCAACTGGTTCAAGGAGGGACTCCCTGTTTGCTACAGGTGAAAAATTTCTAACCAGAGTCCCCTGCACCAACTCCTGAGGAAACCAACCAGCTGACCACGGTCCAGGGATAAAAAAGGAGTTTGCACCAAGTGCATTCTGTGAGTTGTAGTCCACACCCCCAAGGAGCATCTCAGAGCTTCCGGAACCTTGGGGTGTGCTGTGGACCCAAAAAGAACCTTAAAGGAACATCTGGGAGAAGATCCAGAAGTTTGGAGAACTTTTGAAAAAAAGCTCCATAGAGAGACCGACCCGCAGCGGCAACTCTAGCCAGCTTGCCTCAACCGCGAATCGGCCTGACTTGCAGGTTCGTCCCGGTGAAGAAAATCTCCAAAGAAGAGACTAAGGGGGTCATTCTGACCCTGGCGGTCAGTGTAAAAGCGGCGGCCAACCCGCCAACAGGCTGGCGGCCTAAAAATATGAATTCTGACCCTGGCGGGAACCGCCAACACAGGCCGCCCCTTTAACACTCCGACCGCCACGGCGGTACAAACAAACAGCGCGGCGGTCACCGCCAACAGGCAGGCGGCAGACAATGTACCGCCCACCCTATCACGACCCACCAATCCGCCACCTTTTCCGGGGCGGGAGCCCCGCCGATAAAAACACGGTGGAAACAGACATCTCCAATGGAAAACGCTTACCTCGACACGCTCCACGCGGAATCGGAACAGCATGGAACCCGAACTCCACATCCTCCCAGCCATTGCCTTCCTGCTCTTCTTCCAGGATCACGAACCTCGCCGCAGACGACAACGGTGAGTACTGCACCTACGACACAGGGGAGGGGGGAGGAGGAAAGGTTACTGGCACACACATACGCCACACACCCACCCCCATCATCACCCCCACTGAAATACCTACACACCTATGCAGATAAAAAAGTCAGAGTGACACCCCCAACCCCCCCCCCAAAAAACAAAGACAAAAGGCAATGAATGTAAAAGTAGAACCATATTATTGCAACAATAAAGTATAGCGACCTTAGCAATATATGAAGAATGAATACACATCTAGAACTCTATCCATACAAGTAGCAAAAGTCCGGCCCAGTCATTCAAAGTCCAAATGTCCGTGGGCCAATGTGCAGCAACACATGGGCAAAGCCCACACACGAGATCGAGTCCATTGGAGAGAACACTGCTGGGGCATCACTAAAATAAAAAGACAGGCACCTCAGGGGGAAGGGAAGGGGGGGCACCTCAGCCACATGAGTCCACGACGCCAGATCCACGAAGGGCCTCCATGCCCACTGTGCCATCCTGGGGAGTGCAAAGCCACAGTCTCACAAGTCTCTACAGTGGGTGGATTGCCCACTGTGCCATCCTGGGGAGTGCAAAGCCACAGTCTCACAAGTCTCTACAGTGGGTGGGTTGCCCACTGTGCCATCCTGGGGAGTGCAAAGCCACAGTCTCACAAGTCTCTACAGTGGGTGGGTTGCCCACTGTGCCATCCTGGGGAGTGCAAAGCCACAGTCTCACAAGTCTCTACAGTGGGTGGATTGCCCACTGTGGCATCCTGGGGAGTGCAAAGCCACAGTCCATCAGGTGGATTACAGAGACCACTGGTCATGGAGGAGGCATGGTGGGCAGAGTGCGTCGTGAAGGCCTGCCCGACACAGAACCGGGACTGCCAATGGGCCAGCGGTGCTTGACAGGAAGGGCCCAGCGGAGCGGTGCTTGACAGGAAGGGCCCAGCGGAGCGGTACTTGAGATGAAGGGCCCAGCGGAGCGGTGCTTGACAGGAAGGAACCAGCGGAGCGGTGCTTGAGATGAAGGGCCCAGCGGAGCAGTGCTTGAGAGGAAGGGCCCAGCGGAGCGGTGCTTGACAAGAAGGGCCCAGCGGAGCGGTGCTTGACAAGAAGGGCCCAGCGGAGCGGTGCTTGAGATGAAGGGCCCAGCGGAGCGGTGCTTGACAGGAAGGGCCCAGCGGAGCGGTGCTTGACAGGAAGGGCCCAGCGGAGCGGTGCTTGAGATGAAGGGCCCAGCGGAGCGGTGCTTGACAGGAAGGAACCAGCGGAGCGGTGCTTGAGATGAAGGGCCCAGCGGAGCAGTGCTTGAGAGGAAGGGCCCAGCGGAGCGGTGCTTGACAAGAAGGGCCCAGCGGAGCGGTGCTTGAGATGAAGGGCCCAGCGGAGCGGTGCTCGACAGGAAGGGCCCAGCGGAGCGGTGCTTGAGATGAAGGGCCCAGCGGAGCGGTGCTTGACAGGAAGGGCCCAGCGGAGCGCTGCTTGAGATGAAGGGCCCAGCGGAGCGGTGCTTGACAGGAAGGGCCCAGCGGAGCGGTGCTTGAGATGAAGGGCCCAGCGGAGCGGTGCTTGACAGGAAGGGCCCAGCGGAGCGGTGCTTGAGATGAAGGGCCCAGCGGAGCGGTGCTTGACAGGAAGGGCCCAGCGGAGCGGTGCTTGACAGGAAGGGCCCAGCGGAGCGGTGCTTGAGATGAAGGGCCCAGCGGAGCGGTGCTTGACAGGAAGGGCCCAGCGGAGCGGTGCTTGAGATGAAGGGCCCAGCGGAGCGGTGCTTGACAGGAAGGGCCCAGCGGAGCGGTGCTTGAGATGAAGGGCCCAGCGGAGTGGTGCTTGACAGGAAGGGCCCAGCGGAGCGGTGCTTGAGATGAAGGGCCCAGCGGAGCGGTGCTTGACAGGAAGGGCCCAGCGGAGCGGTGCTTGAGATGAAGGGCCCAGCGGAGCGGTGCTTGACAGGAAGGGCCCAGCGGAGCGGTGCTTGACAGGAAGGGCCCAGCGGAGCGGTGCTTGAGATGAAGGGCCCAGCGGAGAGGTGCTTGACAGGAAGGGCCCAGCGGAGCGGTGCTTGAGATGAAGGGCCTAGCGGAGCGGTGCTTGACAGGAAGGGCCCAGCGGAGCGGTGCTTGACAAGAAGGGCCCAGCGGAGCGGTGCTTGAGATGAAGGGCCCAGCGGAGCGGTGCTTGACAGGAAGGGCCCAGCGGAGCGGTGCTTGACAGGAAGGGCCCAGCGGAGCGGTGCTTGACAGGAAGGGCCCAGCGGAGCGGTGCTTGAGATGAAGGGCCCAGCGGAGCGGTGCTTGACAGGAAGGGCCCAGCGGAGCGGTGCTTGAGATGAAGGGCCCAGCGGAGCGGTGCTTGACAGGAAGGGCCCAGCGGAGCGGTGCTTGACAGGAAGGGCCCAGCGGAGCGGTGCTTGACAGGAAGGGCCCAGCGGAGCGGTGCTTGAGATGAAGGGCCCAGCGGAGCGGTGCTTGACAGGAAGGGCCCAGCGGAGCGGTGCTTGAGATGAAGGGCCCAGCGGAGTGGTGCTTGACAGGAAGGGCCCAGCGGAGCGGTGCTTGACAGGAAGGGCCCAGCGGAGCGGTGCTTGACAGGAAGGGCCCAGCGGAGCGGTGCTTGAGATGAAGGGCCCAGCGGAGCGGTGCTTGACAGGAAGGGCCCAGCGGAGCGGTGCTTGACAGGAAGGGCCCAGTGGAGCGGTGCTTGAGATGAAGGGCCCAGCGGAGCGGTGCTTGACAGGAAGGGCCCAGCGGAGCGGTGCTTGACAGGAAGGGCCCAGCGGAGCGGTGCTTGACAGGAAGGGCCCAGCGGAGCGGTGCTTGACAGGAAGGGCCCTGTTCAGCGGTGCTCCTCACGGCGGGGCCCTGTTCAGCGGTGCTTCTCACGGCGGGGCCCTGTTCAGCAGTGCTCCTCACGGCGGGGCGCTGTTCAGCGGTGCTTCTCACGGCGGGGCCCTGTTCAGCGGTTCTGGTCACGGCGGGGCCCTGTTCAGCGGTGCTCCTCACGGCGGCGCCCTGTTCAGCGGTGCTCCTCACGGCGGAGCCCTGTTCAGCGGTGCTTCTCACGGCGGGGCCCTGTTCAGCGGTGCTTCTCACGGCGGGGCCCTGTTCAGCGGTGCTCCTCACGGCGGGGCCCTGTTCAGCGGTGCTCCTCACGGCGGGCCCTGTTCAGCGGTGCTCCTCGCGGCGGGGCCCTGTTCAGCGGTGCCTGTCTTGTGTTTCCAGTGAACCACACCTGGCCAATACTTGCCGCTCAGTCTGCATCGGACCTTTCCGTTGCGGGCCCTCCTGTGATGGAGTCCTGGGGCCCTGGCTCTCCTTCGATACCCCCGGAATGGGGCTGGTGGGGCCCTCATGGCCAGGTCGGCTGCTCCCTGCCTTTTGCTCCTTGCTGCCCTTGCCCTCCTTGGCAGCTTGTCCGTGGCCCTTGGCTCCTTTACCCGATGTGGCAGGTGACGGTGCAAGGCTACCCTCCTTGGGGGCAGGCGTATCAGGCCTGTCGCGCCTGCCCTTCAGTTTTTTGGTCCTCTTCCCAGGGGGGGGCTGGCTGTGCCTTTGCTGCTGGACGATGTCCCAGCCCAAGGAAAGGGCGGACTCCAAAAACCAGGCACGACGTTCTTTGGAGTTGCTGGGCTGGTGGTGGCTGAGGTGTTTGTGGAACTCTTACGGGATGGAGGGGGTGGGTCAGGTGAGGAAAAGAGGTCCACTTTAGAGAGGAAAATTTTCTTTGGAGCCATGGGAAGGGTGGGTGGAGTGGGTATGGGAGTGGAGGAAGAGGATGTGGTTGTAGGAGAGTCAAGTGTGCTGTCTTTGGGTGCAGGTGCTTGGGCAGGAGGCTGACGTGAGGTGGATGGCTGTTGTTTGGGTGCCTGCCCGCGTTTGTGTGGTTGGGAAGCGGGGGTGACAGACACACTGGGAGAGGACACAGGGGACGTGTACATGGCAGTGGGGGTGGTGACTGCACGTGTGCGGACTGGTGTGGAGGGTGTGCTGGTGATGGGTGCAATGGCTGATGGTGGTGTGCTTGCAGGTGTGTGTGGAGACGTCACAGGGAGGGAGGAGGGAGACAAGGAGGTGGGGGACACAGAGGAGGTAGTGGCTGTTGGCATGTCTGCATCTGGATGTTGCTTGGGTGAATGCTTGTGTGTCCTGTGGTGCTTATGTCTGGATGAACTGCCCTTGGGTGTTGAGGTGTGTGCAGGCTGGTCTGTAGGTGTGGATGGGATAGGCAGAGGAACAGGGGAGTGGGACTGGGTGGAGGGAGTCAGAAGAGGGAGGCTGGAGACAGGGACAATCGCTGCCGTCAGTGCTGAGGCCAGAGCGTTGAACGATCGTTGATGGGCAGCCTGACCCGAATGAAGGCCCTCCAGGTATGCATTGCTTTGATGCACCTCCCTCTCCACACCCTGGATGGCATTCAAAAGGGTAGACTGCCCAACAATGATGGTCCTCAGGAGGTCAATGACCTCCTCACTGAGGGCAGCAGGGGTGACTGTGTCAGGGCCTGAGGTGCCTGGGGCGAAGGAGATGTCCGGCTTCCTGGCCTTGCGGGCACGGGCCGAAGGCCGAGGGGCTGCTGGGAGGGCGGAGCTGGTGCGCTGGGTGGCGGCTGTACCTGCAGGATCGGTGGGCACGGAAGTTGCCGCCACCGCAAGGGAGCTCCCTTCCGAGGACGTGTCGGTGTCGCTGCCGTCTCCACGGGTCCCCGTGGTGGAGCCCCCCTCGCCCTCCGTCTCACTGGTCATGTCGGAGTCCGTTGCATGGCCCTCCGGGGCCATGTGAGATGCAGCTCCCTCTTGCGCCGATGCCACTTCTCCTCCGCCTGATGATGCTAATGCACACATTCACAGAAAAACAAAGAAAATGGGGGGGGGTGGAAAACATAAAGACAAGTTGAGTGCATGCATTGGGGACACCGTTGGTGGAGAGGACAGACACAGAAGCCCCCTGCACTACACTGCGCACTTGGGGTACACTACTCATTCACTGGGACATGCCCTACAAGCCTATGGGCGACAACTGCCCACACAGTATACACTGGTCCATGAATCGCGTTACTAGGCACCCTACAGAGGTGGGGGGCGGGGGCACAGGACCATACTTCACGGACGGGCCTATCCTACAGAAATCGCCTTGGCCTAGGGATACCCACAGCCCTCCTCCCCCACCCAGGCACCTCCACTGCCCGCAAAATAGCTGAATGTGCTGGTACTCACCCCCTTGTGTCTGCTGTGATGTCCTCAAGCGCCCATCTAAATCGGGGTAGGCCACCGCCAGGATCCGGGACATCAGGGGGGTCAAGGTACGACTGGCACCCCTCCTAGGTTGGGAGGCCATCCCTAGCAGAGCCTCCGCGGTCTTCCTGCTCCCCCGGCGGATGTCCTCCCACCTCTTGCGGCAGTGGGTGCCCCTTCTGGTGTGGACCCCCAGGGCCCGGACGTCCTTGGCGATGGCACGTCAAATGTCAATCTTCTGATGGGCGCTGAGCTATGTGACATGTACAGGGGGGGAAGAGAAACATCATCACTTTTCTGCATGCTCGATGTGAGTGGCTCCCCCTCCCCAACCTTGCCATGTGGCACATGCTCTCATCTGTCGTGCCATGCATTCATCATTCACTGCCCTCCCCTCCATCGTACATCCTCCCCACTCAGCCCAGGCATTGGGCACTATGCATTGCCCCACGTGTACTCACCTGTTGGTCTGGAGGCCCGTAGAGTAGCGCATACTGTGGGAGAACCCCGTCCACGAGCTTCTCCAACTCCTCGGAACTGAAGGCGGGGGCCCTTTCCCTAGTCGCAGCAGCCATTGTCACTTCCAGACCGAGGTCACAGCAGCACTTGCAGTATAGGTCCTCTCCTGTGGATGCTCAGGTCTCGTGTGATCAAGCAGAGAGAAAATGGCGGTTACGGCCGCGGCGGTGTGCGCCGCGGCGGTGCGTACCGCGGCGGTGCGTACCGCGACCGCCGGCGCTCACCGCCATTGGCTCCTGAAACCCATAGGGTTCAATGTTGTCCAATGCGGCTTTGCGCCGCGGACTGCGACCGCCTACCGCCACGGTGTGCCACGCTTGCGCAATGACCTCACTTCACATTGTCACACTTCACAGGTCAGGCAGCCGCCATTTCAAGGGCCCACATGGCTTAATTCCTACTGCGTCACACATGGCTAGGCCTTGCACCGACAATCATACTAGCCATTCAATCCCGAGAGATTCGTGTACTGGGCATGCTGTGGGCACTTACCTGTGGGTTGCTTGACTCTGTGCTCCATGTTGTCCTTCCTAGGCATCGTCCGCTGGGACTTGCGAGTTACCCAAACCTGCCTTGGCTATTGACCCCAGTGAGGAATCCCAGGACCAGGGCAGAGGAACAGTACAATGAGGCCCATGGGCGTACCAGGAGGGTGATTGAGCGGACCTTCGGCCTCCTGAAGGCCAGGTTTAGGTGCCTGCATATGACTGGTGGATCCCTAATGTACTCACCAAGGAAGGTGTGTCATATCATCGTGGCCTGCTGCATGCTTCACAACCTGGCTTTGCGACGCCAGGTGCCTTTCCTGCAGGAGGATGGTCCAGATGGTGGTGTTGTGGCCGCTGTGGAGCCTGTGGAGAGTGAAGAGGAGGAAGACGAAGAGGACGACACAGACAACAGGGACAGAGTGATACTGCAGTATTTCCAGTGACACACAGGTAATAATCTACTCCTGCATTGTATTATATCTGTAACTGTAGTGGCTCTCTACTGTCTGACCTTTCACCCCAATGTATGGTAACTTAGTTGTGTATATCACTTCCTATTTCAGTGATCTGATCCCCACGGAGTGCCCTCTGGTTTTTTTCCCCATGGACTACCGCTGTGTGACACTGGTATGTTGTCATCACAATGTAACTAGAAATGTTTTGTTGGTTATATCGAATACATTTGGTTGAAATAAATAGATAGCAGAATCCAGTTGGTTAATGTGCAATAATTGTGTTTATTGAAGTTTTAAAATAGGTGTATAGTTCAAAAAGGGTGATGGTGGAGGCATGTCCATGGCAGTGTCCAGACTGTCGTTCCTACAGGTCCATTGTCCATATGCCTGTGGAAGGTGGAGCAGGGGCAGTTCAAGGTTGGACAGGGTAAACAAGTGGGACAGTGGGATGACATCCGGGGTTTTCCGTGCATGGCGGGGGTCTTGACATCCTACTCTGTCTTCTTCCTCGATCTCAGGCCTTTCTTGCGGGGTGGCTCTTGTTCTGCAGGGGGTGGGGTCCGGGAGGGCCGTTGCTGTTGTGTCGGGGCCTCCTGACCACTAGCGCCGGCGGAGGTGGTGGGCTGTTCTTCCTCCATGCTAGTGGCAGGGGCCCTTTGGGGGGCCACATGGTCCCTCAATGTGGTGACAATCTGGTTGAGTGCCACCACGATTGTACCCATTGCGGAACTGATGCTGCACAGTTCTTCCCGAAACCCCATGTACTGGGCCTCCTGCATGGCCTGGATCTCCTGGAACCTGGCCAGGACCGTCGCCATCGTCTCTTGGGAGTGGTGGTACGCCCCCATGATGGTGGTGAGGGCCTCTTGGACAGTGGGTTCCCTAGGCCTGTCCTCCCTCTGTCGCACAGCAGCCCTCCCAGTTCCTCTTTGTTCCTGGGCCTCTGTCCCCTGGACGGTGTGCCCACTACCAGTGCCCCCAGGTCCCTGTTGTTGTTGGGGTTGTGGGTTACCCTGGGTGCCCTGTACTGGTAGACACACCGCTGCTTGACCTGTCCTGGAGACAGAAGCATGGGCCCGCTGGGTGGGTGCTGTGCTGGTGTTTCCTGAGGGGGGTAGGTCTGCTGTGGCCTGGGGCTGACTGAGGGTAACCGACTGTCCAGAGGTCCCCGATGGTCCGGGCTGGTCATCAGGTTCTAGGTCGACAGAGCTGCTGTCATCACTGGGGGCCTGTTCTGGGGGTGGGATGGACAAATCTGGACCCTCCTGGCCGGTGTGTTGGCGTTCGGGCCCTGCAGGGGTAAAAGAATATTGTTATTGATTTTGTGTGTGCCGTGGCGTGCGATTTGTGGGTGCCCTTGTCCCCCAGTGCTGGCAGTCCCATGTGGGAGGAGTTGTGAGGATGGTTTGTGGGGGGGGATGGGTATGTGCAGTGGTCATGCTTAGGTGATGGGTGTCCATGGTTTGTGTTGGCATTCAGGGATTTGGGTTGGGTGGGTTGTGCTGGTGAGACATTAACAGCGAGTATGTGTGCTGGGGGGTTAGGGGTGAGGGTGGGGGTGTGGGTTGGCATGCTGGTGGTTGGGGGGGTGAAGTAGTTGAGATTAGACTTACCAGAGTCCATTCCTCCGCCTACTCCAGCGAGGCCCTCAGGATGCAGGATGTTCAAGACCTCTTGCTCCCATGCTGTGAATTCGGGTGGAGTGGGTGGGGGTCCGCCGCCAGTCTTCTGCACAGCAATGTTGTATCTTGACACCATCGACCGCACCTTCCCCCGTAGGTCGTTCCAGCGCTTTCGGATGTCGTCCCGATTTCTGGGATGCTGTCCCACAGCATTGACCCTGTCGACGATCCTTTGCCATAGCTCCGCCTTCCTGGCTATTGTGGTGTGCTGCACCTGTGTGCCGAAGAGCTGGGGCTCTACCCTGATTATTTCCTCCACCATAACCCTGAGTTCTTGGTCCGTGAACCTGGGGTGTCTTTGGGGTGCCATGGGGTGGTGTGGATGAGGTGTGGGGTGGTGTTTGTGGTGATGAGTGTGGTGGTGTGTGGTGTTTTGTGCGTAGATGTGGTGTGGGTGATGAGGTTGGGTTCCTGTGTGTGTTGTGGTTTGCGTTCCCTGTGCTCTCTCTCTGTGTATTGCGCCTTGTCTCAGAATTTCGATTTGTGGGGGTTTGTGGGTGATGTGGGTGTGTGTTTTATATGGTGATGGGTGTGTGGGAGTGGTGTGTGTATGTGTATCAGGTGTGTGTATTTCGAATTGTCCAATGTGGCTGTGTTTTGTAAAGGTGTGTGTATTTTGAGCGCAGCGGTGTGTACCGCCAATGGAATACTGCGGTTGAAAGACCGCTGCGTGGATTCGTGGGTCGTAATGGCATGGGCGTGTTTGTGTTGGCGTGACAGTGGAGGTTTGGTCATCTCCAGTTTATCGCTGACCGCTGATGAGGCGGGCTTCAGTGGATGTTGGGTTTTTGGCGGTTTGGCAGTTGTGGGTCAGAATGACCGTGGCGGTTTACCGCGGCTGTGGCGGGATGATGGCGGTCTTCTGACCGGCGGTAAGAGCCTTTTACCGCCAGGGTCAGAATGACCCCCTAAGTCCGAACGTAGGAAGTTGACCGGGACCTCCCAGCCAGTGTATCTGAGGAGGGCTCCAAGGACGTCAGATCAAGATCCAGGTTTCCCCCGGTCTAAGGATTTTTACCTCGAAAAAACGACTAAGTCCGAAGGTAAAAATCTCCACTGAGGGCTCCCGCGACGCGTATCTGGGGAAGAGTTCCAGGAGGTCGTATTGGACTGCCAGGTTCGTCCCGCTGAAGAAAATCTTCAGAAAATAGACTAAGTCCGAAGGTAAACTTTTGACCGAGGCCTACTGCGTGCTGTAGCCGAGCCGGGCTCCATTGCGGTCGGCCTTAAACTCTGACTTTGCCCTAGTCGGGGTACGACCAGATGACCAGATTGGCGCTTTTTGTTTCTAGGTGCTAGAAAAGAATAATTCTTTAAAAATTCATATCTCCGGTTCCCCTTATCTGATTTTATTTGTTTTTGTGTCATTTTAAAGATAAAAATATAACCTATTTGTATAAATTGGTTTTGGATTTTTAAACTGTTTCCTGTGTTTTAGTTTATTACTGTTTTGTGATATTTTAATGCTTTACACTCTGTCTCCTAAGTTAAGCCTTGCCGCTTGTTGCCAAGCTACCAAGGGTTGAGCTGGGTTTAAATTACTGAGACCTAACTGGACCTAAGTGGAGGTTAGTGGCCTATTGCTAAGAGTAGGTACTTACCTGCCCTTACCAATAACCCATTTTCCAACAGTGAGCTGGTATGTAACAATGTTTTTAAAGAGAGGGATACATTGTATCTTGTTCTCACATGCTGTTGCCACTCTACTGGTACTACCTGGGGTGTTAGTCAACCGGATGCAATGATACTAATGTGTAAATAATAATGGAAGTGTCATCTAGTGAATGTGATGAACATACCTCACTTTCTGTTTTTCAGCCTCAGCATCGGCAGGCGACGGGAATGAGGCACAGTGAAGTGGGGAAGCTTCTGGCGACGGGACCTCCAGTCAAGACATCACCGATAGCGAGGGACCATGTGTCCCGGAGGGCGAGGGGAGTGCCACAGAGGAAACCAGATCCAGTACAGCTTCATCAGAATCCTCCTCCAGTGGCCACTCCCTAGTGGTGGGGGAGCAATCTGAGATAACCTCAGCACCATCTCTGTCTGCCATCCCCCTTTTTATCACCACCCTGCCTGTAGCTCTCCACCCAGTTGGCCGTGCCTGTTCATCCAAGAGGGTGTCAACCACTGACACACCTATATGCAGCATATCCACCATACCTGCAGACACCAACCCAACAGACACCCACGTACCCACCCACCAAAGCATCCCCTAGCACCGCCACCCCCCTCAGCCCAAAACACATAAACGCCATCGCTCACACACACAACAGACACCCACATGCACACCTCCCCCAAACACAAACCCAAGACATCCACACCAACACTTCTTACCTCTTACAACCACTCCCTCTCCCTTCAAACTCAAACCCCTTTGTCATGACCGCCCCGTGTGTGCAAAAAGCTTCCCTCTCGAAGTTTGACCTTTCCCTACTCTCCCCCAGTGACACCCCTAAGAGATCCATTCCTTTCCCAAGGACATTCCTTTCATCTCCAAAGCCTCCACTATTACCCCTGCCAATACTCATGACCCGCCCCACCAAGAAGTAGACACCTCCCAAAAAGACCCAACCATTTCCCAAGCCAAAACCAAACCTCCCCAAGCCTAAGCCCAAGCCTCTTTCCAGGCCTTAGCCCAAACCCCACCTCCCCTACCACCCCCCTAGACTCCCTGAGGTACCTGCCTTCTCCCATTGATGCCCCTGCCTGTGGAGGTTACATGGAAGTCAGGACTCAAGTTGGGGTACCATTTTGTGCCTTTAGTACACCACCATTTTATTGATATGGACTAGCCAATGGCCTTACTTTTATCTCTGTTGACAATATATTATGACCAACCAGGTGTTAGTTTTCTGGTTATATCTTTTTCCTGTTTTTCCTTTCCTAGATTTGAGTTGTTCCTAGCTGACATTGGTTGTGGGCCATTATCTGTGTGTGTGTGGTGCTTGTGTTTCATGTATAGTTTGAGCAGTATATGAGGGTGTGTTCAGTGATTTTGTCCCCTAGGGATAGGGTGTGTGTTTTGTGATGGGCATGTGTAAGTAGCCGATATGTTGTTGTCATGGTATTGTGTTTGTTTTGACATGTGTTTGTTGTTGTGGTGTGTGGCTGTGTGTGCTTTGACTGTGTGAGGTTGCATGTATTGTGCATGGCATAGTAGGTACAATGTGCAGTGTGTGTGTGATGTGTGTATCAATTGATAAGTTGCATGATTGAGTAATGTGCATGTTCGTTCACAGATGGTTGTATATTGTGTTGTATGTGTGAGGAGTCCCTTGCCAGTGTTGGTTGTGAGTGCTTAACATGTTTTTAGATTTGTGTAGTTGTGGTGTTGTTGTGACATGTTGGTATGCTGTATGGCATTGTGTGAGGCTGGGCCTGTGCTGTGTTGCCATGCGAAAATGTGTGTTAGTGACGCGTGGTGTATGTGTGTGTGCTGGCTGCAGTGTTTGTGCTGTGTATGTGTTGGTGTCTTTATTGTTGTATGTGAATGTGCATGTTGCTGCACTGTTACATGTGTGTGTAGCCCTCACACCCCCTTCCCTGTGGTATGTTATGTGACTGCACAAAATGTAACAAATACAAATGTAACAGGTGAGTGTGTGTACTTACGGTTGTTGTCGTCCTCGTCGGTAATGATTCTGTTGGCTTTCTGCGATCAGGGAGCAGCAGGATGACATCTAGTTGTGGGACATGGCAGTTCTGGGTGACTATGGCTTCCTGTAGGTGTGTGTCTCCTTATATCCAGTTTGTTTCCACCTGGTGTTCCGTGGTGTTCTGACCGTGGTAGAACTATTGGTGGAGTGCAACCTCATAATGAGTTTGGCAGAAACATGGTCTCCGCCGGACTGTTGGTGGCTCGAATCAACGGTGGTGGTCTGATCACACTGACTGTGCTGGCAGTGCTTTGGATGTGCTTTGTTGTATCACTGCCAGAGTCATAATTTTGCAGCCCTCTCCAGCCTGTTGGCGGTCTTACTGCCACTGCCAACATGGCGGTCACAGGACTGCCAAACTCGTAATGAGGCCCTTAATCTTCCATGCTTAAAATGAAATTAATCCAACATGATGTAATGTCATCTATGTAATCTGCTGCTCATGTAAAGCACTAAAATGTCCTTGTGTTTGTGCTGTATAAAACTGATACAGCAGTTATAGTTAGGATTGTTTGCACATGAAATGAATTTTTGTGTTGGTAATAATTTTGGCCCAGTTTGACAAATCTCCATGAAACTTTCTAAAAAATGCTTTTTGAAAAGTTTGCGCATGGAGAGTTTTGGGGTCATCCATCAAGTGGGCGCCAAGAAAAATGGGGGGCCCAAGATACATTTTCCCCATTCATTTTCCAAAATAATTTTAGATACTCTCTACAGTCCAAACAGCGGAATGGATTGACGCCAAATTTGGCAGAAAGCTAGATCTTGGTCTAGAAAGAGAGCTTTTGTAATTTGGTGTTGAATAGTTCAGTAGTTTTTGTGCAAATAGTACTAAATGTTTTTATATATCTAGGGATGCGAGCCTCTGCAGATCCAACAGATCTCCTGCTCAGGTTTGATTAGTTGTCACCACATCAACAAGGAATTGGTGGCAGTCATCTTAGGCTGGGACTCACTCCTGAGTCCTAAAAAAAACCAAAAGACATAAGTGGGAAAGGTAGGGATACCCTGACTCCCCTAGGCCTATTGGTGGAGTCCCTGAGTGAATCTGCCTGGGGCGAAAAATGTTTTTTTAAAAATATTTTGCCAACAATTTCTGAAGGATACATGAATCTGCAGCAAAATGTAAAAAAAAGATGAAAAGAAGAACGGGCTCCCAGGTGTCTTTAAAAAAAAAAACAGGATGAACCGGGAACCGGGGTAAGGCAATTGTTATTTTTATTAGGAAGGTGGGCGCATGGCCCCACTCTCCAGGCTATTTTTCTCCCCAGTACCACAATCCCTGAGGCCCAAAGTATTTTATGAGGGGGGTGTGGCCCCCTTCTTCACCATTTTGGCCCCAGGAACACCATCTCTCTGAGCTTGCAGTTATTTTTAAGAACAGGGGGAATGCAGTCCCGCCCCAGGATTTTCTGGCCCCAGGGACTCGATCTCCAGAGCCAACAGTTACTTATAAGGGGAAGGGGTCGCTTATTTCCTCCTCATCAGGCCAGGCTGCTTTTAGCCCTTGGGACCCCATTCCCCAGGGTCCACTGTATTTTTAAAGGGGAGGGTGAACATACAGCCCCCCTCCCTGATCTATAAATGGCCCCAGGAGCCCCATTTCCCAGAGCCAACTCACATGCTATGTTCTGGGGAGCCCACCTCAGGACTCAGCAGTGTCCCTGCCCACACTGGCACAGGCAGAGAAACTTGTGTTTTCTTTTGCCTGATAGGAGCATTTTTATAACTCCTGCCTAGCAGGAACAAACATGAAAGTCTTCTGCCAGCAAGTGGGAGCTTTAAAATTGTCCTGACCCCTGCCAGCTTGGAACAGACTTTTGATCTGTTTCCCTGCCCAAATTGTTTGCGGGCAGGAAAACAGATCAAGATACTGCCCCTGTCCGAAGGGAGCCACATGAGTAGCAGATCCCTGTGGGCAGGAGCATTGCTTGTTCGAGCAGCATGTGGGAAGCCAGCTGAGGCCACCGGGGCTGTTGGGGAAACAATTTGACTTTCTTTGGAAATAAGAACTGGTTCAAGGCTGTTTTATCTCTGCCAATGTATTCCTTGAGGGAGACTTGGAATTTGGAGAAAGCTGTGGTTCAGTGCCATCGATATTTATATAACTGAGCCAGGCTTGTACTTTGTCTTGTTTGCTTTCCTTGGCAAATGACAGCAATTCTGTCTTCTGGTGAGTCTGGATGATCTGCATCCACAAAGGCAGCTGATTAGTGCAGCCATGGTTTTGAGAATGCAAAATTGTAATATATTTGCCATACCTATCAAAAGTGCTGGTGAATGTAACTACAATACCTGCATTTTTTAAATACTTCACTAGCCCTCTTCAATATCTACATGAGCCCCCTCGCCGACATCGCTCGCAAACACAACATCAACATCATCTCCTACGCCGACGACACCCAGCTGATACTCTCCCTCACCAAATACCCAACCACCGCCAAAACTAACCTACAGGAAGGAATGAAAGACGTTGCAGAATGGATGAAGCTCAGCCGCCTGAAGCTGAACTCAGACAAGACGGAGGTCCTCATCCTCTGACATTCCCCGTCTGCCTGGGACGACTCCTGGTGGCCCACAGCGCTGGGCACCGCACCAACCCCCTCAGACCACGCACGCAACCTCGGATCCATCCTGGACCCCCTACTCACTATGACCAAGCAAGTCAACGCAGTCTCGTCTCCTTGCTTCCACACCCTTCGCATGCTCCGAAAAATCTTCCCATGGATCCCCGCCGAAACCAGAAAGACAGTTACCCACGCCCTCGTCACAAGCCATCTGGCCTACGGAAACACCCTATACACAGGAACCACTGCAAAGCTACAGAAACATCTTCAACGAATACAGAACGCCTCCGCACACCTCATCCTCGACATACCGTGCCACAGCCACATATCCGCCCACCTGAAACACCTGCACTGGCTCCCCATCAACAAGAGGATCACCTTCTGGCTCCTCACCCACGCACACAAAGCCCTCCAAAACATGGGCCCGAATACCTCAACGGACTCCTCTCATTCTACACGCCCACCCGTCAGCTTCGCTCAGCCAGCCTCGCCCTCGCCACCGTCCCACGTATCTGCAGAACCACCGCTGTAGGTAAATCCTTCTCCTACCTGGCAGCCAAAACATGGAACTCCCTCCCCGACCACCTAAGAACTACCCAGGACCATCTCCCCTTCAGGAAGCGCCTTAAGACATGGCTTTTTGAGCAGCAGTAACCTACCCCCCCCTCCCTAGCACCTTGAGACCCTTGCGGGTGAGTAGCGCACTCTATAAATACATTGATTGATTGATAGCCCTTGCTATATATAGGGTAGAATCCATAGAAATTTTAATTTATTAACCTCTTAGACCTATGCCAAGACATCAGCTCCAGTTTGAGAAACAAACTTATGAACACCAAAAGAAACCATCATTCTGAAAGCAAATCACAGTCCTTGTTTGAAATACAAATATCAATACGAAAAGATTAACAATGAATGTATAGCTCCACGAACTTGAGAAAATCCAGTCTGAGGTCCTCAGACTGAATGAAAACTTACATTCCTTGAAGAAAAACCTGAAGACATACCTAATCAGAATATAGCTAAAAGACTGAATCCTCTCAAGGGGCCTTCACAAATGCTCATATCCACTATATGTGATTTACTTGTGAAGTGTTCTATTGCCCCTGGGGTATAGGCCTTGCTAAATAAATATATAATAAATACTTTTAAAAATATGTGGATCATGACTGCTTGTTTCACAATTTGTATGTTCTCTGTCCTAGAACAATCTGATTATTTTATGCAAGTTGTAATACTCAAATTACTACAGGTCTTTTTATGAAAACTGTAATGGTAACCATCACTTACTACTAGAATATAGTTTGTGTTAGACTTGTCCCACTCTGTAGGGTTACACCAAACATTTTGACTTCACCCTCCTATTTTTTAATTTGTTTTTTTTGTTGCCATTAGGACTGTGCTTACCAGTGCTAATGTCTGTGTGTTCATTCCCTAAAACAATATAAAATTATTCTCTACATGGTCGGTGTATTTATTTTTACTTATAAGTTCTCAGTAAGGTGGTATATCATATACCCAAGGCGGATAAATTAAATATTACTAGTGGGCCAGCAGCACTTACTGTGCCCTTCTCTTAAGTAGCCCCTTAAAGCCTGTTCCTGGTCTGCCTTTGCAGCCTGTATACACTTTTTAACTGCCAATTTGACTTGGGAAAATACCCACTTGCCAAGCCTTAAACTCCCTTTTTATTACATATGTCACCCCTAAGATCAGCCCTAGACAGGCCATTGGGAAGGGTACATTCTAAGTAAATGTAGGACATGTACTTTAAAGTTTTACATGTCCTTTTTGTGAAAAACTCATGCATTCATCTTACACTACGGTAAAGCCGCGGTCAGAAAAGGGGAACCGGTGGTTTCCCGCCGGTTTTCCCCTGCCCCAGGGAATCCTCCACGGCGGCGCTGCAAGCAGCGCCGCCATGGGGATTCCGACCCCCTTCCCGCCAGCCTGTTCCTGGTGGTTTACACCGCCAGGAAGAGGCTGGCGGGAACGGGTGTCGTGGGGCCCCTGCAGTGCCCATGCCAGTGGCATGGGCACTGCAGGGGCCCCCTAACAGGGCCCCATTCTGATTTTCAGTGTCTGCTTGGCAGACACTGAAAATCGCGACGGGTGCAACTGCACCCGTCGCACCCCAGCAAATCCGCCGGCTCCATTGGGAGCTGGCTTCATCTTTGCTGGGGCTTTCCCGCTGGGCCAGGGGGCGATCTTTTGAAAATCGCCCGCCGGCCCAGCGGGAAAGTTGGAATGCTCCCCGCAGTCATTTGACCGCGGGGCGGTGTTTGGGCGGTTTCCGCCCGGCGGGCGCTGCCCGCCGCCCGCCGGGGTCGGAATGACCCCCCATGTCACCTTCAGTTTGGACCCAGCAATACGCAAATCAGTCTTGACTCTGCTTCAATGGGAATAGTCCAGCCTGAATTGTTAAGCCAGGTCCTACCTGAGCCTGAACACAAGCAACCAAGGACCGGTGTTGTCCTTGCTATGGGCTCATCAGCAAGATATAACTTGTTTCCAGTGAGATAGTGTGCACATAATCCACGTCTGGGCATGTTTTCGTCAAAAACTGCTCTGAGAACCAAGAGGTGACTGGAGCCTACCTGTTTGTCGATCCATTCAAGGTGCATCATCGTTTGGCCTAACATCTCAGCAGCTTCCGCTAAGTTCCTAATGCCAGCAGCGGATCCTGTTTAGCAGCTCCTCGCAAAATGGCTATCCGGCCTCATGGACCCCTCTTCAGCTATAGCCTGCTGCTTCATCCTGTTGGAGCTGTTGACATCCAAAAAAGAAACTAAGTTCAAACTAAGGAATCTTCTTCTCCTCCTCGGACACCACCTGCTTAGCTCCACTAAACTTAACCTTCTTAGATTATTTTGCTTGAACTTTCTTCTAAGTCTGAAGGTAATTAGAGACCAGGCCCATTTCAATTGGTGCATCCACCATTGTGGTCAGCTATAGCTTTCAACTTTCCCTCTGTCTTGCCTGGTTAGATGTGCACAGTTGGCACTTTGATCTTTTATGTTCTATTTTCTACCCTACATTTTAAAGATTCATAACTCTGGCTCTACAGATTGGATGTTAGCCTTTTTGGTGTTGATAGACCTGACAGTCTTATGGTGGTTTTCCCTCATCTTTTTGCCTGCCTCCCTTCCTTTTTCTGTTCTCTGTTTCACTGGTTTTAGGTCTCTGCACACTTTACCGCTTCTGAGAAGTGCTAAAGTGCTTGTGCCCTTTTGCCTAAATATGGTAACATTGGCTCATACCCAATTGGCATATTTATTTTACCTGTAAGTTCCTAGTAAAGTGCTCTAGATGTGCACAGGGCCTGTAAATTGAATGCTACTTGTGGGCCTGCAACACTGAGTGTGCCACCCACATAAGTAGCTCCTTCATCATGTCTGAGGTCTTCCATTGCTAGGACTTGTGTGTGCTGTTTCACTGCCACTTCGACTTGCCATTTAAAACTACTTTGCAAGCCTTAAAATCCCCTTTTCCTCCATAGAAGTCAACCCTATAAGTAGGCCCTAGGTAACCCACAGGGCAGAGTGCTATGTAAGCAAGAAGCAAGACAGGTACTCATACGTTTTACATGTCCTGGTAGCAAAAAACTCCCAAAGTTGTTTTTCACTACTAGCATATGCTTTTAAGTCATAATTTATGAATTGAGAGAAATAGACTTGTCGTCTTTAATATGGTTGAAATGGTAGTGAGAAATACTACTTAATGGTGAAGTTGGATTGTACATCACTATTTGAGAAATGTCACTTTTAGAAAGTAGGCATTTCTCTGCATTTACTGCCATCTGTGCCTTGCAGCCTGTCTCCAATCCACATCTGGTCTGTGCTGGTTGACAGCTCCCCCTGTGCATTCCACCCAGATAGCCATGAACAAAGGGCACTCAGCAGCTCATCTGCATTCAGATGGGCTTCCCTGGGCAGAAAGGGTCGGGGGCTCTTACTTACACTTCAAAGGTCAGTGAACTGCCCTAATGCAAAGGACTGATATCTCCCACAGGGCTCCTGGCAGACAGGGATGGGTTGAAAGAGGAATTTGTGCACTTCAAAACCACTCTTTGAAGCTTCCTCCACTTTAACAGCACTTTTGGGTAAATATACTGGGTCTGTGACCCTACCAAATCAGACACTTCTTGACCTACCACTGGACTCTGTCAGAAGGACTGCCTGGCTGCCCAAAGGACTCATCTGGACTGCTTTGATGGAAGGACTGCTGGTCTGTTTGTTGCCCTGCTGACCCTGACTCTACTGAAAGAATTCTGTCTTCCTCTTTAAGTGCTCTCCAAGTGCCTGGATTGAACTTACCTCCTGTTCTGAGGTATCAGGGCTATCAAAGACTTCACCAAGGAGAAGAAAATCCAGCGCG
This sequence comes from Pleurodeles waltl, assembly GCF_031143425.1. Taxonomy (NCBI): domain Eukaryota; kingdom Metazoa; phylum Chordata; class Amphibia; order Caudata; family Salamandridae; genus Pleurodeles; species Pleurodeles waltl. The sequence goes on from NC_090439.1 coordinate 562,205,713, forward strand.
TCACAAAATTCAGCACAACACATGCCGGATCAATGCAACGCCTGCCTCACAGCTGAAAATTCACTGTAACATCTGCCGGATTGATGCAGCGTCCTTTGCCTCAGCTCAGTGCATTCTGAGTTTTCCACCCATCATCCCTGGGTGTCAAAATATCACTGCATTGCAGTGAGGAACCAAGGCTGTGCTCCTAGAAACCGATGTAGAGAAAATGCACATTGCATTTTTTGCACCGGAAAATTCAATGCATCCCTTTACTTTTCGACACATCTCCACCTCTGTGGCCCTACTGCATTGTTATTTTTGACGCATCCCAGGTATTGCATGTTCAAAGGATACAACCACTGATTCTTAAGGATTCAGACTCATTTAAACCTTTAAAAAGTGATTTCTTGACTTTGGATTTTTGTCATTTTGGTCTTATTTTATTCACATAAATATTATCTGTTTTCCTAAACCAGTGTGGAGTATGTTTTGTGGTGTTTTCACTGTGGTACTGTATGAGATATTGCACAAATACTTTACACATTAACTTCTGGTTTAAGCCTGCCTGCTCTGTGCTAAGCTGCTAGAGGGTGAGCACAGGATAATTAAGGTTGTGTTATGACTTACCTTAAGTAGGATTGTAGTCCCTACTTGGACAGGGTGCATGTCTCTGCCAACTATAGACCCAAATTCTAACAAGTGTCAAATTATATTTTAACGTTTACTCTATTTTTCTAACTTGGTGTGGGCATTTTCTTTTGTTGTGTTTTCACTTTATTACTGTTTGTGTGCTTTAGTCATATTTTACACTGTGCCATTAAGTTAAGTTGGATGTCTTTTGTGTGCAGCTACCAAAGGGTTAAGAGCAAGTTGATTTACTGACTTTCGTGATTCACCCTGTTAGGGACCGTGGTTGTTGTTTGAGAAAGGTTCACTCTCTCCTCAAACAAAAACCCAGTTTCTCACAGTTCCTAATTTAAACTAAAGTGGAGTTTTAGATATTAACGGGGTTACATAAGGAAAGGTATACCTACTCATTGCAGATTAATTATAGCAAATGTTTGACAGAAATTTAGAAAGACCATACATGGTGGTTTCTTGTGTATTGCTGTTCCCAAAAGAACAAGCAGGGCTGCATCTTAAATCCTAAAACTGAACAAGTACATTTCAGTGTAGATTTTAATAAGTTTGCCCTGTTTAAGGTCCTCACTGAGTAAGAAATAACCCTTATAAATATAAAAATATTGTTTGACCTGACATCCTTGGTGTGGTTTGCCCCAACATTATGCCTTCAATCCTTCTTTTTTTGCTTAGTTCGTTTTTGCTGACCTTAGATCTCTGCACACTTTACCTCTGTTAACCAGTGCTAAAGTACTTGTGCTCTCTCCCTTAAACATGGTAGTATTAGCTTACACCCAACTGGCACATTTAAATTACTTGCAAGTCCCCAATAACATGGTACCACATGTACATAGGGTCTTTAAATTAAATGTTATTAGTATGCCTGCTGCACTTATTGTGCCGCCTACTAGAGAAACTTTTTGACCATATCATGTCTGCTATTGCAGCCTTTGTGTGCATAAATCTTCCTTTGGAAGATATATAAGTTACCTTAAGTCAGGCCCTGAGCAGCACGGAGGGCATGGTGCAATGTATTTAAAAATCAGAACATGCAATGAAAATGTTAAATTGGAAGTATGTAGGAATATTGAGTATTCATGTTACTGTTGGATTTTTAGTCACAATTCTGAAAATGAAACTTTTTAGAAAGTTGCCATTTTCTTGTCCTAACCTTTGGTGTCTGCTGCCAGTGGCCTGGGTTACATGACTAGGTGTAGCTGGCAGTTGGACTTTGTGTATTGCTTCCAAACAAAGTGAGACAAAGAGGAAATAGGTATTGGCAGAAAAAGGACCATCTCTGACTTGGCACGGGAACAGCTGTCACCTACCACACTGGCACATCAACATGGCAATCCTTAAACACAGTTATAAAAGTTTTCATACTAATCTTTTAGTACCCAGACAAGCTTGGGTTTAGGGCAGAGAGGAAGGAATTCCAAACTCCTTTGAGGGTGGAACCCTCTAGAAACTTCTCAAATTTCAAGGCTGGCACCAAGGAGAAATAGTGGACCTTCCGACCCAACTCTTGAGGACGCCTCTGGACATGTGGAAGACACAGAAGGACTGCTGTGCTGCTCTTCTTCAAGAAGGACTGCTACTCTGCTGCCCTACTACTCTGCTGCCTGCTGCTCTGCTGCCTTGTTGCGTGGGTGAAGAGGACTGTACCTAAACTCAAAATCCCCAACCACCAGTGTGACGCTAAAGGCTAGTTGTCTGGCTTCCTAATTAGAGCCCCAGGGACAGAAAGAGCTCCAAACTCCTTGAACCCTACACTTTGACTCTGACGGCTGTAAGTCATGTCCCACAAGTGGTACCATCCCAGTCCTGGACCCTCGGAAGTGGGCCTGAAGGTATTCTGCTAGCTCAGCTACAGGCCTAGATAAAATGATGCAGCAGAACATATCATTCTAGTTCTGGATTGGACCTTCCACTGCATCACGCATCCCTGATGCAGGAAACTGCAGCTCTACAGAACCATTGCTGCCTGATCCATCCTTGATGCAGGACCCCGCTTCAAGCCAACTCTTTGGATTTGTATCACTTTGGGGTCAAATATTTTATTAAATTGTACTCATTTTTTAAATTGGTGCTGGATTTTTCTTGTTTTGTCTTTTTCACTTTATTAGTGTGTGTGTGCTGCATAAACATTTTACAAATTGCCTCTAAGTTAAGCCTGGCTGCTTTGTGCTAAGCTAACAGAAGGTAGAGCACAGGCTCATGTGGGCGTTTGCATGTATTTCACCCTGACAAGAATTGTGGTTGCTGCTTCAGTAGGGTTTCACATCCCTCAACAAGTAGATCAATTTCCTACACTTTTAATGACTGACAAATACAGATGAAGCTTTGTTACTGAAAGTAATAAATAGAAAGGCATATTGGTCTGAAAGAAAGCAGCCTACTTGACACTTGATGCTTAAGAAAGTCAATAAAAACATTTACTCTGTTTTTCCCTTTGATTCTCCCATCTCTGTTTGCTCAGTAGAGTTAAAGGGCAGTTTCCTTAGCAAAGCATGTGCCAATCATTTCAAGCTTTAGTAGTCCAATGCATGGAGGAGCAACATGTGACTGTGGGAACTTTGTTTGAACTATGTGCACAGGGAGACTGGGTAAAGCATGACAAACCATTACACAAACATGAGTAGTGTAATGGACAGAGTGTGGCACTGAGCATGGGGGAGAGTGATAAAGTGACATTTAGACTGAAAAAGATAGCTAGATGTGCAAATCCTGCAATATCTTTGTCTTCAATGAAGAATACATGTGTACATGCAATGCAATAAAATAACAATGTTTCAGGGGCGGGCTATAGATGAGGATGCAGAGGTTTCCACAGACTACTGATGAAACCAAGTTTGGAGGTACAGTCTTGAGCAGGATTAGTAGGTCTGTCTACCTTGCAAAGCAAAAGTATGATTTCCTCGTGAAGTCCATTCAAAATTGCTGTGGCAACACCCCCTGGCTCTGCATCAAAAAACGTACACGGGCCGAAAATGCTGGGTTGTCACCTACTAGCACAAGGTATGTCTTTGCAGTAGAGCATAGGACTTGTTATAAAGCATAGCTCAAGTGTAAATATATGTATACAGAGTTTCCATCTGTGCACAACAAATATTCCAGACAGAAACCTATTGTATAATTTCTCTTTTTCTAGGTCGTGCAGTTTGTCATCGAGAGTCAAACTTGAACTCTCTCTAAACTCTTGGAAAGTTTGTACACACAAATTGAAAAGTGAAGATTACTATAATTTCCTTTTTAATTAAGACTTTTTTGATTTTGTTCTTCAAAACTGCACAAATATGCACTGAATTAAAGAAAAAGGTGTATGTAGGAACAATTACTCCTTTATATATCATCATAGAGTTGTAATTGAAAAACATGTATAGCTACTTCATTTTTCTCCTTGAGAATGATTTGTCACTTTATGCAAGTCTTAAATGTGTCTTTATCTTTATAGATTGCATTGATTCTTGGACATTTTGTGGGCTCCAACCAGACTTAGCATGTCTATTAGACTGTGAAGCACCTTATCATTGAAGATAAAACAATGTAGTCTGAAATGGTAGACTTCATTTTTGTGCATCACAAAATTGTATGTTTTAATTTTAAGGAATTCTTAGATATTGTGGAAAAATAAAAAATACTCGACCTTCATAAATTGTGCGAATCTGATTTCAAACATAAAAATAATGTGTGCAATGGATACAGGTTACTAAATTTCATTTATGCACAATGAAATATACAATCTTCATTTAAAAGGGTACGTTTGGACATTCCACTCCATTTGAACGTTGATTGTTGGTTACCATAGTTATAGAGAGATCATGTGAGCCACGTTTCTCCCAAGGAGTAGGAAACAGAAGTATCCCAATATCAAGGCCCTGATTTATACTTTTTGATGCTGCAGGATGCAAGCAGGGCCTGGGAGGCGTAGGGGGAATCGGGCTTGTGTGCCAAATTATGGCACTACACTGTTTAGAGGCCTGTGTAATTCACTATTGGCAAAGGAAGAACAGTTAGAGCTGTTGCTTGAAACTACTGTGTTCATGAGAAATTTAGCATCCTTGAACTCTTAAAAATCATAATTATACATGTACAAAATCAGGATGATTTCCTTGTCAAAACATTTGCTCAAAATTCTGTTCCTATGCCAAATGCCAGGTCAGCGTTTTGCACTACTTTTAGTGCTAAATGCATCCTCACATCCATTTTAGTTGCTAAAAAAATTTTTACTTTAAAAAATCACATGATCGCGTACGACCTGAACAAAAGCTTCCAGCACGCTGTTTATTCATGTTGTACTCATGCCCCTGTAATAGAATTTTTACCCAATGGAAATCTTAATAATATAATGTGAAGTGATGCTGTAATCTCTAGCAGTTCGCATAACACGCATTAAACAAAATTCTGGAAATTACGCACGATTGCGGCAGTGTAAACTAAATTTAATCCGGGCCTAATATAATCATCATTACACATATGTGCACATTTGTAAGGGCAGCATCATTTATCTACATCAGGCAAAACACTGGTGAAGAAACCAAGGGGCATATTTATACTCTGTGCTGAATTCGCGTAAAACAGTTTACGCAAATTCAGCACAAACTTAACAGCATGTTTATATTTTGACGCTAAACCCGTCTAGTGTCAAAATATTAGAGTTAAAGTCATTTTTTATATGAGTGAAACCACCTTGCATAAATGAGATGCAAGGTAGGTGTTCCTATCCAAAATATGACTCAAAGCCCCTTGCGCCTTATTTATCTTCCTGTGCAAAAAAGGTGCAAAGGTCGGAGGCAGGCCTAGATAATGGCACTAAGCCAGCTTAGCACCTTCATTTAATGCCTGTTCAGAACAGGCATTAGGGGACCTGTGGACCCATTTCTACAGTCAAACACCATGGAAAGGGCCAACAGATGTCCAACCCAAGAACTAGGAACACCACCACCCATACTAGAGGGACACCAGAGGATGGGGGCAAGTAAGGTAAGTATTTTAAAATATTTTCTGAAGTGCCATTGGGGGCCCTAAAATGGGCCCCCTACCTGGCACTGGGTGCAATGGCTATGCACAGGGGTCACTGTTCCTCTGTGCTAGCCATTGGGGTGGTGGGCATGACTCCTGTCTTTTAAAAGACAGGAGTCATGTGGTATGGATGGTTTTGCGTCAGCAAATGTCGCTAGGCTGGTTAACTGCATTTTGTTGCCTCTAACCAGCCTAGAGTCATTTTTTGAGGAAAAAAAAACCCTCCCCCCATCCCGCCACCCCCACCCCGCTAACATCATTTTACCACGCGCTAGCCCACCCTTAGCGCCAGCTTGCAGGATTCCACAAACTTGTCACCCAGCTGGCGCTCTGGAATGACACAAGCTGGCGCTATACTTTTTGACGCAAAACTGCATTTGCGCAGTTTTACGTCAAAAAGTATAAATATGGACCCAATTACTCATTGGCTGTTAAAACAAACTAGCTTCATTTGAGCTACCGGGATGTTTGCTTGGGAACAAAACCATGTGATGCCTTGTCTGCATCACTGTTATTCTGCATTTACAAAGTAAATAGATCTGACATTTTTTAGTACAGAAAATCTTTTGTGAGTGAACCCCTGCTTTATATGTTAATGTTTTAAACAATTTACAATAGAGGGTCAGAGCTCTTGCTGTCAATGCGGTACTTATTTCAATAAGAGGAGGAGTGCTTTGCGAGAACTTATATTTGTGTTTCCAGAGAAATTACACACCTGTTCAAGAGTATGAATGAAGCAGTAAAACAGCACTTATACAGTACTAGAATTAATTCTACATATGCATACCGATTTATGTCTTTTTTGCTATTCACAAAAATATCTAATAGTATTCCTTGAAGGACTTGCCAAGAGTAGGTGTCCATGCATACTATTTGGAATGTCATGCAACATTTCTTGAGGGGTCCTATTCCTATTTTGTCGATTTTTACATAACATAGAACTCCACACAGAGAGAATAGAACTTCTGAAACAAATGCAGTTTTTCTCCACAAGAAAAACATTTGTTTTCCTTGGAGAATGCCCTTCGCTTAAACCTCAATTCTGATGGTTACTCAACCCCTACTAATTCTCTGATGATTTCAGTGTGTGGGTACGAGTTGGATCAGAGTTTTGGAATACTCTCTAACAAACATGCATGTTTTGGGTTTTTCCAAAACTTCCAAGGCAAACCACACCCTGGAACGCCCACTTCCCACACCTTAAGTGGGACCCGTCAGGGTGGACATCTGCACTTGCGGCGGAGAATCTTCATAGTAGTAAATCCATTCATACTTGCAAGGAATGTATTTGTGAATTCCCGCCATACAGAAGCAGATGGTATTTTTAGCCTTAACTACAAGCTTACTGCAGAAAATATCTTCACGAATCATATTGTTTAAAACATCAGCTTTGTACTTACTTAGGAATTACACATTTTAAAATTGACTACTTATAAAGCCATGATAAAAATTGTTAATTCATGTTATGAGCTCATTACTGCATCAAAAACAGGAGGCGCGATTCGTTTCTAGCTTCAAAAACAGAATGGACACTATTTAGGCCCTCATTCTGACCCTGGCGGTTTGTAACCGCCAGGGCAGAGAGCAGAGGAAGCACCGCCAACAGGCTGGCGGTGCTTCCGGGGCAATTCTGACCGCGGCGGTAAAGCCGCGGTCAGAAAAGGGGAACCAGCGGTTTCCCGACGGTTTTCCCCTGCCCCAGGGAATCCTCCATGGCGGCGCAGCATGCAGCGCCGCCATGGGGATTCCGACCCCCTTCCCGCCAGCCTGTTCATGGCGGTTTACACCGCCAGGAAGAGGCTGGCCGGAACGGGTGTCGTGGGGACCCTGGGGGCCCCTGCAGTGCCCATGCCAGTGGCATGGGAATGCAGGGGCCCCCTAACAGGGCCCCATTAAGATTTTCAGTGTCTGCAAAGCCACTGCACCCATCGCACCCCAGCAAATCCGCCGGCTCCATTCGGAGCCGGCTTCATCTTTGCTGGTGCTTTCCTGCTGGGCCGGCGGGCGATCTGCTTGAGATCGCACGCCGGCCCAGCGGGAAAGTTGTGATCACCGCCGCGGTCATTTGACCGCGGTGCGGTGTTTGGGCGGTTTCGGGTCGGAATGACCCCCTTAGTGTTAAGTATTCATGTGTTATGCATTTTCGGACTCATTTACAAGCCCCTTGCGCCGCTGGTGCATCAGTTTTTACTCTGCGTGGCTTTTCTTGGCCTCGTAGATATTGTGTAAGCCAATGCAGCGCAAGTTGCTGCGTTGCCTTACAATGAATGAGCTAGAGGGGCATTTCATGGGGGGTGGATTTTCTCACACAAACCCCATTTGTTTTTTTCATGCATTCCAGGATTTATAAAGATCTGTAGACGTGGGAATGCATCAAAATGTATGCATCCCAGGAGAGGAGTAAGGATGGGAAATATCTTTATTTGTCCTCATTCTTTCTATGTGTGCTTCATTCTGCAAAAAATCCTCCATGGATTGTTTTTGTGTAGGAAGGTGTTCCTTCTAGCACAAAAATAATCCTGCCAGCAGCAAAATGTGTGCCAGTGCTGGCTGAAAGGACTGTATCTCGTAAATAGGGTGCATTCCTGTCCATTCCAATTGGCGTAGTGCAGAGCAGCAAAAAGACATTCACCAATTCATTGTTAATATGCACCTGCATGTGTTAATTTATGATTGTGAATAAAAAAAAAACTCTTATAGAAAGCCTTTTGCAAGTCTTTAGTTTAATTTTCTTAGTGACACCATAAGAAACATGGCCACAAAATCAATGGCTGGTGAACTGTCCAAAATACTTATACATAAACGTTTTCTTCTTCCAATTTTTTGAATTATAGATAGTCATGAAAAAAAAACTGTGGCGTGTGAGATACTGCATCATTTATTCTGGAGAATCCCACACTTTTTTGCTTGTATCACCTGTAAATGTACATATGAGCACAAACACTGCGCAAGGAAGTCAATTAATATAGTCCAGGTGACTAGTTTAGGCAGAAAATGTCTTTCTGTGAGACATTGGGCCAGATGTAGCAAAAAGCCAATTTGCGACTTGCAAATTGCGAGTCCCTGCCACTCGCAATTTGCAACTCGCAAATTGGTATGCAGAACGGTGTCTCAGACACCGTCTGCGAGTCGCTATGGGGTCGCAATGACCCACCTCATTAATATTAATGAGGTGGGTCGCAAATTGCGGCCCCATAGCAAGTCTAGGCACTCGCAAACATGGAGGCCTGCTGTAATCAGCAGACCTCCATGTTCGTGACTGCTTTTAAATAAAGCAGTTTTTTTTTTTTAAGTGTAGCCCGTTTTCCTTAAAGGAAAACGAGCTGCACTTAAAAAAAATAACGAAACCTTTAGTTTCGGTATTTTTTCAGGGCAGGTAGTGGTCCACTACCTGCCCTGAAAAAATAGTTTTGGGTCCATTCACAAAGTGGAAGTTTCCAATTTGCGAGTGGGTTACCATCCACCTGAAGTGGATGGTAACTGTGACACCCTTTGCGACCGCATATGCGGTCGCAAATGGTATTGCATACCACTCCGAATCGCAAATAGGAAGGGAACACCCCTTCCTATTTGCGATTCTGAAATGTATATTGCGAGTCGGTCCCAACTCGCAATATGCATTTCTGCATTGGAAACTGGAATTTGCGACTCGCAAACGGCATTTTTGGCCGTTTGCGACTCGCAAATAGTTTCCTGCATCTGGCCGGTAGTCTCTACAAACGAGTCTCCGATAGGCAAAAATTATGCAAAATCTCTTATTTGAAAATTCTGAGATACATCAAAAAGTTTAAGTAATGTGAATGTAAATGTTTTGCACATTTCAGATGCTTAATTGAAACTTTGCTTAGACCAGGTTTGCATTACTATGAAAAAATATATTTTATTAACTTTGCAGCTGAAATATTTATATCTTTGCAGTATTTTAGTGAAGTTAATTGACAGTTTTGGCCAAAGGCTACCAAAGCACTTTCACATAACATCAGCACTGACAGAACTTCACTGGCTCTCTTTAGACTCTACGATCAAGTTCAATGTTCTTTCTACTATGTGAAAACAAAAATAAGGCCAGAAATGCACCGCTACTATATGCATGTACATTGTGTATACCGATTTTATCAACCAACACAACTTCAAGCAGCTGAAATATTGATGTAAATACCCTGGCACCAAGGTCCCACAGTGATCCCAAGGTGCATAGGACTAATATTGTCTCAAAAATATTGGCGAGGTCGTAGCCTGCCATTATTGAAAATGGGGGCACAGTAGAACAGCTCTCTAGTTGCCAACTTACTATCCCCTGCCATCTCTCCTAAAATGTTGCTTAACGGCATCCAGACAGGGCCCGCCCACTGTATTGCCATCCTGGTCCCCCTCCTAGGGAGCTGTTGTGATTCCCAAACTGTCAGAGAGAACCAGGAAATTGTGCCTTGAGCTACTATGCGGTCAAGATGGCATCCGGAGCCCCAGAGGACCACTGTAGCGGTGACATGGGGCTGATTTGTGGACAGGAGCCGGCAAAGAGGGATCGAGACAGTGATAGAGTTGAACCCTACAACAGTGGGGGCAGAAGATAGCGCCATGCGCACCTGCAGGAGCTCTGCTGCTGGCGGCCCCAACCCTGATAGCGGCAGCAAGAAGTGATGCTGGGCCTGTCTAGATAGCCACAAATGCACTTGGTGACCCTTGCCGGTGCCCCAGCTCAACATCCGGTGTCACGCTATACCTGCGAAGAGGAGAGAATTTGGGTGCATCGCCTCTGGAGTTTGGGCCAGAGGTCTAAAAGGGGAAGGAGAGTGCAATATTGCTGCAGCCTGATTGCCAGAGAAGGCACAAGACAGTTGGAGAGAGGAAGGGAGAGTGCCTAGGGACCAGGCCCTCCACAAACCCCTCCCTTAGTGGGTGTATTATCTAGCTCATCTTCTGGCCCTCCTGTTCTTTGAAGTTCAGAGGACAGACGGCCCCTGAGTGGAACTGTGGTGCACCAAGCTGGGAGGGCTAGTTGGGGGTGGCCTGCTTCAAGTCCCTTCACTTGCATATTTCCTTGGGAGAGAAAACCAGCCTTTGGGGAGCCAGCCGTGAGGGGACACATCTCACCTTTAAAGACTTTTTATAAACAACATCATTGATGGAAAGACCCTACAGCAGCCCACAATTAGCATGGTTCCCTGGGCATGGAGTGTTCCCATCCTCCTCCTTTGGACTGTGCTACGTTCGCATGTGCAATTTTTATGGAGTTCAGGATATGAGCGGACTGGAAGTGTATGGTGGGCATGGTCTGGAATCGAGGTCCCCAACCCACACAGATGAATAAGTTAGATAAATATACAGTCCTGATGGCTTCTTCTGGAGCGACAGTGGGACAGTGGGACAGGTGGGAGGTGAAGAATGCCTGTCTGACACTCGGCCATCTAGTGAGTCCCCCTCCAAAAAATAATGATAGCAATCGAGCACCTGAGCTGCATTGGCACAACATAGCCCTGCCTCTTCAGGGACACAACAGCATGGTTCTCCCCTGGTAAAGTCTTGAGGTGCTACTCGCTGCTACTGTGTGTTAACAACTTTGGTCCAGCCATTGGCCCTAATGGTGGTTTCACCTCTTCTAAGGGGTAGAAGTGCAATGATCGCCATGCCTCTAGGGCCCCAGACATGGAGACTTGTGAACCTCCTATTTGTCATAGTAGTAGCTTGTTGCTTTGGGGTAGGTTCCAGCATGGGGAGGGTTGATAACATTCAGTGTTAGCTGGAGATAGTGGGGTTGTTGTTTGGATTTGACAAATCAGGGGATGTGATTTTCCCATCCACTATCCTGATATATGTGTACATGGCGGCAAGGCCCACCCATATATGTTGATGATGCTTGGGCAACAGGCTCTCTCCAAGATGGGGGGTGGATGCTTCTGAACCCATGGTGTAAGGTAGCACAATGGGGGAGTTTTTAAGTTGGGGACAATTGTTCTTTTTCAGTTTCAAAAGTGGTTGTTTTTCTATGTGCTTGAACACTGATCCATTAGGTGTACTTCCAAATGTTAAGGATTGTGGGAGTAAATAACAGTAAGTGGGAGTGAATATCTGTCGGTGATAGACAAAGAAAGTGGTTGCCTAGTATTAGCAGCTTGTGTAGTTTTATGGATTTTAAGCCATAATGTATCCCATAAAGCAGTAGGCCAACATTCTGCTAAATCCTTTTCCTAGGCCAATTCATTCTTTGATTTGATTCTAACCAAGTCAAATTTAAAGACCTGTATATAGAAGATGCTAAAGGATTAGTACGTAATAAGGAAAAAAGTTAGTCGATAAGGAAGGAAGAGAAGGTATAGAAAATAAAGTGAAAATGTAATGAGCAAAGGAGTATGCCTTTTGAAGATCTGCAAAAGATATAGGGCCTTATTTATACTTTTTGGTGCAAAACTGCACGAACGCATTTTTGCACCAAAAAGTTTTGCAACGGCCTGCACCATTTTTTAGCACCAGCTGGGCACCATATTTATGGAATGGTGCAAGCCAGTGCAAAGGGTGGGCTAGCGTAAAACAAATTACGTTAGGCAGGTTAGAGTCAAAATAAATGACTCTAGCTAGATTAGCGTCATTTTTTGACGGTAAGGGGCATATTTATACTCTGTTTGCACTGAATTAGCGTAATTTTGTTTTACTCTCATTTGGTGCAAAACTAACTCCATATTTTTACTTTGGTGCTATACCCGTCTAGCGCAAAAATTTATGGAGTTAAAGTCATTTTTTGGAAGTGGAAACCTACCTTGCATTGAAAAAGTAGAAAAAGGGAGGCAGAGAGGTAATGGGATTAGAATAATACGAAAGGATGTCATCAGCATAAACTGGCTTTTTAACTTGCTGAGATCCAGTTTGAAAACCTTAAATGTGTGTATCTTCTTGAATTTTAGTGACAAAAGGTTCAAGTGGTATGATAAACAATAGAGGTGATAATGGACAACCTTGACATACCCTCCTAAATAATAGAAAATAATCCAAGAGCAAACCATTAACGAAAATGGTAGCTTTAGGGCGTGAAAACAGTAAGGATATTAATTCAATTGGCTTGGATGGAAACCCGATTCATTTAATCGCCTGAAACATGAAATTCCATTACATCCTCATGTAAGTCGATAGCAGCAATAGGATAATTTAACATAAAGACCTTAGTTAGGACGCTAAAAGTATTATCAGAGGCTAATCGACTGTTAAGAAAACCCGACTGTTTAGGACCTATAAGATCAGGCGAGATAGGATCTATTTGGAAAGCCAACATTTTTGTAAATATTTTATAATCAGTATTAACTAAAGAAATGGGATGATAATTTGAACAAAGTGTGGGGTTCTTATCATCTTTTTGGAAAAAACATATCATAGGTACCAAGGGAAGTACCATTTTTGGCAAAAGAGTTAAATAACTGCAAAAAAATCGGTAAAAGAGACTTCTCAAATGACTATAAAATTCAGTAGAGAAACCGTCAGGTCCAGGGTCTTTCCCTCTGTGAAGTACAGACTACGTGAGATATTTCTGAGAGTATGATTTCTGCTCCAAGTGAGCTTAAATCAATATGCTGTGAAGGGGGAGAATCAATGGATTGAAAATATGCAGATAAATATGACTGTAATGGATGAGTAGCTGAAGAATATTAATTGGTGTAAAAATTACACATTTCTGCAGTATATGTGTTAACGCATCCCTCTATGTTAATTTATTACACATTAGGACTCGTTTTAGGCCAATGAATCTTTTGACCCAGTTGAGAGACACCGTAGGACGAGATAGCTAATCAATATATCGATCAATATATCAATAATGTCATCAATATTTATTACAGCAATACATTTCACTTTAGTCAAAGTCATTAATCAAATTGACGACTCAACCATGACCTTCCAGCCATGAATAACCACACCAGTTAATAGAATTTTATGAGTTTTATTCTCTATTAGTTACAATCTACGATTAAGTGCGTTAACCTCAAAGCCAAGAAACACAACAGCATAGTCAATATATGGCAACTTTGATAAGATTTCAATAAGGCAAGAATCACAAACATTAGAATATAACACGGCGTGAACATAGATCAAGATTAGCAGAGTATCGATATTGCATCAGTTCACCAAAGCATTGTCTCAGTCGATTGTCTATTTGCGTCAGTTTGATGTACACCTGTCCTAACTACTAATTAGCATTAGCATGTTGGGCTTCATGCAAAACAATTTAGAACACCAATTTGGAAAAACATCTAGCTAAGGTCTCTGTCAAAAGCAAGCAGTTGGTACCTAGAAAGGAAAAGCAAACCGACAAATTACAATTGCATTGTCATAATTACCCTCCAAGGATTAGGTCAGCGCACAGGTTCAGGCTTCATCTTCAGGACATCAGTTAAATCGCCAACAGTCAGGACTCAAATAAAGGGCAAAAAGGGACACTTCCCTCATAAGGAAGATAAGTGTAAAAGGGTAGTCTCTGGGTGAGGATGATTTCTAATAAGTCTCAAATCACCAAACAGAGTGACAGAGTTTCTGGATAAAATCAATAGCATTCCCTACCTAATTCTTCTGACCTTTCTGTGACATGAGTTTTTATCCCTTTTTCGTAGTACATTCCCGCAAAATTCTATTGGACATTTACTATACCCCACTATCTTTAACCTATCAAATTAAACATTTGGTAATCCCAATTGTCACCCCAGATTAATTCACAGGTCTTTGATTGGTCTTCATAATTGACGTCTTCAGAGGTGGCACATCCGGCGTTACTTCATTTCTTGGCACGTCTTTTAGGGCAGCAGATTCATTGTCCACCGGTCTAAGTGACCTTGTATATTTCATTAATCTACATTTGTTTCAATTCATTTATAACTTTTAAACCAAGGCACCAAATATGCGCTTGGGAACGGATTTAACATGGTTACATTCATCTTCCAAGTTTTGAAGAAAAAGAACATTTGCAGGGTCATGGCCCCTTGTGAGTCAGCACACTGGAAAAACTGAAAAATGCATTTAATATGAGAGCCAGGCAGCCAAACTGCAGCTCTCGCTAACTTAAGGCCTATAAAGATTTTCAATACAGATTCAACAATATGGACGTTAATATAATCTTAATTGAACATAACATAAACACTTTATTCATCATTATTAGTTTGTGTATACATTGGTGGCCATTCTTCGTGGTCACAATTCAGGTGCACGTTTAAGCAAATCGCTATTATTATAGTTTTCTATGCAGCATCATCACACATTAATTTAGACATTTCATTTAAATATAGTTTATGTAAGCTACGCTCTCTCATATGTTTATCTTTATAAACAATATTCCCTGCTTTATTTTCGATGGATTCTATTTTAGTTCTGCCTCTCCAGATCTTCAACTCATTGGCAAGTAATTTCCCCATTTTGTTTTGGGCCCCATAGTATCTCACACTGTTCTTTACGAGATAAGAGGAAGCAGCATTCATAACAAATCTATTACAGTTAAACATAGCTTCTATAAGATGATGTAATAATCCCTCATTATTAGAATGATAATAGTTATAATCAATTTTTTAAATTTTTTCAAGTAATTGATTAGTTTGGGATTCCATATATGTTTTTGTTGGTTGAGACAAATTTTATTATGAAACCTGTGGACGCTGCCTTGGAAGATTCCCAAATTGATACAACAGAGGAATTAGATACAGTGTTAAAAGTAAATAATTAATTAGTAAAGGTTTCAAATTCAGAAGTGACTTTAGAATCTGAAAGAAGTGAATTATTAAAACACCATGAGGTGAAAAGGGAAAAAGGGGCATGATCTGAAATCAAAATTGAGCCTATTTCTGAGTGAAGAACATTTTGGGTGAGAGATTTACTGAAAAAGAGATAATCTATCCAAGACTGAGAGTGATGTTGAGTGAATAAAAAGTGTATTCAGAGAGATCTGGATGACATAATCTCCAAATGTCAACTAATGAATTCCGATGAATGCTGGATTTAAATTGAGAGTGCATCCTAGTATGTACAAACTTAGCTTTCTAGAGCCTATCCAGTATGGGATCAAGAGTTTGGTTACAATCTCAAACAAATATAACATATTAATTGTCACGTTGATGTAATTTATCCAATATATTGTTCCAAAAAGTATCATCCACCAAAACAGGACCATAAACATTGAAAATAGTTAGAGGCATATTGTTTAACAAGAGCTTGCCAATAATCCATTGACCCTCAGAATCAGTTTCTTGGTGAACTGTTGTATGATGTAACTTTTTATGGCAAAGATGACTACTCCATTTTTCTTCCCCAGCGCATGAGAAGCAAACACATTGCCTACCCAACATCTTTTGAATGTAATAACTTCCATCTCAGAATGGTGCGATTCCTAAAGTTGTGTAACATCTGTTTTCAGTGTGGCCAAATGGTATAACACCCTTTATTGTTTGATAGGATTACTTAACCCCTTGATATTCCATGTAGTAATCCAGAATGTAGCATGAAAACATTAGTATGCACATATTGTATGTTTACAGTATTATAAAAAATTGAGATAAGAAACAGAAAATGAGAAGAATAAGAAAATTATTGAATACAAGGAGAGAAAAAGTGAAGGATTGAAGAGAAGAAAACAAGAAAAGATAAAGGATAATTTAGAACTACAGAAGAAAAGGATAAAAAGATACAAAGACCAAAGAGACAGTACAAGTCATACAAACGATGAGTGGAAGACATACCTACAAAAATACAGAACAAAAGAGGAGGATGGCAACACTGGGAGATGGTGATGACAGCAATCAAGGAACACACAGGTGGCCCCAACTTGAATGAAGTTGTCACATAAAGAGTAAAAGACAGGAACGAGATGTAAGGACACATGATAAAACAATAAGAGACCATGTTGAGTTAAATTAGCATTAATTGGAGAAATAAAATTAGAACAAGTAATTATCTAAAAAACAAATTTAAGTTCAGGTGACTTTTGGAGTGTCCATCTCTTCTGCTCCATGTTGTTGTAAAAATAGTTTAAGTGCAACTGGATCCTCTAACATGGATGTCTTTTCTTTGTATGTCACCTAAAAAAAACAAGGATGAATTAGACCAAATCTAGCATTCATGGCTCTCAATTGGGAACACATGTCCAAACACTGCGTCTGGTCGATCGGCTGTCTTTAGCAACATCTTGAGAAAAATATAGTCTGTGACCAGCTCTTATTATTGATTTTTTAGCTTTACACGCAGACAAGACATGAAGTAAGTCTGTATATTGCAGAAAACATAGAATGACTCCTCATGATTTTTTAGTGCCCTCTGTCTATAGAGGGAAGTATTAGCTTACAAATCCAGTAGCTTTGGGAGAAAGGTTTGAAAATAAATAGTTAGATTGGAGCCCTCTGTGTTTTCAGGAAGCCCATATAAGCGTAAATTATTCCTACAATTTCTATTTTCAAGATATTCAGTATGCTTTTTGAGTAGTGCTATTTCAGATTCCAGGTATGAAATATGTGAAGCAGTTTGCTGAAGATTGTCTGTTTTTTGTTTCACCAGTAAAACCTGTGATTCCAGGAAAGAACATTTATCATCCAAATATAGCAATGTTTTTGGGGTCTCTTCCATAAAAGGCTTCAATGCACGAATTCCCTTTAAAATCCAATCCACGGAGGTTGACGCAGATTTTACTGCCAACAGGGGATTTTTTTAGGCCTTTTATTTGATCCTGTTGTTGGTTTGTTTAATGAGGCAGCTTTCGGAACGGTTCCTGAGTGGGATTCAGATTTCAGAGATACTGCATTTTCCATCTCATCGTAACTAGAATTTGATTCTGACTGAGGACTAGATTGAGGAGTATTAGAAAGCTGAGATTCCTCACTTTTCCCATAAGCACCAAAAGGTTAAATAGATGGAAATTGTTGGATATCAGTGGGTGCGCAAGGATATACAAAACAAGAGGTAGCACACTTGGAGTTAAGGTTGCGTTGAAGTCACCTTAAAATAGTCATTGTAATAGAAAAGCCTAGGAGGTCATGTTAAAAGAAATAATAATAAAACTGTTTTTGAAAGATTAAACAGTGACAAAAATAAAAAAAATTGATAGACTCCAGTGGTAATAAATAAAAATGAATGTAATGAGCCGTTGGTGGCTTTAAAAAAGCTATTGCATGGAAAGGAAGTGGGCATAGGAAAAACAGTTATCATCAAAGTCACTGAGTAAAGTAGGAAACACCACTTCCAAAAGAAAAGAAAAAATAAAGAAGAAATTCCTCTTTTCAATTCCACATTTTATACGAAAAAGTTAATGAAATAAATGTAGCATTTTTATAGACCAGGACCGCTCAAATGAAATATTCCTGAAGAGAAAAAGTATCCCTCTTCTTCATAAAATCGAGGATGTGTCTCTACTCATGAGGAAAAATCCAGACAAGCATATATAAATGGCAAAAGTCACTCCATTGACTCACCAATACATCCGGAGGAGACGTGCGTTTGTCTCCTGTGAAAAGGAAATCTGAAGAGGCGTTTATGTTTTCTGAGGCCTCCTCCATCTGCAGAGCCTAAGCGCGGCACCACCATCTCGATTGGCACCATAACCACTCCCAAAATAATGCTATCCTATTTTAATGACTTAGTCATTTTCAATCATGAGCAAATACTTAAGGTGATACAGGACGGCTAATGTGATGGGGCTCTGGGGCCTAATGGCATTCTGCAGACATTGTACAAAGTCAATCCTACATTTTGGGTTACTAAAATGACCATTTTCAACAGTGCTCTGCAAACCCAAACTATTTCAGACCTGTGAAGGGGGTCCATAATCAACCTGATCTTTAAAAGAGGGGACCAGCAACAAGAGAAAACTACTGGTTCATTGCCTTCCTTGATAATGAGGCCAAATATTTTGCAATTCTATTATTAAAGGAGTTAAAGCAATGGGGGGAGGATAAAAAACAATACCATTAAATCGAACTGCTTTTATACAAGTGCAACACAATAAGAAACATCCTGGCACTTTCAATCATAACAGAAAGAATGACTTAATTTGTAGTGCATTATTAATAAAAGCCTTTGCAATCCAGCACATATAGAATATTAAAATGTGCTCAAAACAAACAAGTGAGAGAAATTAGGATCAGCAGACATGCATAAGGGGTTAAAAAGAAATTTTGACTAAGACTTAAGTTTGTTCAAAATGTAATAATCTCATAAGGTGACAGTGCTATTGTGCAATTAATATAGAGTGCAAATATAACTTAGGAAGATAAAAGACTGTAAAATCATAATATAAATACCAAAAAAAAACAATTACTAAGAATCAGATCAATAAAAGGTCTCATGCTCGTTACATGGTCAGAGCACCATATAAACAGATGCTTTTTATACTTCAATCTTACCCAGTTTCAACATGTGGTAAAATATCAACAGGAACTTAACCAGTTGATGTTCAAAATCATATATTGTAGACTGAGAGCTGCTTTGATGGTCTGATTACAAATGTGCATGCTCAGAAGCTTAAGCTGCTGGTGGAGCAGCCATCAACAATGCTCGAGTATTCAAAAACATGTAGGATGTGATATAGAGTAGGAGTAGGAGTTCCAAAGTCTGGATTTTGTCTCTGCCCGCTGAGTTTGCTACTTCTCAAGATCGTCCCATGTTGGCAGACAGCAAAGTATATCCAGAAGTCCCTTTTAATAAGTTTTTGACAGTTTGCTCCAAGGTCAGGACTGATTCTCCAGTTGATTATATGAAGATAAAACCATCCAGACCTGGTACCGCTGTCACAGGTTTTATTAATCAGCAGTTGTGCCCAGGACCTGGGCACTTAAATTCTGCACTTTCTGGAACTAATTTTGACTTACTCCCAAATTCCATGTCTAATAAAGCTGTAGATCATCCAGACATGCATCTGCATATCGAGCATGGACAGCTCTAACTCTAGCATTTTTTTTTACCTCATTCCATACCATACAGTTGAGTGTATCAGGTTGTGCAAACCTGATTTTCTG
This sequence comes from Pleurodeles waltl, assembly GCF_031143425.1. Taxonomy (NCBI): domain Eukaryota; kingdom Metazoa; phylum Chordata; class Amphibia; order Caudata; family Salamandridae; genus Pleurodeles; species Pleurodeles waltl. Next base: position 562,225,302 of record NC_090439.1, read on the forward strand.
ACAAAGCTTGATTAATGTATTTTTCCTGAACAATGATTGCTGAGCGAGGCCAAACTCTAAAAGAACCTGGGCCAATGATGCTAAATTTGGGAGACAAAGGACACTTTGATATATTTTTTTTATTATCAGTGTCTAGCAATTTGGCATCTTTACCAGGGATAATTTCACTTCCATGTGATAGAAGCTATATAACCTTCACCTGCATGACCTGTAGGACTGGGTCCACGCTGGGATCCCGCTGTCCGTTTTCTAGGTTTGATAGGGCACTCTGATAGGCTTGGGCCTTATTTTATAATGAGGCCATTTGCTTCTGATAGGATCATTTTGCCTCTAGTCAAACTCCAAGATATTTTTATCCTGGCCCATTTTCAATGTTAACTCTGCCCACTTGTCACTTACCCGGGTGGTTTTGCCTATTCCCAACAATAATCATGTAAATCTTTTCAAGGCTCACCTCCAACCTATTTTGCTTGCTGAATTCAGAAAAAGGTGTTTATCATCCTTTGAAAAACCACTCAGGTACGGCTCAGCAGGTCCAAATCATTTGCGCAGAGCAAGTTGGAACAGGGTTTATTCAAGATGATTGGAGTGTGCAAGTTAACTTTGTATATTTTTTCTGTGAGATCAGAGATAAAAAAAATAAAAGCAGGGGGCAAACACATCCTTGTTATAGGCCTACTGTGGATGAAATGTTTCTTCACAGGATACTCCTGTCTCCCCTCCCCTACTTAAATAATGAGCAAACAGGTACCATCTGCTAGGTGGAGGGTTTATTTCTACTTCTATTACAATTTTGTTATTTTTTTTGTAGTGGCTACTCTCATTGCTTCAATTAATCAAGAGCTTGATGACAAACATGTGTGCTTGCACATTGGTGGCTATGATTTGAAGTGGCACTTCTTCGGCGTAATGTAATATTTTTTGTGACAGAAGAGGATTACCGTCGAGGAATAATTCATAATAATGTAGGATTATTCAATATCTTACGCATGATTGTCCTATTTTGTTACACATGTGCATGGTCTACAAAATTATCATAAATATGAATGGCATATAATAGTCAGAATGAAACATAACTCACCCTATTTTACTTATTTTGATAATGGGCACCTAACACTCACAGAGGATGATCCCACTATTTGAGAGAAATGTATAAAATTATTTTTGTTATGTAATTATTTTTGAATTTAAAAATACTGTTTAGACAACATGTTATGTATATATCATTACAGCCCTGATGAAGTCTTGGGGTACACCCCTGACGAAACACGTGCTGGCGATTTTTTACTGTTATTGACGGCGAGCTCTTATGGTATTGACAATAAACAGCTAGAAAATTGAAGAACTGAAGACATGAGCTTTTATTTTGAAATTTGGAGAATGACGATATGAACATTTACTGTTAATGGACCTAATATCGGTTGTGTGCCTTATATAAAACAAAATTGTTATCAGTGACTTATCACTGAATGTAAGGAGCTTAGGATGACCTCCTTTTGAGTGCACCACCATAATTAACTGATATATAACGATTCCTGACAAGCAGCACCATACACTCCCCTTTTTGGTCATCCCTTGTTATTACTCCTGTCTCCCCGTTTCATCTATAGCCAGGTTGTGGTGTATAATCACTGTATTGTTTTCAGGAGCTCCATCAACACACCTCAGGGTCTTAACTTCTTCCAATTACTTGAGACTCAATCTAAAGCTGCTGTAAAGGCAATGAAGCACCCATATAGGATTGAAAGTATCTAAGTCATGTGATCCATTAACAATAGGATTAATAGAAATAGCCATCAGGTTAGTTAAACAGCCCAGGTCTTTGGCTGAATTCTGTTGATTCAGAGGAATAGTTCATGATTATTGACCCAGTGCTCAAGTTGGGTTGCAGATGAACTGTTGAACCCCTTCAGACCTCAGGAAGTTCTCCTACCTGCAGGATATGTTTGTAAAGCTCAGTGAGCCTATTGGCCCTAGCTTGAATTTTTTTTTTAAAGTGCCTGTGGTAGCCCATTTATGCCTGACGCACAGTCAGTGCATGATTTAGCAATAACTTTCTCAATGTCTTCATTCAGCAGTATAGTCTGTGACCTACTGGCAAGACTCTGGTGAGACACCCTTTGTGTTGTTATTCATGGGATTGTTTTTCACTATTGAGTTTCTACTAATCATTGTGCCAGCTGCAGAAATGACTACTGCTGCCTTGCCATTATACCTGGTTGGATTTTTTACAGGTCGGCACCTGCTGTTCTTTGCACTAGCTGCAGTGCAGTCTTTTATGGTTTCCCTTAGGTTGTTACCGCCACATTACTTTCATCAATTACTTGATTAACTGGCAGAATCTTGACTTCCCGTGGACCTAGGCTGGATAGTTCTAAGTCCCTTCTGAGCATACTGAGGGCCTTTGATGCATTGAGGGCTCAATATCACTTGCCTTGTCCATGCATGTGGATGGCTGGGGGGGTTGAAGACATAAAAAATTTAAAACTCCTGAACGTACTCAGAAGTAAGCTAATTTTGAGGTGGGATTCATTTGTTTGTACAAACTTTGCCAGACTGCATGGCTTGACATTGTGACCTTCACCATTGCTCCCCATTTTTCTTCTCCATTTCCTAGCTTCTTTGCTTACTCTGCCTTGTGCAGTGTGGGTATTACCTTTTCCTTGTCTATTTTTTTGTCTACTATTTAGGTGCCACTTCCTGACTTTTGCTGAGCATGGAGGCAACCAGGAGCATTATGTTTATGGTCTGTCCCGAAATGTGCCACAGTGGGCATAGTGGCATTCCACTTGCTCTACTAAGGCCTCAAGGCTCTCATGACCAAGTGTTCCTCCAGGGACTAGGAAGGAGGACAGAGGGAGAGGGGGCAAGGCAATGACTGTCTATTTTTTTGTCAAGTACTTAACTACCATTTCCCAACTCTTGGGCGGATAGAGAGGATCAGGGGCATTGTGGTTATAGTCTGTCCTAAAATGTGCCACACAATGTGCTCTCTTCAGGCCTAAAGGCCCTTATGCCCTGTGTTTCCCCAGGGACTGAGAAACAAGATGGAGGAGCCAAGACAGGGTAGGGGCAAGAGAAGCAATGAGCAGTGAAATTCCTGCAAAGAGTGAGCAGAGGGAACAAGCAGGGGAACTGGAAGAATGGAAGCTTGATAGAGGCCGCAACATTGCAGTATCTTTGATATGTTGACTCAGTGGCTCCCAATGGGCTATGCTGATTTGTTTGGTGTGTGCTGATTCAATGGGGTGTCCCTCCTTCATCCTGCAATTGCCTTGGACAGCCTCTGGCTGGCTGCTAGTACACAAGCAGTGCACATAGTTTAACAAAGCCGCAGACCATAACAAACCCTGGTCCGGCTGCCTCCATGGATGGCTGTCATCCTCGCAGCCTCCTCCAGTGGCTAACCTGCTGGGGGACTTCTTTCACCTCTACCTCCTGTGCTGAATCTCCCCAGGCTCCTTGTCACTGTGTTCCCCACAACTCCCACTGCCCTGTGTGCCTGGACAGTGATTATGGTATCCAAAGAAGACCCCTCTAGGCTGGACAATGGGCAACTGAATAGCGGGAAGAGACAGAGGCACAGGGTATGGTGTGGTGTGAGACATGTTGGGGTATCCATGTTCCTCCATGTCCTTGCTATGCTCTGAGTGCTCTCAGACAAAATGTAGACAAATTAAATCAACCAGCAGAATTGTCTTTGCAGCAAATTAACATTCTGGCACATTTTGCCATGTTTTCTAAAAATACTACAGGTGTGTTTCTCTGGCACTTGGGTAAGGATAAAGACAGGAGATGGCACTGAGGAAAATGTACACTCAACAGGGCAAAAACAGGGAAGATTCTTACTGAACTACTTACTCAACTTATTTCAGGCTGGCATGACTCCAGTACGAGATGCTGTAAATTCTCATAAGCCTAAATTAGGGGGTCCATGCATTTAAAATATGCTGTAAGCAGACAACGCCATGCTCCTTAGTGAAACCAATATAGGCCTTCAGTGTCTCATTGATAAACTATGAAGCTAGTCATTAAATAACTGTATAATAATTAACTAAAAAAACTGACTGTCATGGTGCTGTATGCAGGCAACGTCATGCTCCTTAGTGAAACCAATATAGGCCTTCAGTGTCTCATTGATAAACTATTCAGCATGTCATTAAATAACTGTATAATAATTAACTAAAAAAACTGACTGTCATGGTGCTGTATGCAGGCAACGTCATGCTCCTTAGTGAAACCAATATAGGCCCTCAGTGTCTCATTGATAAACTATTCAGCATGTCAATAAATAACTGTATAATAATTAACTGAAAAAAATGACTGTCATGGTGGTCAAAAACATAATACAGAATAAACAAAGCAAGTTCTTTCATAACCAACTCCTGAAACGTCTAAAAGTATACACATACTTTGGTGTTCCATTTGATGATAAAAGCTCCTTCCAAACAAACAAGCAGGAGTAACAACAAAAGGGCAGTGCTCTAATCCTTGGTTTTCAAACCCCAATGAGATCAATTAGAGGGCCTAGCTTGGAACTACTATTAACGTTTATCTACTCCCAACCCTAACATATGGAAGCAAAGAATTCTGTGGTTAGGATGCAGCTGTGTTGGAGTCAATTGTCTCAAAAACCTACAGATCCCTTTTCAAGTTCCCTGACAAAGCCTCCCCTGCTCAGATCCTGCTGGAGTGTAGATTAACAAAACAATCAATTGCCAAGAGGGGGGCTTTCAATAAAAAGTGGCAGAAAATAAGACGATAACAGATAATCCTTTAAATAAACCTTTGTGGAATTAAATATTAAAAAGTCAAGAAGCTGCACCAAGGGCATATCCAGACTCTGCCTTTGTGCCTTGGGTGTAAGATAACCTTGGGAGCTTCTCCTCTCCTACAAGGTTAAAAAAAAAAATGAATCAACCGCTTAATGAAGAAACTCTTGGCAGCAGAGGACAAGGCAGCTCTAGCAAATAGACCTCATGGTCGGATGCTATTAAAACTCTCAAACCACAGTATTAATTGGTGGCTCGGTGGTCAGTGTTTCTGAAGAACAAATATCTGTGGTTTTCCTTTGGTCATCTTCCTGCTCTTTTACCCACCTTGCCTTGGCTTTGGAATGAAGACTCAATCTCCTGTTGGCTACGCAGGTTGGCTGTGGTGGACATTGTTCACTTACAGTGTGTTTGTCCCAAACTGCTAAAGGGAAAGGAGAGAGAGGGCATTTAATCTTGCAGACACGCTGTCATTGATTGCTTTAACTCTATGGACACAATCCTGAACTGTAGATTTACTACATTTATACCAAGAGCTGATCAAAGATTCAAGGAGTCAGTGAAGTGTACCGTCATTTGAACTTTTTGCCATATTTTTATTGAAAGTAACATTTTAACCATTTTGCAGTAACTTTGTTTTAACATTTCTGATTGGTGTCTTGGAGCACTGTATAAGGATTTTATAGGTTTTGTACATTTTATGGACCTTCTCACTGTAAGCTATGAGTTTAACTCATTATACCTAAAGAATTATACACTCATTCACTTCAACCACTTAGGACATCCAAAAGTAATTTACTGGTTAAGGGGGCTTGGTTTGCATTTTCATTGCTTCTCATGCCTTATGAAGTTGCACTCTTGCTGGCTAATAAGCTTTCTTGCAAGGATCCTACAAAATCATGGGCCTTGATTGGGAGCTAAGCAGAGTGAAAATCCTGTGTGAACATCAATTCCACACATTCATAAGATGACAAGTGTTCCCATACCTAGGTTTATGTAGCAACAATAAACCTAATCCTCTTTGCCAGAAAAACAGGTAGGTAAAATCACTTGCCCCTGCCAAACCTCTGGCAAAGCATAGAAGGAAGCATTACATGTTCCCTTTTGACAGCCAACATTCTCCACTCCTCCTCCCCCCTCCCCCGATGATGCAGGTCCAGCCAGGACTCTGAGATAGTTATTTGCCTTTTTTCTTCATATTTAACAGCTGCTTTCATTTTGCACTGTCCCGTGTGGGTTGAAGAAAGAGGTCGTCAAACCCATTCCTTAAAAAAGTCAAATCTGAGCCACCATGAGGAAACTAATGATAGGATCATAATTCTTCTGTCAGCAGTCACAAAAATTGATAAGAAGTTCTTTCTAAGTATGTTACAATGTACCAGTTACTAAATGCTAGGCAAATTAATGTAATGCCTGGTTCAGTCATGGAGACTGCCTAAGTGGCTGTAGTAAATGACAACAGACAACAGACAACACTACAATTATGGTATTTACACTTGACCTTCAAGTGAGAATCTTGAAAAAAAGTATTTTTATTCTGTCACATTTTAATGTTTGTGTTGTTAATGCTACCATCATTTCTAGATTGAATTATGCCACTTCCTATTATATTGGACTTCCTGAATCAGTTATTCAAGGTATTCACATTATGACAACACAACTTGTTTTAAGTTTCAGGACAATTGGTGGATTCTCTGGGGCTCCCTGTATGCTGCACTAGTTGCGAGGTATAAGAAGGATCCATTATACCTCACTATGATTTGCTTATCTGTTCACTTTTGGCATTTTCATCCTGCCATTAGTTCCCTAGTATAGAAGAGCTTGGTGTGGGGGACACAAAAGCATTTCCTTCTCATTTTTTGTTTCTTTTATTTAAAATGTACTGAGTCTTAGCCTGTGCATAATTTGAGGCCATTCTGTGTTTACAAGGGCTTTCACAATTCATCTGTTTTATAAATTATCTTCATGTCAGTTAAGGTACATTAGGACGTTTATTGCACTTTAAAAGTAACACATCAGTTCAGCTTGTATTCAATGTAAAGGTTTTCTTTACATTTGGACGGTGCCAGACATGTAGAGTTATGGCTCTTGTCCTTTGGTGATGGAGCAATGTCACATGAGAGATAGCACAGGTATATACTTCCTGACCTACAAGAAAACTGAGATAGCTCAGCTGTGTGCAGTTGAATATAATATTTGTGTCCAACCAGACACTTACCTCTGCCACCTAAAGCGAACACTTCTATGATCAGTTTCTCAAGTGCATTGTAAAACAGATTTAGAGTTTGCTTAACGTATTCCTTGATTTTTTTCCCAGAGAAGGCACCTATGCAGGGGCAATGCACCATCACTCTCGTTGTGTAGGCATTGCATTACTGTGTTTTGCCTCTTAGCTAATGTAGTTTGGCAAAAAAATACTTCTGAAACCTCATTCTGCAGACAAAAAAAAGAATGGGTGTGTAAAAAGCATCACATTTCTGATATTGTGTATAATAGGTTACGAATGCAAAAGCATTGCACAACTAAAACACTTGTTTGTGCTCTACTCACTCATGCTCCAATGAAAAACCATCAACAATTATTTCTTCTTAGTATCTCTCCTACGCTCCATTAAATCTGTAGGAGCTTTCATTTAAACTTTTATGCCGGCAAATCACTCATTCCTATTTAAAGATCTCTATGTGCAGCCTAAAAACATTGGTAAATCAACTAAAACACATTTGCTGTAATTATGTTGGGTTTCAGCAGCATGTTTCAAATGTACAGTTTATCATTGTATTGGCTCTAAGGATAGCTCCACCATATTGTTTGAAATGTCAACCCAGGTCCCATTGGTTGACTTGGTTTTATTCAAATTATGTAACTGAATCAACAAATGTAATTTCTTTTTTGACGTGTTATTTAAAAAAAAAATCGTATTTTTGTTTTTTTGTAATTTATTTGATTTGTTTAGTATCATTTCACATTTTTGTGGGTTGTTGGGAGTATACGGAATTAGAGTACTATATAATACCTGGTCTCACCACATAGTCCAATACTTTCCCTATTATTGGTTAGGTTAAGGTGTATATGACCCCAGCAAGCTCCAAAACATTGCATTAGTAGATTAGGTTAGAGTTGGAATAGTACACTATATCAATCTAAAGTCAATAGTTTCCATGCTGTGTTGTAGGTTAAAGTCAGAGTGCCAGATTACAAGTCTGGCTGTCTGAAGACCAGACTCAAAGCAGTGGTCAGACCACTGCGGCTATGGTGGTCCTACCGCCATATTACAAGATTGGTGTTCGTGCCGCCAAAAGACCGCCATCACCGTCAGGATTTCTGATGTTTTAATTATTTTTTTGGTTTAATTTTATTTTAATGGTGTTAAGCTTGGTATTTAGATTTTTTGTAAACCTTATATTTATTACTTTTAATATTTAAAATAACTTTCCATCGTTATTGTAGATAAGGCTATTTTTATTGTTTGCTCATTTTTTATTTCAGTATTTTTTTAACTTTGCTTATGTTTTTAATTCAACTTTGGATTAATTTATATATGTATATTACCTATTGATGGTCGACCAGTAGGTAGTTACAGTTAGGACCTATTTTCCATAGATGAAGCATTTTTTGTTTTGCTAATGACTGTGGCGGAATTTGATGAATCTTAATGAAATTTTCAACACTTGTACCCTACTCACTTGAGCTGCTGCATTGAAAGTTTCAGGGTGATTAATCAAGTGGGGCTGAGAAAAAGGCCAGTCCCAAAACATGTTTTCCACATGCAATTTCTTATAAGGATTTTGAACACATCTATAGCCCGAACCACTGAACGGAATTACACCAAATGTGGCAGAAAGCTAGTTCTTGTCCTAGAAAGACCTCTTTGTGATTTAGTGTAAATCCATTCCAGTAGTTTTGGAGATATTAAAGAAAAAAGGAATTTGTAAATCTAGGGATGTGGATCCAACAGATGTCATGATGAGATCTGATTGGCTGGCAGCACTATAACCAGGAATGATTGGCAGCTATTTTGGGACTTGGAATCAGCTGAGTCCCAAAAAAAAAGTTTAAGAAAAACAAAAAAGCAACAGAAAGGGGCAGAGTGGAATAGACTGACCCCCTAACCCTAGTTCTGGGGTCCCACAGGGACGCTGCCTAGGGCCAATCTTTTTTTTTGTTTTAATTTTTGACAAAATATTGTAGTGTATATCCTTGCTTTTGTCCCATTTTTTTGTGTTTTCTCCTTGCTTTTGCCTCATTTTCCCTGCTTTCTCCTTGCTCCTTCCCCTATTTTTTGTGAACCCTCTCCTTGTTTTCACTGTTTTCTCCTTGCTTTCCCTCATTTTTCACCTGCACGTTCCTTGCTTTTCCCTCATTATCACAGCTTTCGCCTTGCTTTTCCACATTTTTTGTGTGCCCTCTCCTTGCTTTACCCTCGCTTTCTCTGCTTTCTCTTTTATTTTTCCCCCATACTTTGAGTGTCTTCTCCTTGCTTTTCTGTCCTTCTCACTGCATTCTCCTTCCTCTTTCTCCTGTTTTTTGTGTCTTCTCCTTGCTTTTCCTTGTTCTCACTGCCTTCTCCTTTCTTTTTTCCCCCAATTTTTGTGTGCCTTCTCATTGCTTCTCCCCCATTTTCACTGCTGTCTCATAGCCTTTCCCCCATTTTTTGTGTCTCTTCTCCTTGCTTTGCCCTCATTTTCACTGCTTTCTCAGGGGCCTGCAAGTGCCTGAAAACTCTGTAGCCATGCATTACGAATCCTGTACTTGATATATTGATATCATTGCAGAGGCCCTCTCTCTTTTTGCCCCGATTTTAAACTTTTTGCTGGTGTTTTCCAGACTCTGATGGTGTCCATGCCGCCAAAAGACCGCCATCACCGTCACGATTTCTGATGTTTTAATTATTTTTTTGTTTAATTTTATTTGAATGGTGTTAAACTTGGTATTTAGATTTTTTGTAAACCTTATATTTATTACTTTTAATATTTAAAATATCTTTCCATCTTTATTGTAGATATGGCTATTTTTATTGTTTGCTTATTTTTTATTTTAGTATTTTTTTAACTTTGCTGATATTTTTAATTCAACTGTGGATTAATTTATATATGTATATTACCTACTGGTGGTCGACCAGTAGATAGTTACAGTTAGGACCTATTTTCCATAGATGAAGCATTTTTTGTTTTGCTAATGACTGTGGCGGAATTTGATGAATCTTAATGAAATTTTCAACACTTGTACCCTACTCACTTGAGCTGATGCATTGAAAGTTTCAGGGTGATTAATCAAGTGGGGCTGAGAAAAAGGCCAGTCCCAAAACATGTTTTCCACATGCAATTTCTTATAAGGATTTTGAACACATCTATAGCCCGAACCACTGAACGGAATTACACCAAATGTGGCAGAAAGCTAGTTCTTGTCCTAGAAAGACCTGTTTGTGATTTAGTGTAAATCCATTCCAGTAGTTTTGGAGATATTAAAGAAAAAAGGAATTTGTAAATCTAGGGATGTGGATCCAACAGGTGTCATGATGAGATCTGATTGGCTGGCAGCACTATAACCAGGAATGACTGGCAGCTATTTTGGGACTTGGAATCAGCTGAGTCCCCCAAAAAAAGTAAAAACAAAACAAAAAAGCAACAGAAAGGGGCAGAGTGGAACAGACTGACCCCCTAACCCTGGTCGTGGGGTCCCACTAGGACGCTGCCTAGGGCCAATCTTTTTTTTTGTTTTAATTTTTGACAAAATATTTTAGTGTATATCCTTGCTTTAGTCCCATTTTTTAGTGCTTTCTCCTTGCTTTTGCCTCATTTTCCCTGCTTTCTCCTTGCTCCTTCCCCTATTTTTTGTGAACCCTCTCCTTGTTTTTTCCTTGTTTTCACAGTTTTCTCCTTGCTTTCCCTCATTTTTCGCCTGCACGCTCCTTGCTTTTCCCTCATTATCACAGCTTTCGCCTTGCTTTTCCACATTTTTTGTGTGCCCTCTCCTTGCTTTATCCTCGCTTTCTCTGCTTTCTCTTTTCTTTTTCCCCCATACTTTGAGTGTCTTCTCCTTGCTTTTCTGTCCTTCTCACTGCTTTCTCCTTGCTCTTTCTCCTGTTTTTTGTGTCTTCTCCTTGCTTTTCCCTTGTTCTCACTGCCTTCTCCTTTCTTTTTTCCCCCAATTTTTGTGTGCCTTCTCCTTGCTTCTGCTCCATTTTCACTGCTCTCTCATAGCCTTTCCCCCATTTTTTGTGTCTCTTCTCCTTGCTTCTCCCTCATTTTCACTGCTTTCTCTGGGGCCTGCAAGTGCCTGAAAAATCTGTAGCCATGCATTACGAATCCTGTACTTGATATATTGATATCATTGCAGAGGCCCTCTCTCTATTTGCCCAGATTTTAAACTTTTTGCTGGTGTTTTCCGGACTCTGATGGTGTCCTGGGTACTACTAACAAGTGACCGTAGGGTTGGGTGCCATGTAACTATAAGCCGGGACATTATACAAATTGTTTTATAAACCCTAATGAGGTAAAATAGCAAATTTGCTTTTGCCTCACTGTAGTGAATGGCCCTAATAGGCTAAAATGGGTAGACTTTATTTTAATTAACAAAGTCCCCATAAATAACAGATACCTTGAGATTGGTATCAAATTAATTGTTATGATAAATCCCACAAATTGCCATTTTTGGATTTAATATTAATAGTTCAGGTAAAGAGTTTTAAAGTTCCCAACTTCAGCTCTGTAGTGCCCTTCTCTGATTGACCAGCCTTTGGCAGCCTGGCCAGGATGCCTTGATGAGGTATGAAGTTGCCTGAGTTGAACGCAAAGATTATGCCTGGGGGGATGAGAGCAGTAGAGGGTGAAACAGGACAGGGGAGAGCTGCCAAACTGGTCTTCAAAGGCAGAGAAGGACATTTGGAGCAGCTCAGGACCGCCCCCATTTCCTGCAACTCCAGACAATTAGGTGCCCTCTTGATTAGATTAGTATACGACAGGAGAGGGGTGTGTTTAGGATTTTTAGCCACACAAGTGGGTGGGCTCAGCCAAATATAGCCTCTAAAAATCAGTTTCAGTCATGTTGGATTTTTGAACAATGTTGCTCCCCGGGATTGATTCTTGCCACACTTCCCAGGAAGTGGTCATCAATGGGGGAAGGAGACTGCCTGTGATTGGGCAGTTGCCCCCCTGCTTTCCACCCCAGGAGTAAGGATAAATGTGGCATAGTTGGACCAACACCTCAGATCCCTACAAGGAAGAATAGCAGATGAAGAAGGACTGGACCCCTGACCTGCGCCTGAACACTGCACTCTGAAGGGCTGCTCCAGAAGCACACTAAAAGGACTTTGCCTGGCTTCAACTGATTCAAGAAAGGACTCCCTGCGGCTACAGGTGAAAATAGCTAGCCAGAGTCAATCCTGAAGAAACTGGCCAGCTGACCCCTAGTGGTCATTTTTGGATGTGAACGAGGTGCATTCTGGGAGTTTGAGTCATAACCCTCAAGGAGCCACTCAGAGCAACTCAGAGCTTTTGGAATCTTGGAGTGAGCTGTAAACTCCTAAAGGACCTTCAAAGACCTTCTGAAAGAGGATATAGACATTCGGAGAAGTTTGGAGAACTTTTGAAAAAAAGCTCCATAAAGGGGCTGATCTGCCATGGTAAGTCAAGTCAGCTTACCTCAACCGTGACTCGGCCTGACTTGCTGGTTCGTCCCCATGAAAAGCTCTGGAGCCCCAGATATCCAGGATTTCACCGGGGGCTCCTGGAAAGGTGATCATATGACCTTGCACCAAAATCGACTTGCTGAGGACGGTCGACCCCGTCAGAAGGAAAAAGCTCAGAAAAAGTGACAAAGTCCGAAAGTAAAATGTTGACCGGCACTTCTCGAGCAGCGTACTTGAGGAGGGCTCCCGGGACGTCGGATTAAGATTCAGCTTTGGCTGGCTGGACGAAGATTAGTGTCCTGAAAAAGTTACTAAATCCAAACTTAGAATTCTTCACCGAGGTCTCCTGCGACAAAGAGGGATCCAGGGCTGTGTAATGGCCTGTGAAGAAGATCGTTTGATTGAAACACTTCACCATTAAATTTAATTTGCATTTAAGAACTTTGGAGTGCGTTCTTTTTTTATGCCTAGGAGGAATGGCATACTTTCAGTTTTACTGCATATGTATATATACCAGCATAACATTCCATGAAATTCTTCAAGGACGACCGCACTCCAGGGTCTCATATTTCAAAAAGTTCATTTATTTGGGCTCCATTAATTCGTTTTCAGCACAAAAAACACCCGCCCTGCACGTTTCGGTCTGGAAGACCTTGTCACGGGCATTTCCGGTTGAGGGTTCATGTTTCCGAATTTATTTGTCACAGTAATACATTTTAGCAAAACAAATTTTTTAAATCCACGCTGAAACTACTCATCTCTACTTGCAAGATTTGAAAACTGCGATATAAACAAAAACTCCCCCATGATCTCTAAATAAACTCAAATGTTATTTTGCACATCTTGTGCTCATACTGCAGCACTCTGGGAGTTGAAGTTGCCACCAAACAAACTGACCTGATTAATTCATCTAATCAGTGTTCGCCTCATAAATGTGTATCTGTGACAATATATATATTTCACACCCCAAAATTGAAAAACTAAAAATAGTAAACAAACTGAATATTATCTACAAAAGATTCTACATGAAACAAACGGTATTTGTGTCATTTACAATGGCTAAGGTGAGCTATTACAGATGTACAAATAATTCCTCATCCTGGTTCATCCCCAGAGGGGTCAGAGTGCGGATTTCCAAAATATGTTTTGACTCTAGTTGTCATAGTCTCTTTTCTCTATCCCCTCCTCATTCATTAATGGGGACATGGTCTATTGCATAAAAAAATCATGGTTTCCCATTGGCTGTCATGTACTTGCTCAATGTGTTTCGCCGTGGCATAACTTCTGTCTGTATTTATAGTAGCACGAACATGTTCTAATATCCTTTTTTTTCGTTTCACATATAGTACTCCCAATATATTTTAAGCCACAAAGGGCATTCAATAACATATACTGTGAAACGACTTTTACAGGTGATATGTTGTTTGATGGTTTTTGTGCCTCCATTACCAATGGTGTATTCCTTAGTATTTATCGCGATTCTACACGCTTTGCAGTTGCCACATTTCCAGAAGCCCGTTTTTTTAAGCCAATTACCCTTTTTCTGGGAGCTGAAATGACTTTTTGTTATTCTATCCCGCATGTTTGGTGCCCTTCTAAAAGTAATTCTAGAATAATCTCCCACAATCACTTACTGTAGAGTCCAATTGAAGAATAGACCAATGTTTTGTTAAAATCTTGCATAACTGGGAAGCATTGCTGGATATATATATATAGCGAGAGAGAGAGAGTGATAGATATACACAAAAACCAGTTGACAGTGATGGCGTGCACCCAACCATCGCTGGTGCTTGGTCTGGACTGACAGCCAGCGCGCTTTCAATCCCAGCTTCAAATGCTCCTCACAATAAAGAAACAGCAGCATTCCCAGCACATGTGCTTTACTCCGATTTACTTTATTACGCTGAAGCCCATCAATGCATTTCGGTCCACTCAAGACCTTTGACACGTTTGAAAGTGCCATACTGATCCATCTTTTGAAAAACAAAACAAACATTAACACTAATGACGAACCACAACCCAATACTCCTGCATCAGAAGAAAAGTTTGACAGCCATCTTATAATTTCAAAACAATGCAATGAATCCATATCAAAAGATCTTTTTTCTTTTTATCTTTTTTCGTTTTTTCCTTTTCCCTTATTTTCTTTTTTCTTTTTTCATTATGTTGTTTAACACTTTATGAAATTATTACTAATCTACACTCCCCTGTCATAGTAATTACACAATTCTGTTTGGCAAGCCTACATTCTCGTAAATATAGAAAGAGACATAAAGGGAAGAAGGTATATAGGAATAGGTGCTCACAACGAATCACAAAATTATTTTATGAGTCAATCAATCATGGGCACGGTGCTCCTGACAGGAGGGTCCTCCCCACCCCTCCAATGTTTCCCTAAGAAAAACAAAGCATAATCAAAGAATGTTAAGGCACTCGTGAATTAACAAACGGTCTAAAATCATGTTCGGATACAATAAAGTCCTCTTCCAAACAGTCAAGTACACTGTAGACTGTGAAATATTAGCATAAATCCAATTTATTCTTGAGGTGTAATTTTCGTATGCTGGTAAGACAGACAACAGCCAACACGTGTTTCGTCCTCTGAGAAGATCATCTCAATGACTTCCTCAGGGCTCAGTAAATAGTTTGAACGGTAGTGATGACGATACGGAAGTAATCAAAAAAATGCTTTCCTTAAGATTCCAAATGATAAGGATCCAGTACTAAACGCTGCATTAATAGGTACGCGTTTGCACGTGAGGGGTGTGTGTAAACACCACCTATCTAGAGGTAACAGGAGGACACGGAGTAACGTGTCCAGAGAGCCAAATCTCACTCTCCTACTACCTGAGCAATGATATGGCCTGGCAGTGTTTTGCTGGCAGACGCTGCTGCTGACAGCAGCGCTGCGTCCTGTCTCCAGCCGGAGGACCCCCTGCAAGCAGGTAAGTTGGGTTATCCAACAGGAGAGGGGTTGGGGGTGTTGTGTGCGTGTGTGGGGGTGTTGTGTGTGTGTGTGTGGGGGTGTGTGTATGTTTTGGTATGCATGCATGCGGGTGTGAGTCGCGTTGAAGGAGTGCATGATTGACTGAATGTAAGTGTTTTTGTACTTTGTGTGTTGTGAATGCGTGTGTGCGCCAAATTATGTTGGTGTATGTTGCGTTGTGTGGGAATATATGTGTGCATGCGTGGGTATGCATGCATGTATATGTGTATATGTGTGCGCAAATAATTCCATTTGTTTTACCGTTGGCCTGTTGGTGGTGTTACCGCCGCTTTTTACCAACTGCCAGCCTTGTAATGAGGGCCTTAATATTTTGGTTGCTGCCTGGAAATAGTAGACTGCTCAATGAAACAAAAAAAATTCCCTTTTGTATCACTTGGAGTACACTATTACTAGTGTACATTTGAGAAACAAAGGCATAGGCTGCCATGTAGAGGTAAAATACTCTCCAAAGAGCATCTGTTTTGGCTTCATTGATAGCAATAGAGCTGAGAACACTATCTTATTATCAAGGAACAGCTACATAAAGACACTAAGAGTGCCATAAACTGGATAATGACATGCTTTTTACAGCGCTTAGAAATACTATCTGTATGGCAAGTGCCACTATATAAAAGATGAATAATTATTATAAACAAATACTAACAGGACAGAAGGAATAAGGAAGGGAGTTAAGGGTCAAAGGGATTCAGGCCAGTCCTGCTTTTCTCTTATTTCCTTACAGCTAGATTAATCAGTCCAAAACCAGGCCAGACCTGCTTTGCTCTTCACTCACATAGAATTTACAGATCTTCCATTTCAGTCCTTCTCTGTTTTACTCTCCATCTTTTGTGTTTGCTAGTCCTTGTTGATCCTGTTTATGCCAGTTCTGCTTCTTTCTTCTTCTCTTTCATAATTTACTGTAACTGACAAGGCCAGTCTCTCATTGCACTTATCCCCTTCGTAGAGGTGGGTGAGCCAATAAATTAACAGGGAGTTCTGAGCCAGAGCTAAGCCATGGGACTAGCTGGGCTCTATGAGTCAGTGCACGACTTGGACCTAAAAAATCATACAACAAATATCACATGAAAATATGATTGAATTTTTAAAAACCCATGGAAACTATAGTACCTAGTGGTGATTGTTTATTTATTTATTTACTTATGGCTAAGGCCATCATACAATCTCCAGACGTTTCCTGCTGTTATTAATTATTAAATATACAGAATACACAGTATGTGATATATAATAAGCCACTTAGTCACCATTTCCAGAATCACTGGTACCTCAATTGGCTACTGGTAACTCCAGGGATTGGGAGAATCAGGACCACTTACTGGGCAACTCATATTAACAGCCTAATTGCTTTGCTGGAGTGTTTGGCTCAAAAAAGTTTGAGACTCAAAAAAGGAAGATGATTTAAATTGTGGACTCTTTTGCCATGTTTCAGGCTATTTGGCGAAAAGATATCCAATTTTTAAAATACATTTGGATAAAAGTATTTTACAGTTTCACCATTTTGCACAAAAAAGAAAAAGAATTTCTGAGGGACACCTCTTTTGTGTCTAACCCCACACCAAGCCCAGCCTGAAAGGAATAGGTTGCTGATACAGGGGGTCATTCTGACCGCCGGGGCCAGGGTCGGCGGGAGCACCGCCGACAGACCGGCGGCGCCCCGCAGGGCATTCTGACCGCGGCGGTTCGGCCGCGGTCAGATGCGGGAAACCGGCGGTTTCCCGCCGGTTTCCCGCCGGTTTCCCGCTGCCCAGCAGAATCCCCCATGGCGGCGGAGCGCGCTCCGCCGCCATGGGGATTCTGACACCCCCTACCGCCATCCAGACCCGCCAGGAACAGGATGGCGGTAGGGGGTGCCGCGGGGCCCCCGTAAGAGGGCCCCACAAAGTATTTCAGTGTCTGCCAGGCAGACACTGAAATACGCGATGGGTGCCACTGCACCTGTCGCACCCCTGCAACTCCGCCGGCTCCATTCGGAGCCGGCATCCTCGTTGCAGGGGCATTTCCGCTGGGCCGGCGGGCGCTCTTTTGGAGAGCGCCCGCCGGCCCAGCGGAAATGTATGAATGGCCGCCGCGGTCTTTTGACCGCGGTGCGGTCATTTGTCGGCGGGACCTTGGCGGGCGGCCTCGCCCGCCCGCCAAGGTCTGAATCAGGCCCACAGTGCCTTAAGATGTAATTTAGTTTTGCTCATGGAACAGAGAAGTGCACACACACCAGTCTCTTGACGCAGATGAAGAAATACAATTAGAGGAAAAATGCTTCAGCAGTAGATAGAAAAATGATTCAAAGACTAATTTTATTTCAATAGTTATTTAAAGTTCAACTTAATGGTCACGTCAAATTTTGTATTACTGTTTTGAAAATGACACTTCTAGAAACTTGTCTTTTCCATGCCTAAGTTAAATGCGACTTTCTGTCTGAGTTTAGTGTCACCCAGGATCTGAATGGCTCCTTGAGTAGGCTTGAATTGGCTCTCAGACCTGGTTTGGCACACGAGTTCTACACAAGGGAGGAAAGTTTCTGCCATTTTGGTATTAGGCAGAGAGGAACACTGTGGAATAATTTGCAGTAAAGCAAAAAATAGACATGTCCTACTTTTTAACTATTTTCTACGTCTAAATGATTTCCACATTTTCTTAAGCTGAGCCTGTCTGCTTGGCACTATAGCTACCAGTGGTTGAGCTTGGGTTAAATTACTGAAACCTTTAATGATCCTGACAAGATTAGTGACATTATTACTTGTTTTGGACTACCTTCAACCTAATTAATTATCCTATTTCTCAAATGTTTAAAAACTATTTTCTTAGAAAGGATTTCAGACGCAAGTATCAGAAATAGCAATGCCATGGAGCTTTAAAAATCTTGTGATATTTGGGTACATTTAGAATGTTCTTTATGTCTGCAGGAAGACAGTTTACCTTTCTATGACAGTTGCTTTCAAAGCATGTGGTCTATGTGTCCCAAAGAGACATGATTCTCTACTTGGGATCTTGACAGCATTAGAGAAAGAAAAATGTCATGGATAGAAACTGAATGGAAGTCTGCAATGTAAGAACATTATGTTTTTCAAAGAAAATGGAAATAAAATGGAAGATAAAGTATATATCTTCTACACAGCTGCCTGGGTGAGTACTGACTTTAACAAATAGTGATCAAATGCCCATTTGGATTGTCTCACAGAAGTGATGGTAAACATAGAAAATTTGTTGCAAGCATTCTTGTGCCATTTTTTCATGGGTGTTGGAACTGCTACATTATATTTTAGCTACCTAAACATGTCTTTCATGATTTGTTTTGCTACTCTTGTTTAAAGTCAGTAAAAAGCCACAATCATCACAGGGTGCATATAGATTCCCTTGTGAATTCTTCAGACTGATTTCTAACATGTAGTTAGAATGGTAGCAGTGTACTGTGTATCATATTAAGCATATCCATTTCAATATTCAGGAACAAGCCACAGCTAAAGGCACTGACATTTTTTGGCTGATAAAAAGAGTGAATGCAATATACACTACAGGACTTAATATGAGTCTGGTGGCCAACAGACTGATAGACTCATAGTGGGGGTTGATCCGCTGCGGTTGTGGCAGTCTGACACCATATTATGAGGTTGGCGTACTGTGGTCCCCACCAGGATCTACGACCTCAATGTGATGACAGCGGTGCGGGTTGTAATCAACTAGGCAGCGCTGAACTCAGCACCGCCCTGCTGATTATAACCTTGTTCTCTGCCTGCCTTTTGGAGAACAAGTGCAGGGGGCCACAGGAGGCCCCTGCACTGTCCATGCCCACAGCATGGGCAGTGCAAAGGTCCCCATCGCCAGCACCCTCAAAATGCACACTGTCTGCTGTGCAAACAGTGAGCATTTCGAGGGTGCTGGTGAACAATGCGTGAAGCAACATTGACACTGGTTCTATTATGAGCTGTGGCAATGCTGTCACACCTTTCCCACTAGGCTAATGGGTGAGAATCTTGGTTCCCACCTGTCAGCCCAGTGGGAAATTTGTGATAGGGCCTCTGAGGAAACGCCACCTCAATGGCAGTCTCCTCACTATGGAACTCATAATCATGCCCAATATCTTTGTTGAATGTCCTTAGGTGCCTAGTGGTTTAACCCAAAGAACTATCAAAAAATTTGAAATATCAAAACACATTTTTGAGCTAAGGTTCTAATTTGAATGAAAATCCAGTGCCATTAGTCTCCGCTCAAATGCCCAGGTAGAAATTTCATGAATCAGTGATTTTGTTTTTCAAAAATTATAGAATTGTAATTGAAGATAAAGGAAATTGCTTTGTATACATTTTACTGTAAACCAAAAGAAGACAAATGTTAGTATAGTTGAAATAAAAACCTTGTTTTAAAATATATATTTTTTTATTTTTGAATTTGTAATTGATAAAAAAAATCTTTGTTGGTTAGTCTTACACCATGCCAATTCTGACATAATCCAAAATTATGTGGAGGGATATGTTTCATACTTGCTTTGCAGTCCCTAGATAAAGATCAACACCCATTTCCCAGGTATGCCTGCATCCGTGTTGTGAGCAAAGTGCGGCTCCTCTTCGGAGGCTGCTGTGAAGACTGTTAGACAGTTATGCCCTCATTACGAGTGTGGTGGGTAGGAAAAGGCCACCTGGCAAACTCCTGCGGTCAGGAGACTGCCAGTGCGGTCTCCTCACCACCGGCTCTATTATGAGTATTACTGCTGGGTCAGCAGGAGGAAATAGAGTTTTATGCACACTGGTCCAGCAGGAAACAGCCCACAAAATTGACACCGGCTGATAATCGAGCTGGCGGCAATGTTGTGGTGCGTAGGGTGAAAGGCGTGACAGGGCTGTCCATGGGGGGGCCCTGCACTGCCCATGCTTCAATGCCCCAGGAGTATTTGGAGGAGTGCTGCTGCATTCCACCATGTGGCAGGCCTTCCTAGCTCCACACACCTGTGTTCAGCTCGAAGGCCAGCCAGATGAGACGCATCTGTCTGCAGGAGTGGGCAGACCAGAATGCGGCTGACAGCTCCTGCAGCCACACTCCAAGTGCCTGCCATGTAGGGACCTAGCTTGGAACAGCCCGGGGTGGGCTCCCAAGGCTGTCCTACAGTGAGTGGTGAAATCGGAGTTCCTGCGTACCCCAAACAAAAGAAGCACAGTGCAAGGCTGCTAGCAAAACTAAACAAAGACAACAAACAAGGAAACTAGCATGGCTCTCCCGACATAATGGTAGAACCACTATTTGAAATGCATGTGCTCATGGAAGAGCGCCTCATAATGCCCCACAGGGCCTGGCTGCATGTCTTTCAAAAAACACTTATTTGTGGCTCGTGGTGACCCCAGGAGAACAGTGTCACCACTAAAATGATGTAAAAGTATGGGAGGGGCTGCAGGAGCAGTGCAGCCTCCCTCCTAATGTAGTCTATAGTCCCCACCCTAGGGTGGGTGAGACATTGATAACTCCCTCAGGATTGTATTTGCTTTTGAAGCACTCCCCAAACTGGAGCTTTTGCTCCACAGATGGAAGTTGTGTGCCTTTTAGGAGGTAAAGAATATGGCTGCAGTCCAGTGACCTGAAATAATCAACATAAGGTTTTATGTTGAACGAATGCACTCTAGGGGTGAAAGGCTGTAATTACACATGTAGTGATTGCAAATGCGATGCTCTTTAGGGGCTTTGTGGAGTTGCCTTATGTTATGTTAAAGGTTATTTCAAAGGTATGGCACAAAGACTCCCCATGAGTGAAGTGATATGATTGCACCAGTTGTAATTATAAATGTGATATTTGGATTACATTATTCACTTTTGAAAGTAATGTTGCACTCACCAATCACCTAGACATGCTTATACCCTTTCCCTTGTGAATGTTTTGATGAAGTAATAACACTAACAGCCATTCATGTCCAAAGTATGCATGTTTTATTGGCAAGATTAAGGCCCTCATTCTGAGTTTGGCTGGCGGCGGGCGCCGCCAGCCAAACGGGAACCGCCAAATGGCCGCTCCGCAGTCAGAAGGGCGCCAAAAGGGCCAGCGGGAAAGACCCTGCAACAAGGAAGCCGGCTCCAAATGGAGCCGGCGGAGTTGCAGTGGTGCGACGGGTGCAGTGGCACCCGTCACGATTTTCACTGTCTGCAAAGCAGACAGTGAAAATCTTAATGGGGCCCTGTTAGGGGGCCCCACGACACCAGTTCCCGCCATCCTGTTTCTGGCGGTGTAAACCGCCAGAAACAGGCTGGCGAGAAGGGGGTCGGAATTTGCAGCGCCGCCATGGAGGATTCCCTGGGCCAGGGGAAAACCGGCGGGAAACCGCTGGTTCCCCTTTTCTGACCGCGGCTTTACCGCCGCGGTCAGAATGGCCCTGGAAGCACCGCCAGCCTGTTGGCGGTGCTTCCGTGGTCCCCGGCCCTGGCGGTCATGGACCGCCAGGGTCGGAATGACCCCCTAAGTGTGTCACCACAAACTGATATTCCATCATGACATTTTAATACAATGGACAATTTTGGCATGTTGTTGTTGAAGTAGCTCTCCTGTTTTAGGGTGAGACAAGAGTGATTACACAATGTCAACAGGAAGCACTCGATCTACTTTTGTATATTTATAAATTGCTGCATAGTATTGAATAGTGTGTGTGTGGGTGTGTGTGGGTGTATGTGTGTAATAAATGTACTTTTTCATTTTTCGAAAGAAAAAGCACAGACTGCATAATTATTTACTTAATGTTATTATTGTGTACACCTGGATTGGGATTGCTAGCCCACACCACTTCCCTCAAGTAGGACTTGGACTGCTCTGCCTCACTGCCCTGTGAGAGCCAAATGGTACAATGGGGTATTTTGTTCCCAGGGGAGGAAAAATGTGGACCCCTTATTTGTGCATGCCACACAACTAATGACCCATTTTTGTAAACAAGGGACATGTCCACAGTGCAATAAACCTATTACCTACAGTACAAAAGCCATTAGCTTTGAACAGAGATCAATGATGTCATATCTGACTTTGAGGGACCACGATGGACTTTAGCTTCTTACCTTGGACTGCTAAAGGACTTTGTTCACCAAGCAGTAGACTATGTCCCCAAGTAAAAACCTTGTGGCCTATTCACAAACTGCATTTTGTAGTTCATTTAGGAGAAATAATGGAATTATATTTTTCCTTTAGCATTTGCACTTACAATGAGATCAGAACACATGGAAGCAGGGTCTATATAATAATACATGAAGAATATAGGCAGGGTGGCTATATAGGAGAGGATAGAAAAGTGTACAGATGCCAACCTTCCTAGTATTTGCTCCTCTCTAGTTGTTATTTTGTGAGTAATATGTGAAGTTAATTTAATGATTTGTGATGCATGTTTTGTTTAGAAAGGTATCTCAAAGACTCGAGGCTAGGTTGGGGGATCCTTTGGGAGCAATGAGGTGGGAGAGTTGAATCATTGAAGTTAAATAAAAATGCTGTTTTGTTTTGCTTTATTCTGTGTTCCACCTAAACATTGACAGTACATTAACATGTAGCCATAATACTGTTGTCAAAATATCAGAATTACAAAAATGTTGTAAAAAAAAAATTAAGGTAAAATGTGCTGTTCTTTTACTTTTTGCAATAATTTTGATGTTTGTCACCACCTCCACCCCCTCCAAGAGTCGCAGATCCTAACTTCCGCCAATGTGTGTCTAACATTCACTCTGTGGACTATTTCAGGGACACATTTATCTTTGAGGACAGCTGTATTTGTACATTGGAATGATTTTGTACATAGGAATGATTTAGCTGGGGACAGAATGTTATTTGCTACTGTTTGCCATTGTTTGAAATGGCTGGTCACAGAAATGTAAAGTCACCTGAAAGGAGAAGTTGTAAAGTATGTCCATGTAACTCACATTCCAGTTTCATCAGACCAAATGTAGGACCCTTACTACCAGTGACCAGTAAGCAGTGTACCAGTAGTAAGAGTAACAACATACACCGCATTTCAAAATTATAGGGATGTGAAGTGGCAGAACATTTTTAAAGTAGTGGAGTTGTCTCATGCTATCCTGTCAAGAGGGATTACGCCCATATTGTGGAATATGATGCTCTGTGTGGTTTCATAGATGTCATCATGCCACATATAGGGTGAATTATTTCCTGTGCTGCAAATTCAAATGCCACAGGCTCTCAATCATTCACTCAAGTATGTCCCATTTCTATACACACTTTTTCATACATTCACCAAATCCCTGCTCTCGCTAACGCATAGCTGCCCTTCCATACTGCCCTTAGTCACTGTACATGATGCAAACCATGGGTTCTGACCCTTAGGAGTTTAGGCCCGAAGACAATGTAGCTGTGCATGGGGTTGTGACTGTGACCAGCACAGTTTGTGGATTTTAGATATTTTTCACAAATTCTATACATTAATGTTGTACATTTGGGATGAACATGTTTATTTTATTTTGGTGCAAGCATTCGTGTTGTTACTGGACACTTAACAACAAATGTTAATGTGTTTTTGTTATTGTGACTGGAGAATGCATGCCGGTTTATTTTGACATGATGTGTCAATGATATGCACACATGCATTACACAGGGAACCTGGCACTGTACAGTTAAATGACATCTAATGTTTGTGTTACATAACACACACAAAGGGGACATGTGACCATAATACATCTGTGTCATGTTTGCAGTATTGGGGTAAGATTGGTAGTACATTATGTGTACACTCACCTGTAGCATGTTGTAGTGGAATTGCTACATTATCATTGGATTTTTTTTAGTTCATATTGGATATACTCTTTCAGTTAATGCTTTCGATTGTATTGGGGAATTATTGTGCATACGTGTGTGGGCACATTCCTCTTTGTTATTGCTGTGAATTTTGTGTAGGCGTTCATTGTTAAAAAGGCAGTTCGTACCAGATTGCTGGATGCTACTTATAACTCAAGGGCTGTTCTGACACATTTTCTAAATGCAACATTACACACATAAGCATTGCCCATCATCATGTTGTTTGCCAAAAATATGTACACATGCACATGTCCAGTGCTACTGTGAAGCAACAATTCCAAGGATAACAGGTATGACTGTGACTTACATTCTGTTCCGATGATGATGGGGTTGGTTTACATCTTGCCATGGCCCTGACCCTGGCCAAGGATCAACAGCATAACTGGTATGAGTGGGTCCATGGTGGAAAGAAATGCAGAAAGCATAAAAAATTTGAGTTTTTTCTTTTTATCCTTCCTAATCCACCAACTCAGGTGTGGAGGTTTAGCTGCCACTGTTGCACTGGCAGGAATGTACATTGTAATTTACTCAGCAGGAAAAGTGGGCGGCGTCCCATCTCCACTCGCTTTAGCCTTTGGTGCCGTCTACACTGGTGGTGATTCTTGGAGGTGATGGCAGACTGTTGGTGGTCTTTTACCTATTCTCTCGCTAAAATCTAAATATTTATGATGCCCCTAGTGCCACCTTGCACCACATTTGTGTTATTTTTTTATACAAATGTGCATTAAGGTGGTATTTCCCATGCGCTATATTTACAAAGTGCATAATGTATGCTAAAAGGGGCGTTCCCCCATTAGGGGATAACAAAACTAGCATAGTGGAATCTAAGAGATTCCACTGCATCATTTTTTGTGGCTACTTTTAACACCTACTCAGATTAGGCATTAAAAGGGGGCACTCCATTGGTTACAATGGGCCCCTATGTACTGTTTAGGGCTAGCCCCAAACTTTTAGCGCTAACCCTGAACAGTACACCAATAGCGTCAAATATTTTGACATTATTTCCCCCTACCCTTCACCATGGTAGGCTGTATTTTAAATACGGTGTGCACATGTGGCAGTAAGGGGTGCTAAGGGGAGCAAGAAAAGTGGCGCGGCACTGGGTGCAGTGCCACTTTTCTTAAATGTATCCCTGGTTTAGAGAAGCATCATGTGAATGTGTATATCTAAAAGAAATGCATCTTAGAAAGAATAAAAAGGCTAAATAGAAACTCAAGCATCGGCCACTTCAAATATTTTTACTAGATCTGGAGTAGCTACAGCGATACATGAAATGTCCCACTTAAAGGATATTACTAACCTATCAAGGATAGACAAGATAGAAATTTTGCATTTCAAGGATCTTTGTATGGCAATATATTTTTTTTCAGTGTACTCTTTCAATGACGTGCACACTTATTCTATGTATTCTCTTTTTGTTACCGGAATAACTCATTTTGTAGGGGACAGGTATAGTCTAGTGACTGATTTAAATGTCATACAAATCTCATTGTAGACAGAATGGACAAGCAAATAGAGGCATTGATCAATAATGATGATATCTACATTCTAGATTCGAAAATATGGCTTTTGACATTTGTGACACGTTTAGATGCGTCAGGTGTATACTAGTAATTCTATCCAATGCCTTGCAGCTCATTGCCAAAAATAAATGCAATTCTATACTGATCCTGTTCTTTGAGATGTTATTAATAGGGAAAACACGTGGCATAGGTGTGTTTCTGACGATGCACTTGTTAATCTTGTTGTAGTATACTTAGAAGTCCCAGAATACAGAAATAAACAGGGTATCTCTCCTGGAAGTTCTACAAAGCAGTTTCTTAGGCCAAAATAACTGGTGATGTTGAAAGCCTGCAGACATCCCACTTACATACCTCCCTTGAAAAAAACACAAATGCGCCTATTCTCAAGTTACAAAACACATCGATTAAAACAATGCGTAAAAATATGAATTATTTATATCTTCAACATTTCTTTTTTATGAGAAGATGCTGGGTAGTAAGATATTATGTCTTTGTCTAGCCGAATAAAAATAAGCCCAATGAGATGTTTTATTCAAACCCTCAAGCGGAGGTTTGGGAGCATGACAGTCAAAGAAATGCAGAGTTTTCAAGACTTCATATGCTACAAATTTCTATATAAATCAGTAGTAATGTATTCACTTGCTCTAAATTCATTCCCTCATTTCACTATGGGCCTCTTACTTCTGATTAGGATCAGTTGGAAACACAATAGTTACTTCAAAAATAGGGTCCAGGTCAGATGTTTTTGTCATTACATTTTATATAAAGGACTGGTTCACTACTAGATTTTTAGAGTGACTTTCTAGCAGCTGGGAAGCCTGTTACAACAAAATGGAAGGAAATCAGACTTCTCTAGGGCCTGATTACAAGTCAAGTGGAATCAAATTAGCGCATCCTTTCGTGCGTTTATTTTCTCCACTTGATTACTACAGGTTAGTATTTCCGCACCCAGTTTTATCAGATATGCAAGAACTTGATCCCATTTTCAATATAAGGCAGTAGCAGCCATGCCTCATTCTACTTTTGCTTCCTATAGGGCGAAGAAGATAATACTGTCAGCTTCTAGAAAAGCATGCTCTCTTCACTTCTTTACTCCGCACAACCCCCTCTCTCACGGTCTGCCTCATGAACTGGCCCTTGCTTATAATTTACTGCTTGCTTAGAGCAGATGTTAACTCTATGTGGAAAAAATCATAGGAAAAGGCAAATATATTGCAATTTTACGATCAGTCCTACGCGATACCTTCCAATCCAGCTGGACTCATAATTGCACAGTATTGGATCTATTTTACCGCAGATTTACAGTGAATGCACATGCACATTTACCATGCTGTAAACCCACGCTAGCACTGTGAAACTTTAAGTTACGGCCATGAAACATTGTGCCTTCTTTAGGATAATAAACAGAGGTGGCAAGGTGAACACATAACATTTGACTTACGAGCACTAATATTAATCATGCAGACTGCCTAGGTTTTCCCAGTGACACATCCTTAACTAGGATTATGGTACAACATTCGAGATAAAAGTGTGCCCAGTTAATGCTGTCCCCAGTCTGGATGTACTCTACAGTTTTCCACTGCAACGGGGGTAGCATATAAATGGAAAGTGGATCCACGATTTGATGGGTCAGAGATCTCCCCTGAAGGTGGATGCAGAGAGTGACTGCATATGCTTGCAGTGAAATGCATGGGTGGGTGTTCCGTGGAATCCTGCAACCAAACCTCAAAGGCACTATTGGAGACACATTGACTGTGCACCACCTCATATGAGGCACGCAGTCAACATACCTCCTGTTAGCGGTTTACTATTTTGCTTGATTCTTCATGACAGTGCAGGCACAAGGGCAAACATGTTCCATGTAGAAGGGTCTGTGGTCCTTTCTGTATCACAAACGTGCCCAGTGTTGAAAATGTGGGGGCAAATACCAACTGCAACCCCACCTTCCTGCATGTAAACTATTGTCCATGCCATTTTGCTTCTTCTGTGTGTGCTGCAGAATGCAGCACACACAGGAAAAGCTAAAAAGGAGGAGGAATAAAAGCATTTCTCCTCGTTTTGCCACAGTAACGCCACCCCTGGTGTGGCATCTGTGTTTGGAGCTGCCTCAGGTTTACGACAAGTCGTAAATCTGAGGCAGTGTCAAAAGCAATGGATGTTGGGGTGAAACGCCCACCACAACACCAAGTGCACGCCCCTCTGACACAGAAAACTGCTTTGGAGGGGCCCATATTTACAAGGAGGAGTAACTCCACAAAACATTGGTGTTACACCTCCTTGTAAACATAGAGCAGTATTTAGCACCACCGGAGCATCAGTAAAAGTGATGCTCCAGTGACGGTAGGAGCTCTTAAATATGCTCTGTGGTGTGATAATTATAAGCAGGGGCTATGCAGTGTCCCTAAGGAATGCTAACTGACTCCAGAACACATTCAGTTGGGACTGGCCCTATCTAAAAGTGCCATAAATCGATGGGATAGGCGACAGTATCCCTCATACATGTCCCCTAGCAAACTGCAAATTTAATTGGTTTAAGAACATTGGGATAGGGGACTAAATTTTCTCTTTTATGCCCCCTAGCAGCCCGTGGAGAGTTTTAGTACTGACTTTCTAAGATGGTCCAGTTGGCATGTGCCCTTATCTCAACTGTAACAGTAATTACAGTGCCTATATCTGGTCATTAAAAATGGCTAGAAACTGCACCAGATGAAGGTTCAGCATAACAGTTTGTGGATTTAGGGACTGTATGAATGCCCACCTACAGGTTCTTACTCTAAGCGTTAAAAACTCTTTGAATAACAGAGCCCTCTGATGCACTTATAAATTGGGACATAAACAAAGTATGTGCAAAAGGATTTCCTTCGCCTGATGACATAGGTGGCACAATGCATTCTCCGATTATTCCTTTTTCTGCCATTTATGTGTGAAGCCTGATGAAGGGAGAAGGCCAAAGTGCAATTTTATAAGTTCCCTCTTAACAGTAAATGAAAATGCTTCCTCAAAATAGGTCTGTTCCTTGCAAATAGCATAAGAATTTAGCACCAGCCAACCATGCAATCATTTTGCTTATGTTGCTTTTTCATACAGGCAGCTTTTCTGTTGGATGCTTTTGTTCAGGGCTTTCTTGAAAATTTGCTCACCTGTTTTCAGTTGCCATAACTCAGTGAGGCCTAGGTTCTTGATACTGTTCTGAAGATACTTGGCAAAATTACTTTTCTCTCTTTGTAAATTGATTTCCACTCAAGTCATCTGTGCTAATGTATCTTAGGGGGACTCCGTAAACAATGGCAACATCAAACACAAGCTCCTTGTCTTGCTAGGGATTGTTTTGTGGGAGAAAACTGAAGATTTACTTGAGAAGGGGAGGCAGACTTCGGTAGCTGAAACACCTATTCGTATGTTTGAAATATAAGCTTCTCCAAGATGTCAGCGTTTTCCCCTAACGTTATCTTGCCTATATAGGATATGGTGGGACTCAGCTTTCCCATTATCACCATAATTAGCGCTTTTAAATTATGCCCCCATAAGTTTTTTTTCTTAAATTGGAAAAAAACCAAATTTAGAGCATTTATTTTCTCTATAATAGCTTTTTATGAGTGACAGAGGAGACCCTCAAGTACAGCTTGAACCCTAGGTACATGTAGCTTGCCTTTTCATCAATCATGGACCAATTGAGGTACCATTTCTCCTGTTTAGAGATTTTCACGATTTAGTGGTATGACTTTGGGATTTTTAAGGTTGATTTCCAGTTGTTTAATGATTGAATATGCAGCAAGCCTGTTAATCATTGTTTGCAGACCTACTCAGTGTTGCTTAACAAAAGCAGATCATCTGAATGTAGGATTTTGCACAATGGTTGGCTACCTAGACTCGGTGCATGCAGCGCCATCTCTGCAAGGGACGACAGAAGCTCTGAAATGTACACGCTGACTGATAGTGGTGCACATACACATCCCAACTTCAGGCCTAGAGAGGTAGGAAGGCCATGCCTGCACCCTACCCTTACGCAGATGTTTGTGTGTATCAGTGTATTGATCTGGCTCAAACTAAGAGGAAACAGTGCCAAAGAATGCAGCACTCTTAGTCTGAGTAATGAATTTATTAAGCCACTTCATAGATATAAAATAAAAGGGATCCAAATAAATGAAAATAAGCATATAACTCAAATGAAGTAAAATGTGAGTGTATACAAGAATTGCCATTGCAGTTAAGCAATCACAGAAAGAAATGTGCAATGCAGCAACAATGAGTATATATATATATATATATATATATATATATATATATATATATATATATGCAAAATAATCAAAAATGCATCACCAAAGGTTTTTTTTTTCATCATCCTCCCCAGCCAGACTGAAGAACCAGGGATCAGTCAAAGCAGGAGTACCTCATATTGGGGTCAAAGAGTTCCTGGGCAGCGCGTCCATCCCACAGGTGAGTTCCTGTCTTGGTGCCATGTCTCTCCATCTTTTATACCTTAAAACAATCTCAAGGAGAGATTTCTAGAAAATCCCTTCCCGCTGTTATGAAATTAAATGCTGGCTGTACTTCGTCTACATCGAAAACATGCAAGAGAGTTGTCCAGACTCCCCATGCTTATTTCTGAGGCACAGCTGTACATTCCTCTAATGAAAACATTCTCAGCCTTGTGCACTTGTATCTAGTCCACCTCCCCATAATATGTTTCAGCATGGTATAAGAAAAAAACAAGTTCTGTGTGGAAAATAAATTTTGTGCGAAAGAACATCTGCACTGCCCTGCAACCTTAGCAGGGCACAAAATGAAATCAATTCAACAGAATGGAGTTTATGGCCAAACATGGAATCAGTAGTTAAATACACATAGCATTACAAACAGCCGAATTACCCTAGGATGTTTTGGCAGAATGTCTCATCGTGGGTAGGTCGCTTCCCCGCCACTGCAGGCTTTTCGAGCAGCAGTAACCCTCCCCCCCCTCCCCAGCGCCTTGAGACCCTCTCGGGTGAGTAGCGTGCTCTATGAATGCATTGATTGATTGATTGATTGATCGCTGTAACTTTTCCCAGAGTTCATCCTGGAGGACTCGATCAAAGGCTGTCTTTAGCTCCACAAAACGCATGAACAGCAGAGGGCAGGTGTTGCTTGCACTTTTCAGAATAAGGACCACGGTCATCAATTGAGACAGAGTCCCTTACTTTTTAGTGCAACCTGTTTGATTCATTGGCAGCCTTCTAGGCTCTATTGCCCACTCCAAGAGGTCATGCAGGAGTAAGATTAAAATGTATTCAAGGTCCACATCTAACAGGGCTGTCAATCAACAATTTTTTGGGGAGGTATCAGCCCTGCCTTTAAAAATGGGATGAATAACTGGCCCTCTCTTGCTTTTTTGGATATTATGGTCCTCATTATGAAATTGGTGGTAAATCCCACTTACTGCCATGCTGACTGCCACCAACATGCGGCAGGGGATATCCGCTAACCATATTGTAACACACACACACACCAATCCGTCACTATTCAGCCACACACACAAATCCGCCAGCCCAAAGGTCAGTAATAAACTGGCGGTATTAAACCCCACACCGTTATGCCAACAGAACAAGGCCCACAACATTATGGCCCATGAATCACCACTGCGGACATTCAACGGCGGTAAACCATTGGCAGTACATACCGCCGCTTTCAAAATACACACACACTAACAAAACAGCACCACATTGGACAATTCAAACTACACACACCTGACACCCATACATACACGACACCCACACCACTATAAAACACACACACACATTACCCACAACTCTTTACGACTAGAAATAATTGCCAGCAGGGAGAGACAGCAAGAGCACTCACACAACCAGAGCCACATACCACCATCACCTATACACCACCCACGCACCTTACATCACACACCACTCACACTACACTCATGGTACCAAAACAACACCCCAAATTCTCTGAGGAGGAGCTAAGGGTCATGGTGGAGGAAATCATCCAGGTAGAGCTACAGCTATTTGGACCCCATGTGCAGAAGATGTCCATTGCTGGGAAGATGGAGCTATGTCGGAGAATTGTGGACAGGGTCAATGCCGTGGGACAGCACCCCAGAACCAGTGATGACATCAGGAAGAGGTGGAACGACCTAGGGGGTAGGTGCTTTCCATTGCAGCAAGACACCATCTCGCATTACACAGGACTGGCGGTGGACCCTCACCTCCTCCCCCACAACTAACAACATGGGCAATCTTGCATCCTGAGGGCCTGGCCAGAGTAGCAGGAGGACTGGACTCTGGTAAGTCAACTCTATATTACTATCAACCCCCTACCTGCATGCCATCACATACCCCCACCCTCACCCTCACCCTCACTCCCATCACTCCACCACCTCCCACACACCCCACCATCACAACCCACTCATCCCAATGCCAAGCCCTGCATGCCATACCAATGCATGGACACCACTCACAGACCAGCATGGACACCTATCACTACAGCATGCACACTAGAGAGAATCAGGTAGCCCACCAAATAACAACTCACAGAAGGCAAAGCTGCCAGGGCAATAACAACAATAGAGGGCAACCCACCCATGCACGTGATGTCACACACAGAGACCATAACACTGCATTTACATCCCCGCAGGTACCCCATCCAATATCACTGGAGAAGAGGTGCCAGCAACATCCACTC
Source organism: Pleurodeles waltl (assembly GCF_031143425.1). Taxonomy (NCBI): domain Eukaryota; kingdom Metazoa; phylum Chordata; class Amphibia; order Caudata; family Salamandridae; genus Pleurodeles; species Pleurodeles waltl. The sequence continues at coordinate 562,257,661 of NC_090439.1, forward strand.
CCCCCACAGAAGAGGCCCACAATGATGACAGCAGCTCTGCTCGCCTGGATCTGGATGATCAAGCTGGCACATCAGTGACCTCCAGACAGTTGGTTACCCAGGCACAGTTTCACACCACCACAGAGCCTCCCTCTTCAGGAAACACCACCACAGCACAGCACCCAGCGTGCCCATACCTTGTGTCCCCCACTACAGGGACCCCAGGGCATCCCACAAACACAGGATAATAAGGGACCTGGGGTCAATGGCACTGGGCACACGGTTCAGGTGTCAGAGGCACAGGACAACAGGGAAGCTGGGAGTACTGCTGTGCAACAGGGGAAGGAGAGGCCCAGGGAACCGACTCTCCAGGAGGCACTCACCGTGATCCTGGGAGCATACCAACATTCCCTGGATAGGCTGGGCCAGATCCTGGACAAGATGCAGGAGAACATGCAGCTGCAGGAGGAACAGTACCGGGGGATCAGGGAGGACCTGAAGTCCATTAACCGGTTCTGTGCCTTGGACGAGATCATCTCGTCCAAGGCTACAGTTCCCCTGTGCCTTGGACGAGATCATCTCGTCCTAGGCACAGGGGAACTTGGGGGAGCGCTAGCACGCCCCCCGTGCACCCCCCTCCCCCACCCAGGCGGGGATGGAAGGGGAAGACCTTCCCCTTCCACCCACGCCCCCCCCCCACGGCAATCCGATGACGTCAGCGCGCGCACAGCGCGCTGACGTCATCTAGTGTTGCCGGGCGCGCTGGAAGCCATTTGCTTCCAGCGCGTCTTCGGAGGAGGACATCACAGGTGAGTCCTCTCCGTTTTTGGAGGGCGGGGGGTGGTGAAAACAGACACGGGGGAAAGGAAAGGGTTTTTCCTTTCCCCCTGTGCCTGTTTTCACAAGATTCCTGCTCCACGATCAGGAATCTCCACTAGCCACCAGGGATTTTCTTTCTTGGTTATTTTGGGGGCGACCCCTTGGGCAAGGGTCGCCCCCCCCGGGGGCAAGTTTTATTTGTATGTCGCCCCCCCCTGGGGACAGATCCGCTGATTTTTCAGATCTGCCCCCAGGGGGGGGGCGAAAACCACTAGACAAAAGGGATATGTTTATTTATGTGTATTTTGGGGGCGACCCCTTGGGCAAGGGTCGCCCCCCCGGGGGCAATTTATTTTTGTATTTCGCTGCCCCCGGGGGGGGCGAAAACCACTAGACACCAGGGATATTGTTATTTATGTGCATTTTGGGGGTGACCCCTTGAGCAAGGGTCCCCCCCCCCCGGGGGCCATTTTTTTGTGTATTTCGCCTCTCCCTGGGGGCAGATCCGCTGATTTTTCGGCGAATCTGCCCCCAGGGGGGGGGGCGAAAACCACTAGACACCAGGGATATTTTTATTTATGTGTATTTTGGGGTCAACCCCTTGGGCAAGGGTCGCCCCCCCCCCAGGGGCAATATTTTTTTGTATTTCGCCCCCAAAATGTTGTGTGTGTGGTGTGTGTTTGGGGGCACCCCTTGGGCAACTGTCGCCCCCCTAAGGTGGGGAAAATTTGTATTGGCCATCTCTGCCCGTAATTTTGTAGGCCCATCTGCCCCCAAGAAGGGCAGAAACCACCAATACAGCAGCGATTTTTTTGTTTTGTTTTGTGTTGTGCTGGGGGTGCCCCCTTTGGGAAGGGTCGCCCCCTGAAAGGGGGCACAGAGGTGTTGCCCATTTCTGCCCCCCTTGGGGGCAGATTGGCCAATTTTTTTACGCCCATCTACCCTGGAGGGGGGCAGGATCCACTTAGGTACCAGGGACAACTTCTAAGTTCTTGGTGGTGGGGTGTTTGTCAACTGGCAAAGTATTTGTATTTGTGATTATAACAATTTATTTCTCCTTTTTCTTCTAGTTCAACGCTTTTGCTTCCTTTGCTGTGGATCTTTGCGGTTTTGGCAGTAGTTGTCCTGTGGTTTGCATAGTTGCATGTTTTAGGTAAGAGAAAGCAATTTACTCCAAAGGAGTATTGTTGACATGTTTGTAGGTGGTGTACTAAATGCATTATTGTGTGTTTGACATTGTCCTTAGATTTGAGCACAGTGATGTTTGTGTTGTCATATGTCTAATTTGCTTTTTTCTTTTTTCTTTTTAGTGGGATATCATTGGTGATTGCTGTCCGTGCAGAGTAGTTGCTTGGTGAGTAGCTATATCAGGCAACTGAGTGGTATAGTTTTTTGTAGTACATAACTCTTTGTGATAAAGCTACACTTTGTTTATTACTTATTTTAGTGCTAGTTGTTGTTGGCAATCCATTTGTTGTTAGGATCATGGCTAGCCGCAAAGTGACCGCTCAGCAGGTTGTTCGCATGCTCTTTGAGTCGTCTTCAGACCATGATTACGACACTGACTCTGCATCTGAGGCAGAGGAGGAAGCAGGAGATTTTGGAAGTGAGTTTTCTGTCCGAGAGTATTCTTCTGATGAGGAAGCTACTCTCAGTGCAGATGAAGGGCCTGTGTTAGAGGAGGACATTGATGGGCCAAGAGTGCAGCAGCCTGGGGCTGCAGGGTTTCCCATTGGAAGACCTGACACCTGGATTGCCCCAAACATGGAGCAGCCACAGTTACCTGCATTTACTGGTCTCCCAGGGTGTAGAGTTAATACGGAAAACTTTCTGCCTGTCCATTTCTTTCACTTGTTTATGGACGATGTATTTTTGGAAGAGATTGTGGAGCAGACAAATGTGTATGCAGAGCAATATTTGCGGGACAACGCTGCCAGACTTAAGCCTCAGTCTAGAGCTACTCATTGGGTTCCCACATATCTGGAAGAGATGAAAAGGTTTTTAGGTTTGTCTTTTTTGATGGGGTTGATCAGGAAGCCGTCACTGGCTTCTTATTGGTCTACTAGTCCCTTGATGGCAACTGCTATATTTCCTGCAACTATGACACGTAATCGGTATTTGCTTCTTCTTCGTATGCTGCATTTTGTAGACAATGCTTTAGCCTTGCCACGAGATCACCCTGATTGTGACCGCCTTTTAAGATTAGGCCTGTCCTTGATCATTTTGTGGATCGGTTTTCAGAGGTCTATGTTCCAGGCAAAGAGATAAGTGTGGACGAGTCTTTGGTCCTTTTCAAGGGGCGTTTAGTTTTTAAGCAGTACATTCCTAGTAAGAGGGCACGGTATGGGATTAAATTGTATCTGCTGTCAGAAAGCAGTACAGGATATGTGTATAATTTCCGGGTCTACACTGGTAGGGATTCCAGTATTGACCCTCCTGGTTGCCGGCCACTTTTGGAGTTAGCGAAAAAATTGTGTGGGAACTTGCTAGACAGCTGTTTAACATAGGTCACCATTTGTACGTAGATAATTTCTACACTGGAGTGCAGTTGTTCAAGGAGTTGTTTAGGGTGGACACTGTTGCTTGTGGCACAATCCGCTCTAACTGGAAAGTCTATCCAAGGGAGCTTGTCTGTAAAAAACTTGAGAGGGGACAGTGCAGTGCCTTGCGGAATAATGAGCTGCTAGCTCTGAAATTTTCAGACAGGAGGGATGTGTACATGCTATCGACCATCCATGATGAGAGTACTTCCCCTGTGGCTGTTTGGGGTCAGGTTGAGGAAGTGCGCAAACCTGCGTGCATTTTGGACTACAATAGGCACATGGGTGGTGTTGATAGAGTAGATCAGAGGTTAGAACCTTACACTGCTCTTCGTAAGTCTTATGTGTGGTATAAAAAGTTGGCCCTACATTTATTTCATTTGGCAACTTTTAATGCCTTTATTGTATACAAGGATTGTTCACCCGAGTCAAGGATGACATTTGTTAAATTTCAGGAGTCGGTGATAGAAAGCCTTATTGTGGTGGAACCGGCAAGAGTTCCTAGAGTAGAAGTGGTGGAGGATGTGGCTAGATTGAAAGATCGGCACTTTCCAGATCACATTCCTCCCACTCCCAAAAAAGACATGCCCACAAAGAAATGTAGAGTATGTGCCCGGAGATCAATCCGGAGGGAGAGCCGGATGTACTGCCCCGAATGCCCTTCAAAGCCTGGGCTGTGTGTGCCCAGCTGTTTTAGAAGTTACCACACAAGGAAAAACTTTTGGGAAATACCGTGAGCGTAAGCTGTCTGTTTTATATTTTCGTATGTTTCACGGTTGGCATCTGTCGTGTATTTAGTTAGAGCTTTTGTGTTTGTAGTTTTGTGCTTATTTTATAATTAGTAGTTTCTTTGTTGTTTATAAATAAAAAAAAGTGATTGCGGTGTGCGTGGGGTGGCGCTTGGCTGGCGGTGTGCGTGGGGTGGCGCTTGGCTGGCGGTGTGCGTGGGGTGGCGCTTGGCTGGCGGTGTGCTTGGGGTGGCGCTTGGCTGGCGGTGTGCTAGGGGTGGCGCTTGGCTGGCGGTGTGCGTGGGGTGGCGCTTGGCTGGTGGTGTGCGTGGGGTGGCGCTTGGCTGGTGATGTGCTTGGGGTGGCGCTTGGCTGGCAGTGTGCGTGGGGTGGCGCTTGGCTGGCGGTGTGCGTGGGGTGGCGCTTGGCTGGCGGTGTGCGTGGGGTGGCGTTTGGCTGGCGGTGTGCTTGGGGTGGCGGTGTGCTTGGGGTGGCGCTTGGCTGGCGGTGTGCGTGGGGTGGCGCTTGGCTGGCGGTGCCAGCCAAACGGCAGTCCACACTCCCATCAGCTGGTGTGATTCTTGTATCAGGCATGTGGGCGTATGTAAGTGATGGGCCCTTGAGTGGCGCGGTCTGTCGATGTGAGTGTTGTAATGTGCTGGGCCCGTGGCTGGCGGTGTGAATGGTCTTGTGCGTGTCATGTATGAAAGGTGTGTGAATGGACTGTAAAGCGATTGGTGCCTTGTCGCGGCTTTACAGCTCACGAGCTGTGAGTCATTGGTTCACTTTTTTGCCTTTCAGTTATTAGCAGTGCATTTAATTTTTGTGAAATCTCTTGTTAATAAAATTTGATCCACTGAACCATCACTCACCCTCGTGCCAAATCCAACCAGTATGTGTTGTAAAAAATGACAAAACCTGCTCCGCTGTAATCAGGCGTCGCAGCACACCTGTGACACGCTAGGTGCCTCGGGTGGGACCCCGATGATGAAGCATGCCACCAACTTGGTTGGTGGGTGAGGGGTCTTCTTCACATAACCTAAGTGTGTTTCTTTTCACAATTTTAGTGTTTGGCACATCATGGACGTATGTGCACACATCAAAGTGATATATTCCAAAAATACCTGTGTTTGGGGGGGAGGGCCCACCTATGTTTTTGGTCCTGGGTGCGGCCTTCATGTAGGGAAACCTACAAAACCCAGAAACTTTTTTAAAACTAGACACCCCAAGGAGTCCAGGGAGGTGTGGCTTGCGTGGCTCCCCCAACATTTTCTTACCCAGACTCCTCTGTAAACCTCAAAATTTGCATAAAAAAGCATATTTTCCTGATTTTTCTTAGTAGGATCACTGCTCCAGCACGAAATTCCTACTCCTCAGTTTTCCCCTCAGTCTCCCAAGTAAAATGACACCTCACTTATGTGGGTCCCCAAAGCAGAGTCCGTCTAAAGATGTATGAAAGAATATGCCCTTATAAACTTGCTGTGCTATCCCTTCTATCCCTTCAGGTTTTGGGCCTTATTCTGTTGCAGGCACCTCGCCCACCCACACAAGTGAGGTATCATTTTTATCGCGAGACTTGGGGGAATGCTGGGTGGAAGGAAATTTGTGGCTCCTCTCAGATTCCAGAACTTTCTGCCACAGAAAGGTGAGGAACATGTGTTTTTTTAGCCACATTTTGAGGTTTGCAAAGGATTCTGGGTAACAGAACCTGGTCCGAGCACCGCAAGTCACCCCTCCTTGGATTCCCCTAGGTCTCTAGTTTTCAGAAATGCACAGGTTTGGTAGGTTTCCCTAGGTGCCGGCTGAGCTAGAGGCCAAAATCTACAGGTAGGCACTTCGCAAAAAACACCTCTGTTTTCTTCCAAAATTTTGGATGTGTCCACGTTGCGCTTTGGGGTGTTTCCTGTCGCGGGCGCTAGGCCTACCCACGCAAGTGAGGTATCATTTTTATCGGGAGACTTGGGGGAACGCTGGGTGGAAGGAAATTTGTGGCTCCTCTCAGATTCCAGAACTTTCTGCCACAGAAATGTGAGGAACATGTGTTTTTTTTGCCAAATTTTGAGGTTTGCAAAGGATTCTGGGTAACAGAACCTGGTCCGAGCCCTGCAAGTCACCCATCCTTGGATTCCCCTAGGTCTCTAGTTTTCAGAAATGCACAGGTTTGGTAGGTTTCCCTGGGTGCCGGCTGAGCTAGAGGCCAAAATCTACAGGTAGGCACTTCGCAAAAAACACCTCTGTTTTCTTCCAAAATTTTGGATGTGTCCACGTTGCGCTTTGGGGTGTTTCCTGTCGCCGGCGCTAGGCCTACCCACACAAGTGAGGTATCATTTTTATCGGTAGACTTGGGGGAACGCTGGGTGGAAGGAAATTTGTGGCTCCTCTCAGATTCCAGAACTTTCTGCCACAGAAATGTGAGGAACATGTGTTTTTTTTGCCAAATTTTGAGGTTTGCAAAGGATTCTGGGTAACAGAACCTGGTCCGAGCCCCGCAAGTCACCCCTCCTTGGATTCCCCTAGGTCTCTAGTTTTCAGAAATGCACAGGTTTGGTAGGTTTCCCTAGGTGCCGGCTGAGCTAGAGGCCAAAATCTACAGGTAGGCACTTCGCAAAAAACACCTCTGTTTTCTTCCAAAATTTTGGATGTGTCCACGTTGCGCTTTGGGGTGTTTCCTGTCGCGGGCGCTAGGCCTACCCACGCAAGTGAGGTATCATTTCTATCGGGAGACTTGGGGGAACGCTGGGTGGAAGGAAATTTGTGGTTCCTCTCAGATTCCAGAACTTTCTGCCACAGAAATGTGAGGAACATGTGTTTTTTTAGCCAAATTTTGAGGTTTGCAAAGGATTCTGGGTAACAGAACCTGGTCCGAGCCCCGCAAGTCACCCCTCCTTGGATTCCCCTAGGTCTCTAGTTTTCAGAAATGCACAGGTTTGGTAGGTTTCTCTGGGTGCCGGCTGAGCTAGAGGCCAAAATCTACAGGTAGGCACTTCGCAAAAAACACCTCTGTTTTCTTCCAAAATTTTGGATGTGTCCACGTTGTGCTTTGGGGTGTTTCCTGTCGCGGGCGCTAGGCCTACCCACGCAAGTGAGGTATCATTTTTATCGGGAGACTTGGGGGAACGCTGGGTGGAAGGACATTTGTGGTTCCTCTCAGATTCCAGAACCTTCTGCCACAGAAATGTGAGGAACATGTGTTTTTTTAGCCAAATTTTGAGGTTTGCAAAGGATTCTGGGTAACAGAACCTGGTCCGAGCCCCGCAAGTCACCCCTCCTTGGATTCCCCTAGGACTCTAGTTTTCAGAAATGCACAGGTTTGGTAGGTTTCCCTGGGTGCCGGCTGAGCTAGAGGCCAAAATCTACAGGTAGGCACTTCGCAAAAAACACCTCTGTTTCCTTCCAAAATTTTGGATGTGTCCACGTTGCGCTTTGGGGTGTTTCCTGTCGCCGGCGCTAGGCCTACCCACACAAGTGAGGTATCATTTTTATCGGGAGACTTGGGGGAACGCTGGGTGGAACGAAATTTGTGGCTCCTCTCAGATTCCAGAACTTTCTGCCACAGAAATGTGAGGAACATGAGTTTTTTTTGCCAAATGTTGAGGTTTGCAAAGGATTCTGGGTAACAGAACCTGGTCCGAGCCCCGCAAGTCACCCCTCCTTGGATTCCCCTAGGTCTCTAGTTTTCAGAAATGCACAGGTTTGGTAGGTTTCCCTAGGTGCCGGCTGAGCTAGAGGCCAAAATCTACAGGTAGGCACTTCGCAAAAAAAACCTCTGTTTTCTTCCAAAATTTTGGATGTGTCCACGTTGCGCTTTGGGGTGTTTCCTGTCGCGGGCGCTTGGCCTACCCATGCAAGTGAGGTATCATTTTTATCGGGAGACTTGGGGAAACGCTGGGTGGAAGGAAATTTGTGGCTCCTCTCAGATTCCAGAACTTTCTGCTACAGAAATGTGAGGAACATGTGTTTTTTTTGCCAAATTTTGAGGTTTGCAAAGGATTCTGGGTAACAGAACCTGGTCCGAGCCCCGCAAGTCACCCCTCCTTGGATTCCCCTAGGTCTCTAGTTTTCAGAAATGCACAGGTTTGGTAGGTTTCCCTAGGTGCCGGCTGAGCTAGAGGCCAAAATCTACAGGTAGGCACTATTTTCTTTCAAAAAATGGGATGTGTCCACGTTGCGCTTTGGGGTGTTTCCTGTCGCGGGCTCTAGGCCTACCCATGCAAGTGAGGTATCATTTTTTATCGGGAGACTTGGGGGAACGCTGGGTGGAAGGAAATTTGTGGTTCCTCTCAGATTCCAGAACTTTCTGCCACAGAAATGTGAGGAACATGTGTTTTTTTAGCCAAATTTTGAGGTTTGCAAAGGACTCTGGGTAACAGAACCTGGTCAGAGCCCCGGAAGTCACCCCTCCTTGGATTCCCCTAGGTCTCTAGTTTTCAGAAATGCACAGGTTTGGTAGGTTTCCCTAGGTGCCGGCTGAGCTAGAGGCCAAAATCTACGAGTAGGCACTTCACAAAAAACACCTCTGTTTTCTTCCAAAATTTTGGATGTGTCCACTTTGCGCTTTGGGGTGTTTCCTGTCGCGGGCGCTAGGCCTACCCACGCAAGTGAGGTATCATTTTTATCGGGAGACTTGGGGGAACGCTGGGTGAAAGGAAATTTGTGGCTCCTCTCAGATTCCAGAACTTTCTGCCACAGAAATGTGAGGAACATGTGTTTTTTTTGCCAAATTTTGAGGTTTGCAAAGGATTCTGGGTAACAGAACCTGGTCCGAGCCCCGCAAGTCACCCCTCCTTGGATTCCCCTAGGTCTCTAGTTTTCAGAAATGCACAGGTTTGGTAGGTTTCCCTAGGTGCCGGCTGAGCTAGAGGCCAAAATCTACAGGTAGGCACTTCGCAAAAAACACCTCTGTTTTCTTCCAAAATTTTGGATGTGTCCACGTTGCGCTTTGGGGTGTTTTCTGTCGCGGGCGCTAGGCCTACCCACGCAAGTGAGGTATCATTTTTATCGGGAGACTTGGGGGAACGCTGGGTGGAAGGAAATTTGTGGTTCCTCTCAGATTCCAGAACTTTCTGCCACAGAAATGTGAGGAACATGTGTTTTTTTAGCCAAATTTTGAGGTTTGCAAAGGATTCTGGGTAAGAGAACCTGGTCCGAGCCCCGCAAGTCACCCCTCCTTGGATTCCCCTAGGTCTCTAGTTTTCAGAAATGCACAGGATTGGTAGGTTTCCCTAGGTGCCGGCTGAGCTAGAGGCCAAAATCTACAGGTAGGCACTTCGCAAAAAACACCTCTGTTTTCTTCCAAAATTTTGGATGTGTCCACGTTGTGCTTTGGGGTGTTTCCTGTCGCGGGCGCTAGGCCTACCCACGCAAGTGAGGTATCATTTTTATCGGGAGACTTGGGGGAACGCTGGGTGGAAGGACATTTGTGGTTCCTCTCAGATTCCAGAACTTTCTGCCACAGAAATGTGAGGAACATGTGTTTTTTTAGCCAAATTTTGAGGTTTGCAAAGGATTCTGGGTAACAGAACCTGGTCCGAGCCCCGCAAGTCACCCCTCCTTGGATTCCCCTAGGACTCTAGTTTTCAGAAATGCACAGGTTTGGTAGGTTTCCCTGGGTGCCGGCTGAGCTAGAGGCCAAAATCTACAGGTAGGCACTTCGCAAAAAACACCTCTGTTTCCTTCCAAAATTTTGGATGTGTCCACGTTGCGCTTTGGGGTGTTTCCTGTCGCCGGCGCTAGGCCTACCCACACAAGTGAGGTATCATTTTTATCGGGAGACTTGGGGGAACGCTGGGTGGAACGAAATTTGTGGCTCCTCTCAGATTCCAGAACTTTCTGCCACAGAAATGTGAGGAACATGAGTTTTTTTTGCCAAATTTTGAGGTTTGCAAAGGATTCTGGGTAACAGAACCTGGTCCGAGCCCCGCAAGTCACCCCTCCTTGGATTCCCCTAGGTCTCTAGTTTTCAGAAATGCACAGGTTTGGTAGGTTTCCCTAGGTGCCGGCTGAGCTAGAGGCCAAAATCTACAGGTAGGCACTTCGCAAAAAAAAACTCTGTTTTCTTCCAAAATTTTGGATGTGTCCACGTTGCGCTTTGGGGTGTTTCCTGTCGCCGGCGCTAGGCCTACCCACACAAGTGAGGTATCATTTTTATCGGGAGACTTGGGGGAACGCTGGGTGGAAGGAAATTTGTGGTTCCTCTCAGATTCCAGAACTTTCTGCCACAGAAATGTGAGGAACATGTGTTTTTTTAGCCAAATTTTGAGGTTTGCAAAGGACTCTGGGTAACAGAACCTGGTCAGAGCCCCGGAAGTCACCCCTCCTTGGATTCCCCTAGGTCTCTAGTTTTCAGAAATGCACAGGTTTGGTAGGTTTCCCTAGGTGCCGGCTGAGCTAGAGGCCAAAATCTACGAGTAGGCACTTCACAAAAAACACCTCTGTTTTCTTCCAAAATTTTGGATGTGTCCACTTTGCGCTTTGGGGTGTTTCCTGTCGCGGGCGCTAGGCCTACCCACGCAAGTGAGGTATCATTTTTATCGGGAGACTTGGGGGAACGCTGGGTGAAAGGAAATTTGTGGCTCCTCTCAGATTCCAGAACTTTCTGCCACAGAAATGTGAGGAACATGTGTTTTTTTTGCCAAATTTTGAGGTTTGCAAAGGATTCTGGGTAACAGAACCTGGTCCGAGCCCCGCAAGTCACCCCTCCTTGGATTCCCCTAGGTCTCTAGTTTTCAGAAATGCACAGGTTTGGTAGGTTTCCCTAGGTGCCGGCTGAGCTAGAGGCCAAAATCTACAGGTAGGCACTTCGCAAAAAACACCTCTGTTTTCTTCCAAAATTTTGGATGTGTCCACGTTGCGCTTTGGGGTGTTTTCTGTCGCGGGCGCTAGGCCTACCCACGCAAGTGAGGTATCATTTTTATCGGGAGACTTGGGGGAACGCTGGGTGGAAGGAAATTTGTGGTTCCTCTCAGATTCCAGAACTTTCTGCCACAGAAATGTGAGGAACATGTGTTTTTTTAGCCAAATTTTGAGGTTTGCAAAGGATTCTGGGTAAGAGAACCTGGTCCGAGCCCCGCAAGTCACCCCTCCTTGGATTCCCCTAGGTCTCTAGTTTTCAGAAATGCACAGGATTGGTAGGTTTCCCTAGGTGCCGGCTGAGCTAGAGGCCAAAATCTACAGGTAGGCACTTCGCAAAAAACACCTCTGTTTTCTTCCAAAATTTTGGATGTGTCCACGTTGTGCTTTGGGGTGTTTCCTGTCGCGGGCGCTAGGCCTACCCACGCAAGTGAGGTATCATTTTTATCGGGAGACTTGGGGGAACGCTGGGTGGAAGGACATTTGTGGTTCCTCTCAGATTCCAGAACTTTCTGCCACAGAAATGTGAGGAACATGTGTTTTTTTAGCCAAATTTTGAGGTTTGCAAAGGATTCTGGGTAACAGAACCTGGTCCGAGCCCCGCAAGTCACCCCTCCTTGGATTCCCCTAGGACTCTAGTTTTCAGAAATGCACAGGTTTGGTAGGTTTCCCTGGGTGCCGGCTGAGCTAGAGGCCAAAATCTACAGGTAGGCACTTCGCAAAAAACACCTCTGTTTCCTTCCAAAATTTTGGATGTGTCCACGTTGCGCTTTGGGGTGTTTCCTGTCGCCGGCGCTAGGCCTACCCACACAAGTGAGGTATCATTTTTATCGGGAGACTTGGGGGAACGCTGGGTGGAACGAAATTTGTGGCTCCTCTCAGATTCCAGAACTTTCTGCCACAGAAATGTGAGGAACATGAGTTTTTTTTGCCAAATTTTGAGGTTTGCAAAGGATTCTGGGTAACAGAACCTGGTCCGAGCCCCGCAAGTCACCCCTCCTTGGATTCCCCTAGGTCTCTAGTTTTCAGAAATGCACAGGTTTGGTAGGTTTCCCTAGGTGCCGGCTGAGCTAGAGGCCAAAATCTACAGGTAGGCACTTCGCAAAAAAAACCTCTGTTTTCTTCCAAAATTTTGGATGTGTCCACGTTGCGCTTTGGGGTGTTTCCTGTCGCGGGCGCTTGGCCTACCCATGCAAGTGAGGTATCATTTTTATCGGGAGACTTGGGGGAACGCTGGGTGGAAGGAAATTTGTGGTTCCTCACAGATTCCAGAACTTTCTGCCACAGAAATGTGAGGAACATGTGTTTTTTTAGCCAAATTTTGAGGTTTGCAAAGGATTCTGGGTAACAGAACCTGGTCCGAGCCCCGCAAGTCACCCCTCCTTGGATTCCCCTAGGTCTCTAGTTTTCAGAAATGCACAGGTTTGGTAGGTTTCCCTGGGTGCCGGCTGAGCTAGAGGCCAAAATCTACAGGTAGGCACTTCGCAAAAAACACCTCTGTTTTCTTCCAAAATTTTGGATGTGTCCACGTTGCGCTTTGGGGTGTTTCCTGTCGCGGGCGCTTCACCTACCCACGCAAGTGAGGTATCATTTTTATCGGGAGACTTGGGGGAACGCTGGGTGGAAGGAAATTTGTGGTTCCTCTCAGATTCCAGAACTTTCTGCCACAGAAATGTGAGGAACATGTGTTTTTTTAGCCAAATTTTGAGGTTTGCAAAGGATTCTGGGTAACAGAACCTGGTCCGAGCCCCGCAAGTCACCCCTCCTTGGATTCCCCTAGGTCTCTAGTTTTCAGAAATGCACAGGTTTGGTAGGTTTCCCTAGGTGCCGGCTGAGCTAGAGGCCAAAATCTACAGGTAGGCACTTCGCAAAAAACACCTCTGTTTTCTTCCAAAATTTTGGATGTGTCCACGTTGTGCTTTGGGGTGTTTCCTGTCGCGGGCGCTAGGCCTACCCACGCAAGTGAGGTATCATTTTTATCGGGAGACTTGGGGGAACGCTGGGTGGAAGGACATTTGTGGTTCCTCTCAGATTCCAGAACTTTCTGCCACAGAAATGTGAGGAACATGTGTTTTTTTAGCCAAATTTTGAGGTTTGCAAAGGATTCTGGGTAACAGAACCTGGACCGAGCCCCGCAAGTCACCCCTCCTTGGATTCCCCTAGGTCTCTAGTTTTCAGAAATGCACAGGTTTGGTAGGTTTCCCTGGGTGCCGGCTGAGCTAGAGGCCAAAATCTACAGGTAGGCACTTCGCAAAAAACACCTCTGTTTTCTTCCAAAATTTTGGATGTGTCCACGTTGCGCTTTGGGGTGTTTTCTGTCGCCGGCGCTAGGCCTACCCACACAAGTGAGGTATCATTTTTATCGGGAGACTTGGGGAAACGCTGGGTGGAAGGAAATTTGTGGCTCCTCTCAGATTCCAGAACTTTCTGCCACAGAAATGTGAGGAACATGTGTTTTTTTTGCCAAATTTTGAGGTTTGCAAAGGATTCTGGGTAACAGAACCTGGTCCGAGCCCCGCAAGTCACCCCTCCTTGGATTCCCCTAGGTCTCTAGTTTTCAGAAATGCACAGGTTTGGTAGGTTTCCCTAGGTGCCGGCTGAGCTAGAGGCCAAAATCTACAGGTAGGCACTATTTTCTTTCAAAAAATGGGATGTGTCCACGTTGCGCTTTGGGGTGTTTCCTGTCGCGGGCTCTAGGCCTACCCATGCAAGTGAGGTATCATTTTTATCGGGAGACTTGGGGGAACGCTGGGTGGAAGGAAATTTGTGGTTCCTCTCAGATTCCAGAACTTTCTGCCACAGAAATGTGAGGAACATGTGTTTTTTTAGCCAAATTTTGAGGTTTGCAAAGGACTCTGGGTAACAGAACCTGGTCAGAGCCCCGGAAGTCACCCCTCCTTGGATTCCCCTAGGTCTCTAGTTTTCAGAAATGCACAGGTTTGGTAGGTTTCCCTAGGTGCCGGCTGAGCTAGAGGCCAAAATCTACAGGTAGGCACTTCGCAAAAAACACCTCTGTTTTCTTCCAAAATTTTGGATGTGTCCACTTTGCGCTTTGGGGTGTTTCCTGTCGCGGGCGCTAGGCCTACCCACGCAAGTGAGGTATCATTTTTATCGGGAGACTTGGGGGAACGCTGGGTGAAAGGAAATTTGTGGCTCCTCTCAGATTCCAGAACTTTCTGCCACAGAAATGTGAGGAACATGTGTTTTTTTTGCCAAATTTTGAGGTTTGCAAAGGATTCTGGGTAACAGAACCTGGTCCGAGCCCCGCAAGTCACCCCTCCTTGGATTCCCCTAGGTCTCTAGTTTTCAGAAATGCACAGGTTTGGTAGGTTTCCCTAGGTGCCGGCTGAGCTAGAGGCCAAAATCTACAGGTAGGCACTTCGCAAAAAACACCTCTGTTTTCTTCCAAAATTTTGGATGTGTCCACGTTGCGCTTTGGGGTGTTTTCTGTCGCGGGCGCTAGGCCTACCCACGCAAGTGAGGTATCATTTTTATCGGGAGACTTGGGGGAACGCTGGGTGGAAGGAAATTTGTGGTTCCTCTCAGATTCCAGAACTTTCTGCCACAGAAATGTGAGGAACATGTGTTTTTTTAGCCAAATTTTGAGGTTTGCAAAGGATTCTGGGTAAGAGAACCTGGTCCGAGCCCCGCAAGTCACCCCTCCTTGGATTCCCCTAGGTCTCTAGTTTTCAGAAATGCACAGGTTTGGTAGGTTTCCCTAGGTGCCGGCTGAGCTAGAGGCCAAAATCTACAGGTAGGCACTTCGCAAAAAACACCTCTGTTTTCTTCCAAAATGTTGGATGTGTCCACGTTGCGCTTTGGGGTGTTTCCTGTCGCGGGCGCTAGGCCTACCCACGCAAGTGAGGTATCATTTTTATCGAGAGACTTGGGGGAACGCTGGGTGGAAGGAAATTTGTGGTTCCTCTCAGATTCCAGAACTTTCTGCCACAGAAATGTGAGGAACATGTGTTTTTTTAGCCAAATTTTGAGGTTTGCAAAGGATTCTGGGTAACAGAACCTGGTCCGAGCCCCGCAAGTCACCCCTCCTTGGATTCCCCTAGGTCTCTAGTTTTCAGAAATGCACAGGTTTGGTAGGTTTCCCTAGGTGCCGGCTGAGCTAGAGGCCAAAATCTACAGGTAGGCACTTCGCAAAAAACACCTCTGTTTTCTTCCAAAATTTTGGATGTGTCCACGTTGCGCTTTGGGGTGTTTTCTCTCGCGGGCGCTAGGCCTACCCACGCAAGTGAGGTATCATTTTTATCGGGAGACTTGGGGGAACGCTGGGTGGAAGGAAATTTGTGGTTCCTCTCAGATTCCAGAACTTTCTGCCACAGAAATGTGAGGAACATGTGTTTTTTTAGCCAAATTTTGAGGTTTGCAAAGGCTTCTGGGTAAGAGAACCTGGTCCGAGCCCCGCAAGTCACCCCTCCTTGGATTCCCCTAGGTCTCTAGTTTTCAGAAATGCACAGGTTTGGTAGGTTTCCCTAGGTGCCGGCTGAGCTAGAGGCCAAAATCTACAGGTAGGCACTTCGCAAAAAACACCTCTGTTTTCTTCCAAAATGTTGGATGTGTCCACGTTGCGCTTTGGGGTGTTTCCTGTCGCGGGCGCTAGGCCTACCCACGCAAGTGAGGTATCATTTTTATCGAGAGACTTGGGGGAACGCTGGGTGGAAGGAAATTTGTGGTTCCTCTCAGATTCCAGAACTTTCTGCCACAGAAATGTGAGGAACATGTGTTTTTTTAGCCAAATTTTGAGGTTTGCAAAGGATTCTGGGTAACAGAACCTGGTCCGAGCCCCGCAAGTCACCCCTTCTTGGATTCCCCTAGGTCTCTAGTTTTCAGAAATGCACAGGTTTGGTAGGTTTCCCTGGGTGCCGGTTGAGCTAGAGGCCAAAATCTACAGGTAGGCACTTCGCAAAAAACACCTCTGTTTTCTTCGAAAATTTTGAATGTGTCCACGTTGTGCTTTGGGGTGTTTCCTGTCGCGGGCGCTAGGCCTACACACGCAAGTGAGGTATCATTTTTATCGGGAGACTTGGGAGAACGCTGGGTGGAAGGACATTTGTGGTTCCTCTCAGATTCCAGAACTTTCTGCCACAGAAATGTGAGGAACATGTGTTTTTTTAGCCAATTTTGAGGTTTGCAAAGGATTCTGGGTAACAGAACCTGGTCCGAGCCCCGCAAGTCACCCCTCCTTGGATTCCCCTAGGTCTCTAGTTTTCAGAAATGCACAGGTTTGGTAGGTTTCCCTGGGTGCCGGTTGAGCTAGAGGCCAAAATCTACAGGTAGGCACTTCGCAAAAAACACCTCTGTTTTCTTCGAAAATTTTGAATGTGTCCACGTTGTGCTTTGGGGTGTTTCCTGTCGCGGGCGCTAGGCCTACACACGCAAGTGAGGTATCATTTTTATCGGGAGACTTGGGAGAACGCTGGGTGGAAGGACATTTGTGGTTCCTCTCAGATTCCAGAACTTTCTGCCACAGAAATGTGAGGAACATGTGTTTTTTTAGCCAAATTTTGAGGTTTGCAAAGGATTCTGGGTAACAGAACCTGGTCCGAGCCCCGCAAGTCACCCCTCCTTGGATTCCCCTAGGTCTCTAGTTTTCAGAAATGCACAGGTTTGGTAGGTTTCCCTTGGTGCCGGCTGAGCTAGAGGCCAAAATCTACAGGTAGGCACTTCGCAAAAAACACCTCTGTTTTCTTCCAAAATTTTGGATGTGTCCACGTTGCGCTTTGGGGTGATTCCTGTCGCCGGCGCTAGGCCTACCCACACAAGTGAGGTATCATTTTTATCGGGAGACTTGGGGGAACGCTGGGTGGAAGGAAATTTGTGGCTCCTCTCAGATTCCAGAACTTTCTGCCACAGAAATGTGAGGAACATGTGTTTTTTTTGCCAAATTTTGAGGTTTGCAAAGGATTCTGGGTAACAGAACCTGGTCCGAGCCCCACAAGTCACCCCTCCTTGGATTCCCCTAGGTCTCTAGTTTTCAGAAATGCACAGGTTTGGTAGGTTTCCGTAGGTGCCGGCTGAGCTAGAGGCCAAAATCTACAGGTAGGCACTTCGCAAAAAACACCTCTGTTTTCTTCCAAAATTTTGGATGTGTCCACGTTGCGCTTTGGGGTGTTTCCTGTCGCGGGCGCTTGGCCTACCCACGCAAGTGAGGTATCATTTTTATCGGGAGACTTGGGGGAACGCTGGGTGGAAGGAAATTTGTGGTTCCTCTCAGATTCCAGAACTTTCTGCCACAGAAATGTGAGGAACATGTGTTTTTTTAGCCAAATTTTGAGGTTTGCAAAGGACTCTGGGTAACAGAACCTGGTCAGAGCCCCGGAAGTCACCCCTCCTTGGATTCCCCTAGGTCTCTAGTTTTCAGAAATGCACAGGTTTGGTAGGTTTCCCTGGGTGCCGGTTGAGCTAGAGGCCAAAATCTACAGGTAGGCACTTCGCAAAAAACACCTCTGTTTTCTTCCAAAATTTTGGATGTGTCCACTTTGCGCTTTGGGGTGTTTCCTGTCGCGGGCGCTAGGCCTACCCACGCAAGTGAGGTATCATTTTTATCGGGAGACTTGGGGGAACGCTGGGTGAAAGGAAATTTGTGGCTCCTCTCAGATTCCAGAACTTTCTGCCACAGAAATGTGAGGAACATGTGTTTTTTTTGCCAAATTTTGAGGTTTGCAAAGGATTCTGGGTAACAGAACCTGGTCCGAGCCCCGCAAGTCACCCCTCCTTGGATTCCCCTAGGTCTCTAGTTTTCAGAAATGCACAGGTTTGGTAGGTTTCCCTAGGTGCCGGCTGAGCTAGAGGCCAAAATCTACAGGTAGGCACTTCGCAAAAAACACCTCTGTTTTCTTCCAAAATGTTGGATGTGTCCACGTTGCGCTTTGGGGTGTTTCCTGTCGCGGGCGCTAGGCCTACCCACGCAAGTGAGGTATCATTTTTATCGAGAGACTTGGGGGAACGCTGGGTGGAAGGAAATTTGTGGTTCCTCTCAGATTCCAGAACTTTCTGCCACAGAAATGTGAGGAACATGTGTTTTTTTAGCCAAATTTTGAGGTTTGCAAAGGATTCTGGGTAACAGAACCTGGTCCGAGCCCCGCAAGTCACCCCTCCTTGGATTCCCCTAGGTCTCTAGTTTTCAGAAATGCACAGGTTTGGTAGGTTTCCCTAGGTGCCGGCTGAGCTAGAGGCCAAAATCTACAGGTAGGCACTTCGCAAAAAACACCTCTGTTTTCTTCCAAAATTTTGGATGTGTCCACGTTGCGCTTTGGGGTGTTTTCTCTCGCGGGCGCTAGGCCTACCCACGCAAGTGAGGTATCATTTTTATCGGGAGACTTGGGGGAACGCTGGGTGGAAGGAAATTTGTGGTTCCTCTCAGATTCCAGAACTTTCTGCCACAGAAATGTGAGGAACATGTGTTTTTTTAGCCAAATTTTGAGGTTTGCAAAGGATTCTGGGTAAGAGAACCTGGTCCGAGCCCCGCAAGTCACCCCTCCTTGGATTCCCCTAGGTCTCTAGTTTTCAGAAATGCACAGGTTTGGTAGGTTTCCCTAGGTGCCGGCTGAGCTAGAGGCCAAAATCTACAGGTAGGCACTTCGCAAAAAACACCTCTGTTTTCTTCCAAAATGTTGGATGTGTCCACGTTGCGCTTTGGGGTGTTTCCTGTCGCGGGCGCTAGGCCTACCCACGCAAGTGAGGTATCATTTTTATCGAGAGACTTGGGGGAACGCTGGGTGGAAGGAAATTTGTGGTTCCTCTCAGATTCCAGAACTTTCTGCCACAGAAATGTGAGGAACATGTGTTTTTTTAGCCAAATTTTGAGGTTTGCAAAGGATTCTGGGTAACAGAACCTGGTCCGAGCCCCGCAAGTCACCCCTTCTTGGATTCCCCTAGGTCTCTAGTTTTCAGAAATGCACAGGTTTGGTAGGTTTCCCTGGGTGCCGGTTGAGCTAGAGGCCAAAATCTACAGGTAGGCACTTCGCAAAAAACACCTCTGTTTTCTTCGAAAATTTTGAATGTGTCCACGTTGTGCTTTGGGGTGTTTCCTGTCGCGGGCGCTAGGCCTACACACGCAAGTGAGGTATCATTTTTATCGGGAGACTTGGGAGAACGCTGGGTGGAAGGACATTTGTGGTTCCTCTCAGATTCCAGAACTTTCTGCCACAGAAATGTGATGAACATGTGTTTTTTTTAGCCAAATTTTGAGGTTTGCAAAGGATTCTGGGTAACAGAACCTGGTCCGAGCCCCGCAAGTCACCCCTCCTTGGATTCCCCTAGGTCTCTAGTTTTCAGAAATGCACAGGTTTGGTAGGTTTCCCTGGGTGCCGGTTGAGCTAGAGGCCAAAATCTACAGGTAGGCACTTCGCAAAAAACACCTCTGTTTTCTTCGAAAATTTTGAATGTGTCCACGTTGTGCTTTGGGGTGTTTCCTGTCGCGGGCGCTAGGCCTACACACGCAAGTGAGGTATCATTTTTATCGGGAGACTTGGGAGAACGCTGGGTGGAAGGACATTTGTGGTTCCTCTCAGATTCCAGAACTTTCTGCCACAGAAATGTGAGGAACATGTGTTTTTTTAGCCAAATTTTGAGGTTTGCAAAGGATTCTGGGTAACAGAACCTGGTCCGAGCCCCGCAAGTCACCCCTCCTTGGATTCCCCTAGGTCTCTAGTTTTCAGAAATGCACAGGTTTGGTAGGTTTCCCTTGGTGCCGGCTGAGCTAGAGGCCAAAATCTACAGGTAGGCACTTCGCAAAAAACACCTCTGTTTTCTTCCAAAATTTTGGATGTGTCCACGTTGCGCTTTGGGGTGATTCCTGTCGCCGGCGCTAGGCCTACCCACACAAGTGAGGTATCATTTTTATCGGGAGACTTGGGGGAACGCTGGGTGGAAGGAAATTTGTGGCTCCTCTCAGATTCCAGAACTTTCTGCCACAGAAATGTGAGGAACATGTGTTTTTTTTGCCAAATTTTGAGGTTTGCAAAGGATTCTGGGTAACAGAACCTGGTCCGAGACCCACAAGTCACCCCTCCTTGGATTCCCCTAGGTCTCTAGTTTTCAGAAATGCACAGGTTTGGTAGGTTTCCGTAGGTGCCGGCTGAGCTAGAGGCCAAAATCTACAGGTAGGCACTTCGCAAAAAACACCTCTGTTTTCTTCCAAAATTTTGGATGTGTCCACGTTGCGCTTTGGGGTGTTTCCTGTCGCGGGCGCTTGGCCTACCCACGCAAGTGAGGTATCATTTTTATCGGGAGACTTGGGGGAACGCTGGGTGGAAGGAAATTTGTGGTTCCTCTCAGATTCCAGAACTTTCTGCCACAGAAATGTGAGGAACATGTGTTTTTTTAGCCAAATTTTGAGGTTTGCAAAGGACTCTGGGTAACAGAACCTGGTCAGAGCCCCGGAAGTCACCCCTCCTTGGATTCCCCTAGGTCTCTAGTTTTCAGAAATGCACAGGTTTGGTAGGTTTCCCTGGGTGCCGGTTGAGCTAGAGGCCAAAATCTACAGGTAGGCACTTCGCAAAAAACACCTCTGTTTTCTTCCAAAATTTTGGATGTGTCCACTTTGCGCTTTGGGGTGTTTCCTGTCGCGGGCGCTAGGCCTACCCACGCAAGTGAGGTATCATTTTTATCGGGAGACTTGGGGGAACGCTGGGTGAAAGGAAATTTGTGGCTCCTCTCAGATTCCAGAACTTTCTGCCACAGAAATGTGAGGAACATGTGTTTTTTTTGCCAAATTTTGAGGTTTGCAAAGGATTCTGGGTAACAGAACCTGGTCCGAGCCCCGCAAGTCACCCCTCCTTGGATTCCCCTAGGTCTCTAGTTTTCAGAAATGCACAGGTTTGGTAGGTTTCCCTAGGTGCCGGCTGAGCTAGAGGCCAAAATCTACAGGTAGGCACTTCGCAAAAAACACCTCTGTTTTCTTCCAAAATTTTGGATGTGTCCACTTTGCGCTTTGGGGTGTTTCCTGTCGCGGGCGCTAGGCCTACCCACGCAAGTGAGGTATCATTTTTATCGGGAGACTTGGGGGAACGCTGGGTGAAAGGAAATTTGTGGCTCCTCTCAGATTCCAGAACTTTCTGCCACAGAAATGTGAGGAACATGTGTTTTTTTTGCCAAATTTTGAGGTTTGCAAAGGATTCTGGGTAACAGAACCTGGTCCGAGCCCCGCAAGTCACCCCTCCTTGGATTCCCCTAGGTCTCTAGTTTTCAGAAATGCACAGGTTTGGTAGGTTTCCCTAGGTGCCGGCTGAGCTAGAGGCCAAAATCTACAGGTAGGCACTTCGCAAAAAACACCTCTGTTTTCTTCCAAAATTTTGGATGTGTCCACGTTGCGCTTTGGGGTGTTTTCTGTCGCGGGCGCTAGGCCTACCCACGCAAGTGAGGTATCATTTTTATCGGGAGACTTGGGGGAACGCTGGGTGGACGGAAATTTGTGGTTCCTCTCAGATTCCAGAACTTTCTGCCACAGAAATGTGAGGAACATGTGTTTTTTTAGCCAAATTTTGAGGTTTGCAAAGGATTCTGGGTAAGAGAACCTGGTCCGAGCCCCGCAAGTCACCCCTCCTTGGATTCCCCTAGGTCTCTAGTTTTCAGAAATGCACAGGTTTGGTAGGTTTCCCTTGGTGCCGGCTGAGCTAGAGGCCAAAATCTACAGGTAGGCACTTCGCAAAAAACACCTCTGTTTTCTTCCAAAATTTTGGATGTGTCCACGTTGCGCTTTGGGGTGTTTCCTGTCGCCGGCGCTAGGCCTACCCACACAAGTGAGGTATAATTTTTATCGGGAGACTTGGGGGAACGCTGGGTGGAAGGAAATTTGTGGCTCCTCTCAGATTCCAGAACTTTCTGCCACAGAAATGTGAGGAACATGTGTTTTTTTTGCCAAATTTTGAGGTTTGCAAAGGATTCTGGGTAACAGAACCTGGTCCGAGCCCCGCAAGTCACCCCTTCTTGGATTCCCCTAGGTCTCTAGTTTTCAGAAATGCACAGGTTTGGTAGGTTTCCCTAGGTGCCGGTTGAGCTAGAGGCCAAAATCTACAGGTAGGCACTTCGCAAAAAACACCTCTGTTTTCTTCGAAAATTTTGAATGTGTCCACGTTGTGCTTTGGGGTGTTTCCTGTCGCGGGCGCTAGGCCTACACACGCAAGTGAGGTATCATTTTTATCGGGAGACTTGGGAGAACGCTGGGTGGAAGGACATTTGTGGTTCCTCTCAGATTCCAGAACATGTGTTTTTTTAGCCAAATTTTGAGGTTTGCAAAGGATTCTGGGTAACAGAACCTGGTCCGAGCCCCGCAAGTGTCACCCCTCCTTGGATTCCCCTAGGTCTCTAGTTTTCAGAAATGCACAGGTTTGGTAGGTTTCCCTTGGTGCCGGCTGAGCTAGAGGCCAAAATCTACAGGTAGGCACTTCGCAAAAAACACCTCTGTTTTCTTCCAAAATTTTGGATGTGTCCACGTTGCGCTTTGGGGTGTTTCCTGTCGCCGGCGCTAGGCCTACCCACACAAGTGAGGTATAATTTTTATCGGGAGACTTGGGGGAACGCTGGGTGGAAGGAAATTTGTGGCTCCTCTCAGATTCCAGAACTTTCTGCCACAGAAATGTGAGGAACATGTGTTTTTTTTGCCAAATTTTGAGGTTTGCAAAGGATTCTGGGTAACAGAACCTGGTCCGAGCCCCGCAAGTCACCCCTCCTTGGATTCCCCTAGGTCTCTAGTTTTCAGAAATGCACAGGTTTGGTAGGTTTCCCTAGGGGCCGGCTGAGGTAGAGGCCAAAATCTACAGGTAGGCACTTCGCAAAAAACACCTCTGTTTTCTTCCAAAATTTTGGATGTGTCCACGTTGCGCTTTGGGGTGATTCCTGTCGCCGGCGCTAGGCCTACCCACACAAGTGAGGTATCATTTTTATCGGGAGACTTGGGGGAACGCTGGGTGGAAGGAAATTTGTGGCTCCTCTCAGATTCCAGAACTTTCTGCCACAGAAATATGAGGAACATGTGTTTTTTTTGCCAAATTTTGAGGTTTGCAAAGGATTCTGGGTAACAGAACCTGGTCCGAGCCCCACAAGTCACCCCTCCTTGGATTCCCCTAGGTCTCTAGTTTTCAGAAATGCACAGGTTTGGTAGGTTTCCGTAGGTGCCCGGCTGAGCTAGAGGCCAAAATCTACAGGTAGGCACTTCGCAAAAAAACACCTCTGTTTTCTTCCAAAATTTTGGATGTGTCCACGTTGCGCTTTGGGGTGTTTCCTGTCGCGGGCGCTTGGCCTACCCACGCAAGTGAGGTATCATTTTTATCGGGAGACTTGGGGGAACGCTGGGTGGAAGGAAATTTGTGGTTCCTCTCAGATTCCAGAACTTTCTGCCACAGAAATGTGAGGAACATGTGTTTTTTTAGCCAAATTTTGAGGTTTGCAAAGGACTCTGGGTAACAGAACCTGGTCAGAGCCCCGAAGTCACCCCTCCTTGGATTCCCCTAGGTCTCTAGTTTTCAGAAATGCACAGGTTTGGTAGGTTTCCCTAGGTGCCGGCTGAGCTAGAGGCCAAAATCTACAGGTAGGCACTTCGCAAAAAACACCTCTGTTTTCTTCCAAAATTTTGGATGTGTCCACTTTGCGCTTTGGGGTGTTTCCTGTCGCGGGCGCTAGGCCTACCCACGCAAGTGAGGTATCATTTTTATCGGGAGACTTGGGGGAACGCTGGGTGAAAGGAAATTTGTGGCTCCTCTCAGATTCCAGAACTTTCTGCCACAGAAATGTGAGGAACATGTGTTTTTTTTGCCAAATTTAGAGGTTTGCAAAGGATTCTGGGTAACAGAACCTGGTCCGAGCCCCGCAAGTCACCCCTCCTTGGATTCCCCTAGGTCTCTAGTTTTCAGAAATGCCACAGGTTTGGTAGGTTTCCCTAGGTGCCGGCTGAGCTAGAGGCCAAAATCTACAGGTAGGCACTTCGCAAAAAACACCTCTGTTTTCTTCCAAAATTTTGGATGTGTCCATGTTGCGCTTTGGGGTGTTTTCTGTCGCGGGCGCTATGCCTACCCACGCAAGTGAGGTATCATTTTTATCGGGAGACTTGGGGGAACGCTGGGTGGAAGGAAATTTGTGGTTCCTCTCAGATTCCAGAACTTTCTGCCACAGAAATGTGAGGAACATGTGTTTTTTTAGCCAAATTTTGAGGTTTGCAAAGGATTCTGGGTAAGAGAACCTGGTCCGAGCCCCGCAAGTCACCCCTCCTTGGATTCCCCTAGGTCTCTAGTTTTCAGAAATGCACAGGTTTGGTAGGTTTCCCTAGGTGCCGGCTGAGCTAGAGGCCAAAATCTACAGGTAGGGCACTTCGCAAAAAACACCTCTGTTTTCTTCCAAAATGTTGGATGTGTCCACGTTGCGCTTTGGGGTGTTTCCTGTCGCGGGCGCTAGGCCTACCCACGCAAGTGAGGTATCATTTTTATCGAGAGACTTGGGGGAACGCTGGGTGGAAGGAAATTTTTGGTTCCTCTCAGATTCCAGAACTTTCTGCCACAGAAATGTGAGGAACATGTGTTTTTTTAGCCAAATTTTGAGGTTTGCAAAGGATTCTGGGTAACAGAACCTGGTCCGAGCCCCGCAAGTCACCCCTCCTTGGATTCCCCTAGGTCTCTAGTTTTCAGAAATGCACAGGTTTGGTAGGTTTCCCTAGGTGCCGGCTGAGCTAGAGGCCAAAATCTACAGGTAGGCACTTCGCAAAAAACACCTCTGTTTTCTTCAAAAATTTTGGATGTGTCCACGTTGCGCTTTGGGGTGTTTTCTGTCGCGGGCGCTAGGCCTACCCACGCAAGTGAGGTATCATTTTTATCGGGAGACTTGGGGGAACGCTGGGTGGAAGGAAATTTGTGGTTCCTCTCAGATTCCAGAACTTTCTGCCACAGAAATGTGAGGAACATGTGTTTTTTTAGCCAAATTTTGAGGTTTGCAAAGGATTCTGGGTAAGAGAACCTGGTCCGAGCCCCGCAAGTCACCCCTCCTTGGATTCCCCTAGGTCTCTAGTTTTCAGAAATGCACAGGTTTGGTAGGTTTCCCTAGGGGCCGGCTGAGGTAGAGGCCAAAATCTACAGGTAGGCACTTCGCAAAAAACACCTCTGTTTTCTTCCAAAATTTTGGATGTGTCCACGTTGCGCTTTGGGGTGTTTCCTGTCGCGGGCGCTAGGCCTACCCACGCAAGTGAGGTATCATTTTTATCGGGAGACTTGGGGGAACGCTGGCTGGAAGGAAATGTGTGGCTCCTCTCAGATTCCAGAACTTTCTGCCACAGAAATGTGAGGAACATGTGTTTTTTTAGCCAAATTTTGAGGTTTGCAAAGGATTCTGGGTAACAGAACCTGGTCCGAGCCCCGCAAGTCACCCCTCCTTGGATTCCCCTAGGTCTCTAGTTTTCAGAAATGCACAGGTTTGGTAGGTTTCCCTAGGTGCCGGCTGAGCTAAAGGCCAAAATCTACAGGTAGGCACTTCGCAAAAAACACCTCTGTTTTCTTCCAAAATGTTGGTTGTGTCCACGTTGCGCTTTGGGGTGTTTCCTGTCGCCGGCGCTAGGCCTACCCACACAAGTGAGGTATCATTTTTATCGGGAGACTTGGGGGAACGCTGGGTGGAAGGAAATTTGTGGCTCCTCTCAGATTCCAGAACTTTCTGCCACAGAAATGTGAGGAACATGTGTTTTTTTAGCCAAATTTTGAGGTTTGCAAAGGATTCTGGGTAACAGAACCTGGTCCGAGCCCCGCAAGTCACCCCTCCTTGGATTCCCCTAGGTCTCTAGTTTTCAGAAATGCACAGGTTTGGTAGGTTTCCCTGGGTGCCGGTTGAGCTAGAGGCCAAAATCTACAGGTAGGCACTTCGCAAAAAACACCTCTGTTTTCATCCAAAATTTTGGATGTGTCCACGTTGCGCTTTGGGGTGTTTCCTGTCGCCGGCGCTAGGCCTACCCACACAAGTGAGGTATAATTTTTATCGGGAGACTTGGGGGAACGCTGGGTGGAAGGAAATTTGTGGCTCCTCTCAGATTCCAGAACTTTCTCCCACAGAAATGTGAGGAACATGTGTTTTTTTTGCCAAATTTTGAGGTTTGCAAAGGATTCTGGGTAACAGAACCTGGTCCGAGCCCCGCAAGTCACCCCTCCTTGGATTCCCCTAGGTCTCTAGTTTTCAGAAATGCACAGGTTTGGTAGGTTTCCCTGGGTGCCGGCTGAGCTAGAGGCCAAAATCTACAGGTAGGCACTTCGCAAAAAACACCTCTGTTTTCTTCCAAAATTTTGGATGTGTCCACGTTGCGCTTTGGGGTGTTTCCTGTCGCCGGCGCTAGGCCTACCCACACAAGTGAGGTATAATTTTTATCGGGAGACTTGGGGGAACGCTGGGTGGAAGGAAATTTGTGGCTCCTCTCAGATTCCAGAACTTTCTGCCACAGAAATGTGAGGAACATGTGTTTTTTTTTGCCAAATTTAGAGGTTTGCAAAGGATTCTGGGTAACAGAACCTGGTCCGAGCCCCGCAAGTCACCCCTCCTTGGATTCCCCTAGGTCTCTAGTTTTCAGAAATGCACAGGTTTGGTAGGTTTCCCTTGGTGCCGGCTGAGCTAGAGGCCAAAATCTACAGGTAGGCACTTCGCAAAAAACACCTCTGTTTTCTTCCAAAATTTTGGATGTGTCCACGTTGCGCTTTGGGGTGTTTCCTGTCGCCGGCGCTAGGCCTACCCACACAAGTGAGGTATAATTTTTATCGGGAGACTTGGGGGAACGCTGGGTGGAAGGAAATTTGTGGCTCCTCTCAGATTCCAGAACTTTCTGCCACAGAAATGTGAGGAACATGTGTTTTTTTTTGCCAAATTTTGAGGTTTGCAAAGGATTCTGGGTAACAGAACCTGGTCCGAGCCCCGCAAGTCACCCCTCCTTGGATTCCCCTAGGTCTCTAGTTTTCAGAAATGCACAGGTTTGGTAGGTTTCCCTAGGGGCCGGCTGAGGTAGAGGCCAAAATCTACAGGTAGGCACTTCGCAAAAAACACCTCTGTTTTCTTCCAAAATTTTGGATGTGTCCACGTTGCGCTTTGGGGTGATTCCTGTCGCCGGCGCTAGGCCTACCCACACAAGTGAGGTATCATTTTTATCGGGAGACTTGGGGGAACGCTGGGTGGAAGGAAATTTGTGGCTCCTCTCAGATTCCAGAACTTTCTGCCACAGAAATGTGAGGAACATTGTTTTTTTTTGCCAAATTTTGAGGTTTGCAAAGGATTCTGGGTAACAGAACCTGGTCCGAGCCCCACAAGTCACCCCTCCTTGGATTCCCCTAGGTCTCTAGTTTTCAGAAATGCACAGGTTTGGTAGGTTTCCGTAGGTGCCGGCTGAGCTAGAGGCCAAAATCTACAGGTAGGCACTTCGCAAAAAACACCTCTGTTTTCTTCCAAAATTTTGGATGTGTCCACGTTGCGCTTTGGGGTGTTTCCTGTCGCGGGCGCTTGGCCTACCCACGCAAGTGAGGTATCATTTTTATCGGGAGACTTGGGGGAACGCTGGGTGGAAGGAAATTTGTGGTTCCTCTCAGATTCCAGAACTTTCTGCCACAGAAATGTGAGGAACATGTGTTTTTTTAGCCAAAATTTTGAGGTTTGCAAAGGACTCTGGGTAACAGAACCTGGTCAGAGCCCCGGAAGTCACCCCTCCTTGGATTCCCCTAGGTCTCTAGTTTTCAGAAATGCACAGGTTTGGTAGGTTTCCCTAGTGCCGGCTGAGCTAGAGGCCAAAATCTACAGGTAGGCACTTCGCAAAAAACACCTCTGTTTTCTTCCAAAATTTTGGATGTGTCCACTTTGCGCTTTGGGGTGTTTCCTGTCGCGGGCGCTAGGCCTACCCACGCAAGTGAGGTATCATTTTTATCGGGAGACTTGGGGGAACGCTGGGTGAAAGGAAATTTGTGGCTCCTCTCAGATTCCAGAACTTTCTGCCACAGAAATGTGAGGAACATGTGTTTTTTTTGCCAAATTTAGAGGTTTGCAAAGGATTCTGGGTAACAGAACCTGGTCCGAGCCCCGCAAGTCACCCCTCCTTGGATTCCCCTAGGTCTCTAGTTTTCAGAAATGCACAGGTTTGGTAGGTTTCCCTAGGTGCCGGCTGAGCTAGAGGCCAAAATCTACAGGTAGGCACTTCGCAAAAAACACCTCTGTTTTCTTCCAAAATTTTGGATGTGTCCACGTTGCGCTTTGGGGTGTTTTCTGTCGCGGGCGCTAGGCCTACCCACGCAAGTGAGGTATCATTTTTATCGGGAGACTTGGGGGAACGCTGGGTGGAAGGAAATTTGTGGTTCCTCTCAGATTCCAGAACTTTCTGCCACAGAAATGTGAGGAACATGTGTTTTTTTAGCCAAATTTTGAGGTTTGCAAAGGATTCTGGGTAAGAGAACCTGGTCCGAGCCCCGCAAGTCACCCCTCCTTGGATTCCCCTAGGTCTCTAGTTTTCAGAAATGCACAGGTTTGGTAGGTTTCCCTAGGTGCCGGCTGAGCTAGAGGCCAAAATCTACAGGTAGGCACTTCGCAAAAAACACCTCTGTTTTCTTCCAAAATGTTGGATGTGTCCACGTTGCGCTTTGGGGTGTTTCCTGTCGCGGGCGCTAGGCCTACCCACGCAAGTGAGGTATCATTTTTATCGAGAGACTTGGGGGAACGCTGGGTGGAAGGAAATTTTTGGTTCCTCTCAGATTCCAGAACTTTCTGCCACAGAAATGTGAGGAACATGTGTTTTTTTAGCCAAATTTTGAGGTTTGCAAAGGATTCTGGGTAACAGAACCTGGTCCGAGCCCCGCAAGTCACCCCTCCTTGGATTCCCCTAGGTCTCTAGTTTTCAGAAATGCACAGGTTTGGTAGGTTTCCCTAGGTGCCGGCTGAGCTAGAGGCCAAAATCTACAGGTAGGCACTTC
This sequence comes from Pleurodeles waltl, assembly GCF_031143425.1. Taxonomy (NCBI): domain Eukaryota; kingdom Metazoa; phylum Chordata; class Amphibia; order Caudata; family Salamandridae; genus Pleurodeles; species Pleurodeles waltl. Next base: position 562,286,494 of record NC_090439.1, read on the forward strand.
GCAAAAAACACCTCTGTTTTCTTCAAAAATTTTGGATGTGTCCACGTTGCGCTTTGGGGTGTTTTCTGTCGCGGGCGCTAGGCCTACCCACGCAAGTGAGGTATCATTTTTATCGGGAGACTTGGGGGAACGCTGGGTGGAAGGAAATTTGTGGTTCCTCTCAGATTCCAGAACTTTCTGCCACAGAAATGTGAGGAACATGTGTTTTTTTAGCCAAATTTTGAGGTTTGCAAAGGATTCTGGGTAAGAGAACCTGGTCCGAGCCCCGCAAGTCACCCCTCCTTGGATTCCCCTAGGTCTCTAGTTTTCAGAAATGCACAGGTTTGGTAGGTTTCCCTAGGGGCCGGCTGAGGTAGAGGCCAAAATCTACAGGTAGGCACTTCGCAAAAAACACCTCTGTTTTCTTCCAAAATGTTGGATGTGTCCACGTTGCGCTTTGGGGTGTTTCCTGTCGCGGGCGCTAGGCCTACCCACGCAAGTGAGGTATCATTTTTATCGGGAGACTTGGGGGAACGCTGGCTGGAAGGAAATGTGTGGCTCCTCTCAGATTCCAGAACTTTCTGCCACAGAAATGTGAGGAACATGTGTTTTTTTAGCCAAATTTTGAGGTTTGCAAAGGATTCTGGGTAACAGAACCTGGTCCGAGCCCCGCAAGTCACCCCTCCTTGGATTCCCCTAGGTCTCTAGTTTTCAGAAATGCACAGGTTTGGTAGGTTTCCCTAGGTGCCGGCTGATCTAAAGGCCAAAATCTACAGGTAGGCACTTCGCAAAAAACACCTCTGTTTTCTTCCAAAATGTTTGTTGTGTCCACGTTGCGCTTTCGGGTGTTTCCTGTCGCCGGCGCTAGGCCTACCCACACAAGTGAGGTATCATTTTTATCGGGAGACTTGGGGGAACGCTGGGTGGAAGGAAATTTGTGGCTCCTCTCAGATTCCAGAACTTTCTGCCACAGAAATGTGAGGAACATGTGTTTTTTTAGCCAAATTTTGAGGTTTGCAAAGGATTCTGGGTAACAGAACCTGGTCCGAGCCCCGCAAGTCACCCCTCCTTGGATTCCCCTAGGTCTCTAGTTTTCAGAAATGCACAGGTTTGGTAGGTTTCCCTGGGTGCCGGTTGAGCTAGAGGCCAAAATCTACAGGTAGGCACTTCGCAAAAAACACCTCTGTTTTCTTCCAAAATTTTGGATGTGTCCACGTTGCGCTTTGGGGTGTTTCCTGTCGCCGGCGCTAGGCCTACCCACACAAGTGAGGTATAATTTTTATCGGGAGACTTGGGGGAACGCTGGGTGGAAGGAAATTTGTGGCTCCTCTCAGATTCCAGAACTTTCTCCCACAGAAATGTGAGGAACATGTGTTTTTTTTGCCAAATTTAGAGGTTTGCAAAGGATTCTGGGTAACAGAACCTGGTCCGAGCCCCGCAAGTCACCCCTCCTTGGATTCCCCTAGGTCTCTAGTTTTCAGAAATGCACAGGTTTGGTAGGTTTCCCTGGGTGCCGGTTGAGCTAGAGGCCAAAATCTACAGGTAGGCACTTCGCAAAAAACACCTCTGTTTTCTTCCAAAATTTTGGATGTGTCCACGTTGCGCTTTGGGGTGTTTCCTGTCGCCGGCGCTAGGCCTACCCACACAAGTGAGGTATAATTTTTATCGGGAGACTTGGGGGAACGCTGGGTGGAAGGAAATTTGTGGCTCCTCTCAGATTCCAGAACTTTCTCCCACAGAAATGTGAGGAACATGTGTTTTTTTTGCCAAATTTTGAGGTTTGCAAAGGATTCTGGGTAACAGAACCTGGTCCGAGCCCCGCAAGTCACCCCTCCTTGGATTCCCCTAGGTCTCTAGTTTTCAGAAATGCACAGGTTTGGTAGGTTTCCCTGGGTGCCGGCTGAGCTAGAGGCCAAAATCTACAGGTAGGCACTTCGCAAAAAACACCTCTGTTTTCTTCCAAAATTTTGGATGTGTCCACGTTGCGCTTTGGGGTGTTTCCTGTCGCCGGCGCTAGGCCTACCCACACAAGTGAGGTATCATTTTTATCGGGAGACTTGGGGGAACGCTGGGTGGAAGGAAATTTGTGGCTCCTCTCAGATTCCAGAACTTTCTCCCACAGAAATGTGAGGAACATGTGTTTTTTTTTGCCAAATTTTGAGGTTTGCAAAGGATTCTGGGTAACAGAACCTGGTCCGAGCCCCGCAAGTCACCCCTCCTTGGATTCCCCTAGGTCTCTAGTTTTCAGAAATGCACAGGTTTGGTAGGTTTCCCTGGGTGCCGGCTGAGCTAGAGGCCAAAATCTACAGGTAGGCACTTCGCAAAAAACACCTCTGTTTTCTTCCAAAATGTTGGATGTGTCCACGTTGCGCTTTGGGGTGTTTCCTGTCGCGGGCGCTAGGCCTACCCACGCAAGTGAGGTATCATTTTTATCGAGAGACTTGGGGGAACGCTGGGTGGAAGGAAATTTTTGGTTCCTCTCAGATTCCAGAACTTTCTGCCACAGAAATGTGAGGAACATGTGTTTTTTTAGCCAAATTTTGAGGTTTGCAAAGGATTCTGGGTAACAGAACCTGGTCCGAGCCCCGCAAGTCACCCCTCCTTGGATTCCCCTAGGTCTCTAGTTTTCAGAAATGCACAGGTTTGGTAGGTTTCCCTAGGTGCCGGCTGAGCTAGAGGCCAAAATCTACAGGTAGGCACTTCGCAAAAAACACCTCTGTTTTCTTCAAAAATTTTGGATGTGTCCACGTTGCGCTTTGGGGTGTTTTCTGTCGCGGGCGCTAGGCCTACCCACGCAAGTGAGGTATCATTTTTATCGGGAGACTTGGGGGAACGCTGGGTGGAAGGAAATTTGTGGTTCCTCTCAGATTCCAGAACTTTCTGCCACAGAAATGTGAGGAACATGTGTTTTTTTTAGCCAAATTTTGAGGTTTGCAAAGGATTCTGGGTAAGAGAACCTGGTCCGAGCCCCGCAAGTCACCCCTCCTTGGATTCCCCTAGGTCTCTAGTTTTCAGAAATGCACAGGTTTGGTAGGTTTCCCTAGGGGCCGGCTGAGGTAGAGGCCAAAATCTACAGGTAGGCACTTCGCAAAAAACACCTCTGTTTTCTTCCAAAATGTTGGATGTGTCCACGTTGCGCTTTGGGGTGTTTCCTGTCGCGGGCGCTAGGCCTACCCACGCAAGTGAGGTATCATTTTTATCGGGAGACTTGGGGGAACGCTGGCTGGAAGGAAATGTGTGGCTCCTCTCAGATTCCAGAACTTTCTGCCACAGAAATGTGAGGAACATGTGTTTTTTTAGCCAAATTTTGAGGTTTGCAAAGGATTCTGGGTAACAGAACCTGGTCCGAGCCCCGCAAGTCACCCCTCCTTGGATTCCCCTAGGTCTCTAGTTTTCAGAAATGCACAGGTTTGGTAGGTTTCCCTAGGTGCCGGCTGATCTAAAGGCCAAAATCTACAGGTAGGCACTTCGCAAAAAACACCTCTGTTTTCTTCCAAAATGTTGGTTGTGTCCACGTTGCGCTTTCGGGTGTTTCCTGTCGCCGGCGCTAGGCCTACCCACACAAGTGAGGTATCATTTTTATCGGGAGACTTGGGGGAACGCTGGGTGGAAGGAAATTTGTGGCTCCTCTCAGATTCCAGAACTTTCTGCCACAGAAATGTGAGGAACATGTGTTTTTTTAGCCAAATTTTGAGGTTTGCAAAGGATTCTGGGTAACAGAACCTGGTCCGAGCCCCGCAAGTCACCCCTCCTTGGATTCCCCTAGGTCTCTAGTTTTCAGAAATGCACAGGTTTGGTAGGTTTCCCTGGGTGCCGGTTGAGCTAGAGGCCAAAATCTACAGGTAGGCACTTCGCAAAAAACACCTCTGTTTTCTTCCAAAATTTTGGATGTGTCCACGTTGCGCTTTGGGGTGTTTCCTGTCGCCGGCGCTAGGCCTACCCACACAAGTGAGGTATAATTTTTATCGGGAGACTTGGGGGAACGCTGGGTGGAAGGAAATTTGTGGCTCCTCTCAGATTCCAGAACTTTCTCCCACAGAAATGTGAGGAACATGTGTTTTTTTTGCCAAATTTAGAGGTTTGCAAAGGATTCTGGGTAACAGAACCTGGTCCGAGCCCCGCAAGTCACCCCTCCTTGGATTCCCCTAGGTCTCTAGTTTTCAGAAATGCACAGGTTTGGTAGGTTTCCCTGGGTGCCGGTTGAGCTAGAGGCCAAAATCTACAGGTAGGCACTTCGCAAAAAACACCTCTGTTTTCTTCCAAAATTTTGGATGTGTCCACGTTGCGCTTTGGGGTGTTTCCTGTCGCCGGCGCTAGGCCTACCCACACAAGTGAGGTATAATTTTTATCGGGAGACTTGGGGGAACGCTGGGTGGAAGGAAATTTGTGGCTCCTCTCAGATTCCAGAACTTTCTCCCACAGAAATGTGAGGAACATGTGTTTTTTTTGCCAAATTTTGAGGTTTGCAAAGGATTCTGGGTAACAGAACCTGGTCCGAGCCCCGCAAGTCACCCCTCCTTGGATTCCCCTAGGTCTCTAGTTTTCAGAAATGCACAGGTTTGGTAGGTTTCCCTGGGTGCCGGCTGAGCTAGAGGCCAAAATCTACAGGTAGGCACTTCGCAAAAAACACCTCTGTTTTCTTCCAAAATTTTGGATGTGTCCACGTTGCGCTTTGGGGTGTTTCCTGTCGCCGGCGCTAGGCCTACCCACACAAGTGAGGTATCATTTTTATCGGGAGACTTGGGGGAACGCTGGGTGGAAGGAAATTTGTGGCTCCTCTCAGATTCCAGAACTTTCTCCCACAGAAATGTGAGGAACATGTGTTTTTTTTGCCAAATTTTGAGGTTTGCAAAGGATTCTGGGTAACAGAACCTGGTCCGAGCCCCGCAAGTCACCCCTCCTTGGATTCCCCTAGGTCTCTAGTTTTCAGAAATGCACAGGTTTGGTAGGTTTCCCTGGGTGCCGGCTGAGCTAGAGGCCAAAATCTACAGGTAGGCACTTCGCAAAAAACACCTCTGTTTTCTTCCAAAATTTTGGATGTGTCCACGTTGCGCTTTGGGGTGTTTCCTGTCGCCGGCGCTAGGCCTACCCACACAAGTGAGGTATCATTTTTATCGGGAGACTTGGGGGAACGCTGGGTGGAAGGAAATTTGTGGCTCCTCTCAGATTCCAGAACTTTCTGCCACAGAAATGTGAGGAACATGTGTTTTTTTTGCCAAATTTAGAGGTTTGCAAAGGATTCTGGGTAACAGAACCTGGTCCGAGCCCCGCAAGTCACCCCTCCTTGGATTCCCCTAGGTCTCTAGTTTTCAGAAATGCACAGGTTTGGTAGGTTTCCCTAGGTGCCGGCTGAGCTAGAGGCCAAAATCTACAGGTAGGCACTTCGCAAAAAACACCTCTGTTTTCTTCCAAAATTTTGGATGTGTCCACGTTGTGCTTTGGGGTGTTTCCTGTCGCGGGCGCTAGGCCTACCCACGCAAGTGAGGTATCATTTTTATCGGGTGACTTGGGGGAACGCTGGGTGGAAGGACATTTGTGGTTCCTCTCAGATTCCAGAACTTTCTGCCACAGAAATTTGAGGAACATGTGTTTTTTTAGCCAAATTTTGAGGTTTGCAAAGGATTCTGGGTAACAGAACCTGGTCCGAGCCCCGCAAGTCACCCCTCCTTGGATTCCCCTAGGTCTCTAGTTTTCAGAAATGCACAGGTTTGGTAGGTTTCCCTGGGTGCCGGCTGAGCTAGAGGCCAAAATCTACAGGTAGGCACTTCGCAAAAAACACCTCTGTTTTCTTCCAAAATTTTGGATGTGTCCACGTTGCGCTTTGGGGTGTTTCCTGTCTCCGGCGCTAGGCCTACCCACACAAGTGAGGTATCATTTTTATCGGGAGACTTGGGGGAACGCTGGGAGGAAGGAAATTTGTGGCTCCTCTCAGATTCCAGAACTTTCTGCCACAGAAATGTGAGGAACATGTGTTTTTTTAGCCAAATTTTGAGGTTTGCAAAGAATTCTGGGTAAGAGAACCTGGTCCGAGCCCCGCAAGTCACCCCTCCTTGGATTCCCCTAGGTCTCTAGTTTTCAGAAATGCACAGGTTTGGTAGGTTTCCCTAGGGGCCGGCTGAGGTAGAGGCCAAAATCTACAGGTAGGCACTTCGCAAAAAACACCTCTGTTTTCTTCTAAAATTTTGGATGTGTCCACGTTGCGCTTTGGGGTGTTTCCTGTCGCGGGCGCTAGGCCTACCCACGCAAGTGAGGTATCATTTTTATCGGGAGACTTGGGGGAACGCTGGGTGGAAGGAAATGTGTGGCTCCTCTCAGATTCCAGAACTTTCTGCCACAGAAATGTGAGGAACATGTGTTTTTTTAGCCAAATTTTGAGGTTTGCAAAGGATTCTGGGTAACAGAACCTGGTCCGAGCCCCGCAAGTCACCCCTCCTTGGATTCCCCTAGGTCTCTAGTTTTCAGAAATGCACAGGTTTGGTAGGTTTCCCTAGGTGCCGGCTGAGCTAAAGGCCAAAATCTACAGGTAGGCACTTCGCAAAAAACACCTCTGTTTTCTTCCAAAATGTTGGTTGTGTCCACGTTGCGCTTTGGGGTGTTTCCTGTCGCCGGCGCTAGGCCTACCCACACAAGTGAGGTATCATTTTTATCGGGAGACTTGGGGGAACGCTGGGTGGAAGGAAATTTGTGGCTCCTCTCAGATTCCAGAACTTTCTGCCACAGAAATGTGAGGAACATGTGTTTTTTTAGCCAAATTTTGAGGTTTGCAAAGGATTCTGGGTAACAGAACCTGGTCCGAGCCCCGCAAGTCACCCCTCCTTGGATTCCCCTAGGTCTCTAGTTTTCAGAAATGCACAGGTTTGGTAGGTTTCCCTGGGTGCCGGTTGAGCTAGAGGCCAAAATCTACAGGTAGGCACTTCGCAAAAAACACCTCTGTTTTCTTCCAAAATTTTGGATGTGTCCACGTTGCGCTTTGGGGTGTTTCCTGTCGCCGGCGCTAGGCCTACCCACACAAGTGAGGTATAATTTTTATCGGGAGACTTGGGGGAACGCTGGGTGGAAGGAAATTTGTGGCTCCTCTCAGATTCCAGAACTTTCTCCCACAGAAATGTGAGGAACATGTGTTTTTTTTGCCAAATTTTGAGGTTTGCAAAGGATTCTGGGTAACAGAACCTGGTCCGAGCCCCGCAAGTCACCCCTCCTTGGATTCCCCTAGGTCTCTAGTTTTCAGAAATGCACAGGTTTGGTAGGTTTCCCTGGGTGCCGGCTGAGCTAGAGGCCAAAATCTACAGGTAGGCACTTCGCAAAAAACACCTCTGTTTTCTTCCAAAATTTTGGATGTGTCCACGTTGCGCTTTGGGGTGTTTCCTGTCGCCGGCGCTAGGCCTACCCACACAAGTGAGGTATCATTTTTATCGGGAGACTTGGGGGAACGCTGGGTGGAAGGAAATTTGTGGCTCCTCTCAGATTCCAGAACTTTCTGCCACAGAAATGTGAGGAACATGTGTTTTTTTTGCCAAATTTAGAGGTTTGCAAAGGATTCTGGGTAACAGAACCTGGTCCGAGCCCCGCAAGTCACCCCTCCTTGGATTCCCCTAGGTCTCTAGTTTTCAGAAATGCACAGGTTTGGTAGGTTTCCCTAGGTGCCGGCTGAGCTAGAGGCCAAAATCTACAGGTAGGCACTTCGCAAAAAACACCTCTGTTTTCTTCCAAAATTTTGGATGTGTCCACGTTGTGCTTTGGGGTGTTTCCTGTCGCGGGCGCTAGGCCTACCCACGCAAGTGAGGTATCATTTTTATCGGGTGACTTGGGGGAACGCTGGGTGGAAGGACATTTGTGGTTCCTCTCAGATTCCAGAACTTTCTGCCACAGAAATTTGAGGAACATGTGTTTTTTTAGCCAAATTTTGAGGTTTGCAAAGGATTCTGGGTAACAGAACCTGGTCCGAGCCCCGCAAGTCACCCCTCCTTGGATTCCCCTAGGTCTCTAGTTTTCAGAAATGCACAGGTTTGGTAGGTTTCCCTGGGTGCCGGCTGAGCTAGAGGCCAAAATCTACAGGTAGGCACTTCGCAAAAAACACCTCTGTTTTCTTCCAAAATTTTGGATGTGTCCACGTTGTGCTTTGGGGTGTTTCCTGTCGCGGGCGCTAGGCCTACCCACGCAAGTGAGGTATCATTTTTATCGGGTGACTTGGGGGAACGCTGGGTGGAAGGACATTTGTGGTTCCTCTCAGATTCCAGAACTTTCTGCCACAGAAATTTGAGGAACATGTGTTTTTTTAGCCAAATTTTGAGGTTTGCAAAGGATTCTGGGTAACAGAACCTGGTCCGAGCCCCGCAAGTCACCCCTCCTTGGATTCCCCTAGGTCTCTAGTTTTCAGAAATGCACAGGTTTGGTAGGTTTCCCTAGGTGCCGGCTGAGCTAGAGGCCAAAATCTACAGGTAGGCACTTCGCAAAAAACACCTCTGTTTTCTTCCAAAATTTTGGATGTGTCCACGTTGTGCTTTGGGGTGTTTCCTGTCGCGGGCGCTAGGCCTACCCACGCAAGTGAGGTATCATTTTTATCGGGTGACTTGGGGGAACGCTGGGTGGAAGGACATTTGTGGTTCCTCTCAGATTCCAGAACTTTCTGCCACAGAAATTTGAGGAACATGTGTTTTTTTAGCCAAATTTTGAGGTTTGCAAAGGATTCTGGGTAACAGAACCTGGTCCGAGCCCCGCAAGTCACCCCTCCTTGGATTCCCCTAGGTCTCTAGTTTTCAGAAATGCACAGGTTTGGTAGGTTTCCCTGGGTGCCGGCTGAGCTAGAGGCCAAAATCTACAGGTAGGCACTTCGCAAAAAACACCTCTGTTTTCTTCCAAAATTTTGGATGTGTCCACGTTGCGCTTTGGGGTGTTTCCTGTCGCGGGCGCTAGGCCTACCCACGCAAGTGAGGTATCATTTTTATCGGGAGACTTGGGGGAACGCTGGGTGGAAGGAAATGTGTGGCTCCTCTCAGATTCCAGAACTTTCTGCCACAGAAATGTGAGGAACATGTGTTTTTTTAGCCAAATTTTGAGGTTTGCAAAGGATTCTGGGTAACAGAACCTGGTCCGAGCGCCGCAAGTCACCCCTCCTTGGATTCCCCTAGGTCTCTAGTTTTCAGAAATGCACAGGTTTGGTAGGTTTCCCTAGGTGCCGGCTGAGCTAGAGGCCAAAATCTACAGGTAGGCACTTCGCAAAAAACACCTCTGTTTTCTTCCAAAATTTTGGATGTGTTCACGTTGCGCTTTGGGGTGTTTCCTGTCGCCGGCGCTAGGCCTACCCACGCAAGTGAGGTATCATTTTTATCGGGAGACTTGGGGGAACGCTGGGTGGAAGGAAATTTGTGGCTCCTCTCAGATTCCAGAAATTTCTGCCACAGAAATGTGAGGAACATGTGTTTTTTTAGCCAAATTTTGAGGTTTGCAAAGGATTCTGGGTAACAGAACCTGGTCCGAGCGCCGCAAGTCACCCCTCCTTGGATTCCCCTAGGTCTCTAGTTTTCAGAAATGCACAGGATTGGTAGGTTTCCCTAGGTGCCGGCTGAGCTAGAGGCCAAAATCTACAGGTAGGCACTTCGCAAAAAACACCTCTGTTTTCTTCCAAAATTTTGGATGTGTCCACGTTGTGCTTTGGGGTGTTTCCTGTCGCGGGCGCTAGGCCTATCCACGCAAGTGAGGTATCATTTTTATCGGGTGACTTGGGGGAACGCTGGGTGGAAGGACATTTATGGTTCTTCTCAGATTCCAGAACTTTCTGCCACAGAAATGTGAGGAACATGTGTTTTTTTAGCCAAATTTTGAGGTTTGCAAAGGATTCTGGGTAACAGAACCTGGTCCGAGCCCCGCAAGTCACCCCTCCTTGGATTCCCCTAGGTCTCTAGTTTTCAGAAATGCACAGGATTGGTAGGTTTCCCTAGGTGCCGGCTGAGCTAGAGGCCAAAATCTACAGGTAGGCACTTCGCAAAAAACACCTCTGTTTTCTTCCAAAATTTTGGATGTGTCCACGTTGCGCTTTGGGGTGTTTCCTGTCGCCGGCGCTAGGCCTACCCACACAAGTGAGGTATCATTTTTATCGGGAGACTTGGGGGAACGCTGGGTGGAAGGAAATTTGTGGCTCCTCTCAGATTCCAGAACTTTCTGCCACAGAAATGTGAGGAACATGTGTTTTTTTAGCCAAATTGTGAGGTTTGCAAAGGATTCTGGGTAACAGAACCTGGTCCGAGCCCCGCAAGTCACCCCTCCTTGGATTCCCCTAGGTCTCTAGTTTTCAGAAATGCACAGGTTTGGTAGGTTTCCCTGGGTGCCGGCTGAGCTAGAGGCCAAAATCTACAGGTAGGCACTTCGCAAAAAACACCTCTGTTTTCTTCCAAAATTTTGGATGTGTCCACGTTGCGCTTTGGGGTGTTTCCTGTCGCCGGCGCTAGGCCTACCCACACAAGTGAGGTATCATTTTTATCGGGAGACTTGGGGGAACGCTGTGTGGAAGGAAATTTGTGGCTCCTCTCAGATTCCAGAACTTTCTGCCACAGAAATGTGAGGAACATGTGTTTTTTTTGCCAAATTTTGAGGTTTGCAACGGATTCTGGGTAACAGAACCTGGTCCGAGCCCCGCAAGTCACCCCTTCTTGGATTCCCCTAGGTCTCTAGTTTTCAGAAATGCACAGGTTTGGTAGGTTTCCCTAGGTGCCGGCTGAGCTAGAGGCCAAAATCTACAGGTAGGCACTTCGCAAAAAACACCTCTGTTTTCTTCCAAAATTTTGGATGTGTCCACGTTGCGCTTTGGGGTGTTTCCTGTCGCCGGCGCTAGGCCTACCCACACAAGTGAGGTATCATTTTTATCGGGAGACTTGGGGGAACGCTGTGTGGAAGGAAATTTGTGGCTCCTCTCAGATTCCAGAACTTTCTGCCACAGAAATGTGAGGAACATGTGTTTTTTTTGCCAAATTTTGAGGTTTGCAAAGGATTCTGGGTAACAGAACCTGGTCCGAGCCCCGCAAGTCACCCCTTCTTGGATTCCCCTAGGTCTCTAGTTTTCAGAAATGCACAGGTTTGGTAGGTTTCCCTAGGTGCCGGCTGAGCTAGAGGCCAAAATCTACAGGTAGGCACTTCGCAAAAAACACCTCTGTTTTCTTCCAAAATTTTGGATGTGTCCACGTTGTGCTTTGGGGTGTTTCCTGTCGCGGGCGCTAGGCCTACCCACGCAAGTGAGGTATCATTTTTATCGGGTGACTTGGGGGAACGCTGGGTGGAAGGACATTTGTGGTTCCTCTCAGATTCCAGAACTTTCTGCCACAGAAATGTGAGGAACATGTGTTTTTTTAGCCAAATTTTGAGGTTTGCAAAGGATTCTGGGTAACAGAACCTGGTCCGAGCCCCGCAAGTCACCCCTCCTTGGATTCCCCTAGGTCTCTAGTTTTCAGAAATGCACAGGTTTGGTAGGTTTCCCTGGGTGCCGGCTGAGCTAGAGGCCAAAATCTACAGGTAGGCACTTCGCAAAAAACACCTCTGTTTTCTTCCAAAATTTTGGATGTGTCCACGTTGTGCTTTGGGGTGTTTCCTGTCGCGGGCGCTAGGCCTACCCACGCAAGTGAGGTATCATTTTTATCGGGTGACTTGGGGGAACGCTGGGTGGAAGGACATTTGTGGTTCCTCTCAGATTCCAGAACTTTCTGCCACAGAAATTTGAGGAACATGTGTTTTTTTAGCCAAATTTTGAGGTTTGCAAAGGATTCTGGGTAACAGAACCTGGTCCGAGCCCCGCAAGTCACCCCTCCTTGGATTCCCCTAGGTCTCTAGTTTTCAGAAATGCACAGGTTTGGTAGGTTTCCCTAGGTGCCGGCTGAGCTAGAGGCCAAAATCTACAGGTAGGCACTTCGCAAAAAACACCTCTGTTTTCTTCCAAAATTTTGGATGTGTCCACGTTGTGCTTTGGGGTGTTTCCTGTCGCGGGCGCTAGGCCTACCCACGCAAGTGAGGTATCATTTTTATCGGGTGACTTGGGGGAACGCTGGGTGGAAGGACATTTGTGGTTCCTCTCAGATTCCAGAACTTTCTGCCACAGAAATTTGAGGAACATGTGTTTTTTTAGCCAAATTTTGAGGTTTGCAAAGGATTCTGGGTAACAGAACCTGGTCCGAGCCCCGCAAGTCACCCCTCCTTGGATTCCCCTAGGTCTCTAGTTTTCAGAAATGCACAGGTTTGGTAGGTTTCCCTGGGTGCCGGCTGAGCTAGAGGCCAAAATCTACAGGTAGGCACTTCGCAAAAAACACCTCTGTTTTCTTCCAAAATTTTGGATGTGTCCACGTTGCGCTTTGGGGTGTTTCCTGTCGCGGGCGCTAGGCCTACCCACGCAAGTGAGGTATCATTTTTATCGGGAGACTTGGGGGAACGCTGGGTGGAAGGAAATGTGTGGCTCCTCTCAGATTCCAGAACTTTCTGCCACAGAAATGTGAGGAACATGTGTTTTTTTAGCCAAATTTTGAGGTTTGCAAAGGATTCTGGGTAACAGAACCTGGTCCGAGCGCCGCAAGTCACCCCTCCTTGGATTCCCCTAGGTCTCTAGTTTTCAGAAATGCACAGGTTTGGTAGGTTTCCCTAGGTGCCGGCTGAGCTAGAGGCCAAAATCTACAGGTAGGCACTTCGCAAAAAACACCTCTGTTTTCTTCCAAAATTTTGGATGTGTTCACGTTGCGCTTTGGGGTGTTTCCTGTCGCCGGCGCTAGGCCTACCCACGCAAGTGAGGTATCATTTTTATCGGGAGACTTGGGGGAACGCTGGGTGGAAGGAAATTTGTGGCTCCTCTCAGATTCCAGAAATTTCTGCCACAGAAATGTGAGGAACATGTGTTTTTTTAGCCAAATTTTGAGGTTTGCAAAGGATTCTGGGTAACAGAACCTGGTCCGAGCGCCGCAAGTCACCCCTCCTTGGATTCCCCTAGGTCTCTAGTTTTCAGAAATGCACAGGATTGGTAGGTTTCCCTAGGTGCCGGCTGAGCTAGAGGCCAAAATCTACAGGTAGGCACTTCGCAAAAAACACCTCTGTTTTCTTCCAAAATTTTGGATGTGTCCACGTTGTGCTTTGGGGTGTTTCCTGTCGCGGGCGCTAGGCCTATCCACGCAAGTGAGGTATCATTTTTATCAGGTGACTTGGGGGAACGCTGGGTGGAAGGACATTTATGGTTCTTCTCAGATTCCAGAACTTATTGCCACAGAAATGTGAGGAACATGTGTTTTTTTAGCCAAATTTTGAGGTTTGCAAAGGATTCTGGGTAACAGAACCTGGTCCGAGCCCCGCAAGTCACCCCTCCTTGGATTCCCCTAGGTCTCTAGTTTTCAGAAATGCACAGGTTTGGTAGGTTTCCCTGGGTGCCGGCTGAGCTAGAGGCCAAAATCTACAGGTAGGCACTTCGCCAAAAACACCTCTGTTTTCTTCCAAAATTTTGGATGTGTCCACTTTGCGCTTTGGGGTGTTTCCTGTCGCCGGCGCTAGGCCTACCCACACAAGTGAGGTATCATTTTTATCGGGAGACTTGGGGGAACGCTGTGTGGAAGGAAATTTGTGGCTCCTCTCAGATTCCAGAACTTTCTGCCACAGAAATGTGAGGAACATGTGTTTTTTTTGCCAAATTTTGAGGTTTGCAAAGGATTCTGGGTAACAGAACCTGGTCCGAGCCCCGCAAGTCACCCCTTCTTGGATTCCCCTAGGTCTCTAGTTTTCAGAAATGCACAGGTTTGGTAGGTTTCCCTAGGTGCCGGCTGAGCTAGAGGCCAAAATCTACAGGTAGGCACTTCGCAAAAAACACCTCTGTTTTCTTCCAAAATTTTGGATGTGTCCACGTTGCGCTTTGGGGTGTTTCCTGTCGCCGGCGCTAGGCCTACCCACACAAGTGAGGTATCATTTTTATCGGGAGACTTGGGGGAACGCTGTGTGGAAGGAAATTTGTGGCTCCTCTCAGATTCCAGAACTTTCTGCCACAGAAATGTGAGGAACATGTGTTTTTTTTGCCAAATTTTGAGGTTTGCAAAGGATTCTGGGTAACAGAACCTGGTCCGAGCCCCGCAAGTCACCCCTCCTTGGATTCCCCTAGGTCTCTAGTTTTCAGAAATGCACAGGTTTGGTAGGTTTCCCTGGGTGCCGGTTGAGCTAGAGGCCAAAATCTACAGGTAGGCACTTCGCAAAAAACACCTCTGTTTTCTTCCAAAATTTTGGATGTGTCCACGTTGCGCTTTGGGGTGTTTCCTGTCGCCGGCGCTAGGCCTACCCACACAAGTGAGGTATAATTTTTATCGGGAGACTTGGGGGAACGCTGGGTGGAAGGAAATTTGTGGCTCCTCTCAGATTCCAGAACTTTCTCCCACAGAAATGTGAGGAACATGTGTTTTTTTTTGCCAAATTTAGAGGTTTGCAAAGGATTCTGGGTAACAGAACCTGGTCCGAGCCCCGCAAGTCACCCCTCCTTGGATTCCCCTAGGTCTCTAGTTTTCAGAAATGCACAGGTTTGGTAGGTTTCCCTGGGTGCCGGTTGAGCTAGAGGCCAAAATCTACAGGTAGGCACTTCGCAAAAAACACCTCTGTTTTCTTCCAAAATTTTGGATGTGTCCACGTTGCGCTTTGGGGTGTTTCCTGTCGCCGGCGCTAGGCCTACCCACACAAGTGAGGTATAATTTTTATCGGGAGACTTGGGGGAACGCTGGGTGGAAGGAAATTTGTGGCTCCTCTCAGATTCCAGAACTTTCTCCCACAGAAATGTGAGGAACATGTGTTTTTTTTGCCAAATTTTGAGGTTTGCAAAGGATTCTGGGTAACAGAACCTGGTCCGAGCCCCGCAAGTCACCCCTCCTTGGATTCCCCTAGGTCTCTAGTTTTCAGAAATGCACAGGTTTGGTAGGTTTCCCTGGGTGCCGGCTGAGCTAGAGGCCAAAATCTACAGGTAGGCACTTCGCAAAAAACACCTCTGTTTTCTTCCAAAATTTTGGATGTGTCCACGTTGCGCTTTGGGGTGTTTCCTGTCGCCGGCGCTAGGCCTACCCACACAAGTGAGGTATCATTTTTATCGGGAGACTTGGGGGAACGCTGGGTGGAAGGAAATTTGTGGCTCCTCTCAGATTCCAGAACTTTCTCCCACAGAAATGTGAGGAACATGTGTTTTTTTTTGCCAAATTTTGAGGTTTGCAAAGGATTCTGGGTAACAGAACCTGGTCCGAGCCCCGCAAGTCACCCCTCCTTGGATTCCCCTAGGTCTCTAGTTTTCAGAAATGCACAGGTTTGGTAGGTTTCCCTGGGTGCCGGCTGAGCTAGAGGCCAAAATCTACAGGTAGGCACTTCGCAAAAAACACCTCTGTTTTCTTCCAAAATTTTGGATGTGTCCACGTTGCGCTTTGGGGTGTTTCCTGTCGCCGGCGCTAGGCCTACCCACACAAGTGAGGTATCATTTTTATCGGGAGACTTGGGGGAACGCTGGGTGGAAGGAAATTTGTGGCTCCTCTCAGATTCCAGAACTTTCTGCCACAGAAATGTGAGGAACATGTGTTTTTTTTGCCAAATTTAGAGGTTTGCAAAGGATTCTGGGTAACAGAACCTGGTCCGAGCCCCGCAAGTCACCCCTCCTTGGATTCCCCTAGGTCTCTAGTTTTCAGAAATGCACAGGTTTGGTAGGTTTCCCTAGGTGCCGGCTGAGCTAGAGGCCAAAATCTACAGGTAGGCACTTCGCAAAAAACACCTCTGTTTTCTTCCAAAATTTTGGATGTGTCCACGTTGTGCTTTGGGGTGTTTCCTGTCGCGGGCGCTAGGCCTACCCACGCAAGTGAGGTATCATTTTTATCGGGTGACTTGGGGGAACGCTGGGTGGAAGGACATTTGTGGTTCCTCTCAGATTCCAGAACTTTCTGCCACAGAAATTTGAGGAACATGTGTTTTTTTAGCCAAATTTTGAGGTTTGCAAAGGATTCTGGGTAACAGAACCTGGTCCGAGCCCCGCAAGTCACCCCTCCTTGGATTCCCCTAGGTCTCTAGTTTTCAGAAATGCACAGGTTTGGTAGGTTTCCCTGGGTGCCGGCTGAGCTAGAGGCCAAAATCTACAGGTAGGCACTTCGCAAAAAACACCTCTGTTTTCTTCCAAAATTTTGGATGTGTCCACGTTGCGCTTTGGGGTGTTTCCTGTCTCCGGCGCTAGGCCTACCCACACAAGTGAGGTATCATTTTTATCGGGAGACTTGGGGGAACGCTGGGAGGAAGGAAATTTGTGGCTCCTCTCAGATTCCAGAACTTTCTGCCACAGAAATGTGAGGAACATGTGTTTTTTTAGCCAAATTTTGAGGTTTGCAAAGGATTCTGGGTAAGAGAACCTGGTCCGAGCCCCGCAAGTCACCCCTCCTTGGATTCCCCTAGGTCTCTAGTTTTCAGAAATGCACAGGTTTGGTAGGTTTCCCTAGGGGCCGGCTGAGGTAGAGGCCAAAATCTACAGGTAGGCACTTCGCAAAAAACACCTCTGTTTTCTTCTAAAATTTTGGATGTGTCCACGTTGCGCTTTGGGGTGTTTCCTGTCGCGGGCGCTAGGCCTACCCACGCAAGTGAGGTATCATTTTTATCGGGAGACTTGGGGGAACGCTGGGTGGAAGGAAATGTGTGGCTCCTCTCAGATTCCAGAACTTTCTGCCACAGAAATGTGAGGAACATGTGTTTTTTTAGCCAAATTTTGAGGTTTGCAAAGGATTCTGGGTAACAGAACCTGGTCCGAGCCCCGCAAGTCACCCCTCCTTGGATTCCCCTAGGTCTCTAGTTTTCAGAAATGCACAGGTTTGGTAGGTTTCCCTAGGTGCCGGCTGAGCTAAAGGCCAAAATCTACAGGTAGGCACTTCGCAAAAAACACCTCTGTTTTCTTCCAAAATGTTGGTTGTGTCCACGTTGCGCTTTGGGGTGTTTCCTGTCGCCGGCGCTAGGCCTACCCACACAAGTGAGGTATCATTTTTATCGGGAGACTTGGGGGAACGCTGGGTGGAAGGAAATTTGTGGCTCCTCTCAGATTCCAGAACTTTCTGCCACAGAAATGTGAGGAACATGTGTTTTTTTAGCCAAATTTTGAGGTTTGCAAAGGATTCTGGGTAACAGAACCTGGTCCGAGCCCCGCAAGTCACCCCTCCTTGGATTCCCCTAGGTCTCTAGTTTTCAGAAATGCACAGGTTTGGTAGGTTTCCCTGGGTGCCGGTTGAGCTAGAGGCCAAAATCTACAGGTAGGCACTTCGCAAAAAACACCTCTGTTTTCTTCCAAAATTTTGGATGTGTCCACGTTGCGCTTTGGGGTGTTTCCTGTCGCCGGCGCTAGGCCTACCCACACAAGTGAGGTATAATTTTTATCGGGAGACTTGGGGGAACGCTGGGTGGAAGGAAATTTGTGGCTCCTCTCAGATTCCAGAACTTTCTCCCACAGAAATGTGAGGAACATGTGTTTTTTTTGCCAAATTTTGAGGTTTGCAAAGGATTCTGGGTAACAGAACCTGGTCCGAGCCCCGCAAGTCACCCCTCCTTGGATTCCCCTAGGTCTCTAGTTTTCAGAAATGCACAGGTTTGGTAGGTTTCCCTGGGTGCCGGCTGAGCTAGAGGCCAAAATCTACAGGTAGGCACTTCGCAAAAAACACCTCTGTTTTCTTCCAAAATTTTGGATGTGTCCACGTTGCGCTTTGGGGTGTTTCCTGTCGCCGGCGCTAGGCCTACCCACACAAGTGAGGTATCATTTTTATCGGGAGACTTGGGGGAACGCTGGGTGGAAGGAAATTTGTGGCTCCTCTCAGATTCCTGAACTTTCTGCCACAGAAATGTGAGGAACATGTGTTTTTTTTGCCAAATTTAGAGGTTTGCAAAGGATTCTGGGTAACAGAACCTGGTCCGAGCCCCGCAAGTCACCCCTCCTTGGATTCCCCTAGGTCTCTAGTTTTCAGAAATGCACAGGTTTGGTAGGTTTCCCTAGGTGCCGGCTGAGCTAGAGGCCAAAATCTACAGGTAGGCACTTCGCAAAAAACACCTCTGTTTTCTTCCAAAATTTTGGATGTGTCCACGTTGTGCTTTGGGGTGTTTCCTGTCGCGGGCGCTAGGCCTACCCACGCAAGTGAGGTATCATTTTTATCGGGTGACTTGGGGGAACGCTGGGTGGAAGGACATTTGTGGTTCCTCTCAGATTCCAGAACTTTCTGCCACAGAAATTTGAGGAACATGTGTTTTTTTAGCCAAATTTTGAGGTTTGCAAAGGATTCTGGGTAACAGAACCTGGTCCGAGCCCCGCAAGTCACCCCTCCTTGGATTCCCCTAGGTCTCTAGTTTTCAGAAATGCACAGGTTTGGTAGGTTTCCCTGGGTGCCGGCTGAGCTAGAGGCCAAAATCTACAGGTAGGCACTTCGCAAAAAACACCTCTGTTTTCTTCCAAAATTTTGGATGTGTCCACGTTGTGCTTTGGGGTGTTTCCTGTCGCGGGCGCTAGGCCTACCCACGCAAGTGAGGTATCATTTTTATCGGGTGACTTGGGGGAACGCTGGGTGGAAGGACATTTGTGGTTCCTCTCAGATTCCAGAACTTTCTGCCACAGAAATTTGAGGAACATGTGTTTTTTTAGCCAAATTTTGAGGTTTGCAAAGGATTCTGGGTAACAGAACCTGGTCCGAGCCCCGCAAGTCACCCCTCCTTGGATTCCCCTAGGTCTCTAGTTTTCAGAAATGCACAGGTTTGGTAGGTTTCCCTAGGTGCCGGCTGAGCTAGAGGCCAAAATCTACAGGTAGGCACTTCGCAAAAAACACCTCTGTTTTCTTCCAAAATTTTGGATGTGTCCACGTTGTGCTTTGGGGTGTTTCCTGTCGCGGGCGCTAGGCCTACCCACGCAAGTGAGGTATCATTTTTATCGGGTGACTTGGGGGAACGCTGGGTGGAAGGACATTTGTGGTTCCTCTCAGATTCCAGAACTTTCTGCCACAGAAATTTGAGGAACATGTGTTTTTTTAGCCAAATTTTGAGGTTTGCAAAGGATTCTGGGTAACAGAACCTGGTCCGAGCCCCGCAAGTCACCCCTCCTTGGATTCCCCTAGGTCTCTAGTTTTCAGAAATGCACAGGTTTGGTAGGTTTCCCTGGGTGCCGGCTGAGCTAGAGGCCAAAATCTACAGGTAGGCACTTCGCAAAAAACACCTCTGTTTTCTTCCAAAATTTTGGATGTGTCCACGTTGCGCTTTGGGGTGTTTCCTGTCGCGGGCGCTAGGCCTACCCACGCAAGTGAGGTATCATTTTTATCGGGAGACTTGGGGGAACGCTGGGTGGAAGGAAATGTGTGGCTCCTCTCAGATTCCAGAACTTTCTGCCACAGAAATGTGAGGAACATGTGTTTTTTTAGCCAAATTTTGAGGTTTGCAAAGGATTCTGGGTAACAGAACCTGGTCCGAGCGCCGCAAGTCACCCCTCCTTGGATTCCCCTAGGTCTCTAGTTTTCAGAAATGCACAGGTTTGGTAGGTTTCCCTAGGTGCCGGCTGAGCTAGAGGCCAAAATCTACAGGTAGGCACTTCGCAAAAAACACCTCTGTTTTCTTCCAAAATTTTGGATGTGTTCACGTTGCGCTTTGGGGTGTTTCCTGTCGCCGGCGCTAGGCCTACCCACGCAAGTGAGGTATCATTTTTATCGGGAGACTTGGGGGAACGCTGGGTGGAAGGAAATTTGTGGCTCCTCTCAGATTCCAGAAATTTCTGCCACAGAAATGTGAGGAACATGTGTTTTTTTAGCCAAATTTTGAGGTTTGCAAAGGATTCTGGGTAACAGAACCTGGTCCGAGCGCCGCAAGTCACCCCTCCTTGGATTCCCCTAGGTCTCTAGTTTTCAGAAATGCACAGGATTGGTAGGTTTCCCTAGGTGCCGGCTGAGCTAGAGGCCAAAATCTACAGGTAGGCACTTCGCAAAAAACACCTCTGTTTTCTTCCAAAATTTTGGATGTGTCCACGTTGTGCTTTGGGGTGTTTCCTGTCGCGGGCGCTAGGCCTATCCACGCAAGTGAGGTATCATTTTTATCGGGTGACTTGGGGGAACGCTGGGTGGAAGGACATTTATGGTTCTTCTCAGATTCCAGAACTTTCTGCCACAGAAATGTGAGGAACATGTGTTTTTTTAGCCAAATTTTGAGGTTTGCAAAGGATTCTGGGTAACAGAACCTGGTCCGAGCCCCGCAAGTCACCCCTCCTTGGATTCCCCTAGGTCTCTAGTTTTCAGAAATGCACAGGATTGGTAGGTTTCCCTAGGTGCCGGCTGAGCTAGAGGCCAAAATCTACAGGTAGGCACTTCGCAAAAAACACCTCTGTTTTCTTCCAAAATTTTGGATGTGTCCACGTTGCGCTTTGGGGTGTTTCCTGTCGCCGGCGCTAGGCCTACCCACACAAGTGAGGTATCATTTTTATCGGGAGACTTGGGGGAACGCTGGGTGGAAGGAAATTTGTGGCTCCTCTCAGATTCCAGAACTTTCTGCCACAGAAATGTGAGGAACATGTGTTTTTTTAGCCAAATTGTGAGGTTTGCAAAGGATTCTGGGTAACAGAACCTGGTCCGAGCGCCGCAAGTCACCCCTCCTTGGATTCCCCTAGGTCTCTAGTTTTCATAAATGCACAGGTTTGGTAGGTTTCCCTAGGTGCCGGCTGAGCTAGAGGCCAAAATCTACAGGTAGGCACTTCGCAAAAAACACCTCTGTTTTCTTCCAAAATTTTGGATGTGTTCACGTTGCGCTTTGGGGTGTTTCCTGTCGCCGGCGCTAGGCCTACCCACGCAAGTGAGGTATCATTTTTATCGGGAGACTTGGGGGAACGCTGGGTGGAAGGAAATTTGTGGCTCCTCTCAGATTCCAGAAATTTCTGCCACAGAAATGTGAGGAACATGTGTTTTTTTAGCCAAATTTTGAGGTTTGCAAAGGATTCTGGGTAACAGAACCTGGTCCGAGCGCCGCAAGTCACCCCTCCTTGGATTCCCCTAGGTCTCTAGTTTTCAGAAATGCACAGGATTGGTAGGTTTCCCTAGGTGCCGGCTGAGCTAGAGGCCAAAATCTACAGGTAGGCACTTCGCAAAAAACACCTCTGTTTTCTTCCAAAATTTTGGATGTGTCCACGTTGTGCTTTGGGGTGTTTCCTGTCGCGGGCGCTAGGCCTACCCACGCAAGTGAGGTATCATTTTTATCGGGTGACTTGGGGGAACGCTGGGTGGAAGGACATTTGTGGTTCCTCTCAGATTCCAGAACTTTCTGCCACAGAAATTTGAGGAACATGTGTTTTTTTAGCCAAATTTTGAGGTTTGCAAAGGATTCTGGGTAACAGAACCTGGTCCGAGCCCCGCAAGTCACCCCTCCTTGGATTCCCCTAGGTCTCTAGTTTTCAGAAATGCACAGGTTTGGTAGGTTTCCCTAGGTGCCGGCTGAGCTAGAGGCCAAAATCTACAGGTAGGCACTTCGCAAAAAACACCTCTGTTTTCTTCCAAAATTTTGGATGTGTCCACGTTGTGCTTTGGGGTGTTTCCTGTCGCGGGCGCTAGGCCTACCCACGCAAGTGAGGTATCATTTTTATCGGGTGACTTGGGGGAACGCTGGGTGGAAGGACATTTGTGGTTCCTCTCAGATTCCAGAACTTTCTGCCACAGAAATTTGAGGAACATGTGTTTTTTTAGCCAAATTTTGAGGTTTGCAAAGGATTCTGGGTAACAGAACCTGGTCCGAGCCCCACAAGTCACCCCTCCTTGGATTCCCCTAGGTCTCTAGTTTTCAGAAATGCACAGGTTTGGTAGGTTTCCCTGGGTGCCGGCTGAGCTAGAGGCCAAAATCTACAGGTAGGCACTTCGCAAAAAACACCTCTGTTTTCTTCCAAAATTTTGGATGTGTCCACGTTGCGCTTTGGGGTGTTTCCTGTCGCGGGCGCTAGGCCTACCCACGCAAGTGAGGTATCATTTTTATCGGGAGACTTGGGGGAACGCTGGGTGGAAGGAAATGTGTGGCTCCTCTCAGATTCCAGAACTTTCTGCCACAGAAATGTGAGGAACATGTGTTTTTTTAGCCAAATTTTGAGGTTTGCAAAGGATTCTGGGTAACAGAACCTGGTCCGAGCGCCGCAAGTCACCCCTCCTTGGATTCCCCTAGGTCTCTAGTTTTCAGAAATGCACAGGTTTGGTAGGTTTCCCTAGGTGCCGGCTGAGCTAGAGGCCAAAATCTACAGGTAGGCACTTCGCAAAAAACACCTCTGTTTTCTTCCAAAATTTTGGATGTGTTCACGTTGCGCTTTGGGGTGTTTCCTGTCGCCGGCGCTAGGCCTACCCACGCAAGTGAGGTATCATTTTTATCGGGAGACTTGGGGGAACGCTGGGTGGAAGGAAATTTGTGGCTCCTCTCAGATTCCAGAAATTTCTGCCACAGAAATGTGAGGAACATGTGTTTTTTTAGCCAAATTTTGAGGTTTGCAAAGGATTCTGGGTAACAGAACCTGGTCCGAGCGCCGCAAGTCACCCCTCCTTGGATTCCCCTAGGTCTCTAGTTTTCAGAAATGCACAGGATTGGTAGGTTTCCCTAGGTGCCGGCTGAGCTAGAGGCCAAAATCTACAGGTAGGCACTTCGCAAAAAACACCTCTGTTTTCTTCCAAAATTTTGGATGTGTCCACGTTGTGCTTTGGGGTGTTTCCTGTCGCGGGCGCTAGGCCTATCCACGCAAGTGAGGTATCATTTTTATCGGGTGACTTGGGGGAACGCTGGGTGGAAGGACATTTATGGTTCTTCTCAGATTCCAGAACTTTCTGCCACAGAAATGTGAGGAACATGTGTTTTTTTAGCCAAATTTTGAGGTTTGCAAAGGATTCTGGGTAACAGAACCTGGTCCGAGCCCCGCAAGTCACCCCTCCTTGGATTCCCCTAGGTCTCTAGTTTTCAGAAATGCACAGGATTGGTAGGTTTCCCTAGGTGCCGGCTGAGCTAGAGGCCAAAATCTACAGGTAGGCACTTCGCAAAAAACACCTCTGTTTTCTTCCAAAATTTTGGATGTGTCCACGTTGCGCTTTGGGGTGTTTCCTGTCGCCGGCGCTAGGCCTACCCACACAAGTGAGGTATCATTTTTATCGGGAGACTTGGGGGAACGCTGGGTGGAAGGAAATTTGTGGCTCCTCTCAGATTCCAGAACTTTCTGCCACAGAAATGTGAGGAACATGTGTTTTTTTAGCCAAATTGTGAGGTTTGCAAAGGATTCTGGGTAACAGAACCTGGTCCGAGCCCCGCAAGTCACCCCTCCTTGGATTCCCCTAGGTCTCTAGTTTTCAGAAATGCACAGGTTTGGTAGGTTTCCCTGGGTGCCGGCTGAGCTAGAGGCCAAAATCTACAGGTAGGCACTTCGCAAAAAACACCTCTGTTTTCTTCCAAAATTTTGGATGTGTCCACGTTGCGCTTTGGGGTGTTTCCTGTCGCCGGCGCTAGGCCTACCCACACAAGTGAGGTATCATTTTTATCGGGAGACTTGGGGGAACGCTGTGTGGAAGGAAATTTGTGGCTCCTCTCAGATTCCAGAACTTTCTGCCACAGAAATGTGAGGAACATGTGTTTTTTTTGCCAAATTTTGAGGTTTGCAAAGGATTCTGGGTAACAGAACCTGGTCCGAGCCCCGCAAGTCACCCCTTCTTGGATTCCCCTAGGTCTCTAGTTTTCAGAAATGCACAGGTTTGGTAGGTTTCCCTAGGTGCCGGCTGAGCTAGAGGCCAAAATCTACAGGTAGGCACTTCGCAAAAAACACCTCTGTTTTCTTCCAAAATTTTGGATGTGTCCACGTTGCGCTTTGGGGTGTTTCCTGTCGCCGGCGCTAGGCCTACCCACACAAGTGAGGTATCATTTTTATCGGGAGACTTGGGGGAACGCTGTGTGGAAGGAAATTTGTGGCTCCTCTCAGATTCCAGAACTTTCTGCCACAGAAATGTGAGGAACATGTGTTTTTTTTTGCCAAATTTTGAGGTTTGCAAAGGATTCTGGGTAACAGAACCTGGTCCGAGCCCCGCAAGTCACCCCTTCTTGGATTCCCCTAGGTCTCTAGTTTTCAGAAATGCACAGGTTTGGTAGGTTTCCCTAGGTGCCGGCTGAGCTAGAGGCCAAAATCTACAGGTAGGCACTTCGCAAAAAACACCTCTGTTTTCTTCCAAAATTTTGGATGTGTCCACGTTGTGCTTTGGGGTGTTTCCTGTCGCGGGCGCTAGGCCTACCCACGCAAGTGAGGTATCATTTTTATCGGGTGACTTGGGGGAACGCTGGGTGGAAGGACATTTGTGGTTCCTCTCAGATTCCAGAACTTTCTGCCACAGAAATGTGAGGAACATGTGTTTTTTTAGCCAAATTTTGAGGTTTGCAAAGGATTCTGGGTAACAGAACCTGGTCCGAGCCCCGCAAGTCACCCCTCCTTGGATTCCCCTAGGTCTCTAGTTTTCAGAAATGCACAGGTTTGGTAGGTTTCCCTGGGTGCCGGCTGAGCTAGAGGCCAAAATCTACAGGTAGGCACTTCGCAAAAAACACCTCTGTTTTCTTCCAAAATTTTGGATGTGTCCACGTTGTGCTTTGGGGTGTTTCCTGTCGCGGGCGCTAGGCCTACCCACGCAAGTGAGGTATCATTTTTATCGGGTGACTTGGGGGAACGCTGGGTGGAAGGACATTTGTGGTTCCTCTCAGATTCCAGAACTTTCTGCCACAGAAATTTGAGGAACATGTGTTTTTTTTAGCCAAATTTTGAGGTTTGCAAAGGATTCTGGGTAACAGAACCTGGTCCGAGCCCCGCAAGTCACCCCTCCTTGGATTCCCCTAGGTCTCTAGTTTTCAGAAATGCACAGGTTTGGTAGGTTTCCCTAGGTGCCGGCTGAGCTAGAGGCCAAAATCTACAGGTAGGCACTTCGCAAAAAACACCTCTGTTTTCTTCCAAAATTTTGGATGTGTCCACGTTGTGCTTTGGGGTGTTTCCTGTCGCGGGCGCTAGGCCTACCCACGCAAGTGAGGTATCATTTTTATCGGGTGACTTGGGGGAACGCTGGGTGGAAGGACATTTGTGGTTCCTCTCAGATTCCAGAACTTTCTGCCACAGAAATTTGAGGAGCATGTGTTTTTTTTATCCAAATTTTGAGGTTTGCAAAGGATTCTGGGTAACAGAACCTGGTCCGAGCCCCGCAAGTCACCCCTCCTTGGATTCCCCTAGGTCTCTAGTTTTCAGAAATGCACAGGTTTGGTAGGTTTCCCTGGGTGCCGGCTGAGCTAGAGGCCAAAATCTACAGGTAGGCACTTCGCAAAAAACACCTCTGTTTTCTTCCAAAATTTTGGATGTGTCCACGTTGCGCTTTGGGGTGTTTCCTGTCGCGGGCGCTAGGCCTACCCACGCAAGTGAGGTATCATTTTTATCGGGAGACTTGGGGGAACGCTGGGTGGAAGGAAATGTGTGGCTCCTCTCAGATTCCAGAACTTTCTGCCACAGAAATGTGAGGAACATGTGTTTTTTTAGCCAAATTTTGAGGTTTGCAAAGGATTCTGGGTAACAGAACCTGGTCCGAGCGCCGCAAGTCACCCCTCCTTGGATTCCCCTAGGTCTCTAGTTTTCAGAAATGCACAGGTTTGGTAGGTTTCCCTAGGTGCCGGCTGAGCTAGAGGCCAAAATCTACAGGTAGGCACTTCGCAAAAAACACCTCTGTTTTCTTCCAAAATTTTGGATGTGTTCACGTTGCGCTTTGGGGTGTTTCCTGTCGCCGGCGCTAGGCCTACCCACGCAAGTGAGGTATCATTTTTATCGGGAGACTTGGGGGAACGCTGGGTGGAAGGAAATTTGTGGCTCCTCTCAGATTCCAGAAATTTCTGCCACAGAAATGTGAGGAACATGTGTTTTTTTAGCCAAATTTTGAGGTTTGCAAAGGATTCTGGGTAACAGAACCTGGTCCGAGCGCCGCAAGTCACCCCTCCTTGGATTCCCCTAGGTCTCTAGTTTTCAGAAATGCACAGGATTGGTAGGTTTCCCTAGGTGCCGGCTGAGCTAGAGGCCAAAATCTACAGGTAGGCACTTCGCAAAAAACACCTCTGTTTTCTTCCAAAATTTTGGATGTGTCCACGTTGTGCTTTGGGGTGTTTCCTGTCGCGGGCGCTAGGCCTATCCACGCAAGTGAGGTATCATTTTTATCGGGTGACTTGGGGGAACGCTGGGTGGAAGGACATTTATGGTTCTTCTCAGATTCCAGAACTTTCTGCCACAGAAATGTGAGGAACATGTGTTTTTTTAGCCAAATTTTGAGGTTTGCAAAGGATTCTGGGTAACAGAACCTGGTCCGAGCCCCGCAAGTCACCCCTCCTTGGATTCCCCTAGGTCTCTAGTTTTCAGAAATGCACAGGATTGGTAGGTTTCCCTAGGTGCCGGCTGAGCTAGAGGCCAAAATCTACAGGTAGGCACTTCGCAAAAAACACCTCTGTTTTCTTCCAAAATTTTGGATGTGTCCACGTTGCGCTTTGGGGTGTTTCCTGTCGCCGGCGCTAGGCCTACCCACACAAGTGAGGTATCATTTTTATCGGGAGACTTGGGGGAACGCTGGGTGGAAGGAAATTTGTGGCTCCTCTCAGATTCCAGAACTTTCTGCCACAGAAATGTGAGGAACATGTGTTTTTTTAGCCAAATTGTGAGGTTTGCAAAGGATTCTGGGTAACAGAACCTGGTCCGAGCCCCGCAAGTCACCCCTCCTTGGATTCCCCTAGGTCTCTAGTTTTCAGAAATGCACAGGTTTGGTAGGTTTCCCTGGGTGCCGGCTGAGCTAGAGGCCAAAATCTACAGGTAGGCACTTCGCAAAAAACACCTCTGTTTTCTTCCAAAATTTTGGATGTGTCCACGTTGCGCTTTGGGGTGTTTCCTGTCGCCGGCGCTAGGCCTACCCACACAAGTGAGGTATCATTTTTATCGGGAGACTTGGGGGAACGCTGTGTGGAAGGAAATTTGTGGCTCCTCTCAGATTCCAGAACTTTCTGCCACAGAAATGTGAGGAACATGTGTTTTTTTTGCCAAATTTTGAGGTTTGCAAAGGATTCTGGGTAACAGAACCTGGTCCGAGCCCCGCAAGTCACCCCTTCTTGGATTCCCCTAGGTCTCTAGTTTTCAGAAATGCACAGGTTTGGTAGGTTTCCCTAGGTGCCGGCTGAGCTAGAGGCCAAAATCTACAGGTAGGCACTTCGCAAAAAACACCTCTGTTTTCTTCCAAAATTTTGGATGTGTCCACGTTGCGCTTTGGGGTGTTTCCTGTCGCCGGCGCTAGGCCTACCCACACAAGTGAGGTATCATTTTTATCGGGAGACTTGGGGGAACGCTGTGTGGAAGGAAATTTGTGGCTCCTCTCAGATTCCAGAACTTTCTGCCACAGAAATGTGAGGAACATGTGTTTTTTTTGCCAAATTTTGAGGTTTGCAAAGGATTCTGGGTAACAGAACCTGGTCCGAGCCCCGCAAGTCACCCCTTCTTGGATTCCCCTAGGTCTCTAGTTTTCAGAAATGCACAGGTTTGGTAGGTTTCCCTAGGTGCCGGCTGAGCTAGAGGCCAAAATCTACAGGTAGGCACTTCGCAAAAAACACCTCTGTTTTCTTCCAAAATTTTGGATGTGTCCACGTTGTGCTTTGGGGTGTTTCCTGTCGCGGGCGCTAGGCCTACCCACGCAAGTGAGGTATCATTTTTATCGGGTGACTTGGGGGAACGCTGGGTGGAAGGACATTTGTGGTTCCTCTCAGATTCCAGAACTTTCTGCCACAGAAATGTGAGGAACATGTGTTTTTTTAGCCAAATTTTGAGGTTTGCAAAGGATTCTGGGTAACAGAACCTGGTCCGAGCCCCGCAAGTCACCCCTCCTTGGATTCCCCTAGGTCTCTAGTTTTCAGAAATGCACAGGTTTGGTAGGTTTCCCTGGGTGCCGGCTGAGCTAGAGGCCAAAATCTACAGGTAGGCATTTCGCAAAAAACACCTCTGTTTTCTTCCAAAATTTTGGATGTGTCCACGTTGCGCTTTGGGGTGTTTCCTGTCGCCGGCGCTAGGCCTACCCACACAAGTGAGGTATCATTTTTATCGGGAGACTTGGGGGAACGCTGGGTGGAAGGAAATTTGTGGCTCCTCTCAGATTCCAGAACTTTCTGCCACAGAAATGTGAGGAACATGTGTTTTTTTTTGCCAAATTTTGAGGTTTTCAAAGGATTCTGGGTAACAGAACCTGGTCCGAGCCCCGCAAGTCACCCCTCCTTGGATTCCCCTAGGTCTCTAGTTTTCAGAAATGCACAGGTTTGGTAGGTTTCTCTAGGGGCCGGCTGAGGTAGAGGCCAAAATCTACAGGTAGGCACTTCGCAAAAAACACCTCTGTTTTCTTCCAAAATTTTGGATGTGTCCACGTTGTGCTTTGGGGTGTTTCCTGTCGCGGGCGCTAGGCCTACCCACGCAAGTGAGGTATCATTTTTATCGGGTGACTTGGGGGAACGCTGGGTGGAAGGACATTTGTGGTTCCTCTCAGATTCCAGAACTTTCTGCCACAGAAATGTGAGGAACATGTGTTTTTTTAGCCAAATTTTGAGGTTTGCAAAGGATTCTGGGTAACAGAACCTGGTCCGAGCCCCGCAAGTCACCCCTCCTTGGATTCCCCTAGGTCTCTAGTTTTCAGAAATGCACAGGTTTGGTAGGTTTCCCTGGGTGCCGGCTGAGCTAGAGGCCAAAATCTACAGGTAGGCATTTCGCAAAAAACACCTCTGTTTTCTTCCAAAATTTTGGATGTGTCCACGTTGCGCTTTGGGGTGTTTCCTGTCGCCGGCGCTAGGCCTACCCACACAAGTGAGGTATCATTTTTATCGGGAGACTTGGGGGAACGCTGGGTGGAAGGAAATTTGTGGCTCCTCTCAGATTCCAGAACTTTCTGCCACAGAAATGTGAGGAACATGTGTTTTTTTTGCCAAATTTTGAGGTTTTCAAAGGATTCTGGGTAACAGAACCTGGTCCGAGCCCCGCAAGTCACCCTTCCTTGGATTCCCCTAGGTCTCTAGTTTTCAGAAATGCACAGGTTTGGTAGGTTTCCCTAGGGGCCGGCTGAGGTAGAGGCCAAAATCTACAGGTAGGCACTTCGCAAAAAACACCTCTGTTTTCTTCCAAAATTTTGGATGTGTCCACGTTGCGCTTTGGGGTGTTTCCTGTCGCGGGCGCTAGGCCTACCCACGCAAGTGAGGTATCATTTTTATCGGGAGACTTGGGGGAACGCTGGGTGGAAGGAAATGTGTGGCTCCTCTCAGATTCCAGAACTTTCTGCCACAGAAATGTGAGGAACATGTGTTTTTTTAGCCAAATTTTGAGGTTTGGAAAGGATTCTGGGTAACAGAACCTGGTCCGAGCCCCGCAAGTCACCCCTCCTTGGATTCCCCTAGGTCTCTAGTTTTCAGAAATGCACAGGTTTGGTAGGTTTCCCTAGGTGCCGGCTGAGCTAGAGGCCAAAATCTACAGGTAGGCACTTCGCAAAAAACACCTCTGTTTTCTTCCAAAATTTTGGATGTGTCCACGTTGCGCTTTGGGGTGTTTTCTGTCGCGGGCGCTAGGCCTACCCACGCAAGTGAGGTATCATTTTTATCGGGAGACTTGGGGGAACGCTGGGTGGAAGGAAATTTGTGGTTCCTCTCAGATTCCAGAACTTTCTGCCACAGAAATGTGAGGAACATGTGTTTTTTTAGCCAAATTTTGAGGTTTGCAAAGGATTCTGGGTAAGAGAACCTGGTCCGAGCCCCGCAAGTCACCCCTCCTTGGATTCCCCTAGGTCTCTAGTTTTCAGA
This sequence comes from Pleurodeles waltl, assembly GCF_031143425.1. Classification (NCBI taxonomy): domain Eukaryota; kingdom Metazoa; phylum Chordata; class Amphibia; order Caudata; family Salamandridae; genus Pleurodeles; species Pleurodeles waltl. The sequence goes on from NC_090439.1 coordinate 562,316,305, forward strand.
AATGCACAGGTTTGGTAGGTTTCCCTAGGTGCCGGCTGAGCTAGAGGCCAAAATCTACAGGTAGGCACTTCGCAAAAAACACCTCTGTTTTCTTCCAAAATTTTGGATGTGTCCACGTTGCGCTTTGGGGTGTTTCCTGTCGCGGGCGCTAGGCCTACCCACGCAAGTGAGGTATCATTTTTATCGGGAGACTTGGGGGAACGCTGGGTGGAAGGAAATGTGTGGCTCCTCTCAGATTCCAGAACTTTCTGCCACAGAAATGTGAGGAACATGTGTTTTTTTAGCCAAATTTTGAGGTTTGCAAAGGATTCTGGGTAACAGAACCTGGTCCGAGCCCCGCAAGTCACCCCTCCTTGGATTCCCCTAGGTCTCTAGTTTTCAGAAATGCACAGGTTTGGTAGGTTTCCCTAGGTGCCGGCTGAGCTAAAGGCCAAAATCTACAGGTAGGCACTTCGCAAAAAACACCTCTGTTTTCTTCCAAAATGTTGGTTGTGTCCACGTTGCGCTTTGGGGTGTTTCCTGTCGCCGGCGCTAGGCCTACCCACACAAGTGAGGTATCATTTTTATCGGGAGACTTGGGGGAACGCTGGGTGGAAGGAAATGTGTGGCTCCTCTCAGATTCCAGAACTTTCTGCCACAGAAATGTGAGGAACATGTGTTTTTTTAGCCAAATTTTGAGGTTTGCAAAGGATTCTGGGTAACAGAACCTGGTCCGAGCCCCGCAAGTCACCCCTCCTTGGATTCCCCTAGGTCTCTAGTTTTCAGAAATGCACAGGTTTGGTAGGTTTCCCTAGGTGCCGGCTGAGCTAAAGGCCAAAATCTACAGGTAGGCACTTCGCAAAAAACACCTCTGTTTTCTTCCAAAATGTTGGTTGTGTCCACGTTGCGCTTTGGGGTGTTTCCTGTCGCCGGCGCTAGGCCTACCCACACAAGTGAGGTATCATTTTTATCGGGAGACTTGGGGGAACGCTGGGTGGAAGGAAATTTGTGGCTCCTGTCAGATTCCAGAACTTTCTGCCACAGAAATGTGAGGAACATGTGTTTTTTTAGCCAAATTTTGAGGTTTGCAAAGGATTCTGGGTAACAGAACCTGGTCCGAGCCCCGCAAGTCACCCCTCCTTGGATTCCCCTAGGTCTCTAGTTTTCAGAAATGCACAGGTTTGGTAGGTTTCCCTGGGTGCCGGTTGAGCTAGAGGCCAAAATCTACAGGTAGGCACTTCGCAAAAAACACCTCTGTTTTCTTCCAAAATTTTGGATGTGTCCACGTTGCGCTTTGGGGTGTTTCCTGTCGCCGGCGCTAGGCCTACCCACACAAGTGAGGTATAATTTTTATCGGGAGACTTGGGGGAACGCTGGGTGGAAGGAAATTTGTGGCTCCTCTCAGATTCCAGAACTTTCTCCCACAGAAATGTGAGGAACATGTGTTTTTTTTGCCAAATTTTGAGGTTTGCAAAGGATTCTGGGTAACAGAACCTGGTCCGAGCCCCGCAAGTCACCCCTCCTTGGATTCCCCTAGGTCTCTAGTTTTCAGAAATGCACAGGTTTGGTAGGTTTCCCTGGGTGCCGGCTGAGCTAGAGGCCAAAATCTACAGGTAGGCACTTCGCAAAAAACACCTCTGTTTTCTTCCAAAATTTTGGATGTGTCCACGTTGCGCTTTGGGGTGTTTCCTGTCGCCGGCGCTAGGCCTACCCACACAAGTGAGGTATCATTTTTATCGGGAGACTTGGGGGAACGCTGGGTGGAAGGAAATTTGTGGCTCCTCTCAGATTCCAGAACTTTCTGCCACAGAAATGTGAGGAACATGTGTTTTTTTTGCCAAATTTAGAGGTTTGCAAAGGATTCTGGGTAACAGAACCTGGTCCGAGCCCCGCAAGTCACCCCTCCTTGGATTCCCCTAGGTCTCTAGTTTTCAGAAATGCACAGGTTTGGTAGGTTTCCCTAGGTGCCGGCTGAGCTAGAGGCCAAAATCTACAGGTAGGCACTTCGCAAAAAACACCTCTGTTTTCTTCCAAAATTTTGGATGTGTCCACGTTGTGCTTTGGGGTGTTTCCTGTTGCGGGCGCTAGGCCTACCCACGCAAGTGAGGTATCATTTTTATCGGGTGACTTGGGGGAACGCTGGGTGGAAGGACATTTGTGGTTCCTCTCAGATTCCAGAACTTTCTGCCACAGAAATGTGAGGAACATGTGTTTTTTTAGCCAAATTTTGAGGTTTGCAAAGGATTCTGGGTAACAGAACCTGGTCCGAGCCCCGCAAGTCACCCCTCCTTGGATTCCCCTAGGTCTCTAGTTTTCAGAAATGCACAGGTTTGGTAGGTTTCCCTGGGTGCCGGCTGAGCTAGAGGCCAAAATCTACAGGTAGGCACTTCGCAAAAAACACCTCTGTTTTCTTCCAAAATTTTGGATGTGTCCACGTTGTGCTTTGGGGTGTTTCCTGTCGCGGGCGCTAGGCCTACCCACGCAAGTGAGGTATCATTTTTATCGGGTCACTTGGGGGAACGCTGGGTGGAAGGACATTTGTGGTTCCTCTCAGATTCCAGAACTTTCTGCCACAGAAATTTGAGGAACATGTGTTTTTTTAGCCAAATTTTGAGGTTTGCAAAGGATTCTGGGTAACAGAACCTGGTCCGAGCCCCGCAAGTCACCCCTCCTTGGATTCCCCTAGGTCTCTAGTTTTCAGAAATGCACAGGTTTGGTAGGTTTCCCTAGGTGCCGGCTGAGCTAGAGGCCAAAATCTACAGGTAGGCACTTCGCAAAAAACACCTCTGTTTTCTTCCAAAATTTTGGATGTGTCCACGTTGTGCTTTGGGGTGTTTCCTGTCGCGGGCGCTAGGCCTACCCACGCAAGTGAGGTATCATTTTTATCGGGTGACTTGGGGGAACGCTGGGTGGAAGGACATTTGTGGTTCCTCTCAGATTCCAGAACTTTCTGCCACAGAAATTTGAGGAACATGTGTTTTTTTAGCCAAATTTTGAGGTTTGCAAAGGATTCTGGGTAACAGAACCTGGTCCGAGCCCCGCAAGTCACCCCTCCTTGGATTCCCCTAGGTCTCTAGTTTTCAGAAATGCACAGGTTTGGTAGGTTTCCCTGGGTGCCGGCTGAGCTAGAGGCCAAAATCTACAGGTAGGCACTTCGCAAAAAACACCTCTGTTTTCTTCCAAAATTTTGGATGTGTCCACGTTGTGCTTTGGGGTGTTTCCTGTCGCGGGCGCTAGGCCTACCCACGCAAGTGAGGTATCATTTTTATCGGGAGACTTGGGGGAACGCTGGGTGGAAGGAAATGTGTGGCTCCTCTCAGATTCCAGAACTTTCTGCCACAGAAATGTGAGGAACATGTGTTTTTTTAGCCAAATTTTGAGGTTTGCAAAGGATTCTGGGTAACAGAACCTGGTCCGAGCGCCGCAAGTCACCCCTCCTTGGATTCCCCTAGGTCTCTAGTTTTCAGAAATGCACAGGTTTGGTAGGTTTCCCTAGGTGCCGGCTGAGCTAGAGGCCAAAATCTACAGGTAGGCACTTCGCAAAAAACACCTCTGTTTTCTTCCAAAATTTTGGATGTGTTCACGTTGCGCTTTGGGGTGTTTCCTGTCGCCGGCGCTAGGCCTACCCACGCAAGTGAGGTATCATTTTTATCGGGAGACTTGGGGGAACGCTGGGTGGAAGGAAATTTGTGGCTCCTCTCAGATTCCAGAAATTTCTGCCACAGAAATGTGAGGAACATGTGTTTTTTTAGCCAAATTTTGAGGTTTGCAAAGGATTCTGGGTAACAGAACCTGGTCCGAGCGCCGCAAGTCACCCCTCCTTGGATTCCCCTAGGTCTCTAGTTTTCAGAAATGCACAGGATTGGTAGGTTTCCCTAGGTGCCGGCTGAGCTAGAGGCCAAAATCTACAGGTAGGCACTTCGCAAAAAACACCTCTGTTTTCTTCCAAAATTTTGGATGTGTCCACGTTGTGCTTTGGGGTGTTTCCTGTCGCGGGCGCTAGGCCTATCCACGCAAGTGAGGTATCATTTTTATCGGGTAACTTGGGGGAACGCTGGGTGGAAGGACATTTATGGTTCTTCTCAGATTCCAGAACTTTCTGCCACAGAAATGTGAGGAACATGTGTTTTTTTAGCCAAATTTTGAGGTTTGCAAAGGATTCTGGGTAACAGAACCTGGTCCGAGCCCCGCAAGTCACCCCTCCTTGGATTCCCCTAGGTCTCTAGTTTTCAGAAATGCACAGGATTGGTAGGTTTCCCTAGGTGCCGGCTGAGCTAGAGGCCAAAATCTACAGGTAGGCACTTCGCAAAAAACACCTCTGTTTTCTTCCAAAATTTTGGATGTGTCCACGTTGCGCTTTGGGGTGTTTCCTGTCGCCGGCGCTAGGCCTACCCACACAAGTGAGGTATCATTTTTATCGGGAGACTTGGGGGAACGCTGGGTGGAAGGAAATTTGTGGCTCCTCTCAGATTCCAGAACTTTCTGCCACAGAAATGTGAGGAACATGTGTTTTTTTAGCCAAATTGTGAGGTTTGCAAAGGATTCTGGGTAACAGAACCTGGTCCGAACCCCGCAAGTCACCCCTCCTTGGATTCCCCTAGGTCTCTAGTTTTCAGAAATGCACAGGTTTGGTAGGTTTCCCTGGGTGCCGGCTGAGCTAGAGGCCAAAATCTACAGGTAGGCACTTCGCAAAAAACACCTCTGTTTTCTTCCAAAATTTTGGATGTGTCCACGTTGCGCTTTGGGGTGTTTCCTGTCGCCGGCGCTAGGCCTACCCACACAAGTGAGGTATCATTTTTATCGGGAGACTTGGGGGAACGCTGTGTGGAAGGAAATTTGTGGCTCCTCTCAGATTCCAGAACTTTCTGCCACAGAAATGTGAGGAACATGTGTTTTTTTTGCAAAATTTTGAGGTTTGCAAAGGATTCTGGGTAACAGAACCTGGTCCGAGCCCCGCAAGTCACCCCTTCTTGGATTCCCCTAGGTCTCTAGTTTTCAGAAATGCACAGGTTTGGTAGGTTTCCCTAGGTGCCGGCTGAGCTAGAGGCCAAAATCTACAGGTAGGCACTTCGCAAAAAACACCTCTGTTTTCTTCCAAAATTTTGGATGTGTCCACGTTGCGCTTTGGGGTGTTTCCTGTCGCCGGCGCTAGGCCTACCCACACAAGTGAGGTATCATTTTTATCGGGAGACTTGGGGGAACGCTGTGTGGAAGGAAATTTGTGGCTCCTCTCAGATTCCAGAACTTTCTGCCACAGAAATGTGAGGAACATGTGTTTTTTTTTGCCAAATTTTGAGGTTTGCAAAGGATTCTGGGTAACAGAACCTGGTCCGAGCCCCGCAAGTCACCCCTTCTTGGATTCCCCTAGGTCTCTAGTTTTCAGAAATGCACAGGTTTGGTAGGTTTCCCTAGGTGCCGGCTGAGCTAGAGGCCAAAATCTACAGGTAGGCACTTCGCAATAAACACCTCTGTTTTCTTCCAAAATTTTGGATGTGTCCACGTTGTGCTTTGGGGTGTTTCCTGTCGCGGGCGCTAGGCCTACCCACGCAAGTGAGGTATCATTTTTATCGGGTGACTTGGGGGAACGCTGGGTGGAAGGACATTTGTGGTTCCTCTCAGATTCCAGAACTTTCTGCCACAGAAATGTGAGGAACATGCTTTTTTTTAGCCAAATTTTGAGGTTTGCAAAGGATTCTGGGTAACAGAACCTGGTCCGAGCCCCGCAAGTCACCCCTCCTTGGATTCCCCTAGGTCTCTAGTTTTCAGAAATGCACAGGTTTGGTAGGTTTCCCTGGGTGCCGGCTGAGCTAGAGGCCAAAATCTACAGGTAGGCATTTCGCAAAAAACACCTCTGTTTTCTTCCAAAATTTTGGATGTGTCCACGTTGCGCTTTGGGGTGTTTCCTGTCGCCGGCGCTAGGCCTACCCACACAAGTGAGGTATCATTTTTATCGGGAGACTTGGGGGAACGCTGGGTGGAAGGAAATTTGTGGCTCCTCTCAGATTCCAGAACTTTCTGCCACAGAAATGTGAGGAACATGTGTTTTTTTTGCCAAATTTTGAGGTTTTCAAAGGATTCTGGGTAACAGAACCTGGTCCGAGCCCCGCAAGTCACCCCTCCTTGGATTCCCCTAGGTCTCTAGTTTTCAGAAATGCACAGGTTTGGTAGGTTTCCCTAGGGGCCGGCTGAGGTAGAGGCCAAAATCTACAGGTAGGCACTTCGCAAAAAACACCTCTGTTTTCTTCCAAAATTTTGGATGTGTCCACGTTGCGCTTTGGGGTGTTTCCTGTCGCGGGCGCTAGGCCTACCCACGCAAGTGAGGTATCATTTTTATCGGGAGACTTGGGGGAACGCTGGGTGGAAGGAAATGTGTGGCTCCTCTCAGATTCCAGAACTTTCTGCCACAGAAATGTGAGGAACATGTGTTTTTTTAGCCAAATTTTGAGGTTTGCAAAGGATTCTGGGTAACAGAACCTGGTCCGAGCCCCGCAAGTCACCCCTTCTTGGATTCCCCTAGGTCTCTAGTTTTCAGAAATGCACAGGTTTGGTAGGTTTCCCTGGGTGCCGGTTGAGCTAGAGGCCAAAATCTACAGGTAGGCACTTCGCAAAAAACACCTCTGTTTTCTTCCAAAATTTTGGATGTGTCCACATTGCGCTTTGGGGTGTTTCCTGTCGCCGGCGCTAGGCCTACCCACACAAGTGAGGTATCATTTTTATCGGGAGACTTGGGGGAACGCTGGGTGGAAGGAAATTTGTGGCTCCTCTCAGATTCCAGAACTTTCTGCCACAGAAATTTGAGGAACATGTGTTTTTTTTGCCAAATTTTGAGGTTTGCAAAGGATTCTGGGTAACAGAACCTGGTCCGAGCCCCGCAAGTCACCCCTCCTTGGATTCCCCTAGGTCTCTAGTTTTCAGAAATGCACAGGATTGGTAGGTTTCCCTAGGGGCCGGCTGAGGTAGAGGCCAAAATCTACAGGTAGGCACTTCGCAAAAAACACCTCTGTTTTCTTCCAAAATTTTGGATGTGTCCACGTTGCGCTTTGGGGTGTTTCCTGTCGCGGGCGCTAGGCCTACCCACGCAAGTGAGGTATCATTTTTATCGGGAGACTTGGGGGAACGCTGGGTGGAAGGAAATGTGTGGCTCCTCTCAGATTCCAGAACTTTCTGCCACAGAAATGTGAGGAACATGTGTTTTTTTAGCCAAATTTTGAGGTTTGCAAAGGATTCTGGGTAACAGAACCTGGTCCGAGCCCCGCAAGTCACCCCTCCTTGGATTCCCCTAGGTCTCTAGTTTTCAGAAATGCACAGGTTTGGTAGGTTTCCCTAGGTGCCGGCTGAGCTAAAGGCCAAAATCTACAGGTAGGCACTTCGCAAAAAACACCTCTGTTTTCTTCCAAAATGTTGGTTGTGTCCACGTTGCGCTTTGGGGTGTTTCCTGTCGCGGGCGCTAGGCCTACCCACGCAAGTGAGGTATCATTTTTATCGAGAGACTTGGGGGAACGCTGGGTGGAAGGAAATTTGTGGTTCCTCTCAGATTCCAGAACTTTCTGCCACAGAAATGTGAGGAACATGTGTTTTTTTAGCCAAATTTTGAGGTTTGCAAAGGATTCTGGGTAACAGAACCTGGTCCGAGCCCCGCAAGTCACCCCTTCTTGGATTCCCCTAGGTCTCTAGTTTTCAGAAATGCACAGGTTTGGTAGGTTTCCCTGGGTGCCGGTTGAGCTAGAGGCCAAAATCTACAGGTAGGCACTTCGCAAAAAACACCTCTGTTTTCTTCCAAAATTTTGGATGTGTCCACGTTGCGCTTTGGGGTGTTTCCTGTCGCCGGCGCTAGGCCTACCCACACAAGTGAGGTATCATTTTTATCGGGAGACTTGGGGGAACGCTGGGTGGAAGGAAATTTGTGGCTCCTCTCAGATTCCAGAACTTTCTGCCACAGAAATTTGAGGAACATGTGTTTTTTTTTGCCAAATTTTGAGGTTTGCAAAGGATTCTGGGTAACAGAACCTGGTCCGAGCCCCGCAAGTCACCCCTCCTTGGATTCCCCTAGGTCTCTAGTTTTCAGAAATGCACAGGATTGGTAGGTTTCCCTAGGTGCCGGCTGAGCTAGAGGCCAAAATCTACAGGTAGGCACTTCGCAAAAAACACCTCTGTTTTCTTCCAAAATTTTGGATGTGTCCACGTTGCGCTTTGGGGTGTTTCCTGTCGCCGGCGCTAGGCCTACCCACACAAGTGAGGTATAATTTTTATCGGGAGACTTGGGGGAACGCTGGGTGGAAGGAAATTTGTGGCTCCTCTCAGATTCCAGAACTTTCTCCCACAGAAATGTGAGGAACATGTGTTTTTTTTTGCCAAATTTTGAGGTTTGCAAAGGATTCTGGGTAACAGAACCTGGTCCGAGCCCCGCAAGTCACCCCTCCTTGGATTCCCCTAGGTCTCTAGTTTTCAGAAATGCACAGGTTTGGTAGGTTTCCCTGGGTGCCGGCTGAGCTAGAGGCCAAAATCTACAGGTAGGCACTTCGCAAAAAACACCTCTGTTTTCTTCCAAAATTTTGGATGTGTCCACGTTGCGCTTTGGGGTGTTTCCTGTCGCCGGCGCTAGGCCTACCCACACAAGTGAGGTATCATTTTTATCGGGAGACTTGGGGGAACGCTGGGTGGAAGGAAATTTGTGGCTCCTCTCAGATTCCAGAACTTTCTGCCACAGAAATGTGAGGAACATGTGTTTTTTTTGCCAAATTTAGAGGTTTGCAAAGGATTCTGGGTAACAGAACCTGGTCCGAGCCCCGCAAGTCACCCCTCCTTGGATTCCCCTAGGTCTCTAGTTTTCAGAAATGCACAGGTTTGGTAGGTTTCCCTAGGTGCCGGCTGAGCTAGAGGCCAAAATCTACAGGTAGGCACTTCGCAAAAAACACCTCTGTTTTCTTCCAAAATTTTGGATGTGTCCACGTTGTGCTTTGGGGTGCTTCCTGTCGCGGGCGCTAGGCCAACCCACGCAAGTGAGGTATCATTTTTATCGGGTGACTTGGGGGAACGCTGGGTGGAAGGACATTTGTGGTTCCTCTCAGATTCCAGAACTTTCTGCCACAGAAATTTGAGGAACATGTGTTTTTTTAGCCAAATTTTGAGGTTTGCAAAGGATTCTGGGTAACAGAACCTGGTCCGAGCCCCGCAAGTCACCCCTCCTTGGATTCCCCTAGGTCTCTAGTTTTCAGAAATGCACAGGTTTGGTAGGTTTCCCTGGGTGCCGGCTGAGCTAGAGGCCAAAATCTACAGGTAGGCACTTCGCAAAAAACACCTCTGTTTTCTTCCAAAATTTTGGATGTGTCCACGTTGCGCTTTGGGGTGTTTCCTGTCGCCGGCGCTAGGCCTACCCACACAAGTGAGGTATCATTTTTATCGGGAGACTTGGGGGAACGCTGGGTGGAAGGAAATTTGTGGCTCCTCTCAGATTCCAGAACTTTCTGCCACAGAAATGTGAGGAACATGTGTTTTTTTTGCCAAATTTAGAGGTTTGCAAAGGATTCTGGGTAACAGAACCTGGTCCGAGCCCCGCAAGTCACCCCTCCTTGGATTCCCCTAGGTCTCTAGTTTTCAGAAATGCACAGGTTTGGTAGGTTTCCCTTGGTGCCGGCTGAGCTAGAGGCCAAAATCTACAGGTAGGCACTTCGCAAAAAACACCTCTGTTTTCTTCCAAAATTTTGGATGTGTCCACGTTGCGCTTTGGGGTGTTTCCTGTCGCCGGCGCTAGGCCTACCCACACAAGTGAGGTATAATTTTTATCGGGAGACTTGGGGGAACGCTGGGTGGAAGGAAATTTGTGGCTCCTCTCAGATTCCAGAACTTTCTCCCACAGAAATGTGAGGAACAAGTGTTTTTTTTGCCAAATTTTGATGTTTGCAAAGGATTCTGGGTAACAGAACCTGGTCCGAGCCCCGCAAGTCACCCCTCCTTGGATTCCCCTAGGTCTCTAGTTTTCAGAAATGCACAGGTTTGGTAGGTTTCCCTGGGTGCCGGCTGAGCTAGAGGCCAAAATCTACAGGTAGGCACTTCGCAAAAAACACCTCTGTTTTCTTCCAAAATTTTGGATGTGTCCACGTTGCGCTTTGGGGTGTTTCCTGTCGCCGGCGCTAGGCCTACCCACACAAGTGAGGTATCATTTTTATCGGGAGACTTGGGGGAACGCTGGGTGGAAGGAAATTTGTGGCTCCTCTCAGATTCCAGAACTTTCTGCCACAGAAATGTGAGGAACATGTGTTTTTTTTGCCAAATTTAGAGGTTTGCAAAGGATTCTGGGTAACAGAACCTGGTCCGAGCCCCGCAAGTCACCCCTCCTTGGATTCCCCTAGGTCTCTAGTTTTCAGAAATGCACAGGTTTGGTAGGTTTCCCTAGGTGCCGGCTGAGCTAGAGGCCAAAATCTACAGGTAGGCACTTCGCAAAAAACACCTTTCTTCCAAAATTTTGGATGTGTCCACGTTGTGCTTTGGGGTGTTTCCTGTCGCGGGCGCTAGGCCTACCCACGCAAGTGAGGTATCATTTTTATCGGGTGACTTGGGGGAACGCTGGGTGGAAGGACATTTGTGGTTCCTCTCAGATTCCAGAACTTTCTGCCACAGAAATTTGAGGAACATGTGTTTTTTTAGCCAAATTTTGAGGTTTGCAAAGGATTCTGGGTAACAGAACCTGGTCCGAGCCCCGCAAGTCACCCCTCCTTGGATTCCCCTAGGTCTCTAGTTTTCAGAAATGCACAGGTTTGGTAGGTTTCCCTGGGTGCTGGCTGAGCTAGAGGCCAAAATCTACAGGTAGGCACTTCGCAAAAAACACCTCTGTTTTCTTCCAAAATTTTGGATGTGTCCACGTTGCGCTTTGGGGTGTTTCCTGTCGCCGGCGCTAGGCCTACCCACACAAGTGAGGTATCATTTTTATCGGGAGACTTGGGGGAACGCTGGGTGGAAGGAAATTTGTGGCTCCTCTCAGATTCCAGAACTTTCTGCCACAGAAATGTGAGGAACATGTGTTTTTTTTGCCAAATTTAGAGGTTTGCAAAGGATTCTGGGTAACAGAACCTGGTCCGAGCCCCGCAAGTCACCCCTCCTTGGATTCCCCTAGGTCTCTAGTTTTCAGAAATGCACAGGTTTGGTAGGTTTCCCTAGGGGCCGGCTGAGCTAGAGGCCAAAATCTACAGGTAGGCACTTCGCAAAAAACACCTCTGTTTTCTTCCAAAATTTTGGATGTGTCCACGTTGTGCTTTGGGGTGTTTCCTGTCGCGGGCGCTAGGCCTACCCACGCAAGTGAGGTATCATTTTTATCGGGTGACTTGGGGGAACGCTGGGTGGAAGGACATTTGTGGTTCCTCTCAGATTCCAGAACTTTCTGCCACAGAAATTTGAGGAACATGTGTTTTTTTAGCCAAATTTTGAGGTTTGCAAAGGATTCTGGGTAACAGAACCTGGTCCGAGCCCCGCAAGTCACCCCTCCTTGGATTCTCCTAGGTCTCTAGTTTTCAGAAATGCACAGGTTTGGTAGGTTTCCCTGGGTGCCGGCTGAGCTAGAGGCCAAAATCTACAGGTAGGCACTTCGCAAAAAACACCTCTGTTTTCTTCCAAAATTTTGGATGTGTCCACGTTGTGCTTTGGGGTGTTTCCTGTCGCGGGCGCTAGGCCTACCCACGCAAGTGAGGTATCATTTTTATCGGGTGACTTGGGGGAACGCTGGGTGGAAGGACATTTGTGGTTCCTCTCAGATTCCAGAACTTTCTGCCACAGAAATTTGAGGAACATGTGTTTTTTTAGCCAAATTTTGAGGTTTGCAAAGGATTCTGGGTAACAGAACCTGGTCCGAGCCCCGCAAGTCACCCCTTCTTGGATTCCCCCAGGTCTCTAGTTTTCAGAAATGCACAGGTTTGGTAGGTTTCCCTGGGTGCCGGTTGAGCTAGAGGCCAAAATCTACAGGTAGGCACTTCGCAAAAAACACCTCTGTTTTCTTCCAAAATTTTGGATGTGTCCACGTTGCGCTTTGGGGTGTTTCCTGTCGCCGGCGCTAGGCCTACCCACACAAGTGAGGTATCATTTTTATCGGGAGACTTGGGGGAACGCTGGGTGGAAGGAAATTTGTGGCTCCTCTCAGATTCCAGAACTTTCTGCCACAGAAATTTGAGGAACATGTGTTTTTTTTGCCAAATTTTGAGGTTTGCAAAGGATTCTGGGTAACAGAACCTGGTCCGAGCCCCGCAAGTCACCCCTCCTTGGATTCCCCTAGGTCTCTAGTTTTCAGAAATGCACAGGATTGGTAGGTTTCCCTAGGTGCCGGCTGAGCTAGAGGCCAAAATCTACAGGTAGGCACTTCGCAAAAAACACCTCTGTTTTCTTCCAAAATTTTGGATGTGTCCACGTTGCGCTTTGGGGTGTTTCCTGTCGCCGGCGCTAGGCCTACCCACACAAGTGAGGTATCATTTTTATCGGGAGACTTGGGGGAACGCTGGGTGGAAGGAAATTTGTGGCTCCTCTCAGATTCCAGAACTTTCTGCCACAGAAATGTGAGGAACATTTGTTTTTTTAGCCAAATTTTGAGGTTTGCAAAGGATTCTGGGTAACAGAACCTGGTCTGAACCCCGCAAGTCACCCCTCCTTGGATTCCCCTAGGTCTCTAGATTTCAGAAATGCACAGGTTTGGTAGGTTTCCCTTGGTGCCGGCTGAGCTAGAGGCCAAAATCTACAGGTAGGCACTTCGCAAAAAACACCTCTGTTTTCTTCCAAAATTTTGGATGTGTCCACGTTGCGCTTTGGGGTGTTTCCTGTCGCCGGCGCTAGGCCTACCCACACAAGTGAGGTATAATTTTTATCGGGAGACTTGGGGGTACGCTGGGTGGAAGGAAATTTGTGGCTCCTCTCAGATTCCAGAACTTTCTCCCACAGAAATGTGAGGAACATGTGTTTTTTTTGCCAAATTTTGAGGTTTGCAAAGGATTCTGGGTAACAGAACCTGGTCCGAGCCCCGCAAGTCACCCCTCCTTGGATTCCCCTAGGTCTCTAGTTTTCAGAAATGCACAGGTTTGGTAGGTTTCCCTGGGTGCCGGCTGAGCTAGAGGCCAAAATCTACAGGTAGGCACTTCGCAAAAAACACCTCTGTTTTCTTCCAAAATTTTGGATGTGTCCACGTTGCGCTTTGGGGTGTTTCCTGTCGCCGGCGCTAGGCCTACCCACACAAGTGAGGTATCATTTTTATCGGGAGACTTGGGGGAACGCTGGGTGGATGGAAATTTGTGGCTCCTCTCAGATTCCAGAACTTTCTGCCACAGAAATGTGAGGAACATGTGTTTTTTTTGCCAAATTTAGAGGTTTGCAAAGGATTCTGGGTAACAGAACCTGGTCCGAGCCCCGCAAGTCACCCCTCCTTGGATTCCCCTAGGTCTCTAGTTTTCAGAAATGCACAGGTTTGGTAGGTTTCCCTAGGTGCCGGCTGAGCTAGAGGCCAAAATCTACAGGTAGGCACTTCGCAAAAAACACCTCTGTTTTCTTCCAAAATTTTGGATGTGTCCACGTTGTGCTTTGGGGTGTTTCCTGTCGCGGGCGCTAGGCCTACCCACGCAAGTGAGGTATCATTTTTATCGGGTGACTTGGGGGAACGCTGGGTGGAAGGACATTTGTGGTTCCTCTCAGATTCCAGAACTTTCTGCCACAGAAATGTGAGGAACATTTGTTTTTTTAGCCAAATTTTGAGGTTTGCAAAGGATTCTGGGTAACAGAACCTGGTCTGAGCCCCGCAAGTCACCCCTCCTTGGATTCCCCTAGGTCTCTAGATTTCAGAAATGCACAGGTTTGGTAGGTTTCCCTGGGTGCCGGCTGAGCTAGAGGCCAAAATCTACAGGTAGGCACTTCGCAAAAAACACCTCTGTTTTCTTCCAAAATTTTGGATGTGTCCACGTTGCGCTTTGGGGTGTTTCCTGTCGCCGGCGCTAGGCCTACCCACACAAGTGAGGTATCATTTTTATCGGGAGACTTGGGGGAACGCTGGGTGGAAGGAAATTTGTGGCTCCTCTCAGATTCCAGAACTTTCTGCCACAGAAATGTGAGGAACATGTGTTTTTTTTGCCAAATTTAGAGGTTTGCAAAGGATTCTGGGTAACATAACCTGGTCCGAGCCCCGCAAGTCACCCCTCCTTGGATTCCCCTAGGTCTCTAGTTTTCAGAAATGCACAGGTTTGGTAGGTTTCCCTAGGTGCCGGCTGAGCTAGAGGCCAAAATCTACAGGTAGGCACTTCGCAAAAAACACCTCTGTTTTCTTCCAAAATTTTGGATGTGTCCACGTTGTGCTTTGGGGTGTTTCCTGTCGCGGGCGCTAGGCCTACCCACGCAAGTGAGGTATCATTTTTATCGGGTGACTTGGGGGAACGCTGGGTGGAAGGACATTTGTGGTTCCTCTCAGATTCCAGAACTTTCTGCCACAGAAATTTGAGGAACATGTGTTTTTTTAGCCAAATTTTGAGGTTTGCAAAGGATTCTGGGTAACAGAACCTGGTCCGAGCCCCGCAAGTCACCCCTCCTTGGATTCCCCTAGGTCTCTAGTTTTCAGAAATGCACAGGTTTGGTAGGTTTCCCTAGGTGCCGGCTGAGCTAGAGGCCAAAGTCTACAGGTAGGCAATTCGCAAAAAACACCTCTGTTTTCTTCCAAAATTTTGGATGTGTCCACGTTGCGCTCTGGGGTGTTTCCTGTCGCCGGCGATAGGCCTACCCACGCAAGTGAGGTATCATTTTTATCGGGAGACTTGGGGGAACGCTGGGTGGAAGGAAATTTGTGGCTCCTCTCAGATTCCAGAACTTTCTGCCACAGAAATGTGAGGAACATGTGTTTTTTTTGCCAAATTTAGAGGTTTGCAAAGGATTCTGGGTAACAGAACCTGGTCCGAGCCCCGCAAGTCACCCCTCCTTGGATTCCCCTAGGTCTCTAGTTTTCAGAAATGCACAGGTTTGGTAGGTTTCCCTAGGTGCCGGCTGAGCTAGAGGCCAAAATCTACAGGTAGGCACTTCGCAAAAAACACCTCTGTTTTCTTCCAAAATTTTGGATGTGTCCACGTTGTGCTTTGGGGTGTTTCCTGTCGCGGGCGCTAGGCCTACCCACGCAAGTGAGGTATCATTTTTATCGGGTGACTTGGGGGAACGCTGGGTGGAAGGACATTTGTGGTTCCTCTCAGATTCCAGAACTTTCTGCCACAGAAATGTGAGGAACATTTGTTTTTTTAGCCAAATTTTGAGGTTTGCAAAGGATTCTGGGTAACAGAACCTGGTCTGAGCCCCGCAAGTCACCCCTCCTTGGATTCCCCTAGGTCTCTAGATTTCAGAAATGCACAGGTTTGGTAGGTTTCCCTTGGTGCCGGCTGAGCTAGAGGCCAAAATCTACAGGTAGGCACTTCGCAAAAAACACCTCTGTTTTCTTCCAAAATTTTGGATGTGTCCACGTTGCGCTTTGGGGTGTTTCCTGTCGCCGGCGCTAGGCCTACCCACACAAGTGAGGTATAATTTTTATCGGGAGACTTGGGGGTACGCTGGGTGGAAGGAAATTTGTGGCTCCTCTCAGATTCCAGAACTTTCTCCCACAGAAATGTGAGGAACATGTGTTTTTTTTTGCCAAATTTTGAGGTTTGCAAAGGATTCTGGGTAACAGAACCTGGTCCGAGCCCCGCAAGTCACCCCTCCTTGGATTCCCCTAGGTCTCTAGTTTTCAGAAATGCACAGGTTTGGTAGGTTTCCCTGGGTGCCGGCTGAGCTAGAGGCCAAAATCTACAGGTAGGCACTTCGCAAAAAACACCTCTGTTTTCTTCCAAAATTTTGGATGTGTCCACGTTGCGCTTTGGGGTGTTTCCTGTCGCCGGCGCTAGGCCTACCCACACAAGTGAGGTATCATTTTTATCGGGAGACTTGGGGGAACGCTGGGTGGAAGGAAATTTGTGGCTCCTCTCAGATTCCAGAACTTTCTGCCACAGAAATGTGAGGAACATGTGTTTTTTTTGCCAAATTTAGAGGTTTGCAAAGGATTCTGGGTAACAGAACCTGGTCCGAGCCCCGCAAGTCACCCCTCCTTGGATTCCCCTAGGTCTCTAGTTTTCAGAAATGCACAGGTTTGGTAGGTTTCCCTAGGTGCCGGCTGAGCTAGAGGCCAAAATCTACAGGTAGGCACTTCGCAAAAAACACCTCTGTTTTCTTCCAAAATTTTGGATGTGTCCACGTTGTGCTTTGGGGTGTTTCCTGTCGCGGGCGCTAGGCCTACCCACGCAAGTGAGGTATCATTTTTATCGGGTGACTTGGGGGAACGCTGGGTGGAAGGACATTTGTGGTTCCTCTCAGATTCCAGAACTTTCTGCCACAGAAATTTGAGGAACATGTGTTTTTTTAGCCAAATTTTGAGGTTTGCAAAGGATTCTGTGTAACAGAACCTGGTCCGAGCCCCGCAAGTCACCCCTCCTTGGATTCCCCTAGGTCTCTAGTTTTCAGAAATGCACAGGTTTGGTAGGTTTCCCTGGGTGCCGGCTGAGCTAGAGGCCAAAATCTACAGGTAGGCACTTCGCAAAAAACACCTCTGTTTTCTTCCAAAATTTTGGATGTGTCCACGTTGTGCTTTGGGGTGTTTCCTGTCGCGGGCGCTAGGCCTACCGACGCAAGTGAGGTATCATTTTTATCGGGTGACTTGGGGGAACGCTGGGTGGAAGGACATTTGTGGTTCCTCTCAGATTCCAGAACTTTCTGCCACAGAAATTTGAGGAACATGTGTTTTTTTAGCCAAATTTTGAGGTTTGCAAAGGATTCTGGGTAACAGAACCTGGTCCGAGCCCCGCAAGTCACCCCTCCTTGGATTCCCCTAGGTCTCTAGTTTTCAGAAATGCACAGGTTTGGTAGGTTTCCCTGGGTGCCGGCTGAGCTAGAGGCCAAAATCTACAGGTAGGCACTTCGCAAAAAACACCTCTGTTTTCTTCCAAAATTTTGGATGTGTCCACGTTGCGCTTTGGGGTGTTTCCTGTCTCCGGCGCTAGGCCTACCCACACAAGTGAGGTATCATTTTTATCGGGAGACTTGGGGGAACGCTGGGAGGAAGGAAATTTGTGGCTCCTCTCAGATTCCAGAACTTTCTGCCACAGAAATGTGAGGAACATGTGTTTTTTTTGCCAAATTTTGAGGTTTGCAAAGGATTCTGGGTAACAGAACCTGGTCCGAGCCCCGCAAGTCACCCCTCCTTGGATTCCCCTAGGTCTCTAGTTTTCAGAAATGCACAGGTTTGGTAGGTTTCCCTAGGGGCCGGCTGAGGTAGAGGCCAAAATCTACAGGTAGGCACTTCGCAAAAAACACCTCTGTTTTCTTCCGAAATTTTGGATGTGTCCACGTTGCGCTTTGGGGTGTTTCCTGTCGCGGGCGCTAGGCCTACCCACGCAAGTGAGGTATCATTTTTATCGGGAGACTTGGGGGAACGCTGGGTGGAAGGAAATGTGTGGCTCCTCTCAGATTCCAGAACTTTCTGCCACAGAAATGTGAGGAACATGTGTTTTTTTAGCCAAATTTTGAGGTTTGCAAAGGATTCTGGGTAACAGAACCTGGTCCAAGCGCCGCAAGTCACCCCTCCTTGGATTCCCCTAGGTCTCTAGTTTTCAGAAATGCACAGGTTTGGTAGGTTTCCCTAGGTGCCGGCTGAGCTAGAGGCCAAAATCTACAGGTAGGCACTTCGCAAAAAACACCTCTGTTTTCTTCAAAAATTTTGGATGTGTTCACGTTGCGCTTTGGGGTGTTTCCTGTCGCCGGCGCTAGGCCTACCCACGCAAGTGAGGTATCATTTTTATCGGGAGACTTGGGGGAACGCTGGGTGGAAGGAAATTTGTGGCTCCTCTCAGATTCCAGAAATTTCTGCCACAGAAATGTGAGGAACATGTGTTTTTTTAGCCAAATTTTGAGGTTTGCAAAGGATTCTGGGTAACAGAACCTGGTCCGAGCGCCGCAAGTCACCCCTCCTTGGATTCCCCTAGGTCTCTAGTTTTCAGAAATGCACAGGATTGGTAGGTTTCCCTAGGTGCCGGCTGAGCTAGAGGCCAAAATCTACAGGTAGGCACTTCGCAAAAAACACCTCTGTTTTCTTCCAAAATTTTGGATGTGTCCACGTTGTGCTTTGGGGTGTTTCCTGTCGCGGGCGCTAGGCCTATCCACGCAAGTGAGGTATCATTTTTATCGGGTGACTTGGGGGAACGCTGGGTGGAAGGACATTTATGGTTCTTCTCAGATTCCAGAACTTTCTGCCACAGAAATGTGAGGAACATGTGTTTTTTTAGCCAAATTTTGAGGTTTGCAAAGGATTCTGGGTAACAGAACCTGGTCCGAGCCCCGCAAGTCACCCCTCCTTGGATTCCCCTAGGTCTCTAGTTTTCAGAAATGCACAGGTTTGGTAGGTTTCCCTGGGTGCCGGCTGAGCTAGAGGCCAAAATCTACAGGTAGGCACTTCGCAAAAAACACCTCTGTTTTCTTCCAAAATTTTGGATGTGTCCACGTTGCGCTTTGGGGTGTTTCCTGTCGCGGGCGCTAGGCCTACCGACGCAAGTGAGGTATCATTTTTATCGGGTGACTTGGGGGAACGCTGGGTGGAAGGACATTTGTGGTTCCTCTCAGATTCCAGAACTTTCTGCCACAGAAATTTGAGGAACATGTGTTTTTTTAGCCAAATTTTGAGGTTTGCAAAGGATTCTGGGTAACAGAACCTGGTCCGAGCCCCGCAAGTCACCCCTCCTTGGATTCCCCTAGGTCTCTAGTTTTCAGAAATGCACAGGTTTGGTAGGTTTCCCTGGGTGCCGGCTGAGCTAGAGGCCAAAATCTACAGGTAGGCACTTCGCAAAAAACACCTCTGTTTTCTTCCAAAATTTTGGATGTGTCCACGTTGCGCTTTGGGGTGTTTCCTGTCTCCGGCGCTAGGCCTACCCACACAAGTGAGGTATCATTTTTATCGGGAGACTTGGGGGAACGCTGGGAGGAAGGAAATTTGTGGCTCCTCTCAGATTCCAGAACTTTCTGCCACAGAAATGTGAGGAACATGTGTTTTTTTTGCCAAATTTTGAGGTTTGCAAAGGATTCTGGGTAACAGAACCTGGTCCGAGCCCCGCAAGTCACCCCTCCTTGGATTCCCCTAGGTCTCTAGTTTTCAGAAATGCACAGGTTTGGTAGGTTTCCCTAGGGGCCGGCTGAGGTAGAGGCCAAAATCTACAGGTAGGCACTTCGCAAAAAACACCTCTGTTTTCTTCCGAAATTTTGGATGTGTCCACGTTGCGCTTTGGGGTGTTTCCTGTCGCGGGCGCTAGGCCTACCCACGCAAGTGAGGTATCATTTTTATCGGGAGACTTGGGGGAACGCTGGGTGGAAGGAAATGTGTGGCTCCTCTCAGATTCCAGAACTTTCTGCCACAGAAATGTGAGGAACATGTGTTTTTTTAGCCAAATTTTGAGGTTTGCAAAGGATTCTGGGTAACAGAACCTGGTCCAAGCGCCGCAAGTCACCCCTCCTTGGATTCCCCTAGGTCTCTAGTTTTCAGAAATGCACAGGTTTGGTAGGTTTCCCTAGGTGCCGGCTGAGCTAGAGGCCAAAATCTACAGGTAGGCACTTCGCAAAAAACACCTCTGTTTTCTTCAAAAATTTTGGATGTGTTCACGTTGCGCTTTGGGGTGTTTCCTGTCGCCGGCGCTAGGCCTACCCACGCAAGTGAGGTATCATTTTTATCGGGAGACTTGGGGGAACGCTGGGTGGAAGGAAATTTGTGGCTCCTCTCAGATTCCAGAAATTTCTGCCACAGAAATGTGAGGAACATGTGTTTTTTTAGCCAAATTTTGAGGTTTGCAAAGGATTCTGGGTAACAGAACCTGGTCCGAGCGCCGCAAGTCACCCCTCCTTGGATTCCCCTAGGTCTCTAGTTTTCAGAAATGCACAGGATTGGTAGGTTTCCCTAGGTGCCGGCTGAGCTAGAGGCCAAAATCTACAGGTAGGCACTTCGCAAAAAACACCTCTGTTTTCTTCCAAAATTTTGGATGTGTCCACGTTGTGCTTTGGGGTGTTTCCTGTCGCGGGCGCTAGGCCTATCCACGCAAGTGAGGTATCATTTTTATCGGGTGACTTGGGGGAACGCTGGGTGGAAGGACATTTATGGTTCTTCTCAGATTCCAGAACTTTCTGCCACAGAAATGTGAGGAACATGTGTTTTTTTAGCCAAATTTTGAGGTTTGCAAAGGATTCTGGGTAACAGAACCTGGTCCGAGCCCCGCAAGTCACCCCTCCTTGGATTCCCCTAGGTCTCTAGTTTTCAGAAATGCACAGGATTGGTAGGTTTCCCTAGGTGCCGGCTGAGCTAGAGGCCAAAATCTACAGGTAGGCACTTCGCAAAAAACACCTCTGTTTTCTTCCAAAATTTTGGATGTGTCCACGTTGCGCTTTGGGGTGTTTCCTGTCGCCGGCGCTAGGCCTACCCACACAAGTGAGGTATCATTTTTATCGGGAGACTTGGGGGAACGCTGGGTGGAAGGAAATTTGTGGCTCCTCTCAGATTCCAGAACTCTCTGCCACAGAAATGTGAGGAACATGTGTTTTTTTAGCCAAATTGTGAGGTTTGCAAAGGATTCTGGGTAACAGAACCTGGTCCGAGCCCCGCAAGTCACCCCTCCTTGGATTCCCCTAGGTCTCTAGTTTTCAGAAATGCACAGGTTTGGTAGGTTTCCCTGGGTGCCGGCTGAGCTAGAGGCCAAAATCTACAGGTAGGCACTTCGCAAAAAACACCTCTGTTTTCTTCCAAAATTTTGGATGTGTCCACGTTGCGCTTTGGGGTGTTTCCTGTCGCCGGCGCTAGGCCTACCCACACAAGTGAGGTATCATTTTTATCGGGAGACTTGGGGGAACGCTGTGTGGAAGGAAATTTGTGGCTCCTCTCAGATTCCAGAACTTTCTGCCACAGAAATGTGAGGAACATGTGTTTTTTTTGCCAAATTTTGAGGTTTGCAAAGGATTCTGGGTAACAGAACCTGGTCCGAGCCCCGCAAGTCACCCCTTCTTGGATTCCCCTAGGTCTCTAGTTTTCAGAAATGCACAGGTTTGGTAGGTTTCCCTAGGTGCCGGCTGAGCTAGAGGCCAAAGTCTACAGGTAGGCAATTCGCAAAAAACACCTCTGTTTTCTTCCAAAATTTTGGATGTGTCCACGTTGCGCTCTGGGGTGTTTCCTGTCGCCGGCGCTAGGCCTACCCACGCAAGTGAGGTATCATTTTTATCGGGAGACTTGGGGGAACGCTGGGTGGAAGGAAATTTGTGGCTCCTCTCAGATTCCAGAACTTTCTGCCACAGAAATGTGAGGAACATGTGTTTTTTTTGCCAAATTTTGAGGTTTGCAAAGGATTCTGGGTAACAGAACCTGGTCCGAGCCCCGCAAGTCACCCCTCCTTGGATTCCCCTAGGTCTCTAGTTTTCAGAAATGCACAGGTTTGGTAGGTTTCCCTAGGGGCCGGCTGAGCTAGAGGCCAAAATCTACAGGTAGGCACTTCGCAAAAAACACCTCTGTTTTCTTCCAAAATTTTGGATGTGTCCACGTTGCGCTTTGGGGTGTTTCCTGTCGCGGGCGCTAGGCCTACCCACGCAAGTGAGGTATCATTTTTATCGGGAGACTTGGGGGAACGCTGGGTGGAAGGACATTTGTGGTTCCTCTCAGATTCCAGAACTTTCTGCCACAGAAATGTGAGGAACATGTGTTTTTTTAGGCAAATTTTGAGGTTTGCAAAGGATTCTGGGTAACAGGACCTGGTCCGAGCCCCGCAAGTCACCCCTCCTTGGATTCCCCTAGGTCTCTAGTTTTCAGAAATGCACAGGTTTGGTAGGTTTCCCTGGGTGCCGGTTGAGCTAGAGGCCAAAATCTACAGGAAGGCACTTCGCAAAAAACACCTCTGTTTTCTTCCAAAATTTTGGATGTGTCCACGTTGCGCTTTGGGGTGTTTCCTGTCGCCGGCGCTAGGCCTACCCACACAAGTGAGGTATCATTTTTATCGGGAGACTTGGGGGAACGCTGGGTGGAAGGAAATTTGTGGCTCCTCTCAGGTTCCAGAACTTTCTGCCACAGAAATTTGAGGAACATGTGTTTTTTTTGCCAAATTTTGAGGTTTGCAAAGGATTCTGGGTAACAGAACCTGGTCCGAGCCCCGCAAGTCACCCCTCCTTGGATTCCCCTAGGTCTCTAGTTTTCAGAAATGCACAGGATTGGTAGGTTTCCCTAGGTGCCGGCTGAGCTAGAGGCCAAAATCTACAGGTAGGCACTTCGCAAAAAACACCTCTGTTTTCTTCCAAAATTTTGGATGTGTCCACGTTGCGCTTTGGGGTGTTTCCTGTCGCCGGCGCTAGGCCTACCCACACAAGTGAGGTATCATTTTTATCGGGAGACTTGGGGGAACGCTGGGTGGAAGGAAATTTGTGGCTCCTCTCAGATTCCAGAACTTTCTGCCACAGAAATGTGAGGAACATTTGTTTTTTTAGCCAAATTTTGAGGTTTGCAAAGGATTCTGGGTAACAGAACCTGGTCTGAACCCCGCAAGTCACCCCTCCTTGGATTCCCCTAGGTCTCTAGATTTCAGAAATGCACAGGTTTGGTAGGTTTCCCTTGGTGCCGGCTGAGCTAGAGGCCAAAATCTACAGGTAGGCACTTCGCAAAAAACACCTCTGTTTTCTTCCAAAATTTTGGATGTGTCCACGTTGCGCTTTGGGGTGTTTCCTGTCGCCGGCGCTAGGCCTACCCACACAAGTGAGGTATCATTTTTATCGGGAGACTTGGGGGAACGCTGGGTGGATGGAAATTTGTGGCTCCTCTCAGATTCCAGAACTTTCTGCCACAGAAATGTGAGGAACATGTGTTTTTTTTGCCAAATTTAGAGGTTTGCAAAGGATTCTGGGTAACAGAACCTGGTCCGAGCCCCGCAAGTCACCCCTCCTTGGATTCCCCTAGGTCTCTAGTTTTCAGAAATGCACAGGTTTGGTAGGTTTCCCTAGGTGCCGGCTGAGCTAGAGGCCAAAATCTACAGGTAGGCACTTCGCAAAAAACACCTCTGTTTTCTTCCAAAATTTTGGATGTGTCCACGTTGTGCTTTGGGGTGTTTCCTGTCGCGGGCGCTAGGCCTACCCACGCAAGTGAGGTATCATTTTTATCGGGTGACTTGGGGGAACGCTGGGTGGAAGGACATTTGTGGTTCCTCTCAGATTCCAGAACTTTCTGCCACAGAAATGTGAGGAACATTTGTTTTTTTAGCCAAATTTTGAGGTTTGCAAAGGATTCTGGGTAACAGAACCTGGTCTGAGCCCCGCAAGTCACCCCTCCTTGGATTCCCCTAGGTCTCTAGATTTCAGAAATGCACAGGTTTGGTAGGTTTCCCTGGGTGCCGGCTGAGCTAGAGGCCAAAATCTACAGGTAGGCACTTCGCAAAAAACACCTCTGTTTTCTTCCAAAATTTTGGATGTGTCCACGTTGCGCTTTGGGGTGTTTCCTGTCGCCGGCGCTAGGCCTACCCACACAAGTGAGGTATCATTTTTATCGGGAGACTTGGGGGAACGCTGGGTGGAAGGAAATTTGTGGCTCCTCTCAGATTCCAGAACTTTCTGCCACAGAAATGTGAGGAACATGTGTTTTTTTTGCCAAATTTAGAGGTTTGCAAAGGATTCTGGGTAACATAACCTGGTCCGAGCCCCGCAAGTCACCCCTCCTTGGATTCCCCTAGGTCTCTAGTTTTCAGAAATGCACAGGTTTGGTAGGTTTCCCTAGGTGCCGGCTGAGCTAGAGGCCAAAATCTACAGGTAGGCACTTCGCAAAAAACACCTCTGTTTTCTTCCAAAATTTTGGATGTGTCCACGTTGTGCTTTGGGGTGTTTCCTGTCGCGGGCGCTAGGCCTACCCACGCAAGTGAGGTATCATTTTTATCGGGTGACTTGGGGGAACGCTGGGTGGAAGGACATTTGTGGTTCCTCTCAGATTCCAGAACTTTCTGCCACAGAAATTTGAGGAACATGTGTTTTTTTAGCCAAATTTTGAGGTTTGCAAAGGATTCTGGGTAACAGAACCTGGTCCGAGCCCCGCAAGTCACCCCTCCTTGGATTCCCCTAGGTCTCTAGTTTTCAGAAATGCACAGGTTTGGTAGGTTTCCCTAGGTGCCGGCTGAGCTAGAGGCCAAAGTCTACAGGTAGGCAATTCGCAAAAAACACCTCTGTTTTCTTCCAAAATTTTGGATGTGTCCACGTTGCGCTCTGGGGTGTTTCCTGTCGCCGGCGCTAGGCCTACCCACGCAAGTGAGGTATCATTTTTATCGGGAGACTTGGGGGAACGCTGGGTGGAAGGAAATTTGTGGCTCCTCTCAGATTCCAGAACTTTCTGCCACAGAAATGTGAGGAACATGTGTTTTTTTTGCCAAATTTAGAGGTTTGCAAAGGATTCTGGGTAACAGAACCTGGTCCGAGCCCCGCAAGTCACCCCTCCTTGGATTCCCCTAGGTCTCTAGTTTTCAGAAATGCACAGGTTTGGTAGGTTTCCCTAGGTGCCGGCTGAGCTAGAGGCCAAAATCTACAGGTAGGCACTTCGCAAAAAACACCTCTGTTTTCTTCCAAAATTTTGGATGTGTCCATGTTGTGCTTTGGGGTGTTTCCTGTCGCGGGCGCTAGGCCTACCCACGCAAGTGAGGTATCATTTTTATCGGGTGACTTGGGGGAACGCTGGGTGGAAGGACATTTGTGGTTCCTCTCAGATTCCAGAACTTTCTGCCACAGAAATGTGAGGAACATTTGTTTTTTTAGCCAAATTTTGAGGTTTGCAAAGGATTCTGGGTAACAGAACCTGGTCTGAGCCCCGCAAGTCACCCCTCCTTGGATTCCCCTAGGTCTCTAGATTTCAGAAATGCACAGGTTTGGTAGGTTTCCCTTGGTGCCGGCTGAGCTAGAGGCCAAAATCTACAGGTAGGCACTTCGCAAAAAACACCTCTGTTTTCTTCCAAAATTTTGGATGTGTCCACGTTGCGCTTTGGGGTGTTTCCTGTCGCCGGCGCTAGGCCTACCCACACAAGTGAGGTATAATTTTTATCGGGAGACTTGGGGGTACGCTGGGTGGAAGGAAATTTGTTGCTCCTCTCAGATTCCAGAACTTTCTCCCACAGAAATGTGAGGAACATGTGTTTTTTTTGCCAAATTTTGAGGTTTGCAAAGGATTCTGGGTAACAGAACCTGGTCCGAGCCCCGCAAGTCACCCCTCCTTGGATTCCCCTAGGTCTCTAGTTTTCAGAAATGCACAGGTTTGGTAGGTTTCCCTAGGTGCCGGCTGAGCTAGAGGCCAAAATCTACAGGTAGGCACTTCGCAAAAAACACCTCTGTTTTCTTCCAAAATTTTGGATGTGTCCACGTTGCGCTTTGGGGTGTTTCCTGTCGCCGGCGCTAGGCCTACCCACACAAGTGAGGTATCATTTTTATCGGGAGACTTGGGGGAACGCTGGGTGGAAGGAAATTTGTGGCTCCTCTCAGATTCCAGAACTTTCTGCCACAGAAATGTGAGGAACATGTGTTTTTTTTGCCAAATTTAGAGGTTTGCAAAGGATTCTGGGTAACAGAACCTGGTCCGAGCCCCGCAAGTCACCCCTCCTTGGATTCCCCTAGGTCTCTAGTTTTCAGAAATGCACAGGTTTGGTAGGTTTCCCTATGTGCCGGCTGAGCTAGAGGCCAAAATCTACAGGTAGGCACTTCGCAAAAAACACCTCTGTTTTCTTCCAAAATTTTGGATGTGTCCACGTTGTGCTTTGGGGTGTTTCCTGTCGCGGGCGCTAGGCCTACCCACGCAAGTGAGGTATCATTTTTATCGGGTGACTTGGGGGAACGCTGGGTGGAAGGACATTTGTGGTTCCTCTCAGATTCCAGAACTTTCTGCCACAGAAATTTGAGGAACATGTGTTTTTTTAGCCAAATTTTGAGGTTTGCAAAGGATTCTGTGTAACAGAACCTGGTCCGAGCCCCGCAAGTCACCCCTCCTTGGATTCCCCTAGGTCTCTAGTTTTCAGAAATGCACAGGTTTGGTAGGTTTCCCTGGGTGCCGGCTGAGCTAGAGGCCAAAATCTACAGGTAGGCACTTCGCAAAAAACACCTCTGTTTTCTTCCAAAATTTTGGATGTGTCCACGTTGTGCTTTGGGGTGTTTCCTGTCGCGGGCGCTAGGCCTACCGACGCAAGTGAGGTATCATTTTTATCGGGTGACTTGGGGGAACGCTGGGTGGAAGGACATTTGTGGTTCCTCTCAGATTCCAGAACTTTCTGCCACAGAAATTTGAGGAACATGTGTTTTTTTAGCCAAATTTTGAGGTTTGCAAAGGATTCTGGGTAGCAGAACCTGGTCCGAGCCCCGCAAGTCACCCCTCCTTGGATTCCCCTAGGTCTCTAGTTTTCAGAAATGCACAGGTTTGGTAGGTTTCCCTGGGTGCCGGCTGAGCTAGAGGCCAAAATCTACAGGTAGGCACTTCGCAAAAAACACCTCTGTTTTCTTCCAAAATTTTGGATGTGTCCACGTTGCGCTTTGGGGTGTTTCCTGTCTCCGGCGCTAGGCCTACCCACACAAGTGAGGTATCATTTTTATCGGGAGACTTGGGGGAACGCTGGGAGGAAGGAAATTTGTGGCTCCTCTCAGATTCCAGAACTTTCTGCCACAGAAATGTGAGGAACATGTGTTTTTTTTGCCAAATTTTGAGGTTTGCAAAGGATTCTGGGTAACAGAACCTGGTCCGAGCCCCGCAAGTCACCCCTCCTTGGATTCCCCTAGGTCTCTAGTTTTCAGAAATGCACAGGTTTGGTAGGTTTCCCTAGGGGCCGGCTGAGGTAGAGGCCAAAATCTACAGGTAGGCACTTCGCAAAAAACACCTCTGTTTTCTTCCGAAATTTTGGATGTGTCCACGTTGCGCTTTGGGGTGTTTCCTGTCGCGGGCGCTAGGCCTACCCACGCAAGTGAGGTATCATTTTTATCGGGAGACTTGGGGGAACGCTGGGTGGAAGGAAATGTGTGGCTCCTCTCAGATTCCAGAACTTTCTGCCACAGAAATGTGAGGAACATGTGTTTTTTTAGCCAAATTTTGAGGTTTGCAAAGGATTCTGGGTAACAGAACCTGGTCCAAGCGCCGCAAGTCACCCCTCCTTGGATTCCCCTAGGTCTCTAGTTTTCAGAAATGCACAGGTTTGGTAGGTTTCCCTAGGTGCCGGCTGAGCTAGAGGCCAAAATCTACAGGTAGGCACTTCGCAAAAAACACCTCTGTTTTCTTCCAAAATTTTGGATGTGTTCACGTTGCGCTTTGGGGTGTTTCCTGTCGCCGGCGCTAGGCCTACCCACGCAAGTGAGGTATCATTTTTATCGGGAGACTTGGGGGAACGCTGGGTGGAAGGAAATTTGTGGCTCCTCTCAGATTCCAGAAATTTCTGCCACAGAAATGTGAGGAACATGTGTTTTTTTAGCCAAATTTTGAGGTTTGCAAAGGATTCTGGGTAACAGAACCTGGTCCGAGCGCCGCAAGTCACCCCTCCTTGGATTCCCCTAGGTCTCTAGTTTTCAGAAATGCACAGGATTGGTAGGTTTCCCTAGGTGCCGGCTGAGCTAGAGGCCAAAATCTACAGGTAGGCACTTCGCAAAAAACACCTCTGTTTTCTTCCAAAATTTTGGATGTGTCCACGTTGTGCTTTGGGGTGTTTCCTGTCGCGGGCGCTAGGCCTATCCACGCAAGTGAGGTATCATTTTTATCGGGTGACTTGGGGGAACGCTGGGTGGAAGGACATTTATGGTTCTTCTCAGATTCCAGAACTTTCTGCCACAGAAATGTGAGGAACATGTGTTTTTTTAGCCAAATTTTGAGGTTTGCAAAGGATTCTGGGTAACAGAACCTGGTCCGAGCCCCGCAAGTCACCCCTCCTTGGATTCCCCTAGGTCTCTAGTTTTCAGAAATGCACAGGATTGGTAGGTTTCCCTAGGTGCCGGCTGAGCTAGAGGCCAAAATCTACAGGTAGGCACTTCGCAAAAAACACCTCTGTTTTCTTCCAAAATTTTGGATGTGTCCACGTTGCGCTTTGGGGTGTTTCCTGTCGCCGGCGCTAGGCCTACCCACACAAGTGAGGTATCATTTTTATCGGGAGACTTGGGGGAACGCTGGGTGGAAGGAAATTTGTGGCTCCTCTCAGATTCCAGAACTTTCTGCCACAGAAATGTGAGGAACATGTGTTTTTTTAGCCAAATTGTGAGGTTTGCAAAGGATTCTGGGTAACAGAACCTGGTCCGAGCCCCGCAAGTCACCCCTCCTTGGATTCCCCTAGGTCTCTAGTTTTCAGAAATGCACAGGTTTGGTAGGTTTCCCTGGGTGCCGGCTGAGCTAGAGGCCAAAATCTACAGGTAGGCACTTCGCAAAAAACACCTCTGTTTTCTTCCAAAATTTTGGATGTGTCCACGTTGCGCTTTGGGGTGTTTCCTGTCGCCGGCGCTAGGCCTACCCACACAAGTGAGGTATCATTTTTATCGGGAGACTTGGGGGAACGCTGTGTGGAAGGAAATTTGTGGCTCCTCTCAGATTCCAGAACTTTCTGCCACAGAAATGTGAGGAACATGTGTTTTTTTTGCCAAATTTTGAGGTTTGCAAAGGATTCTGGGTAACAGAACCTGGTCCGAGCCCCGCAAGTCACCCCTTCTTGGATTCCCCTAGGTCTCTAGTTTTCAGAAATGCACAGGTTTGGTAGGTTTCCCTAGGTGCCGGCTGAGCTAGAGGCCAAAGTCTACAGGTAGGCAATTCGCAAAAAACACCTCTGTTTTCTTCCAAAATTTTGGATGTGTCCACGTTGCGCTCTGGGGTGTTTCCTGTCGCCGGCGCTAGGCCTACCCACGCAAGTGAGGTATCATTTTTATCGGGAGACTTGGGGGAACGCTGGGTGGAAGGAAATTTGTGGCTCCTCTCAGATTCCAGAACTTTCTGCCACAGAAATGTGAGGAACATGTGTTTTTTTTGCCAAATTTTGAGGTTTGCAAAGGATTCTGGGTAACAGAACCTGGTCCGAGCCCCGCAAGTCACCCCTCCTTGGATTCCCCTAGGTCTCTAGTTTTCAGAAATGCACAGGTTTGGTAGGTTTCCCTAGGGGCCGGCTGAGCTAGAGGCCAAAATCTACAGGTAGGCACTTCGCAAAAAACACCTCTGTTTTCTTCCAAAATTTTGGATGTGTCCACGTTGCGCTTTGGGGTGTTTCCTGTCGCGGGCGCTAGGCCTACCCACGCAAGTGAGGTATCATTTTTATCGGGAGACTTGGGGGAACGCTGGGTGGAAGGAAATTTGTTGTTCCTCTCAGATTCCAGAACTTTCTGCCACAGAAATGTGAGGAACATGTGTTTTTTTAGGCAAATTTTGAGGTTTGCAAAGGATTCTGGGTAACAGGACCTGGTCCGAGCCCCGCAAGTCACCCCTCCTTGGATTCCCCTAGGTCTCTAGTTTTCAGAAATGCACAGGTTTGGTAGGTTTCTCTGGGTGCCGGCTGAGCTAGAGGCCAAAATCTACAGGAAGGCACTTCGCAAAAAACACCTCTGTTTTCTTCCAAAATTTTGGATGTGTCCATGTTGCGCTTTGGGGTGTTTCCTGTCGCCGGCGCTAGGCCTACCCACACAAGTGAGGTATCATTTTTATCGGGAGACTTGGGGGAACGCTGGGTGGAAGGAAATTTGTGGCTCCTCTCAGATTCCAGAACTTTCTGCCACAGAAATGTGAGGAACATGTGTTTTTTTAGCCAAATTTTGAGGTTTGCAAAGGATTCTGGGTAACAGAACCTGGTCCGAGCGCCGCAAGTCACCCCTCCTTGGATTCCCCTAGGTCTCTAGTTTTCAGAAATGCACAGGTTTGGTAGGTTTCCCTAGGTGCCGGATGAGCTAGAGGCCAAAGTCTACAGGTAGGCACTTCGCAAAAAACACCTCTGTTTTCTTCCAAAATTTTGGATGTGTCCACGTTGCGCTTTGGGGTGTTTCCTGTCGCCGGCGCTAGGCCTACCCACGCAAGTGAGGTATCATTTTTATCGGGAGACTTGGGGGAACGCTGGGTGGAAGGAAATTTGTGGCTCCTCTCAGATTCCAGAACTTTCTGCCACAGAAATGTGAGGAACATGTGTTTTTTTAGCCAAATTTTGAGGTTTGCAAAGGATTCTGGGTAACAGAACCAGGTCCGAGCGCCGCAAGTCACCCCTCCTTGGATTCCCCTAGGTCTCTAGTTTTCAGAAATGCACAGGTTTGGTAGGTTTCCCTAGGTGCCGGCTGAGCTAGAGGACAAATGCTACAGGTAGGCACTTCGCAAAAAACACCTCTGTTTTCTTCCAAAATTTTGGATGTGTCCACGTTGCGCTTTGGGGTGTTTCCTGTCGCCGGCGCTAGGCCTACCCACGCAAGTGAGGTATCATTTTTATCGGGAAACTTGGGGGAACGCTGGGTGGAAGGAAATTTGTGGCTCCTCTCAGATTCCAGAACTTTCTGCCACAGAAATGTGAGGAACATGTGTTTTTTTAGCCAAATTGTGAGGTTTGCAAAGGATTCTGGGTAACAGAACCTGGTCCGAGCCCCGCAAGTCACCCCTCCTTGGATTCCCCTAGGTCTCTAGTTTTCAGAAATGCACAGGTTTGGTACGTTTCCCTGGGTGCCGGCTGAGCTAGAGGCCAAAATCTACAGGTAGGCACTTCGCAAAAAACACCTCTGTTTTCTTCCAAAATTTTGGATGTGTCCACGTTGCGCTTTGGGGTGTTTCCTGTCGCCGGCGCTAGGCCTACCCACACAAGTGAGGTATCATTTTTATCGGGAGACTTGGGGGAACGCTGTGTGGAAGGAAATTTGTGGCTCCTCTCAGATTCCAGAACTTTCTGCCACAGAAATGTGAGGAACATGTGTTTTTTTTGCCAAATTTTGAGGTTTGCAAAGGATTCTGGGTAACAGAACCTGGTCCGAGCGCCGCAAGTCACCCCTACTTGGATTCCCCTAGGTCTCTAGTTTTCAGAAATGCACAGGTTTGGTAGGTTTCTCTGGGTGCCGGCTGAGCTAGAGGCCAAAATCTACAGGAAGGCACTTCGCAAAAAACACCTCTGTTTTCTTCCAAAATTTTGGATGTGTCCACGTTGCGCTTTGGGGTGTTTCCTGTCGCCGGCGCTAGGCCTACCCACACAAGTGAGGTATCATTTTTATCGGGAGACTTGGGGGAACGCTGGGTGGAAGGAAATTTGTGGCTCCTCTCAGATTCCAGAACTTTCTGCCACAGAAATGTGAGGAACATGTGTTTTTTTAGCCAAATTTTGAGGTTTGCAAAGGATTCTGGGTAACAGAACCTGGTCCGAGCCCCGCAAGTCACCCCTCCTTGGATTCCCCTAGGTCTCTAGTTTTCAGAAATGCACAGGTTTGGTAGGTTTCCCTAGGGGCCGGCTGAGGTAGAGGCCAAAATCTACAGGTAGGCACTTCGCAAAAAACACCTCTGTTTTCTTCCGAAATTTTGGATGTGTCCACGTTGCGCTTTGGGGTGTTTCCTGTCGCGGGCGCTAGGCCTACCCACGCAAGTGAGGTATCATTTTTATCGGGAGACTTGGGGGAACGCTGGGTGGAAGGAAATGTGTGGCTCCTCTCAGATTCCAGAACTTTCTGCCACAGAAATGTGAGGAACATGTGTTTTTTTAGCCAAATTTTGAGGTTTGCAAAGGATTCTGGGTAACAGAACCTGGTCCAAGCGCCGCAAGTCACCCCTCCTTCGATTCCCCTAGGTCTCTAGTTTTCAGAAATGCACAGGTTTGGTAGGTTTCCCTAGGTGCCGGCTGAGCTAGAGGCCAAAATCTACAGGTAGGCACTTCGCAAAAAACACCTCTGTTTTCTTCCAAAATTTTGGATGTGTTCACGTTGCGCTTTGGGGTGTTTCCTGTCGCCGGCGCTAGGCCTACCCACGCAAGTGAGGTATCATTTTTATCGGGAGACTTGGGGGAACGCTGGGTGGAAGGAAATTTGTGGCTCCTCTCAGATTCCAGAAATTTCTGCCACAGAAATGTGAGGAACATGTGTTTTTTTAGCCAAATTTTGAGGTTTGCAAAGGATTCTGGGTAACAGAACCTGGTCCGAGCGCCGCAAGTCACCCCTCCTTGGATTCCCCTAGGTCTCTAGTTTTCAGAAATGCACAGGATTGGTAGGTTTCCCTAGGTGCCGGCTGAGCTAGAGGCCAAAATCTACAGGTAGGCACTTCGCAAAAAACACCTCTGTTTTCTTCCAAAATTTTGGATGTGTCCACGTTGTGCTTTGGGGTGTTTCCTGTCGCGGGCGCTAGGCCTATCCACGCAAGTGAGGTATCATTTTTATCGGGTGACTTGGGGGAACGCTGGGTGGAAGGACATTTATGGTTCTTCTCAGATTCCAGAACTTTCTGCCACAGAAATGTGAGGAACATGTGTTTTTTTAGCCAAATTTTGAGGTTTGCAAAGGATTCTGGGTAACAGAACCTGGTCCGAGCCCCGCAAGTCACCCCTCCTTGGATTCCCCTAGGTCTCTAGTTTTCAGAAATGCACAGGATTGGTAGGTTTCCCTAGGTGCCGGCTGAGCTAGAGGCCAAAATCTACAGGTAGGCACTTCGCAAAAAACACCTCTGTTTTCTTCCAAAATTTTGGATGTGTCCACGTTGCGCTTTGGGGTGTTTCCTGTCGCCGGCGCTAGGCCTACCCACACAAGTGAGGTATCATTTTTATCGGGAGACTTGGGGGAACGCTGGGTGGAAGGAAATTTGTGGCTCCTCTCAGATTCCAGAACTTTCTGCCACAGAAATGTGAGGAACATGTGTTTTTTTTGCCAAATTTTGAGGTTTGCAAAGGATTCTGGGTAACAGAACCTGGTCCGAGCCCCGCAAGTCACCCCTTCTTGGATTCCCCTAGGTCTCTAGTTTTCAGAAATGCACAGGTTTGGTAGGTTTCCCTAGGTGCCGGCTGAGCTAGAGGCCAAAGTCTACAGGTAGGCAATTCGCAAAAAACACCTCTGTTTTCTTCCAAAATTTTGGATGTGTCCACGTTGCGCTCTGGGGTGTTTCCTGTCGCCGGCGCTAGGCCTACCCACGCAAGTGAGGTATCATTTTTATCGGGAGACTTGGGGGAACGCTGGGTGGAAGGAAATTTGTGGCTCCTCTCAGATTCCAGAACTTTCTGCCACAGAAATGTGAGGAACATGTGTTTTTTTTGCCAAATTTTGAGGTTTGCAAAGGATTCTGGGTAACAGAACCTGGTCCGAGCCCCGCAAGTCACCCCTCCTTGGATTCCCCTAGGTCTCTAGTTTTCAGAAATGCACAGGTTTGGTAGGTTTCCCTAGGGGCCGGCTGAGCTAGAGGCCAAAATCTACAGGTAGGCACTTCGCAAAAAACACCTCTGTTTTCTTCCAAAATTTTGGATGTGTCCACGTTGCGCTTTGGGGTGTTTCCTGTCGCGGGCGCTAGGCCTACCCACGCAAGTGAGGTATCATTTTTATCGGGAGACTTGGGGGAACGCTGGGTGGAAGGAAATTTGTTGTTCCTCTCAGATTCCAGAACTTTCTGCCACAGAAATGTGAGGAACATGTGTTTTTTTAGGCAAATTTTGAGGTTTGCAAAGGATTCTGGGTAACAGGACCTGGTCCGAGCCCCGCAAGTCACCCCTCCTTGGATTCCCCTAGGTCTCTAGTTTTCAGAAATGCACAGGTTTGGTAGGTTTCTCTGGGTGCCGGCTGAGCTAGAGGCCAAAATCTACAGGAAGGCACTTCGCAAAAAACACCTCTGTTTTCTTCCAAAATTTTGGATGTGTCCATGTTGCGCTTTGGGGTGTTTCCTGTCGCCGGCGCTAGGCCTACCCACACAAGTGAGGTATCATTTTTATCGGGAGACTTGGGGGAACGCTGGGTGGAAGGAAATTTGTGGCTCCTCTCAGATTCCAGAACTTTCTGCCACAGAAATGTGAGGAACATGTGTTTTTTTAGCCAAATTTTGAGGTTTGCAAAGGATTCTGGGTAACAGAACCTGGTCCGAGCGCCGCAAGTCACCCCTCCTTGGATTCCCCTAGGTCTCTAGTTTTCAGAAATGCACAGGTTTGGTAGGTTTCCCTAGGTGCCGGATGAGCTAGAGGCCAAAGTCTACAGGTAGGCACTTCGCAAAAAACACCTCTGTTTTCTTCCAAAATTTTGGATGTGTCCACGTTGCGCTTTGGGGTGTTTCCTGTCGCCGGCGCTAGGCCTACCCACGCAAGTGAGGTATCATTTTTATCGGGAGACTTGGGGGAACGCTGGGTGGAAGGAAATTTGTGGCTCCTCTCAGATTCCAGAACTTTCTGCCACAGAAATGTGAGGAACATGTGTTTTTTTAGCCAAATTTTGAGGTTTGCAAAGGATTCTGGGTAACAGAACCAGGTCCGAGCGCCGCAAGTCACCCCTCCTTGGATTCCCCTAGGTCTCTAGTTTTCAGAAATGCACAGGTTTGGTAGGTTTCCCTAGGTGCCGGCTGAGCTAGAGGACAAATGCTACAGGTAGGCACTTCGCAAAAAACACCTCTGTTTTCTTCCAAAATTTTGGATGTGTCCACGTTGCGCTTTGGGGTGTTTCCTGTCGCCGGCGCTAGGCCTACCCACGCAAGTGAGGTATCATTTTTATCGGGAAACTTGGGGGAACGCTGGGTGGAAGGAAATTTGTGGCTCCTCTCAGATTCCAGAACTTTCTGCCACAGAAATGTGAGGAACATGTGTTTTTTTAGCCAAATTGTGAGGTTTGCAAAGGATTCTGGGTAACAGAACCTGGTCCGAGCCCCGCAAGTCACCCCTCCTTGGATTCCCCTAGGTCTCTAGTTTTCAGAAATGCACAGGTTTGGTACGTTTCCCTGGGTGCCGGCTGAGCTAGAGGCCAAAATCTACAGGTAGGCACTTCGCAAAAAACACCTCTGTTTTCTTCCAAAATTTTGGATGTGTCCACGTTGCGCTTTGGGGTGTTTCCTGTCGCCGGCGCTAGGCCTACCCACACAAGTGAGGTATCATTTTTATCGGGAGACTTGGGGGAACGCTGTGTGGAAGGAAATTTGTGGCTCCTCTCAGATTCCAGAACTTTCTGCCACAGAAATGTGAGGAACATGTGTTTTTTTTGCCAAATTTTGAGGTTTGCAAAGGATTCTGGGTAACAGAACCTGGTCCGAGCGCCGCAAGTCACCCCTACTTGGATTCCCCTAGGTCTCTAGTTTTCAGAAATGCACAGGTTTGGTAGGTTTCTCTGGGTGCCGGCTGAGCTAGAGGCCAAAATCTACAGGAAGGCACTTCGCAAAAAACACCTCTGTTTTCTTCCAAAATTTTGGATGTGTCCACGTTGCGCTTTGGGGTGTTTCCTGTCGCCGGCGCTAGGCCTACCCACACAAGTGAGGTATCATTTTTATCGGGAGACTTGGGGGAACGCTGGGTGGAAGGAAATTTGTGGCTCCTCTCAGATTCCAGAACTTTCTGCCACAGAAATGTGAGGAACATGTGTTTTTTTAGCCAAATTTTGAGGTTTGCAAAGGATTCTGGGTAACAGAACCTGGTCCGAGCCCCGCAAGTCACCCCTCCTTGGATTCCCCTAGGTCTCTAGTTTTCAGAAATAAACAGGTTTGGTAGGTTTCCCTGGGTGCCGGCTGAGGTAGAGGCCAAAATCTACAGGTAGGCACTTCGCAAAAAACACCTCTGTTTTCTTCCAAAATTTTGGATGTGTCCACGTTGCGCTTTGGGGTGATTCCTGTCGCCGGCGCTAGGCCTACCCACACAAGTGAGGTATCATTTTTATCGGGAGACTTGGGGGAACGCTGGGTGGAAGGAAATTTGTGGCTCCTCTCAGATTCCGAAACTTTCTGCCACAGAAATGTGAGGAACATGTGTTTTTTTAGCCAAATTTTGAGGTTTGCAAAGGATTCTGGGTAACAGAACCTGGTCCGAGCCCCGCAAGTCACCCCTCCTTGGATTCCCCTAGGTCTCTAGTTTTCAGAAATGCACAGGATTGGTAGGTTTCCCTAGGTGCCGGCTGAGCTAGAGGCCAAAATCTACAGGTAGGCACTTCGCAAAAAACACCTCTGTTTTCTTCCAAAATTTTGGATGTGTCCACGTTGCGCTTTGGGGTGTTTCCTGTCGCCGGCGCTAGGCCTACCCACACAAGTGAGGTATCATTTTTATCGGGAGACTTGGGGGAACGCTGGGTGGAAGGAAATTTGTGGCTCCTCTCAGATTCCAGAACTTTCTGCCACAGAAATGTGAGGAACATGTGTTTTTTTAGCCAAATTGTGAGGTTTGCAAAGGATTCTGGGTAACAGAACCTGGTCCGAGCCCCGCAAGTCACTCCTCCTTGGATTCCCCTAGGTCTCTAGTTTTCAGAAATGCACAGGTTTGGTAGGTTTCCCTGGGTGCCGGCTGAGCTAGAGGCCAAAATCTACAGGTAGGCACTTCGCAAAAAACACCTCTGTTTTCTTCCAAAATTTTGGATGTGTCCACGTTGCGCTTTGGGGTGTTTCCTGTCGCCGGCGCTAGGCCTACCCACACAAGTGAGGTATCATTTTTATCGGGAGACTTGGCGGAACGCTGTGTGGAAGGAAATTTGTGGCTCCTCTCAGATTCCAGAACTTTCTGCCACAGAAATGTGAGGAACATGTGTTTTTTTTGCCAAATTTTGAGGTTTGCAAAGGATTCTGGGTAACAGAACCTGGTCCGAGCCCCGCAAGTCACCCCTTCTTGGATTCCCCTAGGTCTCTAGTTTTCAGAAATGCACAGGTTTGGTAGGTTTCCCTAGGTGCCGGCTGAGCTAGAGGCCAAAGTCTACAGGTAGGCACTTCGCAAAAAACACCTCTGTTTTCTTCCAAAATTTTGGATGTGTCCACGTTGCGCTCTGGGGTGTTTCCTGTCGCCGGCGCTAGGCCTACCAACGCAAGTGAGGTATCATTTTTATCGGGAGACTTGGGGGAAC
Organism: Pleurodeles waltl; assembly: GCF_031143425.1. Classification (NCBI taxonomy): domain Eukaryota; kingdom Metazoa; phylum Chordata; class Amphibia; order Caudata; family Salamandridae; genus Pleurodeles; species Pleurodeles waltl. The sequence continues at coordinate 562,353,274 of NC_090439.1, forward strand.
GCTGGGTGGAAGGAAATTTGTGGCTCCTCTCAGATTCCAGAACTTTCTGCCACAGAAATGTGAGGAACATGTGTTTTTTTAGCCAAATTTTGAGGTTTGCAAAGGATTCTGGGTAACAGAACCTGGTCCGAGCGCCGCAAGTCACCCCTCCTTGGATTCCCCTAGGTCTCTAGTTTTCAGAAAGGCACAGGTTTGGTAGGTTTCCCTAGGTGCCGGCTGAGCTAGAGGCCAAAATCTACAGGTAGGCACTTCGCAAAAAACACCTCTGTTTTCTTCCAAAATTTTGGATGTGTCCACGTTGCGCTTTGGGGTGTTTCCTGTCGCCGGCGCTAGGCCTACCCACACAAGTGAGGTATCATTTTTATCGGGAGACTTGGGGGAACGCTGGGTGGAAGGAAATTTGTGGCTCCTCTCAGATTCCAGAACTTTCTGCCACAGAAATGTGAGGAACATGTGTTTTTTTTGCCAAATTTTGAGGTTTGCAAAGGATTCTGGGTAACAGAACCTGGTCCGAGCCCCGCAAGTCACCCCTCCTTGGATTCCCCTAGGTCTCTAGTTTTCAGAAATGCACAGGTTTGGTAGGTTTCCCTAGGGGCCGGCTGAGCTAGAGGCCAAAATCTACAGGTAGGCACTTCGCAAAAAACACCTCTGTTTTCTTCCAAAATTTTGGATGTGTCCACGTTGCGCTTTGGGGTGTTTCCTGTCGCGGGCGCTAGGCCTACCCACGCAAGTGAGGTATCATTTTTATCGGGAGACTTGGGGGAACGCTGGGTGGAAGGAAATTTGTGGTTCCTCTCAGATTCCAGAACTTTCTGCCACAGAAATGTGAGGAACATGTGTTTTTTTAGGCAAATTTTGAGGTTTGCAAAGGATTCTGGGTAACAGGACCTGGTCCGAGCCCCGCAAGTCACCCCTCCTTGGATTCCCCTAGGTCTCTAGTTTTCAGAAATGGACAGGTTTGGTAGGTTTCTCTGGGTGCCGGCTGAGCTAGAGGCCAAAATCTACAGGAAGGCACTTCGCAAAAAACACCTCTGTTTTCTTCCAAAATGTTGGATGTGTCCACGTTGCGCTTTGGGGTGTTTCCTGTCGCCGGCGCTAGGCCTACCCACACAAGTGAGGTATCATTTTTATCGGGAGACTTGGGGGAACGCTGGGTGGAAGGAAATTTGTGGCTCCTCTCAGATTCCAGAACTTTCTGCCACAGAAATGTGAGGAACATGTGTTTTTTTAGCCAAATTTTGAGGTTTGCAAAGGATTCTGGGTAACAGAACCTGGTCCGAGCGCCGCAAGTCACCCCTCCTTGGATTCCCCTAGGTCTCTAGTTTTCAGAAATGCACAGGTTTGGTAGGTTTCCCTAGGTGCCGGCTGAGCTAGAGGCCAAAGTCTACAGGTAGGCACTTCGCAAAAAACACCTCTGTTTTCTTCCAAAATTTTGGATGTGTCCACGTTGCGCTTTGGGGTGTTTCCTGTCGCCGGCGCTAGGCCTACCCACGCAAGTGAGGTATCATTTTTATCGGGAGACTTGGGGGAACGCTGGGTGGAAGGAAATTTGTGGCTCCTCTCAGATTCCAGAACTTTCTGCCACAGAAATGTGAGGAACATGTGTTTTTTTAGCCAAATTTTGAGGTTTGCAAAGGATTCTGGGTAACAGAACCTGGTCCGAGCGCCGCAAGTCACCCCTCCTTGGATTCCCCTAGGTCTCTAGTTTTCAGAAATGCACAGGTTTGGTAGGTTTCCCTAGGTGCCGGCTGAGCTAGAGGACAAATGCTACAGGTAGGCACTTCGCAAAAAACACCTCTGTTTTCTTCCAAAATTTTGGATGTGTCCACGTTGCGCTTTGGGGTGTTTCCTGTCGCCGGCGCTAGGCCTACCCACGCAAGTGAGGTATCATTTTTATCGGGAGACTTGGGGGAACGCTGGGTGGAAGGAAATTTGTGGCTCCTCTCAGATTCCAGAACTTTCTGCCACAGAAATGTGAGGAACATGTGTTTTTTTAGCCAAATTTTGAGGTTTGCAAAGGATTCTGGGTAACAGAACCTGGTCCGAGCCCCGCAAGTCACCCCTCCTTGGATTCCCCTAGGTCTCTAGTTTTCAGAAATAAACAGGTTTGGTAGGTTTCCCTGGGTGCCGGCTGAGCTAGAGGCCAAAATCTACAGGTAGGCACTTCGCAAAAAACACCTCTGTTTTCTTCCAAAATTTTGGATGTGTCCACGTTGCGCTTTGGGGTGATTCCTGTCGCCGGCGCTAGGCCTACCCACACAAGTGAGGTATCATTTTTATCGGGAGACTTGGGGGAACGCTGGGTGGAAGGAAATTTGTGGCTCCTCTCAGATTCCAGAACTTTCTGCCACAGAAATGTGAGGAACATGTGTTTTTTTTTGCCAAATTTTGAGGTTTGCAAAGGATTCTGGGTAACAGAACCTGGTCCGAGCCCCGCAAGTCACCCCTCCTTGGATTCCCCTAGGTCTCTAGTTTTCAATGCACAGGTTTGGTAGGTTTCCCTAGGTGCCGGCTGAGCTAGAGGCCAAAATCTACAGGTAGGGCACTTCGCAAAAAACACCTCTGTTTTCTTCCAAAATTTTGGATGTGTCCACGTTGCGCTTTGGGGTGTTTCCTGTCGCGGGCGCTTGGCCTACCCACGCAAGTGAGGTATCATTTTTATCGGGAGACTTGGGGGAACGCTGGGTGGAAGGAAATTTGTGGTTCCTCTCAGATTCCAGAACTTTCTGCCACAGAAATGTGAGGAACATGTGTTTTTTTAGCCAAATTTTGAGGTTTGCAAAGGATTCTGGGTAACAGAACCTGGTCCGAGCCCCGCAAGTCACCCCTCCTTGGATTCCCCTAGGTCTCTAGTTTTCAGAAATGCACAGGTTTGGTAGGTTTCCCTAGGTGCCGGCTGAGCTAGAGGCCAAAATCTACAGGTAGGCACTTTGCAAAAAACACCTCTGTTTTCTTCCAAAATTTTGGATGTGTCCACGTTGCGCTTTGGGGTGTTTCCTGTCGCCGGGCGCTAGGCCTACCCACACAAGTGAGGTATCATTTTATCGGGAGACTTGGGGGAACGCTGGGTGGAAGGAAATTTGTGGCTCCTCTCAGATTCCAGAACTTTCTGCCACAGAAATGTGAGGAACATGTGTTTTTTTAGCCAAATTTTTGAGGTTTGCAAAGGATTCTGGGTAACAGAACCTGGTCCGAGCCCCGCAAGTCACCCCTCCTTGGATTCCCCTAGGTCTCTAGTTTTCAGAAATGCACAGGTTTGGTAGGTTTCCCTAGGTGCCGGCTGAGCTAGAGGCCAAAATCTACAGGTAGGCACTTCGCAAAAAAAAACTCTGTTTTCTTCCAAAATTTTGGATGTGTCCACGTTGCGCTTTGGGGTGTTTCCTGTCGCGGGCGCTTGGCCTACCCATGCAAGTGAGGTATCATTTTTATCGGGAGACTTGGGGGAACGCTGGGTGGAAGGAAATTTGTGGTTCCTCACAGATTCCAGAACTTTCTGCCACAGAAATGTGAGGAACATGTGTTTTTTTTAGCCAAATTTTGAGGTTTGCAAAGGATTCTGGGTAACAGAACCTGGTCCGAGCCCCGCAAGTCACCCCTCCTTGGATTCCCCTAGGTCTCTAGTTTTCAGAAATAAACAGGTTTGGTAGGTTTCCCTGGGTGCCGGCTGAGCTAGAGGCCAAAATCTACAGGTAGGCACTTCGCAAAAAACACCTCTGTTTTCTTCCAAAATTTTGGATGTGTCCACGTTGCGCTTTGGGGTGATTCCTGTCGCCGGCGCTAGGCCTACCCACACAAGTGAGGTATCATTTTTATCAGGAGACTTGGGGGAACGCTGGGTGGAAGGAAATTTGTGGCTCCTCTCAGATTCCAGAACTTTGTGCCACAGAAATGTGAGGAACATGTGTTTTTTTTTGCCAAATTTTGAGGTTTGCAAAGGATTCTGGGTAACAGAACCTGGTCCGAGCCCCGCAAGTCACCCCTCCTTGGATTCCCCTAGGTCTCTAGTTTTCAGAAATGCACAGGTTTGGTAGGTTTCCCTCGGTGCCGGCTGAGCTAGAGGCCAAAATCTACAGGTAGGCACTTCGCAAAAAACACCTCTGTTTTCTTCCAAAATTTTGGATGTGTCCACGTTGCGCTTTGGGGTGTTTCCTGTCGCGGGCGCTTGGCCTACCCACGCAAGTGAGGTATCATTTTTATCGGGAGACTTGGGGGAACGCTGGGTGGAAGGAAATTCGTGGTTCCTCTCAGATTCCAGAACTTTCTGCCACAGAAATGTGAGGAACATGTGTTTTTTTTAGCCAAATTTTGAGGTTTGCAAAGGATTCTGGGTAACAGAACCTGGTCCGAGCCCCGCAAGTCACCCCTCCTTGGATTCCCCTAGGTCTCTAGTTTTCAGAAATGCACAGGTTTGGTAGGTTTCCCTAGGTGCCGGCTGAGCTAGAGGCCAAAATCTACAGGTAGGCACTTTGCAAAAAACACCTCTGTTTTCTTCCAAAATTTTGGATGTGTCCACGTTGCGCTTTGGGGTGTTTCCTGTCGCGGGCGCTAGGCCTACCCACGCAAGTGAGGTATCATTTTTATCGGGAGACTTGGGGGAACGCTGGGTGGAAGGAAATGTGTGGTTCCTCTCAGATTCCAGAACTTTCTGCCACAGAAATGTGAGGAACATGTGTTTTTTTAGCCAAATTTTGAGGTTTGCAAAGGATTCTGGGTAACAGAACCTGGTCCGAGCCCCGCAAGTCACCCCTCCTTGGATTCCCCTAGGTCTCTAGTTTTCAGAAATGCACAGGTTTGGTAGGTTTCCCTAGGTGCCGGCTGAGCTAGAGGCCAAAATCTACAGGTAGGCACTTCGCAAAAAAAACCTCTGTTTTCTTCCAAAATTTTGGATGTGTCCACGTTGCGCTTTGGGGTGTTTCCTGTCGCGGGCGCTTGGCCTACCCATGCAAGTGAGGTATCATTTTTATCGGGAGACTTGGGGCAACGCTGGGTGGAAGGAAATTTGTGGTTCCTCACAGATTCCAGAACTTTCTGCCACAGAAATGTGAGGAACATGTGTTTTTTTAGCCAAATTTTGAGGTTTGCAAAGGATTCTGGGTAACAGAACCTGGTCCGAGCCCCGCAAGTCACCCCTCCTTGGATTCCCCTAGGTCTCTAGTTTTCAGAAATAAACAGGTTTGGTAGGTTTCCCTGGGTGCTGGCTGAGCTAGAGGCCAAAATCTACGGGTAGGCACTTCGCAAAAAACACCTCTGTTTTCTTCCAAAATTTTGGATGTGTCCACGTTGCGCTTTGGGGTGATTCCTGTCGCCGGCGCTAGGCCTACCCACACAAGTGAGGTATCATTTTTTATCGGGAGACTTGGGGGAACGCTGGGTGGAAGGAAATTTGTGGCTCCTCTCAGATTCCAGAACTTTCTGCCACAGAAATGTGAGGAACATGTGTTTTTTTTGCCAAATTTTGAGGTTTGCAAAGGATTCTGGGTAACAGAACCTGGTCCGAGCCCCGCAAGTCACCCCTCCTTGGATTCCCCTAGGTCTCTAGTTTTCAGAAATGCACAGGTTTGGTAGGTTTCCCTAGGTGCCGGCTGAGCTAGAGGCCAAAGTCTACAGGTAGGCACTTCGCAAAAAACACCTCTGTTTTCTTCCAAAATTTTGGATGTGTCCACGTTGCGCTTTGGGGTGTTTCCTGTCGCCGGCGCTAGGCCTACCCACGCAAGTGAGGTATCATTTTTATCGGGAGACTTGGGGGAACGCTGGGTGGAAGGAAATTTGTGGCTCCTCTCAGATTCCAGAACTTTCTGCCACAGAAATGTGAGGAACATGTGTTTTTTTTGCCAAATTTTGAGGTTTGCAAAGGATTCTGGGTAACAGAACCTGGTCCGAGCGCCGCAAGTCACCCCTCCTTGGATTCCCCTAGGTCTCTAGTTTTCAGAAATGCACAGGTTTGGTAGGTTTCCCTAGGTGCCGGCTGAGCTAGAGGCCAAAGTCTACAGGTAGGCACTTCGCAAAAAACACCTCTGTTTTCTTCCAAAATTTTGGATGTGTCCACGTTGCGCTTTGGGGTGTTTCCTGTCGCCGGCGCTAGGCCTACCCACGCAAGTGAGGTATCATTTTTATCGGGAGACTTGGGGGAACGCTGGGTGGAAGGAAATTTGTGGCTCCTCTCAGATTCCAGAACTTTCTGCCACAGAAATGTGAGGAACATGTGTTTTTTTAGCCAAATTTTGAGGTTTGCAAAGGATTCTGGGTAACAGAACCTGGTCCGAGCGCCGCAAGTCACCCCTCCTTGGATTCCCCTAGGTCTCTAGTTTTCAGAAATGCACAGGTTTGGTAGGTTTCCCTAGGTGCCGGCTGAGCTAGAGGCCAAAATCTACAGGTAGGCACTTCGCAAAAAAAAACTCTGTTTTCTTCCAAAATTTTGGATGTGTCCACGTTGCGCTTTGGGGTGTTTCCTGTCGCGGGCGCTTGGCCTACCCATGCAAGTGAGGTATCATTTTTATCGGGAGACTTGGGGGAACGCTGGGTGGAAGGAAATTTGTGGTTCCTCACAGATTCCAGAACTTTCTGCCACAGAAATGTGAGGAACATGTGTTTTTTTAGCCAAATTTTGAGGTTTGCAAAGGATTCTGGGTAACAGAACCTGGTCCGAGCCCCGCAAGTCACCCCTCCTTGGATTCCCCTAGGTCTCTAGTTTTCAGAAATAAACAGGTTTGGTAGGTTTCCCTGGGTGCCGGCTGAGCTAGAGGCCAAAATCTACAGGTAGGCACTTCGCAAAAAACACCTCTGTTTTCTTCCAAAATTTTGGATGTGTCCACGTTGCGCTTTGGGGTGATTCCTGTCGCCGGCGCTAGGCCTACCCATACAAGTGAGGTATCATTTTTATCGGGAGACTTGGGGGAACGCTGGGTGGAAGGAAATTTGTGGCTCCTCTCAGATTCCAGAACTTTCTGCCACAGAAATGTGAGGAACATGTGTTTTTTTTGCCAAATTTTGAGGTTTGCAAAGGATTCTGGGTAACAGAACCTGGTCCGAGCCCCGCAAGTCACCCCTCCTTGGATTCCCCTAGGTCTCTAGTTTTCAGAAATGCACAGGTTTGGTAGGTTTCCCTAGGTGCCGGCTGAGCTAGAGGCCAAAATCTACAGGTAGGCACTTCGCAAAAAACACCTCTGTTTTCTTCCAAAATTTTGGATGTGTCCACGTTGCGCTTTGGGGTGTTTCCTGTCGCGGGCGCTTGGCCTACCCACGCAAGTGAGGTATCATTTTTATCGGGAGACTTGGGGGAACGCTGGGTGGAAGGAAATTTGTGGTTCCTCTCAGATTCCAGAACTTTCTGCCACAGAAATGTGAGGAACATGTGTTTTTTTAGCCAAATTTTGTGGTTTGCAAAGGATTCTGGGTAACAGAACCTGGTCCGAGCCCCGCAAGTCACCCCTCCTTGGATTCCCCTAGGTCTCTAGTTTTCAGAAATGCACAGGTTTGGTAGGTTTCCCTAGGTGCCGGCTGAGCTAGAGGCCAAAATCTACAGGTAGGCACTTTGCAAAAAACACCTCTGTTTTCTTCCAAAATTTTGGATGTGTCCACGTTGCGCTTTGGGGTGTTTCCTGTCGCCGGCGCTAGGCCTACCCACACAAGTGAGGTATCATTTTTATCGGGAGACTTGGGGGAACGCTGGGTGGAAGGAAATTTGTGGCTCCTCTCAGATTCCAGAACTTTCTGCCACAGAAATGTGAGGAACATGTGTTTTCTTAGCCAAATTTTGAGGTTTGCAAAGGATTCTGGGTAACAGAACCTGGTCCGAGCGCCGCAAGTCACCCCTCCTTGGATTCCCCTAGGTCTCTAGTTTTCAGAAATGCACAGGTTTGGTAGGTTTCCCTAGGTGCCGGCTGAGCTAGAGGCCAAAGTCTACAGGTAGGCACTTCGCAAAAAACACCTCTGTTTTCTTCCAAAATTTTGGATGTGTCCACGTTGCGCTTTGGGGTGTTTCCTGTCGCCGGCGCTAGGCCTACCCACGCAAGTGAGGTATAATTTTTATCGGGAGACTTGGGGGAACGCTGGGTGGAAGGAAATTTGTGGCTCCTCTCAGATTCCAGAACTTTCTGCCACAGAAATGTGAGGAACATGTGTTTTTTTAGCCAAATTTTGAGGTTTGCAAAGGATTCTGGGTAACAGAACCTGGTCCGAGCGCCGCAAGTCACCCCTCCTTGGATTCCCCTAGGTCTCTAGTTTTCAGAAATGCACAGGTTTGGTAGGTTTCCCTAGGTGCCGGCTGAGCTAGAGGCCAAAATCTACAGGTAGGCACTTCGCAAAAAAAACCTCTGTTTTCTTCCAAAATTTTGGATGTGTCCACGTTGCGCTTTGGGGTGTTTCCTGTCGCGGGCGCTTGGCCTACCCATGCAAGTGAGGTATCATTTTTATCGGGAGACTTGGGGGAACGCTGGGTGGAAGGAAATTTGTGGTTCCTCACAGATTCCAGAACTTTCTGCCACAGAAATGTGAGGAACATGTGTTTTTTTAGCCAAATTTTGAGGTTTGCAAAGGATTCTGGGTAACAGAACCTGGTCCGAGCCCCGCAAGTCACCCCTCCTTGGATTCCCCTAGGTCTCTAGTTTTCAGAAATGCACAGGATTGGTAGTTTTCCCTAGGTGCCGGCTGAGCTAGAGGCCAAAATCTACAGGTAGGCACTTCGCAAAAAACACCTCTGTTTTCTTCCTAAATTTTGGATGTGTCCACGTTGTGCTTTGGGGTGTTTCCTGTCGCGGGCGCTAGGCCTACCCACGCAAGTGAGGTATCATTTTTATCGGGAGACTTGGGGGAACGCTGTGTGGAAGGAAATTTGTGGCTCCTCTCAGATTCCAGAACTTTCTGCCACAGAAATGTGAGGAACATGTGTTTTTTTTGCCAAATTTTGAGGTTTGCAAAGGATTCTGGGTAACAGAACCTGGTCCGAGCGCCGCAAGTCACCCCTACTTGGATTCCCCTAGGTCTCTAGTTTTCAGAAATGCACAGGTTTGGTAGGTTTCTCTGGGTGCCGGCTGAGCTAGAGGCCAAAATCTACAGGAAGGCACTTCGCAAAAAACACCTCTGTTTTCTTCCAAAATTTTGGATGTGTCCACGTTGCGCTTTGGGGTGTTTCCTGTCGCCGGCGCTAGGCCTACCCACACAAGTGAGGTATCATTTTTATCGGGAGACTTGGGGGAACGCTGGGTGGAAGGACATTTGTGGCTCCTCTCAGATTCCAGAACTTTCTGCCACAGAAATGTGAGGAACATGTGTTTTTTTAGCCAAATTTTGAGGTTTGCAAAGGATTCTGGGTAACAGAACCTGGTCCGAGCGCCGCAAGTCACCCCTCCTTGGATTCCCCTAGGTCTCTAGTTTTCAGAAATGCACAGGTTTGGTAGGTTTCCCTAGGTGCCGGCTGAGCTAGAGGCCAAAATCTACAGGTAGGCACTTCGCAAAAAAAAACTCTGTTTTCTTCCAAAATTTTGGATGTGTCCACGTTGCGCTTTGGGGTGTTTCCTGTCGCGGGCGCTTGGCCTACCCATGCAAGTGAGGTATAATTTTTATCGGGAGACTTGGGGGAACGCTGGGTGGAAGGAAATTTGTGGTTCCTCACAGATTCCAGAACTTTCTGCCACAGAAATGTGAGGAACATGTTTTTTTTTAGCCAAATTTTGAGGTTTGCAAAGGATTCTGGGTAACAGAACCTGGTCCGAGCCCCGCAAGTCACCCCTCCTTGGATTCCCCTAGGTCTCTAGTTTTCAGAAATAAACAGGTTTGGTAGGTTTCCCTGGGTGCCGGCTGAGCTAGAGGCCAAAATCTACAGGTAGGCACTTCGCAAAAAACACCTCTGTTTTCTTCCAAAATTTTGGATGTGTCCACGTTGCGCTTTGGGGTGATTCCTGTCGCCGGCGCTAGGCCTACCCACACAAGTGAGGTATCATTTTTATCAGGAGACTTGGGGGAACGCTGGGTGGAAGGAAATTTGTGGCTCCTCTCAGATTCCAGAACTTTGTGCCACAGAAATGTGAGGAACATGTGTTTTTTTTGCCAAATTTTGAGGTTTGCAAAGGATTCTGGGTAACAGAACCTGGTCCGAGCCCCGCAAGTCACCCCTCCTTGGATTCCCCTAGGTCTCTAGTTTTCAGAAATGCACAGGTTTGGTAGGTTTCCCTCGGTGCCGGCTGAGCTAGAGGCCAAAATCTACAGGTAGGCACTTCGCAAAAAACACCTCTGTTTTCTTCCAAAATTTTGGATGTGTCCACGTTGCGCTTTGGGGTGTTTCCTGTCGCGGGCGCTTGGCCTACCCACGCAAGTGAGGTATCATTTTTATCGGGAGACTTGGGGGAACGCTGGGTGGAAGGAAATTCGTGGTTCCTCTCAGATTCCAGAACTTTCTGCCACAGAAATGTGAGGAACATGTGTTTTTTTAGCCAAATTTTGAGGTTTGCAAAGGATTCTGGGTAACAGAACCTGGTCCGAGCCCCGCAAGTCACCCCTCCTTGGATTCCCCTAGGTCTCTAGTTTTCAGAAATGCACAGGTTTGGTAGGTTTCCCTAGGTGCCGGCTGAGCTAGAGGCCAAAATCTACAGGTAGGCACTTTGCAAAAAACACCTCTGTTTTCTTCCAAAATTTTGGATGTGTCCACGTTGCGCTTTGGGGTGTATCCTGTCGCGGGCGCTAGGCCTACCCACGCAAGTGAGGTATCATTTTTATCGGGAGACTTGGGGGAACGCTGGGTGGAAGGAAATGTGTGGTTCCTCTCAGATTCCAGAACTTTCTGCCACAGAAATGTGAGGAACATGTGTTTTTTTAGCCAAATTTTGAGGTTTGCAAAGGATTCTGGGTAACAGAACCTGGTCCGAGCCCCGCAAGTCACCCCTCCTTGGATTCCCCTAGGTCTCTAGTTTTCAGAAATGAACAGGTTTGGTAGGTTTCCCTAGGTGCCGGCTGAGCTAGAGGCCAAAATCTACAGGTAGGCACTTCGCAAAAAAAAACTCTGTTTTCTTCCAAAATTTTGGATGTGTCCACGTTGCGCTTTGGGGTGTTTCCTGTCGCGGGCGCTTGGCCTACCCATGCAAGTGAGGTATCATTTTTATCGGGAGACTTGGGGGAACGCTGGGTGGAAGGAAATTTGTGGTTCCTCACAGATTCCAGAACTTTCTGCCACAGAAATGTGAGGAACATGTGTTTTTTTAGCCAAATTTTGAGGTTTGCAAAGGATTCTGGGTAACAGAACCTGGTCCGAGCCCCGCAAGTCACCCCTCCTTGGATTCCCCTAGGTCTCTAGTTTTCAGAAATAAACAGGTTTGGTAGGTTTCCCTGGGTGCCGGCTGAGCTAGAGGCCAAAATCTACAGGTAGGCACTTCGCAAAAAACACCTCTGTTTTCTTCCAAAATTTTGGATGTGTCCACGTTGCGCTTTGGGGTGATTCCTGTCGCCGGCGCTAGGCCTACCCACACAAGTGAGGTATCATTTTTATCAGGAGACTTGGGGGAACGCTGGGTGGAAGGAAATTTGTGGCTCCTCTCAGATTCCAGAACTTTGTGCCACAGAAATGTGAGGAACATGTGTTTTTTTTGCCAAATTTTGAGGTTTGCAAAGGATTCTGGGTAACAGAACCTGGTCCGAGCCCCGCAAGTCACCCCTCCTTGGATTCCCCTAGGTCTCTAGTTTTCAGAAATGCACAGGTTTGGTAGGTTTCCCTCGGTGCCGGCTGAGCTAGAGGCCAAAATCTACAGGTAGGCACTTCGCAAAAAACACCTCTGTTTTCTTCCAAAATTTTGGATGTGTCCACGTTGCGCTTTGGGGTGTTTCCTGTCGCGGGCGCTTGGCCTACCCACGCAAGTGAGGTATCATTTTTATCGGGAGACTTGGGGGAACGCTGGGTGGAAGGAAATTCGTGGTTCCTCTCAGATTCCAGAACTTTCTGCCACAGAAATGTGAGGAACATGTGTTTTTTTAGCCAAATTTTGAGGTTTGCAAAGGATTCTGGGTAACAGAACCTGGTCCGAGCCCCGCAAGTCACCCCTCCTTGGATTCCCCTAGGTCTCTAGTTTTCAGAAATGCACAGGTTTGGTAGGTTTCCCTAGGTGCCGGCTGAGCTAGAGGCCAAAATCTACAGGTAGGCACTTTGCAAAAAACACCTCTGTTTTCTTCCAAAATTTTGGATGTGTCCACGTTGCGCTTTGGGGTGTTTCCTGTCGCGGGCGCTAGGCCTACCCACGCAAGTGAGGTATCATTTTTATCGGGAGACTTGGGGGAACGCTGGGTGGAAGGAAATGTGTGGTTCCTCTCAGATTCCAGAACTTTCTGCCACAGAAATGTGAGGAACATGTGTTTTTTTAGCCAAATTTTGAGGTTTGCAAAGGATTCTGGGTAACAGAACCTGGTCCGAGCCCCGCAAGTCACCCCTCCTTGGATTCCCCTAGGTCTCTAGTTTTCAGAAATGCACAGGTTTGGTAGGTTTCCCTAGGTGCCGGCTGAGCTAGAGGCCAAAATCTACAGGTAGGCACTTCGCAAAAAAAACCTCTGTTTTCTTCCAAAATTTTGGATGTGTCCACGTTGCGCTTTGGGGTGTTTCCTGTCGCGGGCGCTTGGCCTACCCATGCAAGTGAGGTATCATTTTTATCGGGAGACTTGGGGCAACGCTGGGTGGAAGGAAATTTGTGGTTCCTCACAGATTCCAGAACTTTCTGCCACAGAAATGTGAGGAACATGTGTTTTTTTAGCCAAATTTTGAGGTTTGCAAAGGATTCTGGGTAACAGAACCTGGTCCGAGCCCCGCAAGTCACCCCTCCTTGGATTCCCCTAGGTCTCTAGTTTTCAGAAATAAACAGGTTTGGTAGGTTTCCCTGGGTGCTGGCTGAGCTAGAGGCCAAAATCTACGGGTAGGCACTTCGCAAAAAACACCTCTGTTTTCTTCCAAAATTTTGGATGTGTCCACGTTGCGCTTTGGGGTGATTCCTGTCGCCGGCGCTAGGCCTACCCACACAAGTGAGGTATCATTTTTATCGGGAGACTTGGGGGAACGCTGGGTGGAAGGAAATTTGTGGCTCCTCTCAGATTCCAGAACTTTCTGCCACAGAAATGTGAGGAACATGTGTTTTTTTTTGCCAAATTTTGAGGTTTGCAAAGGATTCTGGGTAACAGAACCTGGTCCGAGCCCCGCAAGTCACCCCTCCTTGGATTCCCCTAGGTCTCTAGTTTTCAGAAATGCACAGGTTTGGTAGGTTTCCCTAGGTGCCGGCTGAGCTAGAGGCCAAAGTCTACAGGTAGGCACTTCGCAAAAAACACCTCTGTTTTCTTCCAAAATTTTGGATGTGTCCACGTTGCGCTTTGGGGTGTTTCCTGTCGCCGGCGCTAGGCCTACCCACGCAAGTGAGGTATCATTTTTATCGGGAGACTTGGGGGAACGCTGGGTGGAAGGAAATTTGTGGCTCCTCTCAGATTCCAGAACTTTCTGCCACAGAAATGTGAGGAACATGTGTTTTTTTTGCCAAATTTTGAGGTTTGCAAAGGATTCTGGGTAACAGAACCTGGTCCGAGCGCCGCAAGTCACCCCTCCTTGGATTCCCCTAGGTCTCTAGTTTTCAGAAATGCACAGGTTTGGTAGGTTTCCCTAGGTGCCGGCTGAGCTAGAGGCCAAAGTCTACAGGTAGGCACTTCGCAAAAAACACCTCTGTTTTCTTCCAAAATTTTGGATGTGTCCACGTTGCGCTTTGGGGTGTTTCCTGTCGCCGGCGCTAGGCCTACCCACGCAAGTGAGGTATCATTTTTATCGGGAGACTTGGGGGAACGCTGGGTGGAAGGAAATTTGTGGCTCCTCTCAGATTCCAGAACTTTCTGCCACAGAAATGTGAGGAACATGTGTTTTTTTAGCCAAATTTTGAGGTTTGCAAAGGATTCTGGGTAACAGAACCTGGTCCGAGCGCCGCAAGTCGCCCCTCCTTGGATTCCCCTAGGTCTCTAGTTTTCAGAAATGCACAGGTTTGGTAGGTTTCCCTAGGTGCCGGCTGAGCTAGAGGCCAAAATCTACAGGTAGGCACTTCGCAAAAAAAAACTCTGTTTTCTTCCAAAATTTTGGATGTGTCCACGTTGCGCTTTGGGGTGTTTCCTGTCGCGGGCGCTTGGCCTACCCATGCAAGTGAGGTATCATTTTTATCGGGAGACTTGGGGGAACGCTGGGTGGAAGGAAATTTGTGGTTCCTCACAGATTCCAGAACTTTCTGCCACAGAAATGTGAGGAACATGTGTTTTTTTAGCCAAATTTTGAGGTTTGCAAAGGATTCTGGGTAACAGAACCTGGTCCGAGCCCCGCAAGTCACCCCTCCTTGGATTCCCCTAGGTCTCTAGTTTTCAGAAATAAACAGGTTTGGTAGGTTTCCCTGGGTGCCGGCTGAGCTAGAGGCCAAAATCTACAGGTAGGCACTTCGCAAAAAACACCTCTGTTTTCTTCCAAAATTTTGGATGTGTCCACGTTGCGCTTTGGGGTGATTCCTGTCGCCGGCGCTAGGCCTACCCACACAAGTGAGGTATCATTTTTATCGGGAGACTTGGGGGAACGCTGGGTGGAAGGAAATTTGTGGCTCCTCTCAGATTCCAGAACTTTCTGCCACAGAAATGTGAGGAACATGTGTTTTTTTTGCCAAATTTTGAGGTTTGCAAAGGATTCTGGGTAACAGAACCTGGTCCGAGCCCCGCAAGTCACCCCTCCTTGGATTCCCCTAGGTCTCTAGTTTTCAGAAATGCACAGGTTTGGTAGGTTTCCCTAGGTGCCGGCTGAGCTAGAGGCCAAAATCTACAGGTAGGCACTTCGCAAAAAACACCTCTGTTTTCTTCCAAAATTTTGGATGTGTCCACGTTGCGCTTTGGGGTGTTTCCTGTCGCGGGCGCTTGGCCTACCCACGCAAGTGAGGTATCATTTTTATCGGGAGACTTGGGGGAACGCTGGGTGGAAGGAAATTTGTGGTTCCTCTCAGATTCCAGAACTTTCTGCCACAGAAATGTGAGGAACATGTGTTTTTTTAGCCAAATTTTGAGGTTTGCAAAGGATTCTGGGTAACAGAACCTGGTCCGAGCCCCGCAAGTCACCCCTCCTTGGATTCCCCTAGGTCTCTAGTTTTCAGAAATGCACAGGTTTGGTAGGTTTCCCTAGGTGCCGGCTGAGCTAGAGGCCAAAATCTACAGGTAGGCACTTTGCAAAAAACACCTCTGTTTTCTTCCAAAATTTTGGATGTGTCCACGTTGCGCTTTGGGGTGTTTCCTGTCGCGGGCGCTAGGCCTACCCACGCAAGTGAGGTATCATTTTTATCGGGAGACTTGGGGAAACGCTGGGTGGAAGGAAATTTGTGGTTCCTCTCAGATTCCAGAACTTTCTGCCACAGAAATGTGAGGAACATGTGTTTTTTTAGCCAAATTTTGAGGTTTGCAAAGGATTCTGGGTAACAGAACCTGGTCCGAGCGCCGCAAGTCACCCCTACTTGGATTCCCCTAGGTCTCTAGTTTTCAGAAATGCACAGGTTTGGTAGGTTTCTCTGGGTGCCGGCTGAGCTAGAGGCCAAAATCTACAGGAAGGCACTTCGCAAAAAACACCTCTGTTTTCTTCCAAAATTTTGGATGTGTCCACGTTGCGCTTTGGGGTGTTTCCTGTCGCCGGCGCTAGGCCTACCCACACAAGTGAGGTATCATTTTTATCGGGAGACTTGGGGGAACGCTGGGTGGAAGGAAATTTGTGGCTCCTCTCAGATTCCAGAACTTTCTGCCACAGAAATGTGAGGAACATGTGTTTTTTTAGCCAAATTTTGAGGTTTGCAAAGGATTCTGGGTAACAGAACCTGGTCCGAGCGCCGCAAGTCACCCCTCCTTGGATTCCCCTAGGTCTCTAGTTTTCAGAAATGCACAGGTTTGGTAGGTTTCCCTAGGTGCCGGCTGAGCTAGAGGCCAAAGTCTACAGGTAGGCACTTCGCAAAAAACACCTCTGTTTTCTTCCAAAATTTTGGATGTGTCCACGTTGCGCTTTGGGGTGTTTCCTGTCGCCGGCGCTAGGCCTACCCACGCAAGTGAGGTATCATTTTTATCGGGAGACTTGGGGGAACGCTGGGTGGAAGGAAATTTGTGGCTCCTCTCAGATTCCAGAACTTTCTGCCACAGAAATGTGAGGAACATGTGTTTTTTTAGCCAAATTTTGAGGTTTGCAAAGGATTCTGGGTAACAGAACCTGGTCCGAGCGCCGCAAGTCACCCCTCCTTGGATTCCCCTAGGTCTCTAGTTTTCAGAAATGCACAGGTTTGGTAGGTTTCCCTAGGTGCCGGCTGAGCTAGAGGCCAAAATCTACAGGTAGGCACTTCGCAAAAAAAACCTCTGTTTTCTTCCAAAATTTTGGATGTGTCCACGTTGCGCTTTGGGGTGTTTCCTGTCGCGGGCGCTTGGCCTACCCATGCAAGTGAGGTATCATTTTTATCGGGAGACTTGGGGGAACGCTGGGTGGAAGGAAATTTGTGGTTCCTCACAGATTCCAGAACTTTCTGCCACAGAAATGTGAGGAACATGTGTTTTTTTAGCCAAATTTTGAGGTTTGCAAAGGATTCTGGGTAACAGAACCTGGTCCGAGCCCCGCAAGTCACCCCTCCTTGGATTCCCCTAGGTCTCTAGTTTTCAGAAATAAACAGGTTTGGTAGGTTTCCCTGGGTGCCGGCTGAGCTAGAGGCCAAAATCTACAGGTAGACACTTCGCAAAAAACACCTCTGTTTTCTTCCAAAATTTTGGATGTGTCCACGTTGCGCTTTGGGGTGATTCCTGTCGCCGGCGCTAGGCCTACCCACACAAGTGAGGTATCATTTTTATCGGGAGACTTGGGGGAACGCTGGGTGGAAGGAAATTCGTGGCTCCTCTCAGATTCCAGAACTTTCTGCCACAGAAATGTGAGGAACATGTGTTTTTTTTGCCAAATTTTGAGGTTTGCAAAGGATTCTGGGTAACAGAACCTGGTCCGAGCCCCGCAAGTCACCCCTCCTTGGATTCCCCTAGGTCTCTAGTTTTCAGAAATGCACAGGTGTGGTAGGTTTCCCTAGGTGCCGGCTGAGCTAGAGGCCAAAATCTACAGGTAGGCACTTCGCAAAAAACACCTCTGTTTTCTTCCAAAATTTTGGATGTGTCCACGTTGCGCTTTGGGGTGTTTCCTGTCGCGGGCGCTTGGCCTACCCACGCAAGTGAGGTATCATTTTTATCGGGAGACTTGGGGGAACGCTGGGTGGAAGGAAATTTGTGGTTCCTCTCAGATTCCAGAACTTTCTGCCACAGAAATGTGAGGAACATGTGTTTTTTTAGCCAAATTTTGAGGTTTGCAAAGGATTCTGGGTAACAGAACCTGGTCCGAGCCCCGCAAGTCACCCCTCCTTGGATTCCCCTAGGTCTCTAGTTTTCAGAAATGCACAGGTTTGGTAGGTTTCCCTAGGTGCCGGCTGAGCTAGAGGCCAAAATCTACAGGTAGGCACTTTGCAAAAAACACCTCTGTTTTCTTCCAAAATTTTGGATGTGTCCACGTTGCGCTTTGGGGTGTTTCCTGTCGCGGGCGCTAGGCCTACCCACGCAAGTGAGGTATCATTTTTATCGGGAGACTTGGGGGAACGCTGGGTGGAAGGAAATTCGTGGTTCCTCTCAGATTCCAAGAACTTTCTGCCACAGAAATGTGAGGAACATGTGTTTTTTTAGCCAAATTTTGAGGTTTGCAAAGGATTCTGGGTAACAGAACCTGGTCCGAGCCCCGCAAGTCACCCCTCCTTGGATTCCCCTAGGTCTCTAGTTTTCAGAAATGCACAGGTTTGGTAGGTTTCCCTAGGTGCCGGCTGAGCTAGAGGCCAAAATCTACAGGTAGGCACTTCGCAAAAAAAAACTCTGTTTTCTTCCAAAATTTTGGATGTGTCCACGTTGCGCTTTGGGGTGTTTCCTGTCGCGGGCGCTTGGCCTACCCATGCAAGTGAGGTATCATTTTTATCGGGAGACTTGGGGGAACGCTGGGTGGAAGGAAATTTGTGGTTCCTCACAGATTCCAGAACTTTCTGCCACAGAAATGTGAGGAACATGTGTTTTTTTAGCCAAATTTTGAGGTTTGCAAAGGATTCTGGGTAACAGAACCTGGTCCGAGCCCCGCAAGTCACCCCTCCTTGGATTCCCCTAGGTCTCTAGTTTTCAGAAATGCACAGGATTGGTAGGTTTCCCTAGGTGCCGGGTGAGCTAGAGGCCAAAATCTACAGGTAGGCACTTCGCAAAAAACACCTCTGTTTTCTTCCAAAATTTTGGATGTGTCCACGTTGTGCTTTGGGGTGTTTCCTGTCGCGGGCGCTAGGCCTATCCACGCAAGTGAGGTATCATTTTTATCGGGTGACTTGGGGGAATGCTGGGTGGAAGGACATTTATGGTTCTTCTCAGATTCCAGAACTTTCTGCCACAGAAATGTGAGGAACATGTGTTTTTTTAGCCAAATTTTGAGGTTTGCAAAGGATTCTGGGTAACAGAACCTGGTCCGAGCCCCGCAAGTCACCCCTCCTTGGATTCCCCTAGGTCTCTAGTTTTCAGAAATGCACAGGATTGGTAGGTTTCCCTAGGTGCCGGCTGAGCTAGAGGCCAAAATCTACAGGTAGGCACTTCGCAAAAAACACCTCTGTTTTCTTCCAAAATTTTGGATGTGTCCACGTTGCGCTTTGGGGTGTTTCCTGTCGCCGGCGCTAGGCCTACCCACACAAGTGAGGTATCATTTTTATCGGGAGACTTGGGGGAACGCTGGGTGGAAGGAAATTTGTGGCTCCTCTCAGATTCCAGAACTTTCTGCCACAGAAATGTGAGGAACATGTGTTTTTTTAGCCAAATTGTGAGGTTTGCAAAGGATTCTGGGTAACAGAACCTGGTCCGAGCCCCGCAAGTCACCCCTCCTTGGATTCCCCTAGGTCTCTAGTTTTCAGAAATGCACAGGTTTGGTAGGTTTCCCTGGGTGCCGGCTGAGCTAGAGGCCAAAATCTACAGGTAGGCACTTCGCAAAAAACACCTCTGTTTTCTTCCAAAATTTTGGATGTGTCCACGTTGCGCTTTGGGGTGTTTCCTGTCGCCGGCGCTAGGCCTACCCACACAAGTGAGGTATCATTTTTATCGGGAGACTTGGGGGAACGCTGTGTGGAAGGAAATTTGTGGCTCCTCTCAGATTCCAGAACTTTCTGCCACAGAAATGTGAGGAACATGTGTTTTTTTTGCCAAATTTTGAGGTTTGCAAAGGATTCTGGGTAACAGAACCTGGTCCGAGCCCCGCAAGTCACCCCTTCTTGGATTCCCCTAGGTCTCTAGTTTTCAGAAATGCACAGGTTTGGTAGGTTTCCCTAGGTGCCGGCTGAGCTAGAGGCCAAAGTCTACAGGTAGGCACTTCGCAAAAAACACCTCTGTTTTCTTCCAAAATTTTGGATGTGTCCACGTTGCGCTCTGGGGTGTTTCCTGTCGCCGGCGCTAGGCCTACCCACGCAAGTGAGGTATCATTTTTATCGGGAGACTTGGGGGAACGCTGGGTGGAAGGAAATTCGTGGCTCCTCTCAGATTCCAGAACTTTCTGCCACAGAAATGTGAGGAACATGTGTTTTTTTAGCCAAATTTTGAGGTTTGCAAAGGATTCTGGGTAACAGAACCTGGTCCGAGCGCCGCAAGTCACCCCTCCTTGGATTCCCCTAGGTCTCTAGTTTTCAGAAATGCACAGGTTTGGTAGGTTTCCCTAGGTGCCGGCTGAGCTAGAGGCCAAAATCTACAGGTAGGCACTTCGCAAAAAAAACCTCTGTTTTCTTCCAAAATTTTGGATGTGTCCACGTTGCGCTTTGGGGTGTTTCCTGTCGCGGGCGCTTGGCCTACCCATGCAAGTGAGGTATCATTTTTATCGGGAGACTTGGGAGAACGCTGGGTGGAAGGAAATTTGTGGTTCCTCACAGATTCCAGAACTTTCTGCCACAGAAATGTGAGGAACATGTGTTTTTTTAGCCAAATTTTGAGGTTTGCAAAGGATTCTGGGTAACAGAACCTGGTCCGAGCCCCGCAAGTCACCCCTCCTTGGATTCCCCTAGGTCTCTAGTTTTCAGAAATAAACAGGTTTGGTAGGTTTCCCTGGGTGCCGGCTGAGCTAGAGGCCAAAATCTACAGGTAGGCACTTCGCAAAAAACACCTCTGTTTTCTTCCAAAATTTTGGATGTGTCCACGTTGCGCTTTGGGGTGATTCCTGTCGCCGGCGCTAGGCCTACCCACACAAGTGAGGTATCATTTTTATCGGGAGACTTGGGGGAACGCTGGGTGGAAGGAAATTTGTGGTTCCTCACAGATTCCAGAACTTTCTGCCACAGAAATGTGAGGAACATGTGTTTTTTTAGCCAAATTTTGAGGTTTGCAAAGGATTCTGGGTAACAGAACCTGGTCCGAGCCCCGCAAGTCACCCCTCCTTGGATTCCCCTAGGTCTCTAGTTTTCAGAAATAAACAGGTTTGGTAGGTTTCCCTGGGTGCCGGCTGAGCTAGAGGCCAAAATCTACAGGTAGGCACTTCGCAAAAAACACCTCTGTTTTCTTCCAAAATTTTGGATGTGTCCACGTTGCGCTTTGGGGTGATTCCTGTCGCCGGCGCTAGGCCTACCCACACAAGTGAGGTATCATTTTTATCGGGAGGCTTGGGGGAACGCTGGGTGGAAGGAAATTCGTGGCTCCTCTCAGATTCCAGAACTTTCTGCCACAGAAATGTGAGGAACATGTGTTTTTTTTGCCAAATTTTGAGGTTTGCAAAGGATTCTGGGTAACAGAACCTGGTCCGAGCCCCGCAAGTCACCCCTCCTTGGATTCCCCTAGGTCTCTAGTTTTCAGAAATGCACAGGTTTGGTAGGTTTCCCTAGGTGCCGGCTGAGCTAGAGGCCAAAATCTACAGGTAGGCACTTCGCAAAAAACACCTCTGTTTTCTTCCAAAATTTTGGATGTGTCCACGTTGCGCTTTGGGGTGTTTCCTGTTGCGGGCGCTTGGCCTACCCACGCAAGTGAGGTATCATTTTTATCGGGAGACTTGGGGGAACGCTGGGTGGAAGGAAATTTGTGGTTCCTCTCAGATTCCAGAACTTTCTGCCACAGAAATGTGAGGAACATGTGTTTTTTTAGCCAAATTTTGAGGTTTGCAAAGGATTCTGGGTAACAGAACCTGGTCCGAGCCCCGCAAGTCACCCCTCCTTGGATTCCCCTAGGTCTCTAGTTTTCAGAAATGCACAGGTTTGGTAGGTTTCCCTAGGTGCCGGCTGAGCTAGAGGCCAAAATCTACAGGTAGGCACTTTGCAAAAAACACCTCTGTTTTCTTCCAAAATTTTGGATGTGTCCACGTTGCGCTTTGGGGTGTTTCCTGTCGCGGGCGCTAGGCCTACCCACGCAAGTGAGGTATCATTTTTATCGGGAGACTTGGGGGAACGCTGGGTGGAAGGAAATTCGTGGTTCCTCTCAGATTCCAGAACTTTCTGCCACAGAAATGTGAGGAACATGTGTTTTTTTAGCCAAATTTTGAGGTTTGCAAAGGATTCTGGGTAACAGAACCTGGTCCGAGCCCCGCAAGTCACCCCTCCTTGGATTCCCCTAGGTCTCTAGTTTTCAGAAATGCACAGGTTTGGTAGGTTTCCCTAGGTGCCGGCTGAGCTAGAGGCCAAAATCTACAGGTAGGCACTTCGCAAAAAAAAACTCTGTTTTCTTCCAAAATTTTGGATGTGTCCACGTTGCGCTTTGGGGTGTTTCCTGTCGCGGGCGCTTGGCCTACCCATGCAAGTGAGGTATCATTTTTATCGGGAGACTTGGGGGAACGCTGGGTGGAAGGAAATTTGTGGTTCCTCACAGATTCCAGAACTTTCTGCCACAGAAATGTGAGGAACATGTGTTTTTTTAGCCAAATTTTGAGGTTTGCAAAGGATTCTGGGTAACAGAACCTGGTCCGAGCCCCGCAAGTCACCCCTCCTTGGATTCCCCTAGGTCTCTAGTTTTCAGAAATGCACAGGATTGGTAGGTTTCCCTAGGTGCCGGGTGAGCTAGAGGCCAAAATCTACAGGTAGGCACTTCGCAAAAAACACCTCTGTTTTCTTCCAAAATTTTGGATGTGTCCACGTTGTGCTTTGGGGTGTTTCCTGTCGCGGGCGCTAGGCCTATCCACGCAAGTGAGGTATCATTTTTATCGGGTGACTTGGGGGAATGCTGGGTGGAAGGACATTTATGGTTCTTCTCAGATTCCAGAACTTTCTGCCACAGAAATGTGAGGAACATGTGTTTTTTTAGCCAAATTTTGAGGTTTGCAAAGGATTCTGGGTAACAGAACCTGGTCCGAGCCCCGCAAGTCACCCCTCCTTGGATTCCCCTAGGTCTCTAGTTTTCAGAAATGCACAGGATTGGTAGGTTTCCCTAGGTGCCGGCTGAGCTAGAGGCCAAAATCTACAGGTAGGCACTTCGCAAAAAACACCTCTGTTTTCTTCCAAAATTTTGGATGTGTCCACGTTGCGCTTTGGGGTGTTTCCTGTCGCCGGCGCTAGGCCTACCCACACAAGTGAGGTATCATTTTTATCGGGAGACTTGGGGGAACGCTGGGTGGAAGGAAATTTGTGGCTCCTCTCAGATTCCAGAACTTTCTGCCACAGAAATGTGAGGAACATGTGTTTTTTTAGCCAAATTGTGAGGTTTGCAAAGGATTCTGGGTAACAGACCCTGGTCCGAGCCCCGCAAGTCACCCCTCCTTGGATTCCCCTAGGTCTCTAGTTTTCAGAAATGCACAGGTTTGGTAGGTTTCCCTGGGTGCCGGCTGAGCTAGAGGCCAAAATCTACAGGTAGGCACTTCGCAAAAAACACCTCTGTTTTCTTCCAAAATTTTGGATGTGTCCACGTTGCGCTTTGGGGTGTTTCCTGTCGCCGGCGCTAGGCCTACCCACACAAGTGAGGTATCATTTTTATCGGGAGACTTGGGGGAACGCTGTGTGGAAGGAAATTTGTGGCTCCTCTCAGATTCCAGAACTTTCTGCCACAGAAATGTGAGGAACATGTGTTTTTTTTGCCAAATTTTGAGGTTTGCAAAGGATTCTGGGTAACAGAACCTGGTCCGAGCCCCGCAAGTCACCCCTTCTTGGATTCCCCTAGGTCTCTAGTTTTCAGAAATGCACAGGTTTGGTAGGTTTCCCTAGGTGCCGGCTGAGCTAGAGGCCAAAATCTACAGGTAGGCACTTTGCAAAAAACACCTCTGTTTTCTTCCAAAATTTTGGATGTGTCCACGTTGCGCTTTGGGGTGTTTCCTGTCGCGGGCGCTAGGCCTACCCACGCAAGTGAGGTATCATTTTTATCGGGAGACTTGGGGGAACGCTGGGTGGAAGGAAATTTGTGGTTCCTCTCAGATTCCAGAACTTTCTGCCACAGAAATGTGAGGAACATGTGTTTTTTTAGCCAAATTTTGAGGTTTGCAAAGGATTCTGGGTAACAGAACCTGGTCCGAGCGCCGCAAGTCACCCCTACTTGGATTCCCCTAGGTCTCTAGTTTTCAGAAATGCACAGGTTTGGTAGGTTTCTCTGGGTGCCGGCTGAGCTAGAGGCCAAAATCTACAGGAAGGCACTTCGCAAAAAACACCTCTGTTTTCTTCCAAAATTTTGGATGTGTCCACGTTGCGCTTTGGGGTGTTTCCTGTCGCCGGCACTAGGCCTACCCACACAAGTGAGGTATCATTTTTATCGGGAGACTTGGGGGAACGCTGGGTGGAAGGAAATTTGTGGCTCCTCTCAGATTCCAGAACTTTCTGCCACAGAAATGTGAGGAACATGTGTTTTTTTAGCCAAATTTTGAGGTTTGCAAAGGATTCTGGGTAACAGAACCTGGTCCGAGCGCCGCAAGTCACCCCTACTTGGATTCCCCTAGGTCTCTAGTTTTCAGAAATGCACAGGTTTGGTAGGTTTCCCTAGGTGCCGGCTGAGCTAGAGGCCAAAGTCTACAGGTAGGCACTTCGCAAAAAACACCTCTGTTTTCTTCCAAAATTTTTGATGTGTCCACGTTGCGCTCTGGGGTGTTTCCTGTCGCCGGCGCTAGGCCTACCCACGCAAGTGAGGTATCATTTTTATCGGGAGACTTGGGGGAACGCTGGGTGGAAGGAAATTCGTGGCTCCTCTCAGATTCCAGAACTTTCTGCCACAGAAATGTGAGGAACATGTGTTTTTTTAGCCAAATTTTGAGGTTTGCAAAGGATTCTGGGTAACAGAACCTGGTCCGAGCCCCGCAAGTCACCCCTCCTTGGATTCCCCTAGGTCTCTAGTTTTCAGAAATGCACAGGTTTGGTAGGTTTCCCTAGGTGCCGGCTGAGCTAGAGGCCAAAATCTACAGGTAGGCACTTTGCAAAAAACACCTCTGTTTTCTTCCAAAATTTTGGATGTGTCCACGTTGCGCTTTGGGGTGTTTCCTGTCGCGGGCGCTAGGCCTACCCACGCAAGTGAGGTATCATTTTTATCGGGAGACTTGGGGGAACGCTGGGTGGAAGGAAATTCGTGGTTCCTCTCAGATTCCAAGAACTTTCTGCCACAGAAATGTGAGGAACATGTGTTTTTTTAGCCAAATTTTGAGGTTTGCAAAGGATTCTGGGTAACAGAACCTGGTCCGAGCCCCGCAAGTCACCCCTCCTTGGATTCCCCTAGGTCTCTAGTTTTCAGAAATGCACAGGTTTGGTAGGTTTCCCTAGGTGCCGGCTGAGCTAGAGGCCAAAATCTACAGGTAGGCACTTCGCAAAAAAAAACTCTGTTTTCTTCCAAAATTTTGGATGTGTCCACGTTGCGCTTTGGGGTGTTTCCTGTCGCGGGCGCTTGGCCTACCCATGCAAGTGAGGTATCATTTTTATCGGGAGACTTGGGGGAACGCTGGGTGGAAGGAAATTTGTGGTTCCTCACAGATTCCAGAACTTTCTGCCACAGAAATGTGAGGAACATGTGTTTTTTTAGCCAAATTTTGAGGTTTGCAAAGGATTCTGGGTAACAGAACCTGGTCCGAGCCCCGCAAGTCACCCCTCCTTGGATTCCCCTAGGTCTCTAGTTTTCAGAAATGCACAGGATTGGTAGGTTTCCCTAGGTGCCGGGTGAGCTAGAGGCCAAAATCTACAGGTAGGCACTTCGCAAAAAACACCTCTGTTTTCTTCCAAAATTTTGGATGTGTCCACGTTGTGCTTTGGGGTGTTTCCTGTCGCGGGCGCTAGGCCTATCCACGCAAGTGAGGTATCATTTTTATCGGGTGACTTGGGGGAATGCTGGGTGGAAGGACATTTATGGTTCTTCTCAGATTCCAGAACTTTCTGCCACAGAAATGTGAGGAACATGTGTTTTTTTAGCCAAATTTTGAGGTTTGCAAAGGATTCTGGGTAACAGAACCTGGTCCGAGCCCCGCAAGTCACCCCTCCTTGGATTCCCCTAGGTCTCTAGTTTTCAGAAATGCACAGGATTGGTAGGTTTCCCTAGGTGCCGGCTGAGCTAGAGGCCAAAATCTACAGGTAGGCACTTCGCAAAAAACACCTCTGTTTTCTTCCAAAATTTTGGATGTGTCCACGTTGCGCTTTGGGGTGTTTCCTGTCGCCGGCGCTAGGCCTACCCACACAAGTGAGGTATCATTTTTATCGGGAGACTTGGGGGAACGCTGGGTGGAAGGAAATTTGTGGCTCCTCTCAGATTCCAGAACTTTCTGCCACAGAAATGTGAGGAACATGTGTTTTTTTAGCCAAATTGTGAGGTTTGCAAAGGATTCTGGGTAACAGAACCTGGTCCGAGCCCCGCAAGTCACCCCTCCTTGGATTCCCCTAGGTCTCTAGTTTTCAGAAATGCACAGGTTTGGTAGGTTTCCCTGGGTGCCGGCTGAGCTAGAGGCCAAAATCTACAGGTAGGCACTTCGCAAAAAACACCTCTGTTTTCTTCCAAAATTTTGGATGTGTCCACGTTGCGCTTTGGGGTGTTTCCTGTCGCCGGCGCTAGGCCTACCCACACAAGTGAGGTATCATTTTTATCGGGAGACTTGGGGGAACGCTGTGTGGAAGGAAATTTGTGGCTCCTCTCAGATTCCAGAACTTTCTGCCACAGAAATGTGAGGAACATGTGTTTTTTTTGCCAAATTTTGAGGTTTGCAAAGGATTCTGGGTAACAGAACCTGGTCCGAGCCCCGCAAGTCACCCCTTCTTGGATTCCCCTAGGTCTCTAGTTTTCAGAAATGCACAGGTTTGGTAGGTTTCCCTAGGTGCCGGCTGAGCTAGAGGCCAAAGTCTACAGGTAGGCACTTCGCAAAAAACACCTCTGTTTTCTTCCAAAATTTTGGATGTGTCCACGTTGCGCTCTGGGGTGTTTCCTGTCGCCGGCGCTAGGCCTACCCACGCAAGTGAGGTATCATTTTTATCGGGAGACTTGGGGGAACGCTGGGTGGAAGGAAATTCGTGGCTCCTCTCAGATTCCAGAACTTTCTGCCACAGAAATGTGAGGAACATGTGTTTTTTTTGCCAAATTTTGAGGTTTGCAAAGGATTCTGGGTAACAGAACCTGGTCCGAGCGCCGCAAGTCACCCCTCCTTGGATTCCCCTAGGTCTCTAGTTTTCAGAAATGCACAGGTTTGGTAGGTTTCCCTAGGTGCCGGCTGAGCTAGAGGCCAAAATCTACAGGTAGGCACTTCGCAAAAAAAACCTCTGTTTTCTTCCAAAATTTTGGATGTGTCCACGTTGCGCTTTGGGGTGTTTCCTGTCGCGGGCGCTTGGCCTACCCATGCAAGTGAGGTATCATTTTTATCGGGAGACTTGGGAGAACGCTGGGTGGAAGGAAATTTGTGGTTCCTCACAGATTCCAGAACTTTCTGCCACAGAAATGTGAGGAACATGTGTTTTTTTTGCCAAATTTTGAGGTTTGCAAAGGATTCTGGGTAACAGAACCTGGTCCGAGCCCCGCAAGTCACCCCTTCTTGGATTCCCCTAGGTCTCTAGTTTTCAGAAATGCACAGGTTTGGTAGGTTTCCCTAGGTGCCGGCTGAGCTAGAGGCCAAAGTCTACAGGTAGGCACTTCGCAAAAAACACCTCTGTTTTCTTCCAAAATTTTGGATGTGTCCACGTTGCGCTCTGGGGTGTTTCCTGTCGCCGGCGCTAGGCCTACCCACGCAAGTGAGGTATCATTTTTATCGGGAGACTTGGGGGAACGCTGGGTGGAAGGAAATTCGTGGCTCCTCTCAGATTCCAGAACTTTCTGCCACAGAAATGTGAGGAACATGTGTTTTTTTAGCCAAATTTTGAGGTTTGCAAAGGATTCTGGGTAACAGAACCTGGTCCGAGCGCCGCAAGTCACCCCTCCTTGGATTCCCCTAGGTCTCTAGTTTTCAGAAATGCACAGGATTGGTAGGTTTCCCTAGGTGCCGGCTGAGCTAGAGGCCAAAATCTACAGGTAGGCACTTCGCAAAAAAAACCTCTGTTTTCTTCCAAAATTTTGGATGTGTCCACGTTGCGCTTTGGGGTGTTTCCTGTCGCCGGCGCTAGGCCTACCCACACAAGTGAGGTATCATTTTTATCGGGAGACTTGGGGGAACGCTGGGTGGAAGGAAATTTGTGGTTCCTCACAGATTCCAGAACTTTCTGCCACAGAAATGTGAGGAACATGTGTTTTTTTAGCCAAATTTTGAGGTTTGCAAAGGATTCTGGGTAACAGAACCTGGTCCGAGCCCCGCAAGTCACCCCTCCTTGGATTCCCCTAGGTCTCTAGTTTTCAGAAATGCACAGGTTTGGTAGGTTTCCCTGGGTGCCGGCTGAGCTAGAGGCCAAAATCTACAGGTAGGCACTTCGCAAAAAACACCTCTGTTTTCTTCCAAAATTTTGGATGTGTCCACGTTGCGCTTTGGGGTGTTTCCTGTCGCCGGCGCTAGGCCTACCCACACAAGTGAGGTATCATTTTTATCGGGAGACTTGGGGGAACGCTGTGTGGAAGGAAATTTGTGGCTCCTCTCAGATTCCAGAACTTTCTGCCACAGAAATGTGAGGAACATGTGTTTTTTTTGCCAAATTTTGAGGTTTGCAAAGGATTCTGGGTAACAGAACCTGGTCCGAGCCCCGCAAGTCACCCCTTCTTGGATTCCCCTAGGTCTCTAGTTTTCAGAAATGCACAGGTTTGGTAGGTTTCCCTAGGTGCCGGCTGAGCTAGAGGCCAAAATCTACAGGTAGGCACTTTGCAAAAAACACCTCTGTTTTCTTCCAAAATTTTGGATGTGTCCACGTTGCGCTTTGGGGTGTTTCCTGTCGCGGGCGCTAGGCCTACCCACGCAAGTGAGGTATCATTTTTATCGGGAGACTTGGGGGAACGCTGGGTGGAAGGAAATTTGTGGTTCCTCTCAGATTCCAGAACTTTCTGCCACAGAAATGTGAGGAACATGTGTTTTTTTAGCCAAATTTTGAGGTTTGCAAAGGATTCTGGGTAACAGAACCTGGTCCGAGCGCCGCAAGTCACCCCTACTTGGATTCCCCTAGGTCTCTAGTTTTCAGAAATGCACAGGTTTGGTAGGTTTCTCTGGGTGCCGGCTGAGCTAGAGGCCAAAATCTACAGGAAGGCACTTCGCAAAAAACACCTCTGTTTTCTTCCAAAATTTTGGATGTGTCCACGTTGCGCTTTGGGGTGTTTCCTGTCGCCGGCGCTAGGCCTACCCACACAAGTGAGGTATCATTTTTATCGGGAGACTTGGGGGAACGCTGGGTGGAAGGAAATTTGTGGCTCCTCTCAGATTCCAGAACTTTCTGCCACAGAAATGTGAGGAACATGTGTTTTTTTAGCCAAATTTTGAGGTTTGCAAAGGATTCTGGGTAACAGAACCTGGTCCGAGCGCCGCAAGTCACCCCTCCTTGGATTCCCCTAGGTCTCTAGTTTTCAGAAATGCACAGGTTTGGTAGGTTTCCCTAGGTGCCGGCTGAGCTAGAGGCCAAAGTCTACAGGTAGGCACTTCGCAAAAAACACCTCTGTTTTCTTCCCAAATTTTGGATGTGTCCACGTTGCGCTTTGGGGTGTTTCCTGTCGCCGGCGCTAGGCCTACCCACGCAAGTGAGGTATCATTTTTATCGGGAGACTTGGGGGAACGCTGGGTGGAAGGAAATTTGTGGCTCCTCTCAGATTCCAGAACTTTCTGCCACAGAAATGTGAGGAACATGTGTTTTTTTAGCCAAATTTTGAGGTTTGCAAAGGATTCTGGGTAACAGAACCTGGTCCGAGCGCCGCAAGTCACCCCTCCTTGGATTCCCCTAGGTCTCTAGTTTTCAGAAATGCACAGGTTTGGTAGGTTTCCCTAGGTGCCGGCTGAGCTAGAGGCCAAAATCTACAGGTAGGCACTTCGCAAAAAAAACCTCTGTTTTCTTCCAAAATTTTGGATGTGTCCACGTTGCGCTTTGGGGTGTTTCCTGTCGCGGGCGCTTGGCCTACCCATGCAAGTGAGGTATCATTTTTATCGGGAGACTTGGGGGAACGCTGGGTGGAAGGAAATTTGTGGTTCCTCACAGATTCCAGAACTTTCTGCCACAGAAATGTGAGGAACATGTGTTTTTTTAGCCAAATTTTGAGGTTTGCAAAGGATTCTGGGTAACAGAACCTGGTCCGAGCCCCGCAAGTCACCCCTCCTTGGATTCCCCTAGGTCTCTAGTTTTCAGAAATAAACAGGTTTGGTAGGTTTCCCTGGGTGCCGGCTGAGCTAGAGGCCAAAATCTACAGGTAGGCACTTCGCAAAAAACACCTCTGTTTTCTTCCAAAATTTTGGATGTGTCCACGTTGCGCTTTGGGGTGATTCCTGTCGCCGGCGCTAGGCCTACCCACACAAGTGAGGTATCATTTTTATCGGGAGGCTTGGGGGAACGCTGGGTGGAAGGAAATTCGTGGCTCCTCTCAGATTCCAGAACTTTCTGCCACAGAAATGTGAGGAACATGTGTTTTTTTTGCCAAATTTTGAGGTTTGCAAAGGATTCTGGGTAACAGAACCTGGTCCGAGCCCCGCAAGTCACCCCTCCTTGGATTCCCCTAGGTCTCTAGTTTTCAGAAATGCACAGGTTTGGTAGGTTTCCCTAGGTGCCGGCTGAGCTAGAGGCCAAAATCTACAGGTAGGCACTTCGCAAAAAACACCTCTGTTTTCTTCCAAAATTTTGGATGTGTCCACGTTGCGCTTTGGGGTGTTTCCTGTTGCGGGCGCTTGGCCTACCCACGCAAGTGAGGTATCATTTTTATCGGGAGACTTGGGGGAACGCTGGGTGGAAGGAAATTTGTGGTTCCTCTCAGATTCCAGAACTTTCTGCCACAGAAATGTGAGGAACATGTGTTTTTTTAGCCAAATTTTGAGGTTTGCAAAGGATTCTGGGTAACAGAACCTGGTCCGAGCCCCGCAAGTCACCCCTCCTTGGATTCCCCTAGGTCTCTAGTTTTCAGAAATGCACAGGTTTGGTAGGTTTCCCTAGGTGCCGGCTGAGCTAGAGGCCAAAATCTACAGGTAGGCACTTTGCAAAAAACACCTCTGTTTTCTTCCAAAATTTTGGATGTGTCCACGTTGCGCTTTGGGGTGTTTCCTGTCGCGGGCGCTAGGCCTACCCACGCAAGTGAGGTATCATTTTTATCGGGAGACTTGGGGGAACGCTGGGTGGAAGGAAATTCGTGGTTCCTCTCAGATTCCAGAACTTTCTGCCACAGAAATGTGAGGAACATGTGTTTTTTTAGCCAAATTTTGAGGTTTGCAAAGGATTCTGGGTAACAGAACCTGGTCCGAGCCCCGCAAGTCACCCCTCCTTGGATTCCCCTAGGTCTCTAGTTTTCAGAAATGCACAGGTTTGGTAGGTTTCCCTAGGTGCCGGCTGAGCTAGAGGCCAAAATCTACAGGTAGGCACTTCGCAAAAAAAAACTCTGTTTTCTTCCAAAATTTTGGATGTGTCCACGTTGCGCTTTGGGGTGTTTCCTGTCGCGGGCGCTTGGCCTACCCATGCAAGTGAGGTATCATTTTTATCGGGAGACTTGGGGGAACGCTGGGTGGAAGGAAATTTGTGGTTCCTCACAGATTCCAGAACTTTCTGCCACAGAAATGTGAGGAACATGTGTTTTTTTAGCCAAATTTTGAGGTTTGCAAAGGATTCTGGGTAACAGAACCTGGTCCGAGCCCCGCAAGTCACCCCTCCTTGGATTCCCCTAGGTCTCTAGTTTTCAGAAATGCACAGGATTGGTAGGTTTCCCTAGGTGCCGGGTGAGCTAGAGGCCAAAATCTACAGGTAGGCACTTCGCAAAAAACACCTCTGTTTTCTTCCAAAATTTTGGATGTGTCCACGTTGTGCTTTGGGGTGTTTCCTGTCGCGGGCGCTAGGCCTATCCACGCAAGTGAGGTATCATTTTTATCGGGTGACTTGGGGGAATGCTGGGTGGAAGGACATTTATGGTTCTTCTCAGATTCCAGAACTTTCTGCCACAGAAATGTGAGGAACATGTGTTTTTTTAGCCAAATTTTGAGGTTTGCAAAGGATTCTGGGTAACAGAACCTGGTCCGAGCCCCGCAAGTCACCCCTCCTTGGATTCCCCTAGGTCTCTAGTTTTCAGAAATGCACAGGATTGGTAGGTTTCCCTAGGTGCCGGCTGAGCTAGAGGCCAAAATCTACAGGTAGGCACTTCGCAAAAAACACCTCTGTTTTCTTCCAAAATTTTGGATGTGTCCACGTTGCGCTTTGGGGTGTTTCCTGTCGCCGGCGCTAGGCCTACCCACACAAGTGAGGTATCATTTTTATCGGGAGACTTGGGGGAACGCTGGGTGGAAGGAAATTTGTGGCTCCTCTCAGATTCCAGAACTTTCTGCCACAGAAATGTGAGGAACATGTGTTTTTTTAGCCAAATTGTGAGGTTTGCAAAGGATTCTGGGTAACAGAACCTGGTCCGAGCCCCGCAAGTCACCCCTCCTTGGATTCCCCTAGGTCTCTAGTTTTCAGAAATGCACAGGTTTGGTAGGTTTCCCTGGGTGCCGGCTGAGCTAGAGGCCAAAATCTACAGGTAGGCACTTCGCAAAAAACACCTCTGTTTTCTTCCAAAATTTTGGATGTGTCCACGTTGCGCTTTGGGGTGTTTCCTGTCGCCGGCGCTAGGCCTACCCACACAAGTGAGGTATCATTTTTATCGGGAGACTTGGGGGAACGCTGTGTGGAAGGAAATTTGTGGCTCCTCTCAGATTCCAGAACTTTCTGCCACAGAAATGTGAGGAACATGTGTTTTTTTTGCCAAATTTTGAGGTTTGCAAAGGATTCTGGGTAACAGAACCTGGTCCGAGCCCCGCAAGTCACCCCTTCTTGGATTCCCCTAGGTCTCTAGTTTTCAGAAATGCACAGGTTTGGTAGGTTTCCCTAGGTGCCGGCTGAGCTAGAGGCCAAAATCTACAGGTAGGCACTTTGCAAAAAACACCTCTGTTTTCTTCCAAAATTTTGGATGTGTCCACGTTGCGCTTTGGGGTGTTTCCTGTCGCGGGCGCTAGGCCTACCCACGCAAGTGAGGTATCATTTTTATCGGGAGACTTGGGGGAACGCTGGGTGGAAGGAAATTTGTGGTTCCTCTCAGATTCCAGAACTTTCTGCCACAGAAATGTGAGGAACATGTGTTTTTTTAGCCAAATTTTGAGGTTTGCAAAGGATTCTGGGTAACAGAACCTGGTCCGAGCGCCGCAAGTCACCCCTACTTGGATTCCCCTAGGTCTCTAGTTTTCAGAAATGCACAGGTTTGGTAGGTTTCTCTGGGTGCCGGCTGAGCTAGAGGCCAAAATCTACAGGAAGGCACTTCGCAAAAAACACCTCTGTTTTCTTCCAAAATTTTGGATGTGTCCACGTTGCGCTTTGGGGTGTTTCCTGTCGCCGGCACTAGGCCTACCCACACAAGTGAGGTATCATTTTTATCGGGAGACTTGGGGGAACGCTGGGTGGAAGGAAATTTGTGGCTCCTCTCAGATTCCAGAACTTTCTGCCACAGAAATGTGAGGAACATGTGTTTTTTTAGCCAAATTTTGAGGTTTGCAAAGGATTCTGGGTAACAGAACCTGGTCCGAGCGCCGCAAGTCACCCCTACTTGGATTCCCCTAGGTCTCTAGTTTTCAGAAATGCACAGGTTTGGTAGGTTTCCCTAGGTGCCGGCTGAGCTAGAGGCCAAAGTCTACAGGTAGGCACTTCGCAAAAAACACCTCTGTTTTCTTCCAAAATTTTTGATGTGTCCACGTTGCGCTCTGGGGTGTTTCCTGTCGCCGGCGCTAGGCCTACCCACGCAAGTGAGGTATCATTTTTATCGGGAGACTTGGGGGAACGCTGGGTGGAAGGAAATTCGTGGCTCCTCTCAGATTCCAGAACTTTCTGCCACAGAAATGTGAGGAACATGTGTTTTTTTAGCCAAATTTTGAGGTTTGCAAAGGATTCTGGGTAACAGAACCTGGTCCGAGCGCCGCAAGTCACCCCTCCTTGGATTCCCCTAGGTCTCTAGTTTTCAGAAATGCACAGGTTTGGTAGGTTTCCCTAGGTGCCGGCTGAGCTAGAGGCCAAAATCTACAGGTAGGCACTTCGCAAAAAAAAACTCTGTTTTCTTCCAAAATTTTGGATGTGTCCACGTTGCGCTTTGGGGTGTTTCCTGTCGCGGGCGCTTGGCCTACCCATGCAAGTGAGGTATCATTTTTATCGGGAGACTTGGGGGAACGCTGGGTGGAAGGAAATTTGTGGTTCCTCACAGATTCCAGAACTTTCTGCCACAGAAATGTGAGGAACATGTGTTTTTTTAGCCAAATTTTGAGGTTTGCAAAGGATTCTGGGTAACAGAACCTGGTCCGAGCCCCGCAAGTCACCCCTCCTTGGATTCCCCTAGGTCTCTAGTTTTCAGAAATAAACAGGTTTGGTAGGTTTCCCTGGGTGCCGGCTGAGCTAGAGGCCAAAATCTACAGGTAGGCACTTCGCAAAAAACACCTCTGTTTTCTTCCAAAATTTTGGATGTGTCCACGTTGCGCTTTGGGGTGATTCCTGTCGCCGGCGCTAGGCCTACCCACACAAGTGAGGTATCATTTTTATCAGGAGACTTGGGGGAACGCTGGGTGGAAGGAAATTTGTGGCTCCTCTCAGATTCCAGAACTTTGTGCCACAGAAATGTGAGGAACATGTGTTTTTTTTGCCAAATTTTGAGGTTTGCAAAGGATTCTGGGTAACAGAACCTGGTCCGAGCCCCGCAAGTCACCCCTCCTTGGATTCCCCTAGGTCTCTAGTTTTCAGAAATGCACAGGTTTGGTAGGTTTCCCTCGGTGCCGGCTGAGCTAGAGGCCAAAATCTACAGGTAGGCACTTCGCAAAAAACACCTCTGTTTTCTTCCAAAATTTTGGATGTGTCCACGTTGCGCTTTGGGGTGTTTCCTGTCGCGGGCGCTTAGCCTACCCACGCAAGTGAGGTATCATTTTTATCGGGAGACTTGGGGGAACGCTGGGTGGAAGGAAATTCGTGGTTCCTCTCAGATTCCAGAACTTTCTGCCACAGAAATGTGAGGAACATGTGTTTTTTTAGCCAAATTTTGAGGTTTGCAAAGGATTCTGGGTAACAGAACCTGGTCCGAGCCCCGCAAGTCACCCCTCCTTGGATTCCCCTAGGTCTCTAGTTTTCAGAAATGCACAGGTTTGGTAGGTTTCCCTAGGTGCCGGCTGAGCTAGAGGCCAAAATCTACAGGTAGGCACTTTGCAAAAAACACCTCTGTTTTCTTCCAAAATTTTGGATGTGTCCACGTTGCGCTTTGGGGTGTTTCCTGTCGCGGGCGCTAGGCCTACCCACGCAAGTGAGGTATCATTTTTATCGGGAGACTTGGGGGAACGCTGGGTGGAAGGAAATGTGTGGTTCCTCTCAGATTCCAGAACTTTCTGCCACAGAAATGTGAGGAACATGTGTTTTTTTAGCCAAATTTTGAGGTTTGCAAAGGATTCTGGGTAACAGAACCTGGTCCGAGCCCCGCAAGTCACCCCTCCTTGGATTCCCCTAGGTCTCTAGTTTTCAGAAATGCACAGGTTTGGTAGGTTTCCCTAGGTGCCGGCTGAGCTAGAGGCCAAAATCTACAGGTAGGCACTTCGCAAAAAAAACCTCTGTTTTCTTCCAAAATTTTGGATGTGTCCACGTTGCGCTTTGGGGTGTTTCCTGTCGCGGGCGCTTGGCCTACCCATGCAAGTGAGGTATCATTTTTATCGGGAGACTTGGGGCAACGCTGGGTGGAAGGAAATTTGTGGTTCCTCACAGATTCCAGAACTTTCTGCCACAGAAATGTGAGGAACATGTGTTTTTTTAGCCAAATTTTGAGGTTTGCAAAGGATTCTGGGTAACAGAACCTGGTCCGAGCCCCGCAAGTCACCCCTCCTTGTATTCCCCTAGGTCTCTAGTTTTCAGAAATAAACAGGTTTGGTAGGTTTCCCTGGGTGCCGGCTGAGCTAGAGGCCAAAATCTACGGGTAGGCACTTCGCAAAAAACACCTCTGTTTTCTTCCAAAATTTTGGATGTGTCCACGTTGCGCTTTGGGGTGATTCCTGTCGCCGGCGCTAGGCCTACCCACACAAGTGAGGTATCATTTTTATCGGGAGACTTGGGGGAACGCTGGGTGGAAGGAAATTTGTGGCTCCTCTCAGATTCCAGAACTTTCTGCCACAGAAATGTGAGGAACATGTGTTTTTTTTGCCAAATTTTGAGGTTTGCAAAGGATTCTGGGTAACAGAACCTGGTCCGAGCCCCGCAAGTCACCCCTCCTTGGATTCCCCTAGGTCTCTAGTTTTCAGAAATGCACAGGTTTGGTAGGTTTCCCTAGGTGCCGGCTGAGCTAGAGGCCAAAGTCTACAGGTAGGCACTTCGCAAAAAACACCTCTGTTTTCTTCCAAAATTTTGGATGTGTCCACGTTGCGCTTTGGGGTGTTTCCTGTCGCCGGCGCTAGGCCTACCCACGCAAGTGAGGTATCATTTTTATCGGGAGACTTGGGGGAACGCTGGGTGGAAGGAAATTTGTGGCTCCTCTCAGATTCCAGAACTTTCTGCCACAGAAATGTGAGGAACATGTGTTTTTTTAGCCAAATTTTGAGGTTTGCAAAGGATTCTGGGTAACAGAACCTGGTCCGAGCGCCGCAAGTCACCCCTCCTTGGATTCCCCTAGGTCTCTAGTTTTCAGAAATGCACAGGTTTGGTAGGTTTCCCTAGGTGCCGGCTGAGCTAGAGGCCAAAGTCTACAGGTAGGCACTTCGCAAAAAACACCTCTGTTTTCTTCCAAAATTTTGGATGTGTCCACGTTGCGCTTTGGGGTGTTTCCTGTCGCCGGCGCTAGGCCTACCCACGCAAGTGAGGTATCATTTTTATCGGGAGACTTGGGGGAACGCTGGGTGGAAGGAAATTTGTGGCTCCTCTCAGATTCCAGAACTTTCTGCCACAGAAATGTGAGGAACATGTGTTTTTTTAGCCAAATTTTGAGGTTTGCAAAGGATTCTGGGTAACAGAACCTGGTCCGAGCGCCGCAAGTCACCCCTCCTTGGATTCCCCTAGGTCTCTAGTTTTCAGAAATGCACAGGTTTGGTAGGTTTCCCTAGGTGCCGGCTGAGCTAGAGGCCAAAATCTACAGGTAGGCACTTCGCAAAAAAAAACTCTGTTTTCTTCCAAAATTTTGGATGTGTCCACGTTGCGCTTTGGGGTGTTTCCTGTCGCGGGCGCTTGGCCTACCCATGCAAGTGAGGTATCATTTTTATCGGGAGACTTGGGGGAACGCTGGGTGGAAGGAAATTTGTGGTTCCTCACAGATTCCAGAACTTTCTGCCACAGAAATGTGAGGAACATGTGTTTTTTTAGCCAAATTTTGAGGTTTGCAAAGGATTCTGGGTAACAGAACCTGGTCCGAGCCCCGCAAGTCACCCCTCCTTGGATTCCCCTAGGTCTCTAGTTTTCAGAAATAAACAGGTTTGGTAGGTTTCCCTGGGTGCCGGCTGAGCTAGAGGCCAAAATCTACAGGTAGGCACTTCGCAAAAAACACCTCTGTTTTCTTCCAAAATTTTGGATGTGTCCACGTTGCGCTTTGGGGTGATTCCTGTCGCCGGCGCTAGGCCTACCCACACAAGTGAGGTATCATTTTTATCGGGAGACTTGGGGGAACGCTGGGTGGAAGGAAATTTGTGGCTCCTCTCAGATTCCAGAACTTTCTGCCACAGAAATGTGAGGAACATGTGTTTTTTTTGCCAAATTTTGAGGTTTGCAAAGGATTCTGGGTAACAGAACCTGGTCCGAGCCCCGCAAGTCACCCCTCCTTGGATTCCCCTAGGTCTCTAGTTTTCAGAAATGCACAGGTTTGGTAGGTTTCCCTAGGTGCCGGCTGAGCTAGAGGCCAAAATCTACAGGTAGGCACTTCGCAAAAAACACCTCTGTTTTCTTCCAAAATTTTGGATGTGTCCACGTTGCGCTTTGGGGTGTTTCCTGTCGCGGGCGCTTGGCCTACCCACGCAAGTGAGGTATCATTTTTATCGGGAGACTTGGGGGAACGCTGGGTGGAAGGAAATTTGTGGTTCCTCTCAGATTCCAGAACTTTCTGCCACAGAAATGTGAGGAACATGTGTTTTTTTAGCCAAATTTTGAGGTTTGCAAAGGATTCTGGGTAACAGAACCTGGTCCGAGCCCCGCAAGTCACCCCTCCTTGGATTCCCCTAGGTCTCTAGTTTTCAGAAATGCACAGGTTTGGTAGGTTTCCCTAGGTGCCGGCTGAGCTAGAGGCCAAAATCTACAGGTAGGCACTTTGCAAAAAACACCTCTGTTTTCTTCCAAAATTTTGGATGTGTCCACGTTGCGCTTTGGGGTGTTTCCTGTCGCCGGCGCTAGGCCTACCCACACAAGTGAGGTATCATTTTTATCGGGAGACTTGGGGGAACGCTGGGTGGAAGGAAATTTGTGGCTCCTCTCAGATTCCAGAACTTTCTGCCACAGAAATGTGAGGAACATGTGTTTTTTTAGCCAAATTTTGAGGTTTGCAAAGTATTCTGGGTAACAGAACCTGGTCCGAGCGCCGCAAGTCACCCCTCCTTGGATTCCCCTAGGTCTCTAGTTTTCAGAAATGCACAGGTTTGGTAGGTTTCCCTAGGTGCCGGCTGAGCTAGAGGCCAAAGTCTACAGGTAGGCACTTCGCAAAAAACACCTCTGTTTTCTTCCAAAATTTTGGATGTGTCCACGTTGCGCTTTGGGGTGTTTCCTGTCGCCGGCGCTAGGCCTACCCACGCAAGTGAGGTATAATTTTTATCGGGAGACTTGGGGGAACGCTGGGTGGAAGGAAATTTGTGGCTCCTCTCAGATTCCAGAACTTTCTGCCACAGAAATGTGAGGAACATGTGTTTTTTTAGCCAAATTTTGAGGTTTGCAAAGGATTCTGGGTAACAGAACCTGGTCCGAGCGCCGCAAGTCACCCCTCCTTGGATTCCCCTAGGTCTCTAGTTTTCAGAAATGCACAGGTTTGGTAGGTTTCCCTAGGTGCCGGCTGAGCTAGAGGCCAAAATCTACAGGTAGGCACTTCGCAAAAAAAACCTCTGTTTTCTTCCAAAATTTTGGATGTGTCCACGTTGCGCTTTGGGGTGTTTCCTGTCGCGGGCGCTTGGCCTACCCATGCAAGTGAGGTATCATTTTATCGGGAGACTTGGGGGAACGCTGGGTGGAAGGAAATTTGTGGTTCCTCACAGATTCCAGAACTTTCTGCCACAGAAATGTGAGGAACATGTGTTTTTTTAGCCAAATTTTGAGGTTTGCAAAGGATTCTGGGTAACAGAACCTGGTCCGAGCCCCGCAAGTCACCCCTCCTTGGATTCCCCTAGGTCTCTAGTTTTCAGAAATGCACAGGATTGGTAGTTTTCCCTAGGTGCCGGCTGAGCTAGAGGCCAAAATCTACAGGTAGGCACTTCGCAAAAAACACCTCTGTTTTCTTCCTAAATTTTGGATGTGTCCACGTTGTGCTTTGGGGTGTTTCCTGTCGCGGGCGCTAGGCCTACCCACGCAAGTGAGGTATCATTTTTATCGGGAGACTTGGGGGAACGCTGTGTGGAAGGAAATTTGTGGCTCCTCTCAGATTCCAGAACTTTCTGCCACAGAAATGTGAGGAACATGTGTTTTTTTTTGCCAAATTTTGAGGTTTGCAAAGGATTCTGGGTAACAGAACCTGGTCCGAGCGCCGCAAGTCACCCCTACTTGGATTCCCCTAGGTCTCTAGTTTTCAGAAATGCACAGGTTTGGTAGGTTTCTCTGGGTGCCGGCTGAGCTAGAGGCCAAAATCTACAGGAAGGCACTTCGCAAAAAACACCTCTGTTTTCTTCCAAAATTTTGGATGTGTCCACGTTGCGCTTTGGGGTGTTTCCTGTCGCCGGCGCTAGGCCTACCCACACAAGTGAGGTATCATTTTTATCGGGAGACTTGGGGGAACGCTGGGTGGAAGGACATTTGTGGCTCCTCTCAGATTCCAGAACTTTCTGCCACAGAAATGTGAGGAACATGTGTTTTTTTAGCCAAATTTTGAGGTTTGCAAAGGATTCTGGGTAACAGAACCTGGTCCGAGCGCCGCAAGTCACCCCTCCTTGGATTCCCCTAGGTCTCTAGTTTTCAGAAATGCACAGGTTTGGTAGGTTTCCCTAGGTGCCGGCTGAGCTAGAGGCCAAAATCTACAGGTAGGCACTTCGCAAAAAAAAACTCTGTTTTCTTCCAAAATTTTGGATGTGTCCACGTTGCGCTTTGGGGTGTTTCCTGTCGCGGGCGCTTGGCCTACCCATGCAAGTGAGGTATCATTTTTATCGGGAGACTTGGGGGAACGCTGGGTGGAAGGAAATTTGTGGTTCCTCACAGATTCCAGAACTTTCTGCCACAGAAATGTGAGGAACATGTGTTTTTTTAGCCAAATTTTGAGGTTTGCAAAGGATTCTGGGTAACAGAACCTGGTCCGAGCCCCGCAAGTCACCCCTCCTTGGATTCCCCTAGGTCTCTAGTTTTCAGAAATAAACAGGTTTGGTAGGTTTCCCTGGGTGCCGGCTGAGCTAGAGGCCAAAATCTACAGGTAGGCACTTCGCAAAAAACACCTCTGTTTTCTTCCAAAATTTTGGATGTGTCCACGTTGCGCTTTGGGGTGATTCCTGTCGCCGGCGCTAGGCCTACCCACACAAGTGAGGTATCATTTTTATCAGGAGACTTGGGGGAACGCTGGGTGGAAGGAAATTTGTGGCTCCTCTCAGATTCCAGAACTTTGTGCCACAGAAATGTGAGGAACATGTGTTTTTTTTGCCAAATTTTGAGGTTTGCAAAGGATTCTGGGTAACAGAACCTGGTCCGAGCCCCGCAAGTCACCCCTCCTTGGATTCCCCTAGGTCTCTAGTTTTCAGAAATGCACAGGTTTGGTAGGTTTCCCTCGGTGCCGGCTGAGCTAGAGGCCAAAATCTACAGGTAGGCACTTCGCAAAAAACACCTCTGTTTTCTTCCAAAATTTTGGATGTGTCCACGTTGCGCTTTGGGGTGTTTCCTGTCGCGGGCGCTTGGCCTACCCACGCAAGTGAGGTATCATTTTTATCGGGAGACTTGGGGGAACGCTGGGTGGAAGGAAATTCGTGGTTCCTCTCAGATTCCAGAACTTTCTGCCACAGAAATGTGAGGAACATGTGTTTTTTTAGCCAAATTTTGAGGTTTGCAAAGGATTCTGGGTAACAGAACCTGGTCCGAGCCCCGCAAGTCACCCCTCCTTGGATTCCCCTAGGTCTCTAGTTTTCAGAAATGCACAGGTTTGGTAGGTTTCCCTAGGTGCCGGCTGAGCTAGAGGCCAAAATCTACAGGTAGGCACTTTGCAAAAAACACCTCTGTTTTCTTCCAAAATTTTGGATGTGTCCACGTTGCGCTTTGGGGTGTTTCCTGTCGCGGGCGCTAGGCCTACCCACGCAAGTGAGGTATCATTTTTATCGGGAGACTTGGGGGAACGCTGGGTGGAAGGAAATGTGTGGTTCCTCTCAGATTCCAGAACTTTCTGCCACAGAAATGTGAGGAACATGTGTTTTTTAGCCAAATTTTGAGGTTTGCAAAGGATTCTGGGTAACAGAACCTGGTCCGAGCCCCGCAAGTCACCCCTCCTTGGATTCCCCTAGGTCTCTAGTTTTCAGAAATGCACAGGTTTGGTAGGTTTCCCTAGGTGCCGGCTGAGCTAAAGGCCAAAATCTACAGGTAGGCACTTCGCAAAAAAAAACTCTGTTTTCTTCCAAAATTTTGGATGTGTCCACGTTGCGCTTTGGGGTGTTTCCTGTCGCGGGCGCTTGGCCTACCCATGCAAGTGAGGTATCATTTTTATCGGGAGACTTGGGGGAACGCTGGGTGGAAGGAAATTTGTGGTTCCTCACAGATTCCAGAACTTTCTGCCACAGAAATGTGAGGAACATGTGTTTTTTTAGCCAAATTTTGAGGTTTGCAAAGGATTCTGGGTAACAGAACCTGGTCCGAGCCCCGCAAGTCACCCCTCCTTGGATTCCCCTAGGTCTCTAGTTTTCAGAAATAAACAGGTTTGGTAGGTTTCCCTGGGTGCCGGCTGAGCTAGAGGCCAAAATCTACAGGTAGGCACTTCGCAAAAAACACCTCTGTTTTCTTCCAAAATTTTGGATGTGTCCACGTTGCGCTTTGGGGTGATTCCTGTCGCCGGCGCTAGGCCTACCCACACAAGTGAGGTATCATTTTTATCAGGAGACTTGGGGGAACGCTGGGTGGAAGGAAATTTGTGGCTCCTCTCAGATTCCAGAACTTTGTGCCACAGAAATGTGAGGAACATGTGTTTTTTTTGCCAAATTTTGAGGTTTGCAA